>NC_052331.1:18623764-19823764 GCF_016432855.1 Salvelinus namaycush
TCCAGACACTTGTAGAATTTATGCCAAGGTTTATTGAAGCTAACATATAATAATGAAAACATAAAAGAAAAATGTATAGAACTGCTACATACAATCTGGGAGACAACCTGAACCGTTTGGCACTCTCTTCACCAGCAAACTCAAAAAGAAAAACAGGAGGCACACTCAACACAAGCATATTATTGAAACATCTTCAATATTTCAACCTGTAGTACACTGAAACAAAGCCCCTTTCTTCCTTCCTTTCTGTCTAGACTGTAAACAGGAAATTGAGTGACTTGGCGTGGGTCACCTGATATGTTATGGTGTTAGTGTTTCTATGCCAGGACTCACCCTGCTGCTTTGATCCTCTTGGGCCTAAAGGCCTCCACCTGTTTAAGGAGAGTCTTCATTGTCTTGCCTGTGTCTACAATGGCCTGCAGGGGACAAAAAACACAGAAGAACTTTAGCAGCATGACTATGATACTGGCTGTCAACACTCAAAGTCAAAAATACACCAAGCTGAGAGCTCACTGGTATCTCACACTAACAAAACAAATAAGAGTGCTCTAAAATAAATAATAATAAATTATATGTGTGTGTGCATGCGCACAAGAGAGTGTGTGTTTGTGTGTGTGCATGTGTGTACTGTAGCTATGTGTGTAGCCCCAGTTGCACTGAGCAGTCTGAACCCACAGTTAAAAAGGGGACAACCAAAGTGTGACCCAGGGTAACACAGAAACCCATCTGACCCTGAACACCACTAGTGACACTGGTGGTTTAAGTCGTTCGGCTTGCGGTGAAGGGGAAGCTGCATTGTGTGGCTTTATTGTGTGGCCCCTCTATTCATAATGTGACACGTGTGTGTATGTTCATGTGTGTTGGGGGATGACATCGAACACATTCCCTATAATCCATCAATGCAACAAATGCAATGGCAGCCATTCTTGTCATATAGTCATTTATGGCATTCGATGACATAGGCCAACTAGTTCATGACACATTAGATGCATTAGATGATGGTGAGACTAGAAATGAGAGAGTGTATGTCCTTTTAATATGAAAACCTATTCTATGATACAAAGAACAGAACTGCACAGGACTTAAAGAGGCTCATAGAATAACTTCCAATGACTGCTTCAGTCTCTTCCTCTATTAGAAGTGCCATTTGCTTTGATTCTGTACATTTTGTAACAGTATTTTGGCATTTTATTAATGTTTCTGTATAGACTACTAATGGACACAGCTGTATTCATATGCTTGTTCTAAGGATGTCTGCTTAAAGTAAGCACTGACTGTTTTCATTCGTTTCAAAGAGAATCTTTCCCAATGTAGAGGTCCCTATAACAGGCACCCAATTACTGTGCTAAGAGGAACGTTTCTGAATCAATTCTGAGAAGGGACAATCAAGCTTCCCTAATGGACAGACTCAGACAATCAATTAAAAAGTTGTGACTGTCCAATTCAGGGTCGAATTCATTAGGGCACACCATAGAAAAATGTTTCGCATTGGTAAACGATAAGGAGCTTTTCTTATTGGATAAGTTTGTGTAGTCCTTCCTTGTTTCAGTCTGTTTTGTTCTGTTTGGTGCCTAATGAATATGACCCTGGTCTGGTAGAACTCAGACCTACATACAGAGAATGAGAGCTATGAGGCAATGTCCTCCACTCCCCATGACTTTGATAAACATCTGGAGAAAGTTATGGAGTATTTGATGGAGAGGAAGGAAATAAGCATGTTGACTCACCTCCACGATTAGGATATTATTTTTGGTAAGAGAGAAAAGAGAAAGGAAGCAGTTATGCATGGGTAGGAATAGTAAAGACGTATCTACAATCTACCACATTTCTGCACATGCATACCAAGATAACATTGACTGAAAAACTTGGTTGAGACGGATTTGCAATATGTGCATACAGTATGAAGAGTTTCTTTCCAAAACGCTACATATCCATTTTCGGAAATGTTGGTAAATTCTCTTTATTGTTTAAATAAATAATTAAAGACTGGTGTATTTCTTCACCATCTGATCATGGCATTGGTTTGTTCAATGACAGACATCTATTCGCTTAAAATCTATCACTTGATGGTTTCATTTCAGAGAGACACATAATCAAGTTTTTTTGCAAAATGCTATATAGCCGCCTCACTCTCAGATAAATAAGTAGTACTACTAGGTTTTACACAGTCAAATGTAACAAATAACTACATGTGTAATAAAGAACTGTACAAATTATACATTTGTGAAATCAATATTTAATTTTTTTTTTTTAATAATTACAGAAAACGTTTGACCTCTGTTATATACCCTTTGTTGGCAATGACAAAGTATTGAGATAAACTTTTGTTATTGACCAAATACTTATTTTCCACCATAATTTGCAAATAAATTCATTAAAAATCCTACAATGTGATTTTCTGGATTTTTTTTCTCATTTTGTCTGTCATAGTTGAAGTGTACCTATGATGAAATTTACAGGCCTCTCTCATCTTTTTAAAGTGTCATTATTAAAGTGACTAATGATCCATTTATTAAAGTGGCCAATGATTTCAAGTCTGTATGTAGGCAGCAGCCTCATTGTGTTAGTGAAGGCTATTTAACAGTCTGATGGCCTTGAGATAGAAGCTATTTTTCAGTCTCTCGGTCCCAGCTTTGATGCACCTGTACTGACCTCGCCTTCTGGATGGTAGCAGGGTGAACAGGCAGTGGCTCAGGTGGTTGTTGTCCTTGATGATCTTTTTGGCCTTCCTGTGACACAGTTGCTGTACCACGCGGTGATGCAGCCCGACAGGATGCTCTCAATTGTACATCTGTAGAAGTTTGTGAGGGTTTTAGGTGACAAGCCACATTTCTTCAGCCTCCTGAGGTTGAAGAGACGCTGTTGCGCCTTTTTCACCACACTGTCTGTATGGGTGGTCCATTTCAGTTTGTCCATGATATGAACGCCGAGGAACTTAAAACTTTCCACCTTCTCCACTGCTGTACCATCGATGTGAATAGGGGGGTGCTCCCTCTGCTGTTTCCTGAAGTCCACGATCATCTCTTTTGTTTTGTTGACGTTGAGTGAGAGGTTGTTTTCCTGACACCACACTCCGAGTGTCCTCACCTCCTCCCTATTGGCTGTCTCGTTGTTGTTGGTAATCAAGCCCACTACTGTTGTGTCGTCTGCAAACTTGATGATTGAGTTGGAGGCATGCTTGGCCACGCAGTCATGGGTGAACAGGGAGTACAGGAAGGGGGCTGAGCACTCACCCTTGTGGGGCCCCAGTGTTGAGGATCAGCGAAGTGGAGATGTTGTTTCCTACCTTCACCACCTGGAGGCGGCCCATCAGGAAGTCCAGAACCCAGTTGCACAGGGCGGGTTGAGACCCAAGGCCCAGAGCTTAATGATGGGCTTGGAGAGTACTTTGGTGTTGAATGCTGATCTGTAGTCAATGAACAGCATTACATAGGTATTCCTCTTGTCCAGGTGGGATAGGGCAGTGTGCAGTGTTATGGCGATTGCATCGTCTGTGGACCTATTTGGGCGTTATGCAAATTGAAGTGGGTTTAGGATGACAGGTAAGTTGGAGGTGATATGATCCTTGACTAGTCTCTCAAAGCACTTCATGATGACAGAGGTGAGTGCTACGGGGCGATAGTCATTTAGTTCAGTTACCTTTGCCTTCTTGGGTACAGGAACAATGGTGGCCATCTTGAAGCATGTGGAGACAGCAGACTGGAATAGGGAGAGATTGAATATGTCCGTAAACACACCAGCCAGCTGGTCCGCCCATGCTCTGAGGATGCGGCTAGGGATGCCATCTGGGCCGGCAGCCTTGCGAGGGTTAACACGTTTAAATGTCTTACTCAAGTCGACCATGGAGAAGGAGTGCCCACAGTCCTTGGTAGCGTTTTACCCTCAAAGTGGGCAAAGAAGGTGTTTAGTTTGTCTGGAAGCAAGACATCTGTGTCCGTGACGTGGCTAGTTTTATTTTTGTAGTCCATGACTGTCTGTAGACCCTGCCACATATGTTTTGTGTCTGAGCCGTTGAATTGCGACTCCACTTTGTCTCTATACTAACATTTCCCTTGTTTGATTGCCTTGCGGAGGGAATAACTCCACTGTTTGTATTCGGCCATATTCCAAGTCAACTTTCCATGGTTAAATGCAGTGGTTTGTGCTTTCAGGTTTGCGCGAAAGCTGCCATCTATCCACGGTTTCTGGTTAGGGTAGGTTGTAATAGTCACAGCAGGTACAACTTATCCTATATACTTCCTGATGAACTCAGTCATCATATCTGTGTTTTCGTCAATGTTATTCTCTGAGGCTACCCGGACATGTCCCAGTCCGCGGGATCAAAACAATCTTGAAGCGTGGATTCCGATTGGTCAGACCAGCGTTGAATAGTCCTTGTCAGGGGTACATCTGGTTTGAGTTTGTGTCTATAGGAAGGTAGGAACAAAATGGGGTCGTGGTCAGATTTGCCAAACGGAGGGCGGGGGAAGGCCTTGTATGCATCGTGGAAGTTAGAGTAGCAGTGATCCAGAGTTTTGCCAGCGCGAGTACTACAATCAATATGCTGATAGAATTTAGATAGCCTTGATCTCAAATTTGCTTTGTTAAAATCCCCAGCTACAGTAAATGCAGCCTCGGGATATATGGTTTCCAGTTTGCATAAAGTCCAGTGAATTTCCTTGAGGGCCGTCGTGGTATTGGCTTGAGGGGGGATATACAACTGTGACAATAACGGACGAGAAATCTCTTGGGAGATAATACGGTCGGCATTTGATTGTGAGGAATTCTAGGTCAGGTGCTCAAAAGGACTTGAGTTCCTGTATGTTGTTATTACACCATGAGTTGATAATCATGAAACATACACCCCCGCCCTTCTTCTTCCCGGAGAGATGTTTATTTCCGTCAGTGTAACGCACAAAGAATACCGGTGGCTGTACCGACTCTGACAGTATATCCTGAGAGAGCCATGTTTCCGGGAAACAGAGTATGTTACAATCCCTGATGTCTCTCTGAAAAGCAACCCTTGTCCTAATTTCGTCTACCTTGTTATCTAGAGACTGGACATTAGCGAGTAATATACTCGGAAGCGCAGGGTAGTGTGCGTGCCTCCGAAGTCTGACCAATAGGCTGCTCCGTCTACCTCGCGGCGACGTTGTTTTGTGTCAGCCTCTGGAATCAGTTCATATGCCCTGGGGGGTTCAGACAAAGAATCCGCATCGGGAAAGTCGAATTCCTGGTCGTAGTGCTGGTAAGTTGACGTCGCTCTGATATCCAATAGTTCTTCCCGGCTGTATGTAATAACACTTAAGATTTTCTGGGTTGACAATGTAAGAAATAATACATAAAAAACAAAATACTACAAAGTTTCCTAGGGACTAGAAGTGAGGCGGCCCACTCTGCCGGCGCCATCTTGGGGTACAGCTAAACAATGGATACATAGTGCCTTCAGAAAATATTCATAACACTTGACTTATTCCACATTTTGTTGTGTTACAGCCTGAATTCAAAATTGATTAAATCTTTTTTTTTCTCACCCATCTACACACTACCTCATAATGACAACGTGAAAACATGTTTTTAGAAATGGTAGCAAATTTTATGAAAATGAAATACAGAAATATCTCATTTAGATTTTGCCTTGTGTGTTAGGTTGAAAGCTGAAAGGTGAATTCATCTCCCAGTGTCTGGTGGAAAGGAGACTGAATCAGGTTTTCCTCTAGAACTTGCCTGTGCTTAGCTCCATACCGTTTCTTTTTTATGTTGAAAAAAATGTTCTAAACTATAAGAAACAGTGGCGATTTTAGCATGTACATTTTGGTGGGGAAAACTCCACTTTTTTTTTTAGATGCCTGCAAGCAAAGCCATTACACAACACAACACTAAACAATACATTAATTGGACTATAATGGTGACAAACGATGCCCACAAACTAGGGTCTACATAAAGCTGTCCCAACAGCAGAGTCCCAAAAGCAGTCCCAATGTCACTCCCTGACCTTAGTTATCTTTGTTTTCTTTATTATTTGGGTTAGGTCAGGGTGTGACGAGGGTGGTATGTGTGTTTTTGTCTGGTCTAGGGTTTTTGTATGTCTAGGTTGTGTGTGTAGTCTAGGCATACGTAGGTCTATGGTGGCCTGGATTGGTTCCCAATCAGAGGCAGCTGTTTATCGTTGTCTCTGATTGGGGATCCTATTTAGGTTGCCATTTTCCAGTTTAGTTTGTGGGTGATTGTCTATGTTGATGTTGCATGTCTGCACTCGTTATTATTAGCGTCACGTTCGTTTGTTATTTTGTATAGTTTGTAATAGTTTGTTTCGGAGTTCTTTCGTTGTCATTAAATAAGATGTATTCACATCACACTGCGCTTTGGTCTCCTCACTACGACGATCGTGACAGAATCACCCACCACAAACGGACCAAGCAGCGTGGTGAGGAGCAGCAGCGTTATCTGGACTCATGGACATGGGAGGAGATTTTGGACGGAAAGGGACCCTGGGCACAGGCTGGGGAGTATCGCCGTCCGCAGGAGGAATTGGAGGCAGCGAAGGCTGAGCGAAGACACTATGAGGAGTTAGCACGGCAGCGCAACAGGCACGAGAGGCAGCCCATAAAATCTTTTGGGGGGCGGCACATGGGGGGATTGGTGGAGTCAGGCGAGAGACCTGAGCCAACTCCCCGTGCTTACCGGAAGCGGCGTGGCACTGGTCAGACACCGTGTTATGCGATGAAGCGCACAGTGTCGCCAGTGCGCGCTCATAGCCCGGAGTGCTATATGCCAGCCCCCCGCAAGTGCCATGCGAGAGTGGGCATCCAGCCAGGGTGGATTGTGCCTGCGCAGCCCATTTGGTCTCCGGTGCGCCGTTTCGGTCCAGGGTATCCTGCGCCGGCGCTGCGTACTGTGTCTCCAGGGCGTTGGGAGGGTGCAGTTCGCCCTATGCCTGCCCTCCGCCCGTGCCAGGCGAATGTGGGCATTGAGCCTAAGGGAGAGGTGCGTGTGGTATGCACCAGATCTCCAGTGCTCCCCCACAGCCCGGTTCGACCTGTGCCTGTACTCTGGAGGGTCCGGGCTAAAGTGGTCATCCAGCCTGGAGGAGTGGTGCCAAGGCTGCGCACCAGAGCTCCAGTGCTCCCCCACAGCCCGGTCTATCCGGTGCCTCCTCCACATACCAAGCCTCCTGTAGGTCTCTCCAGCCTGGTGGGCCCTGTGGCATCCCCACGCACCAGGCTGTCTCTCCGTCTCCTCCCTCCAGGTTCACCCGTCAGTCCGGAGCTGCCAGAGCCGCCCGTCAGTCCGGAGCTGCCAGAGCCGCCCGTCATTCCGGAGGCGCCAGAGCCGCCCGTCAGTCCGGAGGCGCCAGAGCCGCCCGTCAGTCCGGAGCTGCCAGAGCCGCCCGTCATTCCGGAGGCGCCAGAGCCGCCCGTCAGTCCGGAGGCGCCAGAGCCGCCCGTCAGTCCGGAGGCGCCAGAGCCGCCCGTCAGTCCGGAGGCGCCAGAGCCGTCCGTCAGTCCGGAGGCGCCAGAGCCGTCCGTCAGTCCGGAGGCGCCAGAGCCGCCCGTCAGTCCGGAGCCGCCAGAGTCGCCCTTCACTCCGGAGCGGCCAGAGTCGCCCTTCACTCCGGAGCTGCCAGAATCGCAGCCCCTCAGTCCAGAGGCGCCCCTCAGTCCAGTGGTGCCCTCTACGAGGGTCTTCAGTCCGGGGCCCTCTGCGAGGGTCCACGTCCCGCACCCGAGCCGCCGCCGTAAAGAAGGCCCAACCGGACCCTACCCTTTAGAGTCAGGTTTTGCGGCCGGAGTCCGCACCTTTGGGGGGGGGGGGTACTGTCACGCCCTGACCTTAGTTATCTTAGTTTTCTTTATTATTTTGGTTAGGTCAGGGTTTGACGAGGGTGGTATGTGTGTTTCTGTCTGGTCTAGGGTCTAGGTTGTGTGTGTAGTCTAGGCATACGTAGGTCTATGGTGGCCTGGATTGGTTCCCAATCAGAGGCAGCTGTTTATCGTTGTCTCTGATTGGGGATCCTATTTAGGTTGCCATTTTCCAGTTTAGTTTGTGGGTGATTGTCTATGTTGATGTTGCATGTCTGCACTCGTTATTATTAGTGTCACGGTCATTTGTTATTTTGTATAGTTTGTAATAGTTTGTTTCGGTGTTTTTTCGTTGTCATTAAATAAGATGTATTCACATCACACTGCGCTTTGGTCTCCTCACTACGACGATCGTGACACCCAACACCTTACCACTGTTACACCTGGCTATCAGCGGAGCCTTGTCTGGCAGCGAAACAGTTCATTCAGACTGCCTTTAAAAAAAACAGAGCTGATACGGCTGACTTGCTTAAACAAATGTGGCAATTGAGATGTACAAAATATGGCATAAGGGGACGACGAGCGGATAAGAGGCAATCCATCATTTCTATTAAGACATTAATGAGCGAGCTAGGATGGACATCAATGTAACTATTTGTTCTGCACTTTTGAAATATACAGCGACAGAATTCAGAACATGGGCCGTTCTTACATTATTCTCCCTGTACACCAAGTCAGAACCGTAGGATAAATAAATAAAGGGGTCATATAAGCAGACAACGAAAGCTCTTAGACTATTCGATGAGGACATTGCACCACCAAGTCAGAACAATAGGCTAAACTTTGAGGGGAAAACTTACCAAATGATAAGTGTAAGCACATGGGCTACTAACAGTTTACTGCACACCATATACTTAGTTTTACTTTCTTAGCTACAGTATACATATCTCCCTGGCATATAAAATAATTTATACAGCAGCATACAATACATTTTTGGACTCACCTTGTTGTGCTGTGCTCACTTGAACAGGAAGGTGGCGCGGTGGTCCTTCGTGGGCAAATTTTGTCATCAAACTTTGTCTTCAAAGTCTGGCATTCTCTGGATTTATGGTGCTTTTAAGACAACTGGGGGAAAAACTAGGTCGATTCATCTTCTAGGTCGATTCATCGGAACTCTAGAAAGAGGTTTCGACTTGGAATTCCGAGTTGGATGACCGTTCAAAACATATTTTCCCAGTCAGAGCTCGTTTTTTTCATAGTTCCCAGTTGTCTTGAACTCACTGAGATTGAGATTTCCCAGTTCCGCCTTTCCAGTTTTTTTGAAAGCGGCAGAAGTCATGCTGAATTGACAGAATGGCCAATGTTGAATGCTAGAAAGCTAGAAAAAGAGATCCTTAAACACAGACTTGGACCACAAATCCACTCAATTGAATAGTAAGCTAGTGATTGCTTTGTGATGCTTGCAGTTAGCCACTGATTCCTTCCAAACTACTCATTATTGAATTTGCGATTTACAACTTGTCGTGTGATGTTTATGTCCAATGGCTGATGAGCACCGATACGTTTTTTCTATAATTTCTCTTCATAATTTCTCTTCGCATGACAAGGATTGAAAAGGATTTGCCAGTAGATTGTTGACTTGATTCATGATTATGACTGCTAGCTTGCTAGCTAAAATTTTGAAAGTGTGTCCAATCAAAGCTACTGTAGATATAACGGGGCCTTATTGGATGGCCTTATTGGATGGGCACTTTTAATATAACTCTTTGACAGCAACCAAGGGGCTTCAATTTTCGAGCTCTCCCCGTAGATTTTGCGGTGACGTAGTGTCCCCATGAGTGACAGAACACTGAGCAAATCATGGCGCAACTAGAGAACATTACCAACCCCTACGTTACGTATTTTCTGCTGGCTGCCCCAGCACCACAAAAAGCACTGAGCTAGGCTGAAACATCTGCATTTTGGAGCTACCTCACTCTAGAAAGCAAAAAAGAGACCATGTTTGTAAGCGGCTTTATTAACTCAATATATATATATACAGTATATATATTTTTTTTTACATTGTTTGCAAACTGATATGTGACACGTATTAATGCAAAAATAACATGCAACACAGTCAGAAAAATATATAATTCTTATTAAAAAAAAAAGCTAAACAGTTGGGGCTCAAAACATGTGGGGCTCTACATTACCTGCCCTGAATGACGGGTCGCCACTGATTATAAACATACCCATAACATGATGCAGCCACCACTATGCTTGAAAATATGGAGAGTGGTACTCAGTAACGTGTTGTGTTGGATTTGCCCCTAACATAACACTTTATATTCAGGACAAAAAGTAGAATTATTATTTATTTTCCAAATTTCTTTTGGCAGTATTACTTTACTGACTTGTTTGCAAGCAGGATGCTTGTTTTGGAAAAAAAAAAATTCTGTAAAGGCTTTTTTACACCTGTCACGCCCTGACCATAGTTTGCTTTGTATGTTTTATGTTTTGTTTGGTCAGGGTGTGATCTGAGTGGGCATTCTATGTTGTATGTCTGGTTTGTCTATTTCTATGTGTTTGGCCTGATATGGTTCTCAATCAGAGACAGGTATTTTGCGTTGTCTCTGATTGGGAACCATATTTAGGTAGCCTGTTTTGTATTGTGGGTTGTGGGTGATTGTCTATGTGTAGTGTTTAGTGTCAGCACTATTTGTTATTTAGCTTCACGGTCGTCGTTTATTGTTTTTGTATTAGTTTCGTTAAGTGTTCTCTGTCTATTAAAATCAAGATGAACACTAGCTACGGTGCGCTTTGGTCCGCTTCTTACGACGATCGTGACAACACCTGAACTTCTCTACGCTTGCCATAACAAAGGGGTTGAATACTTATTGGCATTTCAGCTTTTCATTTTTGTATTAATTTGTGCAAATTTCGAAAAACATAATTCCATTTTGACATTAAGAGGTATTGTGTGTAGGCCAGTGAAGATCAGCAATTAGAAGAGTAATAGTTTACACACACATGAAGGTGCCCATAAGCAATCATTTCTGATGAAAAGCACAAATGTGAAAAAAATGTGGATATAGCATTTTGGAAATAAAGTCTTCATATGGGGGCGACTCCATAACCACATGAAATACAGGTAACTGACAAAATAAAGGAAACACCAACGTAAAGTGTCATAATCGGGCGTTAGACCACCACGAGCCAGAACAGCTTCAATGCACCTTGGCAAGTGCTTGAAACTCTATTGGAGGGATGCAACACCATTCTTCCAAAAATAAACATAATCATTAGGGGTTTTGTTGATGGTGGTGGAAAAGCTGTCTCAAGCGCTACTCCAAAATCTCCCGTAAGTGTTCAATTGGGTTGAGATCTCGTGACAGATGGCCATGGAATATGGTCTATGCCATTTTCATGCTGATCAAACCATTCAGTAACCACTCGTGCCCTGTGGATGGGGGCATTGTCATCCTATGGGGCATAGCCATGTTAGCCAAAGTAAGGCCTGCCCAGAATTTTTATACATGACTCTAAGCATGATGGAATGTTAGTTGCTTACTTAACTCAGGAACCACGCCTATCTCTCATTTACTCAAATGTTTCCATTATTTTGGCAGTTACCTGTAATTATGCACATCATATATTGAGTGTTATAATATCAATGTTAAAACAATGTTACACAAATACATTTCGGACAATGGTAAGCATCAAAAAAGCAGTACATGCCTATGCCCACACAAAGGCACTATGAAGTCTGTAACATGGCATGGGACATATGGATTTAGAGGTAGAATACAGTACTACTCAATAAGTGTTTCCCCTAGACAAAGTGATCCGTTATGAAAAATAATTAGTTTTCTTCTAGTTGCAGAGGAACTGAACATTCCTGATATTGCAAAAAGTCTATCAGAGGCATGCCTCCCACTGTTGACCTATTGCCCTATGCAGGCAGGGACAGCCAGCCAATACCAGACATCACATGTTGCAGAAGAAATAAGGTGGCCAATCATATTGGACAAAACAAGGGCTTTCTACTCAGTCGTCCAGGGGCATGATCTAACTCTTCCTGATTATTAATGCTAGCAGTGTGTGACTTATTACTTTATATTGGTGATTACACAAGGCATGTCTAAATAATGCCTTGCTTATCTGACTAGAAAGTCTGTGTCTTCTCTCGCTCTGTGGCTCTATGTCTGCCAGCATTGTCTGCAATTTAGCATGGATGTGTATTTGAGGAACTTTTGACGCAAATATGAACTAAAGTATTCTCAAGACTCAAGAGAAGACAATAGACATCCCAATCCTAAACATGCTGCCTGAAAACAAACGTATCTCATACAGTGGTAGTGCTGTACTGTACTTTAATTTCATGTGAAGAATGCAGTCAAGCAGAAATTAAGCCATGCTGAGTGGATGCTTTGTCTGTCTATCTGGGGCTCAGTAGTTCCATTAATTTCTTCAAGACAGTAAACAATTACTCATCTTAATCCTCAATCCAGACAGTGTAAACTATATGGGTAGAAACTGGAATCTCTCGCTAGTATCTACAATACATCAGTGGTAGATATTGTGTCAACTTTCCCTAGGCCTCAATTACTTAACGATCCACAGTTTTACTCTATGTACAATAGTCAGTACCTGTTTCAAAGAAACAATAAACCACATAGTAACTGTAAATGATTTCACACACAGTCCTAACATAATCTGTGTAGAAAAGCAACAGAGAAATGAGTTAAACTCACCATCCCATAACTCATCAGTGGTTCAGCATTTTCTTACACACTAATATCTGAGCCACGCCTCTCTAAAGGCTGTGTCAGTGTTTGTGTCTGATTTATGTCAGCAGCGTCTCCCTCGCTGACCTATGATCCCATTAATGGCTGGACACCTACACAGACAGACAGACAGACAGACAGACAGACAGACAGACAGACAGACAGACAGACAGACAGACAGACAGACAGACAGACAGACAGACAGACAGACAGACAGACAGACAGACAGACAGACAGACAGACAGACAGACACTGCAGAATAGTGACAAACTAAGCCAATGTCTTGTTCTCCCAAGACAATGAGCAATGATGCTATGTTTCTAGTATGACATCAGCAGCTATTTAAGTAAACAAACGTTGTATGTCGCAAATATAATAGATATACTTTAATGGGTGGAAGGAGAATTGGTAGCAGCAGTTTGCCAGAAATAGTGATAAATTCTAGTCCTTGACAGAAGAGGAAAGATGTGGTCATAGCTTTGTCACATGTCCAGGTTGTGGATTAAATCTAATCAAGGCCATAACTAACCACGGTCTTTGAGTTCAGCTCCAAAATTTGGGGAGGCTGAATGTGGGGAAGACTGCCACCTTTTGGTTGTTTAGAGATACTGCCCAACTCTTTCTCAGTTCAGAATAACAACAACTACTACTGAGAAGCACCACGATCATATCAACTGCTTTCAAGACACATCATTGACTTTTTAAGTGAGAACCGGTCATAGAACCGGTCATAGTAGGGGTGCTGCAGCACCCCCTGATAAGTTAAAAAAAACATATATATTAATTTAAACAAATACAAATTAAATACAAATGATTTGCCAAGTCAGTGAAATAGGCCTTTATTACTCCTGTACTAGCGTAGAAAAGCTCTCATCAGCAGCCCCCCCCCCCCCCCCCCAGCCCCAGCCCCCCTGCCACACCATCGACAGCACCCCAACCCAAAACATCTTCGGTATGTGGATTTGTAAGGCTCATAACTATATCTGCTCACAGCTTGTCTGGTATGTGTTATATTTTCTGTGTACAGCAGTGCTACTCACCTTTCCAGTCAGGAGAGAGAGGTCTTCTGCTCCAATGATGTGGAGATCTTCTGTTGACTGGTGATTCTACAAGAAATGGAAAGAAAAACAAACAATCATTTTAATTCATTTGGATTTGGTCAAGTGTGGTGTAAGAGCTTACAGTAATACAACATTAATTACAATAATATTATGGATATTATAAAAAATGTACACCCATTCACCACAAGAGGGAACTCTGCTAGATAGATAATAAAGGGCCACACCACACACACACACGCACGAGTAACCGATGTGAAATGGCTAGCTAGTTAGCGGGGTGCGCGCTAATAGCGTTTCAATCGGTGATGTCACTCACTCTGAGACCTTGAAGTAGTTGTTCCCCTTGCTCTGCAAGGGCCGCGGCTTTTGCGGAGCGATGGGTAACGATGCTTCAAGGGTGGTTGTTGTCGATGTGTGCAGAGGGTCACTGGTTTGAGCCCAGGTAGGGGAGAGGAGAGGGTCGGAAGGTATACTGTTACACACACACACACACACCAAACTGCAGTGCAAACCTCTGCTTAATGGTCCACATGTACCAAACACTATTCTTTCATGATCCCTTTTAAAAATTTCACCATATAAATCCACCTTTCATTTTATCCGTCTTTGTGATTACTCTAATGAGCCAAATTCTAAGATTCCAAGACCCCTCTCCCCTCATGAAACCGTACGGGATCCTTTTTGTTCATTTTGTTTAGCAGCAGGAGATCCGTTGTGGAATAGCTCTGTCGCTCCACATTAGTGGCGTCTGCTGGGAGTTGTTTAGGAGGGTTGGACAAGGTGTCTGGGCCACCCTCCTGCGCCGTGCAGCGCGGAGTGGGCCCATCCACATCCACGGCAGCTGTAATTATTAAACAGTGGTGTAACAACGGCTGGAGAGCCAGATGTCAGAGAGAAACATTTGATTTCTATCAGACAGTTTAGTGTGTCACCTCTAAAGAATGGAGTAATTTAACACTAATCTAATATGGTGTTGCAGCCAGTGTTTCTGAAAATTATTTAAATGATTCAAAGCTTGTAGTCTGTATGAGTTCACTTTTTCTACTTCACAAACATAACACAAAAACAAAACGCCCACTATACAAAACTTTATCTTCAAAATTCTATCAAATGTCTCAGATTTTTATTTAACTTATAATAACATACAGTGCCTTCAGAAATTATTCACACCCCTTGACTTTTTCCACATTGTTGTGTTACAGTCTGAATTGAAAATGTATTAAATTGAGATTTTGTGTCACTGACCTACACACAGTACCCTATAATGTCAAAGTGGAATTATGTTTTTAGACATTTTTACAAATTAATAAAAAATGAAAAGCTGAAATGTCTTGAGTCAATAAGTATTCAACCCCTTTGTTCTGGCAAGCCTAAATAAGTTCAGAAGTAAACATTTGCTTAACAAGTCACATAATTAGGGCCAAGCGTCATCCGGGTTAGGGTTTGGTCGGGGTAGGCCGTCATTGTAAATAAGAATTTATTCTTAACTGACTTGCCTAGTTAAATAAAAGTAAAATAATAAGTTGCATGGACTCACTCTGTGTGTGTCACGGCCGTTTAAAGGAGTGGACCAAGGCGCAGCGTTTTGAGCGTACATACTTGTTTATTTAACGATGTCGCCAACAAAACAATAAACAACCAACCGACACGTGAAGCCAACGTAGTGCTCACAGGCAACTAAACATGGACAACTACCCACAAACCCAACATGGAAAATGGCAACCTAAATAGGCTCCCCAATCAGAGACAACGATAAACAGCTGTCTGATCGGGAACCCATTCAGGCCACCATAAACCTGCATACCCCTAGACAATACCAAATCCCCATAGATAACCAAAAACCTAGACAAGACAAAACCCCTCGACAATACAAAAACTACCTCCTGTCCGGAGCTGCCAGAATCGCCTTCCTATTCGGAGCTGCCAGAGTCGCCCTCCTGTCCGGGACCCTCGCCGCGGGCCCCGGACAGGAGGGCGACTCTGGCAGCTCCGGACAGGAGGGCGACTCTGGCAGCTCCGGACAGGAGGGCGACTCTGGCAGCTCCGGACAGGAGGGCGACTCTGGCAGCTCCGGACAGGAGGGCGACTCTGGCAGCTCCGGACAGGAGGGCGACTCTGGCAGCTCCGGACAGGAGGGAGACTCTGGCAGCTCCGGACAGGAGGGAGACTCTGGCAGCTCCGGACAGGAGGGAGACTCTGGCAGCTCCGGACAGGAGGCAGGCACAGGACTCACCGGGCTGGGGAGACACACAGGAGACCTGGCTCTGGGAGCAGGCACAGGACTCACCAGGCTGGGGAGACATCCAGGAGGCCTCTTCCTTGGCCGAGGCACCGGATACACTGGGCTGTGGGGGAGCACTGGAGATCTGGTGCGTAGCCTTGGCACCACTCTCCCAGGCTGAATGCCCACTGTAGCCCGGCAAGTGCGGGGAGCTGGAACAGGCCGCACTGGGCTGTGCTTGCGAACCGGGGACACCGTGCGTAGAGCTGGCGCAGGATAACCCGAGCCGAGGAGACGCACTGGAGGCCAGATGCGCTGAGCCGGCACCATCCCTCCTGGCTCGATGCCCACTCTAGCCCGGCCGATGCGAGGAGCTGCGATGTAGCGCACCGGGCTATGAGTGCGCACTGGGGACACTGTGCGCTTCACCACATAACACGGTGCCTGCCCGGTCACTCTCTCCCCACGGCAAACACGAGGAGTTGGCTCAGGTCTATGACCTGACTCCGCCAATCTCCCCGTGTGCCCCTTCCCAAAAAATTCTGGGGCTGCCTCTCGTGCACGCCTCCTCGAGCCAACTCCTCGTAGCATCGCCGCTCCGCCTTCCTCTTTAGGACGGCGATACTCTCCCGTCTGTGCCCAGGGTCCCTTGCCGTCCAGGATTTCCTCCCATGTCCAACTCTCCAACAAATGCTGCTCCCTCTTACCACGCTGCTTGGTCCTCTTTTGGTGGGTAGTTCTGTCATGGCCGTTTAAAGGAGTGGACCAAGGTGCAGCGTTTTGAGCGTACATACTTGTTTATTTAACAATGTCGCCAACAAAACAATAAACAACCAACCGACACGTGACGCCAACGTAGTGCTCACAGGCAACTAAACATGGACAACTACCCACTAAACCAACATGGAAAATGGCAACCTAAATAGGCTCCCCAATCAGAGACAACGATAAACAGCTGTCTGATTGGGAACCCATTCAGGCCACCATAAACCGGCATACCCCTAGACAATACAAAATCCCCATAGATAACCAAAAAACCCTAGACAAGACAAAAAACCTAGACAATACAAAAACTAAACAAACCACCCTTGTCACACCCTGACTTAACCAAATAATAAAGAAAGCAAATATAACTAAAGTCAGGGCATGACAGTGTGCAATAATAGTGTTTAACATGATTTCTGAATGACTACCTCATCTCTGTACCCCAAACATACAATTGTCTCTAAGGTTCCTCAGTTGAGCAGTACATTTCAAACACAGATTCAACCACAAAGATGAGGCACCTGGTAGATTAAAATAACAATAACAACAAAAAACAGACATTGAATATCCCTTTGACCAGTGTGGAGCTATTAATTACACTTTGGATGGTGTATCAATACACCCAGTCACTACAAAGATACAGGCGTCCTTCCTAACTCAGTTGCTGGAGAGGAAGGAAACCACTCAGGGATTTCACCATAAGGTCAATGGTGACTTTAAATGGCTGTGATAGCAGAAAACTGGGGATGGATCAGCAACATTGTAGTTACTCCACAATACTAACCTAAATGACAGAGTGAAAAGAAGGAAGCCTGTATAGAAAATAAAAATTCCAAAACATGTATCCTGTTTGCAATAAGGCACTAAAGTAAAACTGCAAAAAATGTGGCAAATAAATTAACTTTATGTCCTGAATACAAAGGTTCTATGTTTGGGGCAAATCCAACACATCACTGAGTACCACTCTTCTTATTTTCAAGCAGGGTGGTGGCTGCATCATGTTATGGGTATGCTTGTCATCGGCAAGGACTAGGGAGTTTTTTTAGGATAAAAATAAATGGAATAGAGCTAAGCACAGGCAAAATCCAAGAGGAAAACCTGGTTCAGTCTGCTTTCCAACGGACACTTGGAAACAAATTCACCTTTCAGGACAAAAACCTAAAACACAAGGCCAAATATACACTGGAGTTGCTTACCAAGATGACATTGAATGTTCCTGAGTGGGTTAGTTACAGTTTGACTTAAATCAGCTTGTAAATATATGGCAAGACTTGAAAATGGCTGTCCAGCAATGATCAGTAACCAACTTTTTATTTTATTTTGCACTTTTTACCCCTTTTTCATGATACCCAATTGGTAGTTACAGTCTTGTCTCATCGCTGCAACTCCCGCACAGACTTGGGAGAGGCGAAGATCGAGAGCCATGCGTCCTTGAAACATGACCCTGCCAAGCCGTGCTGCTTCTTGACACACAGCTCGTTTAACCTGAAAGCCAGCCGCACCACTGTGTCGGAGGAAACACTGTCCAACTGGCGACTATGTCAGCGTGCATGCGCCCGGCCCACCACAGGAGTCGCTAGAGTGCGATGAGACAAGGACATCCCGGCCGGCCAAATCCTCCCCTAACCCAGACGAAGCTGGGCCAATTGTGCACCACCTCATGGGTCTCTCGATCGTGGCCAGCTGCGACACAGCCTGGGATCAAACGCGGATCTGTAGTGATACCTCTAGCATTGTGATGCAGTGCCTTAGACCACTGCACCACTCGGGAGGCCCGATCAGCAACCAACTTGACAGAGCTTTAAGAATTTTCAAAAGAATAAATGTGCAAATATTGTACAATCCAGGTGTGCAAAGCTCTTAGAGACTTACCCAGAAAGACTCACAGCTGTAATCACTGCCAAAGGTGATTCTAACATGTATTGACTCAGGGGTCATTTGCAAACATTTCTAAAAACATGTTTGTACTTTGTCATTATGGGTATTGTGTGTAGATGGGTGAGAAAAATATAACTTCTGAATTCAGGCTGTAACACAACAAAATGTGGAATAAGTCAAGGGGTATGAATACTTTCTGAAGGCACTGCATCTAAAGGGATGTAACTAGACAGCTCAGTCCTCCAGTTTGTTATAGAGGGTGAGTATGATGCTTTCCAATTCATAGCTACACATTTTTCTTGCAGAAATAAAGCCTAGATTACAAAACTTTCTCTGATATTGATCACCAATATTTACACATCCCAACAGACATAATCGTGGAGATGGATGAATCCAAACTCCTAGACACAATGAAATGATAGCGCATAGGCTACATTATCCCAAAGTGGTGTCAGTTTGTCACAGGACAACAGCATATGTAATAGGCTCCTTGTTACTTTTGCATCTCCAACAGAGATGCTACATTTCTGGGTGTGTTACATGTATTCTGGCAGGAGTGTAGTAAGACCTATGAATTATCTTAAATTGTAGTAGTTTATGTCTTAGGTTGTAGGAGCAGGTATGAGCATTTTCACATATCTGTGACCAATGGTTCTCCTCAATTTCTTCCTTTAGATCGGTTTCCCATTATTTCCTTATAGGTTCTGAAACATTAGATAGAGTTTCAATCAACCATTGATATAACTTGGCTGTCACGACTTCCGCCGAAGTTGGTCCCTCTCCTTGTTCGGGCGGTGTTCGGTGGTCGACGTCACCGACCTTCTAGCCATCACTGATCCATTTTTCATTTTTCATTGGTTTTGTCTTGTCTTCCATCAAACCTGGTTTCAATCCCATCAATTACATGTTGTGTATTTAACCCTCTGTTTCCCCTCATGTCCTTGTCGGTGATTGTTTATTGTAAGTGTATGTGTACGTCTGTACTGGTGTGCGTCGGGTTATGTTACCCATTGATTTGTATTATTATGTTTTCTGGTGGGTTTTTGTAAATAAACTGCGCCGTTGGAAACCCAGTTATTTCTCTCCTGCGTCTGACTTCTCTGCCGCCAGTTCACACCCTTACATTGGCAATCAACTTCTTTAGCGTAGCAGCATCTTTCATTATTTTCTCTATGCTAGATGCATTAGGTTAATCCAGATTCTGCTGAAGCGATTTAATTGAATAAGATGAGTTGAAAAAACGTAAAGAAATCGGCCTTGGATAATCCAAATATTTCTTGTAATTGATTGAATGACAGTAGAGATCCATTATAGTACACATGTTTAAAATTCATGTTGCTACTTTGGAACCAGGACTTTAAACATTGGAGGTGAAGTGGGGTTATTCCAAATAGGGGTGCATGATGATCCATCTCATGAATTGATTAACATTTTCCCAAATACAAATGGAATTGAGAATCATTGGATTGTCTGTTTTTTTCTTCAACGCCTTGGACCCGAAGTAGTGAATATAGTGTATTTTGGATCTTAAGGTATTACTTTTGTGGCTTTGATACTTCTCCATGAGTTCATGAGTTCACTTCTTATATCTGGAAGGAATGAGTTGTGACATTCATTGCAGGCCATTGTCATTGAATGACCTAAATGAAATGATAGGGTTGTTGTGAGCCATGACAATTTTGGGAGTGTCAGCAAGCTGTCAAGTACGGTGCTGTGAAATGGACTTCAGACTATGATCATGTCACAAACAGTATACCATAATATGAACATCAAGTGATGGGCAATGCTCTCCTTTTGTTTTCAGCATTTTAATTTTGCCTGAGTTGAGAGGGATCAAGGTTTGGACACTGATCAAGTGTGTTTGGTCAAATCGTTTTGATGCCCTCTCTGCTCTTAGAGAAAGAGTCCTGTTTCCTCTCAGCCCTGGGGCCGGTGAGCAGTCCGGCTCTGGCATTTCACCATCACTCAGCAGTCAAGCCTAGTGTCTATCTATTCTACAGCCCTCTCTGCCTACTGTCCCTTTCTCCCACCATCACACACTATATTTAGGCAATTATGAATATGCAGCAGTTGTGAAAGTAATTCTGCCAGACATGCCACTGTCCAGCCAAATAATGTCTTCATTGGTAGTATAGAGGGTTTTACCCAACAACAACGTGGCCACTCCAGCTCCACTGTCTGTTTCATTCAAGGGTACGAGACAACAAGAGGAAGTGATTGAGTTCCTGGTTGACCTACTTACAGGAGATAACACCCTCCACATGCTAGTAAGCACACACACACGCACACACATGTAGACATACATGCATGCGGGCGCACGTGCACACCCACAAGTCTTAAATGTCCCCTCTATTTATTGGAAAGGGTCTCACAAGATTTGACTTGTGAGATGTTGCAGCCTTCCATCTGCCAGTCCTTATCCAATCAACCATTTGTGGAGAGGAGAAATCCCTCACTATCTTCATAATGTCCACACCATAGTACTGGTATCCATAGCAGCACGGACATCAACATAGCCATGGTTTACTGTTCTATTTTTCAAATTGCCCACATTGGCCAATTCAGATAAACTGTGAAATATCACTGCTTTGGATGACAATGGTCATCTTCCGTCTGTGTGACTCTCTGATGTCCATCGCCTGGCTACAGCTCAAATGACCTTTACCAGGGAAGCTCTCTGAAGAGCACATCCTGTCTGACGCTTTGTACTGTGGGCGGCCCAGTTTATTTCTACGGAAAGAGCTGTGGAAATGTCAGATAACATGTGGCAAAGGGGGACCGGACCATTGGTTGTCTAAACGGTGTGAGGATCTGATTGACACAAAAGCTCTTGGAAGACACTGAAATTGAACGTCCTTCATGTGTAGCGTAACAAAACACTCCAGGGCTTCAACATTTCCATAACCAAAGGGTTATGCTCACATGCATATAAACTGTTAGAGCCAAAACCCTTCACAATGCCCTCGTTGTCAGATGTGACTCCTAAGGTCATATAACAAAGCATGCTGTAGGCCTACACATCAAATAGTAATGAAAATTCCTGAACGATGATTAGATACATGTTTGACTATAAATAAGCGATAGAATGTTAAAAATAGAATATAAATATTTTTCTGATATCCGTAAAGCGGTCTCCTGGCATGTTATTTCATAACTTTGACAGGACCAAGTGAACCAGAATACTATCTGAAACATATATGTAAATGTGTGACAAATGATTCAAAAACACAGCAGTATTTTATTAAAGAACAAATTGCATGCATTATATATGTATATGAACCTCTCCTTTCAGCTATCAAAACAAAAAAGCTATATTATATGGAGTGTGTTATCATATTGCATTTATTGGCAAACAAGCATATTTCTAAATCTGGATCCGGAGCGAATGGGTTGTAGAGCTCAGGGTCCCTGTAGAGTATCAAGTAGTTGAGATTCACTTGTAGTTAATAGGGGAGTTACAGTTTTATTGTGAGTTATTCAAAAATGAATAAATTATGAATACTTCTACTTTGGCACAACAAATCAATTAATTAGAGGGGACATGGCAAGTGAGCTTTTTTGAACTTGTTAGAGTACATTGTTTGGGAAGCTGAATTTACAATCGGTGCATTAAAATCTATATCACATATAAAAAACTATAACATTTTGCAAAACTGGCAAACATCAGTATATTCTTCTTGTTTTCTCGCTCAAATATTCAATAATAAAATGCCATTGTTTTGTCTTGATGTATTATATAGTAGTATAATAAGTTTAATGTTGAAACTGTAGAAATTATGGTTCAACAAAGAAAGTCAAGTACAATGTGGCAATGTTCACAGAATCACATCATGAGAGAGCTAATTGACAAGAAAATGGGAACCATGAAATACAATAGCACACTATAAAAAGTAAATAACAAAATACTAAAGAATAACTATAGTCCACACAACATAAGGACAAGTATATCAAATGTCCAAATATCTTTGTTTGTCTGAAGGAATTTTCACATCTCTAGTTTTGCTCTGGACATTACAGACCTTTTAGCACAACGTTCAAAATGCTCATGAATTCTGAGGACTGATAGAAGTCAATTGAAGAAGTGAAAAGCAAGGACACAGGTGACATTCTTGATACAGTGAAAGAAAGAATGCTGTCATATACTGTAACATTTTGTAAAACAAATTCAAATGGCAAAAAAAAGAGAAACAGAAATCAACTCTGGGTTTAAAGAACAATATAGTTCCATTGCAGGAGAGTGCCTTGGAACAGTGGCTGAACAATGAACACTGAATCACAGGAAAACAATATATCTTCTTAGCTATATCACGGGGTAAAAAGTCATCTCATGCCCTGCGCATCATGGCTACTGTAAGTTCAGTCCTGGTGTTACCTGCATCAGCGGAGCTAGGAGTAACTGAATCATATTAACGTAACGACTTCCATGTTTAACTATATTCTGATTCCATGTAGTCAAAAACAAACTGTTACTACACAGATCATTGACAGAGATTTTCTCCAGAAAGGGTTTCATCTACAATGGCTTTTCAATTAGGCAGCATTGTTCAGTTGGTTATCAATTGAATTTTTCCCCAGTTAGGATTGCTGCACCAGAATTGGGACAGTTGGCAAAAGGTAAAGTGATAAATCTAATATATAAGTATATGAGTGAATGTAGCTAGATGGGTTACGACCTCTAGAAAGTACACATAAAAAAAACAATAGATCAACAAATATAAGAGTTTTGGTTAACAGTAACATTTGGCGACTAAAAAACCAAATGAATTTGAAGTGAGACAGCGAACGAGGAAATGACATTAGACGAGGACAAAATGACTTGATGTTTCCGCCACTTTGCTCATTATGTCTGCTCTTATTGACCCCATAGGCTCCAAAACAATCAGACACAGGAAGTGATTCCAAATGACTTTTAGATTGAGACGATGTGTTCTTTTGTTTAGTTATTCTCACTGGAATGAATGATGTGATTCAAACTCGTCTGGGTTGTTGATGACAGGTGTTTATTTCCTTTTTTTCCCTCTTTTACACATGACATAACTGTAACTTCACACGTTTACCTCTGATGAGACACTGATACTCAATGAGGTGGTTGTTAAAAAGGAAGGCTTTCCTCAGGCCCTCAGACAATCAACAGCACATACTCTGTAGCTTTTTCCCAATATCCACACTAGCATACTTAGAATGAAGCATGTATTGGGCATGCATTCTAAGTGGTGCGTAGCCTGGCCGACGCGACCCACGTGACTACACAGCGAGCTGTGACGTCGAGAGCCTGGTGTTAGCAAGACTAAGTGGTACGCTAGTATGGATATCAGAACAGAGCCCTATGAGTGCTTGTGGGCCCACAGATCTCCTGCGTTCTTATCAAAGGGGTCATGGGGCAGAAGTTTATAAATCAGGAAGACACACATCTACAATGTATATTCAATTGTCTACTCAATTTCCATTAAATTCTTTAGATTTGCCAATGAGCATGTTTTCCTTTTCTAATGCCTTCCACCCAGATTGAAGACCTGCTAGTCAGGGTGAAGGGTCCTCATAGTTCACTAGGCTGACCTGCTTTCCCTAAAAGTCCTCTACGGAGAAACTAATACAAAAACATTTAGTAAATCAAGTTCTAAGTCTTCTTGGTTATTTCCCTGTGGGAGAGGGTAAAGCGAACACAGTTCATCAAGCACACACTGTAAACAGGGGAGCAACATTAAAAGCCTAAATGGCGTACCATCGAATAGGCGACCCACTGGGCACAGATGTTAATTCAACGTCTGTTCCACATTGGTTCAACGTAATTTCCTTGAAATGACGTGGAAACAACGTTGATTCAACCAGTATGGGCCCAGTGAGGAGGGACCGCAAAACAAAGCATGACGAAGTGCTTCTTTCTTACAATGACAAAGTTCATGTTTAAGAAAACAAATAATGTTCTTTCATATTTGTTAACTTTTTAGTCGCTGAGAGGTAGAATTAAACATTTGAATTGAAGTATACAGGTTTGGTTGTCGAAATGTATCTTATCACTTAATATCATCAATATGAGTAAACCCATCACAGGTAATTAAGCAACCCAGCCCTCTGAATATCCTGTGAAATCTGTACAAACATTTGTATTAAGAATTTTTGTATCATTTTGATTTTTTTTTGAAATTCCTATTACTGTATGTATGCATCTCAAATGTCCCGTAGTACTGTAGCTGAGGAAAGGTTGCTATAGTTATGGTTTTCACAGCACCCCTGAAATCTACAGGACACTGTGTAGTATGCCTCTATGTTTAGTACTGTGATTGGCTCTGCCAGTTCATCGTTGGGTTGTGGTGATGGTGTGTGTGGAGGGTAAAATAATCAGTTGGAGGTATCCGAGTGAACACTTCCGGGTCCTTCTATGGGCGAGGTCACTGACGAGGGGGTCGGAGCATCCTGCCACCCACCGTTTGTCTGTGGAGCAAAAAAAAAGAATCACATTTCTAGAGATAAAATTGTGAGACAATTTGTTGTATGCCTCAGGACACATTTCCTCATAGATACAGGAATAATTTCACATACTGTATATTATTTTAGCTGTATCTCTAGCTAACATGAAACTCTTGAACTGACAAACACCCTTTTGCACTTTGCGGGATTATGCATCTTCCAAATATATTATAGTACAATTACTCTATCAAGACACAACAATATAAGACTCCATCTCCCATCTGTCTCAAAATGGCCTCATGTACAGACAATAAAGAGACATGTTATTGAAAACATATAGACAGCTCTTGCACACAACCTCCGAGAGGGTTGATGGGAGAATCAATTATATCAAATTATCACATCCGCAACTGGGATGAAAATATAATGGGTTTGTAAAATAGGAGGCAATTTCAATTCCCAGAAGATAGGTAGGCTAAAGAGCATTTGGGACATTAATGGCAATTTCCATGCCATCGGTGAAAGCTGTTGGAGATGGGCTTTGGCACCCTCTTATTTTCAAAACCTGTTATTTCACATAGAGCCAGTCTTTCATCACATTTGAACCGAGAGGAGAGAAAAGAAAACGTTTAAAATATTCAGCTTTGGTGACACCCTCCGCCTATTTCACAGCCGTAATTACTGTTCAATGATAGAAGAGGAGAGGTCTGCCATGTGAACGCTGCTTCCTGCCTCAGCTCAGTCATTAGAAACGTCAGAATGAGTGGAAATTGTTTAGCTGCACAATGAAAAAGATCCATCCAGGATCGAAAGCTTCTACAGAAAAAATAATAACATGATTTCTACAATTTAAAAGAAGAAGTGTTTTAGAATGACATAATCTTTTTAGTGTTTGGATTTGGCATAGGCCTATTTATTAGGCCTATTTATTCACTGCAAGTTGATGTTTGAATACTTTAAAAAAATTGCATTCAGATTCGGCTCAGATTTTGATGTGTGTTTAAGACTGATGAGCTGCAAATGTGAATGTCCGTACTGTTTGGCCAAAGGCTGCCTCACAGAAACCACCTTCTATGCATCCATTGACTAACATACCGCAACTGACCGTGATCTTATCATCGGCCATTTTCATCAGCCCTCATTTAGCTTAGTTCCAACAGAGTTTACTGAGGAAGCTAATAGAGGGGTTAAATGGAGAACGTCTTCCTTCCACCACTACATCATTTTTTGGCATCTTGTCTAGGACATTATAGGGACCGCTGCTGTCGGTGTCATTGTGGTTGTTGGACGAATGATGCGACCAATGCGCTCAGACTCCTGGCCCAGACCCCCTCTCAGCCTGCTGTGACTGTCTTATTGATTCCCCTCTCTACAACACAGCCTGTCACTGTAGATCTTAACACTACACCCCCCCCCCCCCCCCCAGTGTTCCCAGCCCTGACAAAATACCCCTATCAGAACGTGCTGTTCTTAACATCGGCTTGCCGAGTTATTTTAGGGTGGTAAATAAATTGGACTGGAGCTTGTACTCCAGGGCAACTTTTTATTTATTTGTTTGGCCCCAAATGAGGTCTGTGCTTCTTTTCATTTGGTGCCATATGAGCTGAGTGTTGGACAGGCAGGGGGACACCTGTGGCCTTGCTCCTGTCGGCTGCAGGTGCCTCGTTAACACTAATGTCACCAGACAGACAAGCTCTAAGCGTGTCCGTACGTCCAGCCGACCGGCTTCTCGCTCTGTCTGACTCCTGCCTTGTTGCCTGGCGCCCGGGGCATGACCGGCACAGGGGCCGTTGCCTGGACAACAGCCCAGCCACCAACAGGCTACTGCTAACAAAGTGGCATCCCACACCCGTTGGCATTGAAATAATTGGGCAAAGGGACAAACTGAAACCTAATAAAGGTATTGCATCGGAAACAAAAGAAGAATAGCTACAGAAGTATAGTATAGAAATAGTTAGCTTCTTTTTCTTTCAAAGAGACCAAAGTAAGAATAGAAAGGCAATATTGTCATGAAATGACAAGACGGTTGTTGTTGTTTTTTGGTGGTGGTGTTCTTACGTTGATGCCCTGTGGACTGTACATCTGGCCGGCGGCGAGACTGTCACTGTATCCTCCTGTCTGGCTGATAACATGGCGAAGAGTATCCACCTGGAACACACACACACAGAGAGAAAGAGAAATGTGTGGGTCAGACAGACAAAAGCTATACATGACAAAGACCTTCATGCATAAGGTCAGATAGCAAAAGGGTATCCTGCACTGGGAAAGGTTACAGCGACGGTTTAGAATGATCAGGTTCAACACAAAATATTTCACAAATATTTCACAAATGACCACAAATACCATCACGAGGGAACTTATATGAATATCTGGTTAAAATTCAAAGAGGAACAAAACTGCAACAAATTAACTATTTCCAATTGCTTCTACGACTCAAAACTCATCTTCACTCCTCAGCGGCTGGGAAGACATTTTGAAGTGCGCAGCCAAATTACCTTTTGACAAGGACATTGTTTTTCAATGAAGTATCAACCCAGGAGACCTCTTATTCACCTTAGGGGGTTAATCCTATGCATATTTATGAAACACCTGAGCATTTGGAGAGTTGATTTAAAAAGAAAGGAGGGACGGATGGAGGGATAGGGCTGGGGGGCTAGAGGGGGTTGAATCAAATGAGAATATCACCACGGGTGGTAATCCTCCCACCCAACCTATGGTGAGTGAGACTCCCTCCCAATCCCAACACTCAGAAACTCTGTGTTGGTCATAGTTGTCCAACAGGGCAAGGTCAGAGGACTGTTGTGCACCAGTGGCTACGACAACCGTTGTCAGGAGTGTTGACGAGTCTTGTATTGTTTCCAAAACTGTCTGCAGTCGTCTATTCATTCATGAGCCTGACAATGGCCGCCATATTAGTGTGATGGCTAAAGGCCACATATAACCTCTGTCTCACGGACTAGGTCAAGTGACTCTGCTCTGGGCTTTTGATGATTTCAATGGAACATTTATAGGCCGGACAGTGCCTGAACCACTGAGCAGGGAAATTCAGTCTTATAATATAAGCCCTTATATGGCTGTCCGCCGTGGTTGGTTGACTTTGCCTTCAACGGGCCACAAATAGGCCACTGTATGACTGCTAGCTGGGTTTCTATCTACATGACAACTAGTGTACCAATAATTCATGGATTACGTACTAGTTTCTGCGAGGATCCTACCTGGGACTGAACGTTGGCCCCTACCCCAGCCCCCTGGTATGAGTCCCCATTCAGAGCCTGCACACTCATGAACAAGTCTCCGGAGTTTGACATGTTAAAAGAGCCAGCAGAACCTGGAAGGACAGACAGTGAAAGAGAGAACGAGAGAGAAGTGGGGAAGGACGGTAGAAAGAGAAGAGAGGAAAGAGGAGTTAACACGATCATGCAACCGAAAAAGTGCAGTCAGGTGGGTTAGTGGGAGAGGGTTGAAAGCCAAATGTGGTGTAGTGAACAGGGAACGACATCAGTGACCAATCACCATCTACACTGACTTTATGTACCTCTGGAAATGTATTGGCAAGGGATGTTATAAGCATAATATACTGTACTAATAAAACTATACCAACTATTACTTCTGTGGTAATTATGATGATAATCATATTATCAAGAATATTGAGGTTAGGGGTTAAAACCGGGGTGAAACTAATGTAGAATATATGGATTGTCTTGCAGTTTAAGTTCCTTGCTACCGGACCGGTTGGCTCATTAAGGAAGTGCTAATCGATCGGCAGGAAGAACTGAAAAAATCCTCTTTGTCCTTTAATGGAGCCAAACTCCCCAGATGTTAAAGGAGAACGCAGCCTAACTTGATTTCAAGGCAGAAAAACACAAGACTAGACCATAACCCAACACAGCTGAAGAGTCAACATGATGACAAAGGACTAGGGTAGGACACCCGTCATCAGCTTAATGACACACAAGGTCAACCGGACAAGTCACAGGATAGTTATTTCTCTAACCAAGACTCCAAGAGTTCAATATGTCTACTGTGTTCACCCGACAAACCCCAGAGAGAGAGAGGGACCGGGCCACAGGTTATTGGGTTAGTTTAGGAAGGAGTGGGGGGGGGCAGACATTATTTTGTTATTCAAAAGGAACAGAGCTGAGACTGGATTCTTGAGTTGGGGCCCAGGGTTGGGTAAAGCCAGGTTTTCTAATCAGTGCTCTACACCTCTCTGCTCAACTGTGTCATATTTCTGAAATGAATTGTCCATACTACTGTAGTGTGGATACCTTTCAATGTAGCTTATATAATGATTCAGCACTCTATATGATCTAGCATTGTTCAGTTGGGTTTACTATGCAGCCAAACTAACATTAACAGTACTGACTTGGTACCATACTGGTCAGATCCATTATGGCTGGTATTGATACTGACCTGCAGAGTTGGGGGTGGACGGGGAGTTGGCCTGGCTGCCATGGGCTGATACATTGGTTGCACTGACAGCTGTCTTCGCGGCGTACATGTTGGCTTCCTCTTGGAACTTGCCAATGTTTTTCTTGTATCGGATTCTCTTGTTTCCGAACCAGTTCGATACCTGTAACATAAAGTACATATTATAATTATGTTTTACATGACAACAAATTAAACTAAAGTTTAATTCAACAATTGTTTGAGTAAGGTAATATGTAGAAAACACATCTTTCAAGAAACCAGATTGTCAAGAAACCAGATTCCCATTGAGTGACACGAGCTCTGGTCAAAAGCAGTGCATTACGTAGGGAATAGGGTGCCATTGTCACGTTCCTGACCTGTTTTTCCTTTTTCTTGTGTTTATTTAGTTGGTCAGGGCGTGAGTTGGGGTGGGTTGTCGAGGTGTTATTTTCTATGTTGGGTTGTTTGTGTTCGGCCGGGTATGATTCTCAATCAGAGACAGCTGTCAATCGTTGTCCCTGATTGAGAATCATACTTAGGCAGCCTGTGATTCACGTGGTTTTTGTGGGTGTTTGTATCTCGTGTTAGTGTTAGTACCACACGGGACTGTTTGTGGTTTTGTCACGTTTGTTGTTTTGTATGTTAAGTGTTCAGGCTACGTGAATTAAAAGATGACCACTTTCCACTCTGCATATTGGTCTGATCCTTCTCGCCTCTCCTCCTCGTCCGAGGAGGAGGATTACGACAGCCGTAACAGCCATTTTGGATGCAGTCTCTTCTAGCTGACTTCCTGTGACATAGCAGTGTGAATGCAATTGTCGAACAAATGGCCATGCTAGCTAGATAGCTCATAGGTTTATGTGGGTCAAGAAAGACTATGTGGCGGCATACTGTACCTGTGACACTGTGATGGAGCACTTCTTGCCCAGTTCTTCCTTGGCCTCCTCACTGGGGTAGGGGTTGGACAGGTGGGAGTAGAAATACTCATTTAGGATCTCTGTTGCCTGCTTGTTGAAGTTCCTTCTCTTTCGTCTGCAGAGAGAGAGAGAAACGTATTAAATATCACAATTACAGGTCATTTCCTTCATTACAATATATTAGAGAGAGACAGCTGGACTACGTTATCTCCATCACTGCACTCTACAAAAATCTGTTGTCTTTGGTGTAGAGCGACCCAGGATACACTCTGTTTAAACATTTTTAAAAATCAGCAGACACACGCAGAGAGAGACACACACAGACACGTCACACACACACACACACACACACAGTCCCACACAGACCTGGCGTCGAGGAAGCGTGAGCGTAGGATCATGACGGCCTCGCAGGTGCTCTGTTTGAGCTGCATCTGGATGGAGCTGAACTTGCGGTGGATAATGCCCACCATACGCTCAATCTCTTTGGGTGAGATGGGCCGTGTGCGACTCTGCTCCCTCAGCAGGTTCATCACATGGGTGGTAAACTCGTTACATGCCTAAAGACAGACACACTCATATGAGGCAGATAGCAATCACACGCACTTGGACACAGTAGAGAAGTAAGACACTGCTAGCATTGTTAGTATTACCAGTATCATAAGTGGTAGTAGTAATACTCTCGATGTACAGTAATGTAGCAGTAATGTACTGCAGTGCTGTGGCAGAAACAATAGCAGTGGATGAGGTAGACAAGCAGTGAGAATTTCTTTGTATATTGAGGAGACCTTTCTTCAATCGTGAGGAAAAAAGTAACAAGTGAAGACGTCTAAAATGACAGGAGGCTTTCATTCCTGTTCACGTTCAGCAGGTTTGAACTGTCTTCCTGTCTCTCTCTCGCTCCACTTCCCTCTCTGTCTTTTCACTCAGTGTCTCTCTCATTCTCTTTCTCTGTCAGAATCAGTCACTGGGAAGTGTCTGCTGCGTTTGGGGACAGGGGAGTCTGTTGATTGTCAGCACCAGGGTCGTGTCAGTTGAAACGAGACTCAGTTCATAGCAAACAGCCGTTCCGCCCGTACACTCAGTTGCAGTAGTACACATAGCGGTGACATGAGTATTCTCAGGTGCAAATGTAACACTGTGACAGGAAGTGATGACGGGCCTGCTTTGAGATGATGACAGGCGGTAATATATTTGACATCAATGGGAAGGACGGGATGCTCTCTTGGCATAGGACTTGTGTGTGACTGATAAAATGATTGCCAGCTGGAAAGGGATTTCTGAAAGCGTGGTTGTGTGCACTGACTTGTGTGCAGTCTGAGTGTAGTGAGATTGCAGTGGGGTTGGCTATTGGAAGGGAGAGAGGACATTTACAAGGGTCCTCAATATGTAGTGAGATGGCAGAAATCAGAGTAGGGGGCGCTTAGGCAGAAAGGGGTTACCTATAGGAAGTGCGAGGGGTTGTGAGGGTCTTCTTAGAGCAGAGAGGGCTTATGGGAAGGGAAAGAGCGTTTACGAGGGGTGTGGTCTGTCCTCACCTGTTCATACTTCTCCAGCTCTGTGTGGTAAATCCCGCGGATCTGAGTCAGCTTGGCCCGATAGTCTGAGTGTTCTGTTGAGTTGTCCTGGCCCACCCCTCCTCCCACTGCTGCCGCCGCTGTTGCTGCTGCCGCAGACCCGCCCCCTTTCTCTGGTCCGGACACGCCCTCCGCCAGCAGCATGTTGTCCAATCGCATGAGCTGGGCATCTGGAGCCTCCTCCTCCTGGGTGCCACGGATACTGAGCACTGTAGAGACAATAGTTAGTAAGAAACTTCTCTAGTGATGCAAAAACGAACACAACACTGATGCAATGCAAAGTCTGATGATCAGCACTGAAAAGAAAAGAGGACCAGTTAATATGAATGAACAGTGTTTGGGTGAGAAGTGGAGTGAGTGTACCAGTCACCAACGGTGAGACTGCAGTCTACTACTGTCTTCAACCTGTTCTGTGTGAAATATGACCATATCTTTAATAGCCCATGACTGTGCCATAAAAAACCTGGATGTTAGTGAGCCTGGCAGCACCCAAGATAATAAAACTATCATCTCATCGATTTTGAATATCATTTCATGTAAATAATTAACACAGACTTTCATGAGAGTACTTTTTTTTTTTTTGCACTCCAGGAGAGCAGATTACAATATTTACTCAGTGGCTAAAACAATAACATTGTGTCATAAAAAGATTATAATCTTCCCGGTCAGGCAAACTAATAATATCATCATTCATAACCTAACGGGTTAAAATGGTGTAATAAATGAAACGTCTAATATCAATATGGATAATCTCAGTGATAAGCGACAAAAACAATGTATCAACACCGGAATTAGTCTTATTTATGCATCAAAGTCACATCATGATCATTGTTTTTTAACTTAAAGATGCCCTATGCAGAAATCGTTTCGCCATTTTCTGGTGGCTAAAATTCTAAATTAGTTTGCCTAATTTCAGTTTAGTGTAGAGAATCATTGTACCATCTAAACCGCCGCAAAATATATTTTCCATAAACCAAATTATTGTATTTTCAGCTGTTTGAAGCTGGTGTACAAAACCAAAAGTAAAAAATGCTAAAAATACATTTAAGAACAGGAAGCATAGAAATAGGGCACATAGAACAGATCTACAGCTTCTTAGACTTGCTATCAATTAGAATGACAGATCTATATCTCACATTTCTATGTGAATTTGGCCGAGTTGCCCAAAAAGTTACATATTGCGGCTTTAATAAATAAATACTAAGCTAGATTTTGAGTAACGCTAGAAAACAAGCAGCAAAATTCAAGGACTCCCTATGGCTGAAGAAACGGTGCTAACAAGGTAGTTGTCAGACATATTTAGGCTACTGGCCCTTCAGGCTACTGGCCCACTGCTGTCCGTGTTCACACAGTTTGGGGTGTCCAGTCACTGTGATGGGTGTAGTGGCCATAGTTTGAACCTGCGCCTCACCCCTCACACCCCCACAGGCACTTAGCTTTCTGCTCCCTCCCCCCTCCAGCCAGTACCACAGAGTGCAGAAGGATGTTTCATGGCACATACCCCCCCATGCACACAGATACACATTTATCTACCCACCCCCACGCACACAAAAATGTTCACTTGTGACTGTTTACTTTATGTGACTGTGGTTCACTATGGTACTGGACCAGGGCTGTTTCACTATGGGACTGGACTAACAGGGCTGTGTTTCACTATGGTACTGGACCAGGGCTGTGTTTCACTATGGTACTGGACCAGGGCTGTTTCACTATGGTACTGGACCAGGGCTGTTTCACTATGGTACTGGACCAGGGCTGTGCTTCACTATGGTACTGGACCAACAGGGCTGTTTCACTATGGTACTGGACCAACAGGGCTGTTTCACTATGGTACTGGACCAGGGCTGTGCTTCACTATGGTACTGGACCAACAGGGCTGTTTCACTATGGTACTGGAACAACAGGGCTGTTTCACTATGGTACTGGAACAACAGGGCTGTGCTTCACTATGGTACTGGACCAACAGGGCTGTTTCACTATGGTACTGGACCAACAGGGCTGTGTTTCACTATGGTACTGGACCAGGGCTGTGTTTCACTATGGTACTGGACCAGGGCTGTTTCACTATGGTACTGGACTAACAGGGCTGTGTTTCACTATGGTACTGGACCAGGGCTGTGTTTCACTATGGTACTGGACCAGGGCTGTTTCACTATGGTACTGGACCAACAGGGCTGTGTTTCACTATGGTACTGGACATGGGCTGTGTTTCACTATGGTACTGGACCAACAGGGCTGTTTCACTATGGTACTGGACCAACAGGGCTGTTTCACTATGGTACTGGACCAGGGCTGTGCTTCACTATGGTACTGGACCAGGGCTGTTTCACTATGTTACTGGACCAACAGGGCTGTGTTTCACTATGGTACTGGACCAGGGCTGTGTTTCACTATGGTACTGGACCAGGGCTGTTTCACTATGGTACTGGACCAGGGCTGTTTCACTATGGTACTGGACCAGGGCTGTTTCACTATGGTACTGGACCAACAGGGCTGTGTTTCACTATGGTACTGGACCAACAGGGCTGTTTCACTATGGTACTGGACCAACAGGGCTGTTTCACTATGGTACTGGACCAACAGGGCTGTTTCACTATGGTACTGGACCAACAGGGCTGTGCTTCACTATGGTACTGGACCAACAGGGCTGTGCTTCACTATGGTACTGGACCAACAGGGCTGTTTCACTATGGTACTGGACCAACAGGGCTGTTTCACTATGGTACTGGACCAACAGGGCTGTTTCACTATGGTACTGGACCAACAGGGCTGTGCTTCACTATGGTACTGGACCAACAGGGCTGTTTCACTATGGTACTGGACCAACAGGGCTGTTTCACTATGGTACTGGACCAACAGGGCTGTTTCACTATGGTACTGGACCAGGGCTGTGTTTCACTATGGTACTGGACCAGGGCTGTTTCACTATGGTACTGGACCAGGGCTGTTTCACTATGGTACTGGACCAGGGCTGTGCTTCACTATGGTACTGGACCAACAGGGCTGTTTCACTATGGTACTGGACCAACAGGGCTGTTTCACTATGGTACTGGACCAGGGCTGTGCTTCACTATGGTACTGGACCAGGGCTGTTTCACTATGGTACTGGACCAACAGGGCTGTGTTTCACTATGGTACTGGACCAGGGCTGTGTTTCACTATGGTACTGGACCAGGGCTGTTTCACTATGGTACTGGACCAGGGCTGTTTCACTATGGTACTGGACCAGGGCTGTTTTACTATGGTACTGGACCAACAGGGCTGTGTTTCACTATGGTACTGGACCAACAGGGCTGTTTCACTATGGTACTGGACCAACAGGGCTGTTTCACTATGGTACTGGACCAACAGGGCTGTTTCACTATGGTACTGGAACAACAGGGCTGTTTCACTATGGTACTGGAACAACAGGGCTGTGCTTCACTATGGTACTGGACCAACAGGGCTGTTTCACTATGGTACTGGACCAACAGGGCTGTGTTTCACTATGGTACTGGACCAGGGCTGTGTTTCACTATGGTACTGGACCAGGGCTGTTTCACTATGGTACTGGACTAACAGGGCTGTGTTTCACTATGGTACTGGACCAGGGCTGTGTTTCACTATGGTACTGGACCAGGGCTGTTTCACTATGGTACTGGACCAACAGGGCTGTGTTTCACTATGGTACTGGACATGGGCTGTGTTTCACTATGGTACTGGACATGGGCTGTGTTTCACTATGGTACTGGACCAACAGGGCTGTTTCACTATGGTACTGGACCAACAGGGCTGTTTCACTATGGTACTGGACCAGGGCTGTGCTTCACTATGTTACTGGACCAACAGGGCTGTGTTTCACTATGGTACTGGACCAGGGCTGTGTTTCACTATGGTACTGGACCAGGGCTGTTTCACTATGGTACTGGACCAGGGCTGTTTCACTATGGTACTGGACCAGGGCTGTTTCACTATGGTACTGGACCAACAGGGCTGTGTTTCACTATGGTACTGGACCAACAGGGCTGTTTCACTATGGTACTGGACCAACAGGGCTGTTTCACTATGGTACTGGACCAACAGGGCTGTTTCACTATGGTACTGGAACAACAGGGCTGTTTCACTATGGTACTGGACCAGGGCTGTTTCACTATGGTACTGGACCAGGGCTGTTTCACTATGGTACTGGACCAGGGCTGTGCTTCACTATGGTACTGGACCAACAGGGCTGTTTCACTATGGTACTGGACCAACAGGGCTGTTTCACTATGGTACTGGACCAGGGCTGTGCTTCACTATGGTACTGGACCAGGGCTGTTTCACTATGGTACTGGACCAACAGGGCTGTGTTTCACTATGGTACTGGACCAGGGCTGTGTTTCACTATGGTACTGGACCAGGGCTGTTTCACTATGGTACTGGACCAGGGCTGTTTCACTATGGTACTGGACCAGGGCTGTTTCACTATGGTACTGGACCAACAGGGCTGTGTTTCACTATGGTACTGGAGCAACAGGGCTGTTTCACTATGGTACTGGACCAACAGGGCTGTTTCACTATGGTACTGGACCAACAGGGCTGTTTCACTATGGTACTGGAACAACAGGGCTGTTTCACTATGGTACTGGAACAACAGGGCTGTGCTTCACTATGGTACTGGACCAACAGGGCTGTTTCACTATGGTACTGGACCAACAGGGCTGTGTTTCACTATGGTACTGGACCAGGGCTGTTTCACTATGGTACTGGACTAACAGGGCTGTGTTTCACTATGGTACTGGACCAGGGCTGTGTTTCACTATGGTACTGGACCAGGGCTGTTTCACTATGGTACTGGACCAACAGGGCTGTGTTTCACTATGGTACTGGACATGGGCTGTGTTTCACTATGGTACTGGACATGGGCTGTGTTTCACTATGGTACTGGACCAACAGGGCTGTTTCACTATGGTACTGGACCAGGGCTGTGCTTCACTATGTTACTGGACCAACAGGGCTGTGTTTCACTATGGTACTGGACCAGGGCTGTGTTTCACTATGGTACTGGACCAGGGCTGTTTCACTATGGTACTGGACCAGGGCTGTTTCACTATGGTACTGGACCAGGGCTGTTTCACTATGGTACTGGACCAACAGGGCTGTGTTTCACTATGGTACTGGACCAACAGGGCTGTTTCACTATGGTACTGGACCAACAGGGCTGTTTCACTATGGTACTGGACCAACAGGGCTGTTTCACTATGGTACTGGACCAACAGGGCTGTGCTTCACTATGGTACTGGACCAACAGGGCTGTGCTTCACTATGGTACTGGACCAACAGGGCTGTTTCACTATGGTACTGGACCAACAGGGCTGTTTCACTATGGTACTGGACCAACAGGGCTGTGCTTCACTATGGTACTGGACCAACAGGGCTGTTTCACTATGGTACTGGACCAACAGGGCTGTTTCACTATGGTACTGGACCAACAGGGCTGTTTCACTATGGTACTGGACCAGGGCTGTGTTTCACTATGGTACTGGACCAGGGCTGTTTCACTATGGTACTGGACCAGGGCTGTTTCACTATGGTACTGGACCAGGGCTGTTTCACTATGGTACTGGACCAGGGCTGTGCTTCACTATGGTACTGGACCAACAGGGCTGTTTCACTATGGTACTGGACCAACAGGGCTGTTTCACTATGGTACTGGACCAGGGCTGTGCTTCACTATGGTACTGGACCAGGGCTGTTTCACTATGGTACTGGACCAACAGGGCTGTGTTTCACTATGGTACTGGACCAGGGCTGTGTTTCACTATGGTACTGGACCAGGGCTGTTTCACTATGGTACTGGACTAACAGGGCTGTGTTTCACTATGGTACTGGACCAGGGCTGTGTTTCACTATGGTACTGGACCAGGGCTGTTTCACTATGGTACTGGACCAACAGGGCTGTGTTTCACTATGGTACTGGACATGGGCTGTGTTTCACTATGGTACTGGACCAACAGGGCTGTTTCACTATGGTACTGGACCAGGGCTGTTTCACTATGGTACTGGACCAGGGCTGTTTCACTATGGTACTGGACCAGGGCTGTTTCACTATGGTACTGGACCAACAGGGCTGTGTTTCACTATGGTACTGGACCAACAGTGCTGTTTCACTATGGTACTGGACCAACAGGGCTGTTTCACTATGGTACTGGACCAACAGGGCTGTTTCACTATGGTACTGGAACAACAGGGCTGTTTCACTATGGTACTGGAACAACAGGGCTGTGCTTCACTATGGTACTGGACCAACAGGGCTGTTTCACTATGGTACTGGACCAACAGGGCTGTTTCACTATGGTACTGGACCAACAGGGCTGTTTCACTATGGTACTGGACCAACAGGGCTGTTTCACTATGGTACTGGACCAACAGGGCTGTGTTTCACTATGGTACTGGACCAGGGCTGTGTGTTGTGGACCACCCTGCTCTCCCTCTGTCTGCCACTAGAAGGCTCCCTAAGTAAAGGAGCAGAGCTTTCTGTCTCCTCACAGAGGTGGTGAAAACAACCAGGTGTAGCCTGTTCATTTCATCCACCATCTTTACCAACAAAGACAGGCAGCATACACTACACTATCAGGACAGAGTATACGTCTGCATCAATTCATCTGTATACTAACCAACTATAAGGGCTAAATCATTCCCTGTAAACATGCAGTATTTACAATTGCTAAGAGTGACAATTTGACAGAATCTCGGTAAATGACAGTGGCATGCTGAGAGAGAGATGTGCTGGAGTAGACTGTCTGTCTGGCACAGGTTACAGTATGCTGCTATGCTCTGGTCTGTGGCTTTGTTCATGGGATGAGCTGCCTTCCTGCTGACCTCTCCAGTGAGAGAGACGTCAAGATGGATTCCTAGGCCGTCACGGAGAACCGGTCTCTCCCATGAACCCTCTCCCCTCCTCCTCCCCCTCCCCCTCCCCCTCCCTCACCCCAATCAGCTCCACCATCCGAGCATGCAGACTCAGGAGGCAAATGTCAATGGCTATCAGACGACTGGAAAGGTCAGGGGTTCAGAAAGGAGAATGAGTTTGCATGTGTGTGTGTGTGTGTGTGTGTGTGTGTGTGTGTGTGTGTGTGTGTGTGTGTGTGTGTGTGTGTGTGTGTGTGTGTGTGTGTGTGTGTGTGTGTGTGTGTGTGTGTGTGTGTGTGTGTGTGTTGCGAGCGTTGACTTCTGTCAATATTTCTCCTGCCTGCATTCCTTCAAAACTTAAAAAGCCCTAAAGCTACACATCATTTCCACCTCAGTCAGTCAACTCCTAACTCATCTCTCATTCCTCAGCCATAGAACCCTCCCAACAGACCAACTCTCAGACACTGTCTCTCCAGTCACAGTCACTATCTCTCCGTGTCCCCTCTGAATTTAAAAGACTGAGACGAGAGATAGAGAACAACAATATCACCTTGCTATTCCTCACAGACCAGTAGGACAACTTGACTAGAATACTGTGGGGTTCTTCTGACAACAACATGTTGTCTACTTCCAACTGGAGAGGAAACCTAATGGACCAAACTGATTTTTTCATTCCCCGTATCTTCCAGTACAAGACTAAAAGCATGAAATGGATCAAATAAACACAATTAATAAAAATAATCATACAATTCACTGTGCTGTGACATAATAACTCTAACCATAGCAATCAGCTTTATTTATTCCTGTTCAGTAAGGACAATGAAATCGATTAAAGGCCTTAATGCCAGTCCAGCATCAGTGAACTCTGCCACCCTAAAACTTTACATTATCATAATTATCTGGCAATAGGAGGCAGATTCATAATGCTACACCATAAATAAAATTTGAAAATGGTGCCGGAGAAGAAGGCTGACGTTTTACGTGTTCTCCAACCGATTGTGTTTTTGTTAGTCTATTTGCGTTGTTTGTAACTTATTTTCTACATAGTGTTGCTGCGACCGTCGCTTATGACCGAAAATAACTTCTGGACATCAGGACTGTGATTACTCACCACGGACTGGCAGAATCGTTTTTTTCCTTTAACGAGTCCGACGAGCCCGACGCGAATGATAGACTGCTTTCTCGGGAACAGGCCCAGATCCCCGTCATTTGTATGAAGAGGAGGCGGGGAAAAAGGGGCCAGAGGGAGGGCTGCCTTCTGAGAATTCGTAGGCGATCGAATTAACCGCCACTTCCTTCCATTTTGCTAGCAAACATGAATCTTTGGAGAATAAAAAAGATGACCTACGTGGAAGTAAACTACCAATGGGACATTCCAAACTGTACTATTGTATGCTTCACGGAGTCATGACGACGACACTATCAACATACAGCTTGCTGGTTATACACTATACCGGCAGGAAATAACAGCGGCGTCTGGTAAGACAAGGAGCGGCGGACTATGTATTTTTGTAAATAACAGCTGGTGCACGATATCTAACGAAGTCTCGAGCTATTGCTCGCCTGAGGTAGAGTATCTCATGATAAGCTATAGACCACACTATCTATCTAGAGAGTTTTTTCAAAGCTGTTCGTAACCAACACAGACTGAGGCTGGCACTAAGACAGCATTGAATGAGATGTATTCCGCCATAAGCAAACAAGAAAATGCTTACCCAGAGGCGGCGCTTCTAGTAGCCGGGGACTTTAATGCAGGGAAACTTAAATCCGTTTTAACAAATTTCTATCAGCATGTTAAATGTGCAACCAGAGGGAAAAAAACTCTGGACCACCTTTACTCCACACACAGAGACACATACAAGGCTCTCCCTCGCCCTCCATTTGGCAAGATGACCATAATTATATCCTCCTGATTCCTGCTTACAAGCTAAAATTAAAACAGGAAGCACCAGTGACTAGATCAATAAAAAAGTTGTCAGATGAAGCAGATGCTAAGCTACAGGACTGTTTTGCTAGCACAGACGGGAATATGTTCCGCGATTCCTCCAATGGCATTGAGGAGTACACCACATCAGTCATTGGCTTCATCAATAAGTGCATCGATGACATCGTCCCCATAGTGACCGTACGTGCATACCCCAACCAGAAGCCATGGATAACAGGCAACATCCGCACTGAGCTAAAGGCTAGAGCTGTCGCGTTCAAGGAGCGGGACTCTAACCCGAGAGTTTATAAGAAATTAGAGGTCGACCGATCATGATTTTTCAACGCGGATACCGATACCAATTATTGGAGGACAAAAAAAAGCCAATACCAATTAATCACCCGATTTTTATATATATATTTGTAATAATGACATTTACAACAATACTGAATGAACAATTAACACTTTTATTTTAACTTAATATAATACATAAATCAAGTCCATTTAGTCTCAAATAAATAATGAAACATGCTCAATTTGGTTTAAATAATGCAAAAACACAGTGTTGGAGAAGAAAGTAAAAGTGCAATATGTGCCATGTAAAAAAGCTAACGTTTAAGTTCCTTACTCAGAACATGAGAACATATGAAAGCTGGTGGTTCAATATTCCCAGTTCTTCAATTTTCCCAGTTAAGAAGTTTTAGGTTGTAGTTATTAAAGGAATTATGACGCGTCGACTATTTCTAACTATACCATTTGTATTTCATATACCTTTGACTATTGTATGTTCTTATAGGCACTTTAGTATTGCCAGCCTAATCTCAGCAGTTGATAGGCTTGAAGTCATAAACAGAGCTGCTAGCAAACACAGTAAAGTTTGAATTAATGCTTACGAGCCTGCTGCCGCCTACCACCGCTCAGTCAGACTGCTCTATCAAATCATAGACTTAATTATAATATAATAAACACAGAAATACAAGCCGTTGGTCATTAATATGGTCAAATCCAGAAACTATAATTTCGAAAACAAAACGTATATTCTTTCAGTGAAATACGGTATCGTTCCGTATTTTATCGAACGGGCAGCAACCCTAAGTCTAAATATTGCTGTTACATTGCAGAACCTTCAAAGTTATGTCATAATTATGTAAAATTCTGGCAAATTAGTTCGCAACGAGCCAGGCGGCCCAAACTGTTGCATATACCCTGACTCTGCGTGCAATGAACGCAAGAGAAGTGACACAATTTCCCTAGTTAATATTGCCTACTAACATTCATTTATTTTAACTAAATACGCAGATTTAAAAAAATATATACTTCTGTGTATTGATTTTAAGAAAAGCATTGATGTTAATGGTTAGGTACATTCGTGCAACGATTGTGCTTTTTTCGCAAATGCGCTTTTGTTAAATCATCCCCTGTTTGGCGAAGTAGGCCGTGATTCAATGACAAATTAACAGGCATCTTATTGATTATATGCAAAGCAGGACAAGCTAGTTAACCTAGTAATATCATCAACCATGTGTAGTTAACTAGTGATTATGTGAAGATTGATTGTTTCTTATAAGATAAGTTTAATGCTAGCTAGCAACTTACCTTGGCTCCTTGCTGCACTCGCGTAACAGGTGGTCAGCCTGCCACGCAGTTTCCTTGTGGAATGCAATGTAATAGGCCGTAATCGGCGTCCAAAAATACAGATTACCGATTGTTATGAAAACTTGAAATCAGCCCTAATTAATCGGCCATGCCGATTAAATCGGTCGACCTCTATAAGAAATCCCGTTATGCCCTCCAATGAACCATCAAACAGGCAAAGCATCAATACAGGACTAAGATCAAATCGTACTACACCGGCTCTGACGCTCGTCGGATGTGGCAGGGCTTGCAAACCATTACAGATTACAAAGGGAAGCACAGCCGAGAGCTGCCCAGTGACACGAGCCTACCAGACGAGCGAAACTACTTCTATGCATGCTTCAAGGCAAATAACACTGAAACATGCATGAGAGCACCAGCTGTTCTGTAGCCGACCAGGACGTGTACTGCGAGCATGCGTTGACCAACTGGCAAGTGTCTTCACTGACATGTTCAACCTCTCCCTGTCCGATTCTGTAATACAAACATGTTTCAAGCAGACCATCATAGTGCCTGTGCCCAAGAACACTAAGGTAACCTGCCTAAATGACTACCGACCCGTAGCACTCACATCTGTAGCCATGAAGTGCTTTGAAAGGCTGGTCATGGCTCACATCAACACCATTATCCCAGAAACCCTAGCCCCACTCCAATTTGCATAATGCGCCAACAGATCCAGAGATGATGCAATCTCTATTGCACTCCACACTGCCCTTTCCCATCTGGACAAACTAAACATCTATGTGAGAATGCTATTCATTGACTACAGCTCAGTGTTCAACACCATAGTGCCCTCAAAGCTCATCAATAAGATAAGGTCCCTGGGACTAAACACCTCCCTCTGAAACTGGATCCTGACTTCCTGATGGGCCGCCCCCCAGGTGGTAAGGGTAGGTAACAACACATCTGCCACGCTGATCCTCAACACAGGAGCCCCTCTGGGGTGCGTGTTCAGTCCCCTCCTGAACTCCCTGTTCACTCATGACTGCACAGCCAGGTACGATTCCAACACCATCATTAAGTTTGCTGATGACACAACAGTAGTAGGCCTGATCACCAACAACGACAAGAGAGCCTATAGGGAGGAGGTCAGAGACCTAGCCGTGTGGTGCCAGGACAACAACCTCTCCCTCAACGTGATCAAGACAATGGAGATGATTGTGGACTACAGGAAAAAGAGGACCAAGCACACCCCCATTCTCATCGATGGGGCTGCAGTGGAGCAGGTTGAGAGCTTCAAGTTCCTTGGTGTCCACATCACCAACAAACTAGAATGGTCCAAACACACCAAGACAGTCATAAAGAGGGCACGACAAAACCTATTCCCCTTCAGGAGACTGAAAAGATTTGGCATGGGTCCTAAAGATCCTCAAAAGGTTCTACAGCTGCACCATCGAGAGCATCCTGACTGGTTGCATCACTGCCTGGTATGGCAACTGCTCGGCCACCAACCGCAAGGCACTACAGAGGGTAGTGTGTACGGCCCAGTACATCACTGGGGCCAAGCTTCCTGCCATCCAGGACCTCTATACCAGGCGGTGTCAGAGGAAGATCCTAAAAATTGTCAAAAACTCCAGCCACCCTAGACATAGACTGTTCTCTCTGCTACCGCACGGCAAGCGTTACCGGAGCGCCAAGTCTAGGTCCAAGAGGCATCTAAACAGCTTCTAATCCCAAGCCATAAGACTCCTGAACATCTAATCAAATGGCTACCCAGACTATTTGCATTGCCCCCCCCCCCCCCCCGCCACTCCCCCCCGGACAACTAACTGGTGCCCCCGGACATTGACTCTGTACCGGTACTCCGTGTATATAGTCTCGCTATTGTTATTATACTGCTGCTCTTTAATTACTTGTTACTTGTATTTCTTATTCTTATCCATATTTTTTTTAAACTGCACTGTTGGTTCGGGGCTTGTAAGCAAGCATTTCACTGTAAGGTCCACACCTGTTGTATTCAGCGCATGTAACTAATACAATTTGATTTGATTTGAAATAAATGGCTGTTCTCTTCCACAACATCAAATGAAAAGCTTGGTATTGTTAGAATGGTGTTGTTTCCCATTGGTCCAACTCATTGATAGGTCTCTCAGGCCAGTATTCTCAGACCATCGGTGCTTGGAGGAACATGGTTCGTTTGTGGTCTTATCTCAGACTAACAGTGTGTTTCTATAAAAAGACTGCCATCATTTTATCTTGACTGTTACAGACAGGCTTTAATTGAACAGTGAGATGACTCAGAATCTCCCTCCCTCTGTACTCATGTTTAATTCAACCTGTTTAATATATCTCTCTCTCTCTCTCTGAATTAAGACTATTGTTTTGTTTTCGTTCAAATGACAGCTCATAGTCCTAACTCTTCTGTCTTATTGGGGTGTAAGATGTTTGCATAGCACAAGTCTGAACACAAACACAAACCTACCACGCAGCCACCCATACAAACACACAGAAAATACAAATCCTTAAAACAGCCATCTCTGCATATTGGCAGACTACCTCTCTCTCAGCCCCCAGCCCTGGCTCCCAGTGAGCGCTTTTAAATGAAAGCATGTTTAATTAATGATGTTGAAGTATTCTGTCACAATTAGGAAGATGTACGGCCAAACAAGGCAGCAGTGATTTCCCTGACAGCCATGATGAAAGTTTACCCTCCTCGCCTCTGACTGGCAGCTAGCAGCCAACGCTGGGCCGGTTCCACGTCGATACAGTAACGCAATACACTCCTCTGCAGTTCTGTGTGTACGTGTGTGTGTGCGTATGTCTGTATGTGTGTGTGTATGTGTGTCTTTGTGTGAGTGTGGGTGTGTGCACATATCCGTGTGTATGTGCTTCCTCTGCCTTGGTCTGGACGAAGTCACAGTGCCAGGCATATAAGCAGGGTTTGTATTGATTCTGTGGGCACACGTCATCCAGGGTTTCAGCGATTCATAAATCAGCTGTGTTCCTGACACAGGAGCGCGGCGCCTGTCTGTGTGGGCCTGTCTCTCTCTCTCTGTGCGTGTGTGTGACTGTGTGTCTGTATTTGGGCCACAGTCAGCGGGAGTGGTTGCGACAGCAACATGATAATGGAACATCACTACCATTCATCCCTGCCACACAGCATTCTGGGACAGAAAAAAACAACAATCTGAAATCCTGAAGAAGCAGTTTGATGATTTACAATGGACATGATGAGTATCACAAACAACTAAAACAAATTATCAACAATATCCCTAGACCTTAAAGGGAAAATCACCTCTGTTTCACTGTATATGCCCATTGATATGGAATCATTGCTCAAGGCATTAAACTCATCCACTGCTCTGCATGTGTTGGTATCATGGTATGAGGAATCTGTCAGCATAGAAACAATAAATTATATTCATTTCAGAGCGGTTCATCTGATAGAAGCACAAGCTACTGATGCTAAGCAGCGTAATATTTACTACATGTATGGGTATCTACTGGCATGGGTAGCACAGTGTCTATTACAGTCAGTCTACAAGCATGTTATGTTCCTTATTTTAAATCATCAAGCAGTTTTGTCCTTAGAAATGTTTACTCCCCACTGTGTTCACGGGAAAGTCTCCTTGGCCCAAAATGTCCACTCCATCACCAGATAATGGGGACTAGAACAACTCCAGTACACAAGGGCAAAGCCATAAAGAACCTCTAAAACACTTGCTTTATGCTTTATCAGCCATCTCCAGAGTCATGTTTGAAAGCGGGCAGAACCCAGAGTGTTATAGCTGACAGAGGCCGGGCAGACGACAAGGACAATAAAAAAATTAGGAAACAAGAAAGAGAGAGAGAGGAGGAAGAAGGAAGGTTGGGAAAAGAAGTAGGGAGGGATGGATTTATGGATGGAGGGAGAGAGGAAAGGCGAAAGAAAAAAAAATGGAATATGAAAGCGAGGAGGTGTCAATTAAAAAAATGAACCCCAGTGCATTTGGGAAGTGACAGCTGGTGGGAGACGAGCCGACAGGCGTCACATTAGGCGGATTTGGTGGCCGCTCCCTCCCCTTCCTCCCCTCCTCTCCCCCTCCTCCGCACTGGCGACTGATCGACCGACCGATGGTTCCTCATGCAGTTAGATGCAGTGAAAGAGGCCAGGTGAGGCATGGCAGTGCAGAGCAAGGGAAGCAGGGCAAGACAAGGTCCACACAAGGCACCAACTTGGTGGGTGTTTTTCAGCGAAACTTTCCCCTAAATTTACTCCTAATAACGGTAATGATGGTGCCGGTCATCTGAGGCTTAAGCAGGCCAGGCTGAGTCTTGAGGGGCCGGTCCCGATAGCGAGGCAGCAGCAGCCAAACGCCTCCCTCCCGCCAGAGGAGGAAAGACCATTCAGAACCCCCCCCCCCCCCCCCCCCCACAGTTAAAGGCCCCTCCATTAAAATAATGTATTATTCAAAATAGGCAATACATTAGCCCCCAAGCAATCGTCTGTCAAGCAGTCTGTCCTTTCTTAAGGTGTCTTAAAATATATTGTCTTGATCTAATCAAACCCATTCTCGGGCTCATGCAGTTTTAATCGCCCTGGAGCGTCAATGGAAATCATGATGGCTGAATATCCTCTTCTTGATAAGTTGCGAGTGTTGTTGAGCAGGGAGCTGTATAGTCAGCTAACTATGAGAGAGTTAAAGGCCTCTATATGAAGTATTATAAAGTGCATTCGGAAGTATTCAGACCCCTTCCCTTTTTCCACATTTTGTTATGTTACAGCCTTATTGTAAAATGGATTTAAAAAAAATAAAAACATCAATCTACACACAATACTACATCATGACAAATTGAAAACAGGTTTTTAGACATTGTTGCAAATTTATAAAATATAAAAACAGAAATACCTTATTTATATAAGTATTCAGACCCTTTGATATTAGACTCGACATTGAGCTCAGGTGCATCCTGTTTCCATTGATCATGCTTGAGATGTTTCTACAACTTGATTGGAGTCCACCTGTGGTAAATTCAATTGATTGGACATGATTTGTAAAGGCACACACCTGTCTATATAAAGGTCTCACAGTTGATAGTGCATGTCAAAGCAAAAACCAAGCCATGAGGTCGAAGGAATTGTCCTTACAGCTCCGAGAGAGGATTGTGTCGAGGCACAGATCTGGGGAAGTGTACCAAAAAAAAATTGCAGCACTGAAGGTCCCCAAGAACACAGTGGCCTCCATCATTGTTAAATATAAGAAGTTTGGAACCACCAAGAATTTTCCTAGAGCTGGTCACCTGGCCAAACTGAGCAATGGGGGAAGAGGGCCTTGGTCAGGGCCCTCTTGACCAAGAACCCAATGGTCACTCTGACAGAGCTCCAGAGTTCCACTGTGGAAAAGAGAGAACCTTCCAGAAGGACCGTAATTCTCGGGACCTCAGACTGGGAGCGAAGGTTCACCTTCTAACAGGACAACAACCCTAAGCACACAGCAAAAACAATGCAGGAGTGGCTTCGGGACAAGTCTCTGAATGTCCTTGAGTGGTTCAGCCAGAGCCCGGACTTGAACCCGATCAAACATCTCTGGAAAGACCTGAAAATAGCTGTGCAGTGACGCTCCCCATCCAACCTGGCAGAGCTTGAGAGGATCTGCAGAGGAAAATGGGAGAAACTCCCCAAATACAGGTGTGCCAAGCTTGTAGTGTCATACCCAAGAAGACTCGAGGCTGTAAATGCTGCCAAAGGTGCTTCAACTCAGTACTGAGTAAAGGGTCTGAATACTAATGTAAATGTGATATTTCCGTTTTTTTTGTTGTAAATTTGCTAACATTTCTAAAAATCTGTTTTTGCTTTGTCATTATGGGTTATTGTGTGTAGATTGATGAGGGAAATAAACAATTTAATCCATTTAGAATAAGGCAGTAACGTAACAAAATGTGGAAAAAGTCAAGGGGTCTGAATACTTTCTGAATGCACTGTATACCCTAGGCAGGCTCACTTTTGGTGGGACCATCTTCTGATCACATACAGCACAACAAGTAATACAGTGTCTGGTAGATTTAATTCAGTTTTACCGGTCAGGAAACATATGGTTTCATTCCCAGAACCAATGGGAAACCAAAAATGTATGTTACCACATTTTCCAAGGAACCAAATGTGCTAGCTGGGCTATTAGTAAAAACAAGTTAATAATGCTTAGTTTACTCATGGTCTCTCATCTCAGAGAGATGAAAACAGCTGTGCTCTTGAGTGTAGTGAGTAATGAAGCTGGTGAATTACTACAGGGACTGTTTACCTGTTATTTTTCTATCTTTTTGTGTTGACCTGTGTTGAAATGTTATATATTTGACCTGTTCTGTAACATGGTGTAGGGATGATTCATTTGGGGAAGACCATACATATTTAAATCACATTTAATTATCAACATCCCTCCCAACACTAGATCTCATCAATCAAATAACACTGACCCGAGGAGTCAATATTCTTTTAATGTTGTTAATTGTGTGTGTGTCTGTTCGTCTGTGTGTCACTGATGTACCAAAGGGACCGGGTCATTGTGACTTAATCTCCATTCCTGAGGGTGGAATCAGTTGGGGGTACGTTCATTACCTTTCATTAAAAATGCTGCCTGCCTCCGGCGTTTACCATCTACCCATCCAGGCTCTAACTAATTATAACCAACACACTGACTGACACCCTACTGACTGTCAGCATGGAAATGGGAAAATGTTTTGGGGTTCCCTCATTAGATAAAAAAAGATCGGTGGGTGTTCATAACTAGTAATGTAGTGGCAGGAGTGTTATCCTGGTGAGGTCACGAAAACCTGAAGGCCTTAAAAAAATATGCCCTGAATCGTTTCCCTAACTTTCGGCAAGGACTTGTTAGCCTGAAAGTCATGCAGCAAATGGCAGCAGCCACCAGAGACAGACGCAGTGCTCCAGGAGTTGGTGAAGCGATGGATAGTAGTTAGAACCGCATGGAGCTCAGAGGTGACTGTCCACGAGTAGCTGGAGTCCTGCCCTTTATTGTGCCCCTACTGTGTCTCTACACGGGGCCTCTCCGCAACACACTGATCAGGCATCCAACGAGAGGCCAACAACATGCTCCTTCTGGGGTCCCTGTGGTGTGTGTTCGTGTGTATGGCACGTTTCATAAGACTCCGCTCTTTGACTGGTGATGAGTTTATGCGAGGTAATTAACAGTAATTAATCCTTAATTACAGTAATTAGCCGAGTCGCAGTAAATTAAGTCACATCTGGAGGCAGGCAGGGAACTAGGCTGTACAAGCCAGTGCGGGCAGGTTTATTTTTGGCAAAGGGGAGACGCTGACTCCATCTGACAGCATTTGGTTAGGCCTACCTGGGACGTTCCACAGCTCCCTCTGTAGTTTAGGGGGTGTTTACACCCCTGTGTGGGAGATCCTGGGACAAGACAAGGATGAGTAGAGGGTTCGTTGGTGAGAAACAGATTCATTACAGAACAATATCAGCTGATCTCCGGGGGGAAAGTCTCCCTGCAGCTAGCAGGCAGAGGACATCCACCATATGGCCACTCGTAAACAACCACACTATTGTCACTGTTCACACTCTGCCTTGCCATAGGAACACGTGAGACATGAATGTTACGTAAGGGGATGCGAGAACACAGATTTCCCACTAACCGTTGTTTCATTTTATTTTACAATGCAGCTGGTTGGAAAACAAGTATTTAGCAGATCCGCAGAAAGCAAAGAACAAGAGGAAAGGAAGCTTCACTGAATGTCTGAAGTTGTGATACCATGACTGTAGGTTCTCTGACTCCTGTTTAGATTCAGACTCCCTAAACCTGAACACTACAGAGTATAGAGTGATAGAGTGTGATGACCATTAATATTGTAAATCTTGAGCACTATAGCTGCTCTGGGTGGAAAAATTGCCTCATTGCATTTATCAGGGAGTCTCCAATCCCATCAAGGCTGAAGTCAGTCGGGAGAAAAAGAAACGCAGCAGATTTCTGCCGAGTGTGCGATTTGTTTGGAGGCTGTCACTAGCTGCCTGAGACTCCCAGGAGGGTTACTGTTGTTGCGACTGAGTCCTGCTGTAAAAAACACTGCCTGTGCAGTAAAACAATGTGAGCCATCACACTGGATTACAGGAGGCTATGCTCCACACACTGAGACCAGCATTTAAACCAGGAGAAAAGAGGAAACCATATCATAATGTACAATAATCTCCTTCCTTCAGAGTGTTGTCTGTCTATCTTACACCTTAAAACTACTTTCAGTCCGCTTACATTACATAAAGGAGAAATTTGACACAACCCAACGCGCACTACCCCCTGACCCTTCATTTATTTTTCTGCATTAGTCTACCACCATTGCATTCCATAGAGAGAATTAGCAATCTACCCAATCACAGTAATTAGCTGCATGGATCATCCTCCACAGAGGGAGAGAGACAGGGATTGGGTGAGAGGGGGCTCCTAAAGACTGGAGAGATCAGTGCTGTTGAAGCTGGAGATGGGGCGGTGGATACTGGATATGCCTGCAGGCCCCACACAGTGAGTGTCTCAGTCTATAGCAGACAGTGGCATGGGGCACAGGCCCCTCACACACCCCACACCCTTCCCAAAACTACCACCAACGCAGCGGACCCAGCTAGTCATTAATCGTAGCCACAGGCCTTTGGGGGGGTTGAATTGATGCAAGAATAGTGGGTCACAGGGAGCCCCTGCTGTCAATCATTAGTGTGTGTGTGTGGGGGGGGGGGGGGGGGCAGGGTCATAGGATTAGCCTCCAGCCATGGTGAGGGTATAGCCTAACGGGGGCAAAAAGTGATCATGCAAAACAGAGATATATAATGCAGTGCTAGACATAATTTGTATGAGAGACAGATCAAGTCAACCGTAATTTTTGCACCAAAAGCAAATCGCAAGTCATCCCTTTTGAGAAAAATTGTCCAAATATTTGTCTTTAACTGTCAGGGAAGGTTCAAGTCTCACATCGACAGTACTGCTAGCCCCGGAGAAATCAACAAACTGCAGTAACACCATACAGAGAAGGGCCTGTTATTTCTGCACATTACACAACTAGGGAGGACCTGGCCCTGTAAAAACTCTGTTATCACGCAATACTATACACAGGCCAAGTCTGTTTGTGTTGTCTTACCAACTCGCTGTGACAATGACCATAGGAGTTGGCAAGATCTTGGGAACAGGCTGGGTGGAGACTACAGAAAGAGTACCGACTCCGGCCCTGCTTGCTATGTATTAGAATCTGAGTGAAGATGTATTTAAGACAGTGGGATATAAGCAAGGTTGGGTAGGTTACTTTCTAAATGTAATCTGTTACAGTTACTAGTTACCTGTCTAAAATTGTAATCAGTAATGTAACTTTTGGATTACCCAAACTCAGTAACGTAATCTGATTACATTGTTACTTTGAGATTACTTTCCCCTTAAGCAGCATTAGAAGAGAAAAATGTATGTTCCCAATTGAACATCTATTGCAGGATAAATCAATGTTAAAGTTTACATAGCTGGCAATATATGGATGGTACGCTTTCTACTACATATAATAATACGATTAAATGATATCTTTACATTAAAAACCACATTCTTTCAGAATTCCAGTCATTACAATAAATGTTATACCCCTTGATCTTCAGGAATAGGAAATATGGAAGTATAGATTAGCCAAATTGTTTTACCTGAGCATAACTCCAAAACGAAGGACTTATTAGCCAGACCTACTCTGTTGTTTATGATTTTGTTGTCATAGAGGACTGATTGGGCTCATTGATTCAAGTTGAAAAATAAATGCTGCGCTCATGGAACGGCATGCTTTGAGCACTACTGAAAAGTGCTATTTACATGTGAAAAATGAATTCCATATGCTGCATTTACTATAGGCCTATTGTTTACCTTTTAGTTGGTGACACTTTGATATCTTGATAATATGCAACTGTTTAAAGGGCAAATCCACAAATGAAACAATAACAACACGGTCACCCCACCTCTGTTTTGGTAAAAATCTGAGGTATGGGCCTGGAGAAATGTAACCACTCTCAGGTTAATAGACAGAACTATGGATGCCAGGACTGACCCTCCATGTGTAACGATGTTCGCTGAGAGTCGGGAAGCAAGTTCAGGGAGTGAACACATTTAATAAAGGAACGGAATCCAAAACAAGAAACAGGAACAATGCACAGCCATGAAGCTGAAACAGAAATACTAGCGCCTGGGCAAAGAACCAAAGGGACTGACATATATAGGGAAGGTAATCAAGGAGGTGATGGAGTCCAGGTGAGTGTCATGAGGTGCGTGATGATGGTGACAGGTGTGCGGGATAATGAGCAGCCTGATGACCTAGAGGCTGGAGAGGGAGTACACGTGACACCATGATATCAAAATTAAAATGTCTACAGTGTTGGTTGAACAATCCATCACTAAACCACCAGTCGTACTGTCGTACTGAAAGTACAGTATCTTAAAATACTATTGTACAGAACTATTGTTAGTGCTTTTCTGCCTTGTACAAACTATCATAACAACAGATCAATTTCAATTCTGCCAGTGAAGAAAACACAATCTCAAATGAAGTTCCTCAAAACACATGGAAATTACTTGAAAACACATATACACACACAAAACCTTGGCAACAGCAGAATTAAAAGCATGGTCCATTAAATCAAACTAAAACAAGTACTATGACAATATGGAAAAGGAACAAAATCAGGAACATGTCAGTCAGAGAAATAGTAAGTGAAGAAAAACAGAAACATTACAAAAGACATAGTATACACTAATGGGAAAAAAACGATGTGCAAGGTAAGCTCCCAGTCAATAGCAGAAAGCAATAATGAGAGTTGTAACTGTAAACTGAACAGACGGACAGGAGAGCAGAAATACAACTGCAAGGCCACAATGACTGCCAAGTTCAGTTTAGAAAAGGAAGGGGAAAGGGTAAAACACAACACTACACCTTTAAATGTTTTTTATCATGAAACGACACTTGGCCGCAAGTGGATCTTCCAACAAGACTATAACCCCAAGCGCACATCAAATCCACAAAGAAATGGTTCATTGACCACAAAATCCACATTTTGCAATGGTCATCTCAGTCTCCAGACTTAAACCCCATTGAAAACCTGTGGTTTGAATTGAAGAGGGCAGTCCATAATCACAGACGAAGGATATCAAGGATCTGGAAAGATTCTGTATGGAGGAATGGTCTAAGATCCCTTCCAATGTGTTCTCCAATCTAATAAAACATTTTTGAAAAAAGCTCCATTATCCTCACAAGGTAAGGTGTTGAAAGGTAAACAAAACCTCTTTCTCTGAGCAATTATTAGTATAAACTAATATAATTTTCTAAATGTTTGAGCATACAATATAGCTCAGCATTTTAATAATTTATTTTATAGCCTTTTTTGTGTGTGTTTTTATCAAGGGTGCCAATCATTTTGGACCTGACTGTACATCAGTGGAGGCTGCTGACGGGAGGACGGCTTATAATAATGGTCGGAATGGAGTGAATGGAATGGTAGCATCTTTTTTGGAGGGGTTTTCATGTGTTTGATATCATTCCATTCACTTCATTCCAGCCAACACACTCCATTTCAGCTATTATTATGAGCCGTCCTCCCCTCAGCAGCCTCCACTGCTGTACATAAATATATGGAACATCGGTTCATCTTTACAGACGGGGTGTAGAGGGTGAAGTAGCTGTGTCTATTTGGGTCAAGCCCATCTCCTCTTTGTGACAGAGTCGCCAATGTTCTTTTCTGTGAGAATTTGGGGTGCCTATGTGTGGTGCTAATGGAGAGGGATGAGGGGAGTTGGGGGGGGGGGGGGGGGGGGGGGTGCTCCTGCCAGATTAGGGCTTGGTCTGTGCCAAGGTTATAAACGGGCTGTTATCAGCCTTCCAAACAGAATAACCCTCCCTGTATCAGCACCCAAACATATGGGTCCACACAAAGACCCAGTCGCCCTGACAGACACCCCCATTTAATTACACACAGAGCAAGGCCAGTACCCCTCTCTCTATCTCACCCCCCCCCCCCCCCCCCCCCCCACACACACACACACAACGAGAGAGAAACCTGAGAGAAAGGTGGACATTTTTTAGGTAGGATATTCTCTAATGCCCAAAATAAGTATTATACCACAACATCATGTGTTCAGCACTCCAATTCATGAAGGAGTTTATTAGATCTGAACAGCAGACAGCCACATCAACCAACTTCACAGTCTGTTTCAGTCAGGTCTCAACTTCCTGGGACTGGGACACTCATCCCTTTCCCTCACTTTTTATATACTGCCTACCATATTTTAAAGTCTTGTTCAATAAAGTAGAAAATGTCACAGAGGTGCAATAACCGCAATCACATAAAATCGTGACGGCTTGGACAAGCTATGCAAAAATGACAGTGTCCCCTTCCACTGGTGCAATAAAGTTTTATTTGGATAAATCGGCCATAAAAAAGGGTTTTGAAGGTTGTCAATGGGGAATAATTGGTCTGGTTTATTGGTGTGATCATATTTCTCACAAGCTTTTTTCCCTGTCCGCAGCATGACTAAGTCTTGAATAAGACGTGGAGGATCTGTAAAACAGCTTAAGTCCTGTTGTCTTTAACCCTTTAACCTCTATAACTGAGTGGATAGAAAATAAATATTTAAAAAACCAGAGATGCTATGATATGACAATCAACTGCTTTAGTACTGTAGTTTCCCAAACTCCCATAATCTTAGATATAGAGGACAATGTCAAAATGTCTATCCACCTCATTTTCTAACGTTGCTATGGGCACAAGCAAACAACGGAAGTGATGAAGTCAAGTTGTTTGCAAGTGATTTCAGTTTTTCTAATGGTTGTCAATTCCTTTGGGTCTTCTTTTGCACTGTGCTCATCTCTCTGTCTGTCCTGCGCAACTATTTGCAAGGCATCAGCACAAACAATGTTATCATAACCAGCCAAAAGTGATCACACCAATGCACTTTCTCTCCTCAACTTTCCCTGACAGTTAGAGTGGCCTATGCTGTAGGCCTGTTTTACATTCAGCAATTAGCAAGAGCAAGCCTACTTTTCCCCCTGAATAGGCTATTAGGCCTAGTATAAAGAATTAGCTAAATAAATGTCCTATAGCTTTGCCTTGGATATCACAAGAAGAGGAAGGGCCTATTGTGGGGAGGCTTGTGTAGGCTATAGCCTATTGCGCACGGGAACAGCTGGAAGAGCTGATGTGAAGCCAAAGTCAGAAGGACTTTGCTATAAGCTAGATATTAGGCCATTAATTCGTTAAATATTATGCAACCATTTGGATCAGTTTGGGTCTAGAGTTGAAGTTGGAAGTTTACATACACTCATTGAAAGTCGTTTTCAACCACTCCACAAATGTCTTGTTAACAAACTATAGTTTTAGCAAGTCGGCTTTGTGAATAACACAAGTAATTTTTCCAACAATTGTTTACAGACAGATTATTTCACTTATAATTCATTGTATCACAATTCCAGTGGGTCAGAAGTTTACATACACTAAGTTGACTGTGCCTTTAAACAGCTTGGAAAATTCCAGAAAATGATGTCATGGCTTTAGAAGCTTCTGATAGGCTAATTGACATAATTTGAGTCAGTTGGAGGTGTACCTGTGGATGTATTTCAATGCCTACCTTCAAACTCAGTGCCTCTTTGCTTGACATCATGGGAAAATCTAAAGAAATCAGCCAAGACCTCAGAAAAAAAATTGTAGACCTCCACAAGTCTGGATCATCCTTGGTAGCAATTTCCAAACGCCTGAAAGTACCACGTTCATCTGTACAAACAATAGTACGCAAGTATAAACCACATTGGACCACGCAGCCGTCTTACCGCTCAGGAAGGAGACGTGTTCTCTCTCCTAGAGATGAACGTACTTTGGTGTGAAAAGTGCTAATCAATCCCAGAACAAAAGCAAAGGACCTTGTGAAGATGCTGGAGGAAACAGGTACAAAAGTATCTATATCCACAGTAAAACGAGTCCTATATTGACATAACCTGAAAGGCCGCTCAGCAAGGAAGAAGCCACTGCTCCAAAACCGCCATAAAAAGCAAGACTACATTTTGCAACTGCACATGGGGACAAAGATCGTACATTTTGGAGAAATGTCCTCTGGTCTGATGAAACAAAAATAGAATTGTTTGGCCATAATGACCATCGTTATGTTTGGAGGAAAAAGGGGGAGGCTTGCAAGCCGAAGAACACCATCCCAACCGTGAAGCACGGGGGTGGCAGCATCATGTTATGGGGGTGCTTTGCTGCAGGAGGGACTGGTGCACTTCACAAAATAGATGGCTTCATGAGGAAGGAAAATTATGTGGATATTTTGAAGCAGCATCTCAAGACATCAGTCAGGAAGATAAAGCTTGGTCGCAAATGGGTCTTCCAAATGGACAATGACCCCAAGCATACTTCCAAAGTTGTGGCAAAATGGCTTAAGGACAACAAAGTCAAGGTATTGGAGTGGCCATCACAAAGCCCTGACCTCAATTCTATAGAAAATTTGTGGGCAGAATTGAAAAGGGGTGTGCGAGCAAGGAGGCCTACAAACATGACTCAGTTACACCAGCTCTGTCAGGAGGAATGGACCAGAAACCAGAAACGTTTGACCCAAGTTAAACAATTTAAAGGCAATGCTACCAAATACTGTGTATGTAAACTTCTGACCCACTGGGAATGTGATGAAAGTAATAAAAGCTGAAATAAATAATTATCTCTGCTATTATTCTGACATTCCACATTTTTAAAATAATGTGGTGATCTTAACTGACCTAAGACAAGGAATTTTTACTTTAAAAAAAAAACGAAATGTCAGAAATTGTGAAAAACTGAGTTTAAATGTATTTGGCTAAGGTGTATGAAAACTTCCGATTTCAACTGTATTCTTGACAGTTTATAAGGTCCAGAAAGGTACATTAGCAGGCCAATCATATGGTGTATTTTGTCAGGATGTAGCCTATCAGTGTTAAAGATAGGCTTACTATAGGAAAGTACGGTCTTCTCATTTCCCCGCTTGTTCTTAATGCTGTAGTAGGGATGCGCATTTGACCATTTTGGACTGTCCGAGTACTCGCTTGATTATTATTTTTTTAGTACATGAGCACTTCAATAAAAATTTACATTTAAAACACTTACAACGCCCACACTGAAAAAAAAACATGTGCACATTTATTTATATGCCAACAGAATGCAACAATGCCTAATTTATCATAACCATTACAGATAACAAATCCTAATTGCTAAATTGTCCCATATACACTGAGTGTACAAGGCATTAGTAACACCTTCCTAATATTGAGTTGCACCCCTCTTTGGGCTCACAACAGCCTCAACTCGTTGGGGAATGGACTCTACAAGGTGTCGAAAGCATTCCACAGGGATGCTGTCCCATGTTGACTCCAATGCTTCCCACAGTTGTGTCAAGTTGGCTGGATGTCCTTAGGCTGGTGGACCATTCTTGATACACACAGAAAACTGTTGAGAATGAAAAACCCAGCAGCGGTGCAGTTTTTGACACACTCAAATCGGTGCACATCAAAGGCACTAAAATATTCTGTCCTGCCCATTCAACCTCTGAATGGCACACACATAATCCATATCTCAATTGTCTCAAGGGTTAAAAATCCTTCTTTAACCTGTCTCCTCCCCTTTATCTACACTGATTGAAGTGGATCTAACAGGTTACATCAATAAGGGATCATAGCATTCACCTGGATTCACCTGGTCAGTCAATTTTTTTTGTACGTCATGAAGAGCAGGTGTTCCTAATGTTTTGTACATTCAGTTAATAAAAAAGGAAGTGACATTTAAGATGAATTTATTGAAACCATAATATCAACTGGTTACATTATATTGTGGAACACAATCTTCAGCAGTGGCGCTTGCTTGTAGAAGCCTATGGCTGTGCAATGGCATAGCCTCATTTTTTAATTTAGCAGATAAGACACTCTTTTTCCAGAGCCTTTATCACAGTCAAGATACACCTATTTTATAGTAAAAAAAACAACATTATGTTATATAACAGAATAAAACAGAACAGAATATTTGTCCAAAATAAAAAAGTTGCCAGTGCGAAGTGACGAGCATCTTGTGCCTGGAACAGTTATTCTACAAGAGGGATCATTTGAAATGGGCCTCAATTTGGCGAGTTGAAAAACATTTTTTCAGTGTTACAAACAAAATCGGTCTTCTTTTCAATATACAGACATTCGATTTACACTGAACAGAAATATAAATGCAACATGTAAAGTGTTGGTCCCATGTTTCATGAGCTGAAATAAAAGATCCCAGAAATGTTCCATACGCAGAAAAACCTTATTTCTCTCAAATGTTGGGCACAAATTTGAAAATAATCCATCCACCTGACAGGTGTGGCATATCAAGAAACTGATTAAACAGCATGATTATTACACAGGTGCACATTGTGCTGGGGACAATAACAGGCCACTCTAAAATGTGCAGTTTTGTCACACAACACAAATTTCACTTGCCCATTCAGGCAGCCACAAAGCACATTCCACCAAATAGTTTTACAGTATTTGAAAAAAATGTGATCTCTGGTTCAAGATTGGGCTTTGACGTCCGTTCGAGTACTCGATTACTAATGCCCATTCCGATGCTGTAGCCTATTTTACATTCAGCGAGCAAGAGCAAGAGTGCATCTCTCCTCCAATAGGCTATTAATAATGAAAATAAGTCTACAAGCTTTTGTAGTCTGCCTTTTCCTGGGACTCAACTCAAATTCAACAGTATCACGTTGCACCATGTGTATTGCCAGTAATACGTCTATAGGGAACAGAGAATTATCCTCACTAATACCTGGTTAACATTTTTTGGGGAGGAGCCAAATTAACTGTTGAATCCTACAAAAGAGAATGCGGCTGAGTGCATCAAAATAAAAGGGATGCAGATGGAGACAATAGGTATTTGTGTCTGCCTGTCTATGTGGGAGTCCTACACGCTTAGAAAAATAGGTGCTATCTAACACCTAAAAGGGTTCTTCGGCTGTCCCCATTGGAGAACCCTTTCAAGAACCCTTTTGTGTACCATGAAGAACACTTTACACAGAGGGTTCTACATGGAACCCAAAATAGTTCTACTTGGAACCAAAAAGGGTTATCCTATAGGGACAGCCGAATAACCTTATTGGAACCCTTTTTTTCTAAGAGTGTACTGAAACAAAGTATGTGGGCTATCCATCCTTATGAGGGAGCATACTACGATGAGCCACTCATCAGATCACTATCGCCTCCTTGGAGCGGCACTCTGCCAATTTGCTTCTGCTACGGTGGGCTAGCACCACAGAAACACACTGACATCGTTTGTCTCCCCCTCTCCCTGTTTCACCACACAAACACTGTGTCTCCCACTCCCTGTCCCTCCACACAAACACTGTGTGTCTATCTCCCTGTCTCCCCACCCTGATGGGGGCCTATGGTGAGGTGAGGGGGGTAAATGGCGTCAAGGCACAGCACAGGGATGGTGACGGTGGCTAATGATCTCCCCTCTGTTCCAGTGGGCTGAGAGAAACCATTACCTCTCGCCACATTACCCTGCCATCCCTCACATCCCCCTCTCCCTGTCTCTCTCTCTCCCTGTCTCTCTCTCTCCCTCTCTCTTTGTTATTTCTCTTCTCTACCTTGTCTCTCTTTCCTCTCTCTTTTCTCTACATCGTCTCTCTCTCTCTCTCTAACTCTCCCTCTCTTTATTTCTCTTCTCTACCTCATCTCTCTATCCTCTCTCTTTTCTCTACATCGTCTCTCTCGCCATCTCTCTTCCTTTCTCCATCTCTCTCTCGCTTTGCTTTCTCAGGAGCACCTTGCTGCTGCAGTCACGGCTGCCTGGCGGTGCCATTGCTCACCTCCTTGCCTCCCCCCTCCTCCTCATCCCCTCCACCTGCTCCTCCTCCCTCTGAACCCCCAGCTATATACATCACATTTAACACTTTGACAGTAACAGTCTATAATGTTTCTATTCTACAAAATCACTCTGCCAACTCTGGGATACCAGAGCAGAGACTGAGCAAAATAAATACCCCTCTCAGCCGTTGGCAGTAAATTCTAAGGGAAAAGGAACAAAAAGATACACTTATAGCCTCTTACAGTGGCTCTGTCTGTCTCTGTCCTGGCCTTTAGCGCAAATGCAGGGTAATTCCAATCAATATATTTATCAACCTTCACTGACAACAACAACAGCATCCATCGTGAGGCTTGTGACAGGACACTTTTAAGTGTTACAATGTGTCACAGACTGGAGGGCACTTACAGGTGAAGAAAGAAACATTTCACCACATTCAATTATTCAAAACTAACATGAAAACTAACATGAATAAAATAAAAATTAATTGTGTAAATAAATGATGTGCCTTGATGCATGACCTCTGCACATGTCTTAACATGTCCGTAGCACCAGAGATGGAAAGGGACATATTAACATTAAATATGTAGCATTAAAGTATGAAATGACCATAAATGCAATGAACGGCTAGGACAGGAGACAGAAACAGCTGAAAACAGCTTGTAAAGAAAGGGAGTGATGAAGAATGATCTACACCATGACATTCCACAAGTTAGAAAAGGAACACGATGTTGTACGACATTTTGTTTTTTCCCTCCATGATTTGTGTTCTGAGGCAAAATAGATTTTGGTGAAATACAATCTTTCCATTTGTTTTACGTTCCCGGAGTATTACCTTAAATGTATCGTCAGCAGTATTGGCTTTGAGGGGGCATTCATTTCAATTCGCCGATTTAAACACTTCAGTTTGTTGCCATCCTTCATCGCAGCCCGCCACGAAGTCAACAGACACAATGAGCCTATTTTTCAATCTAATAGCAGAGCTTACTTGCCATTAACAGAAAAAAATTGCATGTGCCTTTGAATGAGCCACTCCAAATTTGACTTGTGTTTCAAAATTTATTTGAATAATTAATAACACCTTAAAACAGACATGAAACCGAGAAACGAGCTCGGGATGGGAGCAGGAAATATATTTGCCCCGGGGCCAGTTGATTTCTCATCCTAGCCGAGCAGCGCAGGGCAGAGCAGGCCCCAGACCAGCCAGGCTCAGTAGGTAAGGAGAGCCAGAGTGTGAATCTAATGAAACCAAGTAAAAGATAATGTCACAATTCATCACGTCAAAACCAGAGTACTGAACTTCCTCTGAGTGACCCTGGAAGTGACAGAAATCCAGAATACTGGGGATATCAGACTTTTCAAAGTAGCAGGCAGTTTTTCAACTAGGCCTACACTGGATTCGGACCTGACTTGCATGGTAATTGGTTGACGAGTAAATCCCGAGCGAACCCCAGCTTTAAACGTTGGCAATTTCAAAAGGCGAAAAGGGGTTGCGCATTCACATAAATGTTACATTTCATCATATTGCATCAGCCAGAATGACACCAGTAGTTTTATATCCATTCTAATACTTGATCATCCTTTTATCATATTAGTTTTGGGTGGATACAGTATTCACCAACACTGAAGGTTAGTCATTAGTCCCCCTGTTTATTTTCTGCCTCATTTTACCGCATATGACTTTTGGCAAAGCTAACTCCTTCCGTGACTTGTCCTTGTCCCATTCCTTTGCAGGGAGGGAGGTTGTCTTTATTATTTAAGTCGCTACGGCCGTTACATTAATAATTGAGTGTGTGAGAGGAGACCCTGAGCAGCCGCGAGCGGGCAGTAGGCTCCGCCAGGCTCCCGCTGCATTGGGCTTCCTGGTGAGGAGTGTATTAAAAATGTGTGTGTTTATGTCCCCAGGGCGTCTGTCCTGGCTGCATAAAATTGAATTGGTTATATCTAATATATCATCCCCTAAGGGGGAGTAGAGAGAGGGAGATGGAGGGGAGGAGGTGGTGGGGGGTTGAGATGGTTGCATCCTGCCATCAGGGGAATGAAAGCCTCGTCCGCCTGGGCTTGAGGATCCAGAGAGAGAGCGAGACAGAGAAACAGAGAGAGAGAAAGACGCATGGGGCCTTGACATTAATGTCCCCGAATCAAATCGATGGATGTCCGAATTCTCAATGTGTATGGCCTTAAGGCTCAGAGAAGAAAACAAGCTCCAGAACCAGATTAAAGCCACTCGTTACAGCTCGCTCTCTTTGTTCAGTACCGGTATCTCTGACTGGGTGAACTATTCTAAAGCATCACTGTATAAAATGAGGATTCCAGGATTTTTCATGGAACCGATTACCACCAACACCACCAGACAAAAATACAACCAGAAGCTTATGACAGCATTCATTTAAATCACTAAGAAGATGAATGTTTGGAACAATGTATGTGGATGTAGTAGATCATTCTAAACTCATGATCCCCCCTTTCATAGACTGAGCCACTGTTGAAAGGCGCTCATACCGCTCTCCTCCTCTGTTGTCTATCCTCTGTGCTCCCACCATCCCCCACTCCTCCACCTACCTATGGCTCCAGCTAGCTCCCCAGCCTCAATTTATTCTGCGCCGCACCTTTAAGGGCCTGAGTCTCCAGACTCCAGACAGATGAGCTTTTTAACACTACCATTAAGGTCAGGGCCTAAATTATTGATCCCCTGCCTCCATCAGCATAGCGGTCACGTAGCCAGTATCACAATCTAACCCCCCCGGCCTCCCTCACCCCCGCCCGCACACCGCACCGCTGCCCGCCCACCGCATCGCTGCCCGCACACCACACATCCACCCGCTCACACAATTAGAGAAGGATTCTCATTAAAGATGAGAGAGAGAGAGAGAGAGAGAGGGATGAGCGAGAGTCCATCTCACAGACAGTGCGGGAGGGTTGACAGGGGCACTTTATACTCTCTCCCTTCCACCCCCTCCACCCCTCCCTTTCTCCTCCAGACCTAAAATAACTCCCCCATCCCTAGGCAGGGCCAAAAAGGACAGGTCTTATCCACGCCTAAATACACCTGATAAGGAGGCTGTAATTTTGTTTTTATAAAATAATAATGCATGGAGAATAAAAGAGGAGAGGCTGAGCCACGCAGGAGGAAGGAGGAGAGGAGAGGGGGAAGCAGCATAAATAAAGATGTGGTGAGGTGGAGGGTGGGTGGGGGCAGTTCCACCAGCAGCTCTCATAATGAATCCAGAGGTCCTGGATCAATAATGTCAGCACGCTGCTGACTACACATCAGAAATGCCAAAGGATCTCTCTTTCCCTTGTGTTTCTGCTCCTGCTTTGATTCTAGCCAGCACTAACATAGGCCTTATTACTCCATGTCTCTTCTACAACTCCTATTTGAAACAATAAACCCTCAGTTGGCTAATTTCTTCATCTAGCTATCTAGCTATCTATGTCGTAAAAGCTCTCGTAATGCAATCCTAAAAAGATATGAACATTGGTTATGAATATTAATAAGAGTTTTGCACAGTTTCATGACAAATGAGTTTGTGTTCATGACAAGACTGATTTTATTCACAACAAAGAAAAGACAAAAGATCCCCACGCTTGGCCAGGTACACTAGGGCTGTAGGTTTATGTAAATGAGTCTACTGGAAAGGTATCAAGCAGCCGCAGCACTGGCATTGACTTGGTCTGTGAAAACGTGCCCTCTCTCCCCAATTGCTCATACAGAATCATGGCCTAATGGCAAGCCATTAACATAATTGCCAACACAACTAGTGTTCCGTGTCTGAGAGTTATTCCCTTTACTCTAGAAAAAAGGAACAGAGGAGATGAAATGAAATGAAGCCAATCAGGGACACCCCCCAACAACACACACTACACACTAGACCCCCCCCCCCCCCCCCCTCAAAGCTAGCATGCTGTTATGTGGAGACCCCCTGGGAAGGCCTTGGAGGCTCAAGGAGTGTGTGTGTGTGTGTGTGTGTGTGTGTGTGTGTGTGTGTGTGTGTGTGTGTGTGTGTGTGTGTGTGTGTGTGTGTGTGTGTGTGTGTGTGTGTGTGTGTGTGTGTGTGTGTGTGTGTGTGTGTGTGTGCGAGAGAGGGAGGGAGGGAGAGAGCGAGCAAAAGAGAGAGATGCTTCCTTCATGTTTTGGTATAGCTTGGTTCAGCAGTCAGACACTGGGCGAGACGTGCGCTTCACACCTAACATAACCTGCCAGGCGAAATGAAATTCCCATTCTATTTAATGAATCCCTAATTAAAATATATTACGCCACAGATTCCAGAAATCTCTGTTAATATGCAAATGCAGTTAATTCAAAAGGATATTTACATATCATTAATTAAGGCGGCGGATTCTCTTAGTCTAATGAGCTGTGGCCTGAGCCTGCCAAGGAAAACTAAACACAGTGCTCAGGAAGAGTGCATAAGCGTCGGATCACACACCTCTGTTGAGTCAGGAATGTCAGCCATCAAACCATTATTGAACTAAATAACAACAACAGGTAGCCCATATATAATACTGTGATCAGCGTTGGTTAGGCTAGTCGAGTATGCTAGCTTTCTAGTTTCAGGAGATAATACTGATACCATGACAATACTGTACAGTCGCGGCCAAAGGTTTTGAAAATGACACAAATATACATTTTCACAAAGTTTGCTGCCTCAGTTTGTATGATGGCAATTTGCATATACTCCAGAATGTTATGAAGAGTGATCAGATGAATTGCAATTAATTGCAAAGTCCCTCTTTGCCATGCAAATGAACTGAAGCCCCAAAAAACATTTCCACTGCATCTCAGCCCTGCCACAAAATGACCAGCTGACATCATGTCAGTGATTCTCTCGTTAATCAACCATTTATCGGATTATCAAGAACTTCAAGGAGAGCGGTTCAATTGTTGTGAAGAAGGCTTCAGGGCACCCAAGAAAGTCCAGCAAGCACCAGGACCGTCTCCTAAAGTTGATTCAGCTGCGGGATCGGGGCACCACCAGTACAGAGCTTGCTCAGGAATGGCAGCAGGCAGGTGTGAGTGCATCTGCATGCACAGTGAGGCGAAGACTTTTGGAGGATGGCCTGGTGTCAAGAAGGGCAGCAAAGAAGCCACTTCTCTCCAGGAAAGACATCAGGGACAGACTGATATTCTGCAAAAGGTACAGGGATTGGACTGCTGAGGACTGGGGTAAAGTCATTTTCTCTGATGAATCCCCTTTCCGATTGTTTGGGGCATCCGGAAAAAAGCTTGTCTGGAGAAGACAAGGTGAGCACTACCATCAGTCCTGTGTCATGCCAACAGTAAAGCATCCTGAGACCATTCATGTGTGGGGTTGCTTCTCAGCCAAGGGAGTGGGCTCACTCACAATTTTGCCTAAGAACACAGCCATGAATAAAGAATGGTACCAACACATCCTGCGAGAGCAACTTCTCCCAAACATCCAGGAACCGTTTGGTGACGAACAATGCCCTTTTCAGCATGATGGAGCACCTTGCCATAAGGCAAAAGTGATAACTAAGTGGCTCGGGGAACAAAACATCGATATTTTGGGTCCATGGCCAGGAAACTCCCCAGACCTTAATCCCATTGAGAACTTGTGGTCAATTCTCAAGAGGCAGGTGGACAAACAAAAACCCACAAATTCTGACAAACTCCAAGCATTGATTATGCAAGAATGGGCTGCCATCAGTCAGGATGTGGCCCAGAAGTTAATTTACAGCATGCCAGGGAGGATTGCAGAGGTCTTGAAAAAGAAGGGTCAACACTGCAAATATTGACTCTTTGCATCAACTTCATGTAATTGTCAATAAAAGCCTTTGACACTAATGAAATGCTTGTAATTATACTTCAATATTCCATAGTAACATCTGACAAAAATATTTAGACACTGAAGCAGCAAACTTTGTGAAAATTAATATTTGTGTCATTCTCAAAACGTTTGGCCACGACTGTACTTGTACAGTAGTAGGTATACTAAGCTGTGCAGCTCCCCCAGGACTGCCACGCAGAAAAAACACCTGTTAGTTTACACTATCAACGTTTCCCTCTAAGGTGGGAATTGTGATGGAATCAACATAATATTAGCCCATTTCAATGCAACATACCAAAACAATTCTAACTATGCAAGACTTAGTCTGTGATGTTGTTTTAGCAGAGCGAATCGGAGTTGGATTTATTGCATTGACAGGAATGAGCGCTAGCGAGTAGATGTGTTTGCTTTCAGATCTTAACTCGTGTGTAGCCGCATGTGCACATTTGTTAATATTCTTTGTTAGTTAATGAGTTACTAGCCCAGTTATAGATAATTTCTGGTCAACAATGGGGGATTGATTGCTTCCTACAACAGCAAAAAGCATGTACATTTCTAGCCATCTTTGTAAAGCGAGTCAGGTAAATAACTTTTTTTTATGTGGTAAAGGGGCAGTGTTGTATTTTGAGACAGACCTGAATACCGTAAAACTCCAATTAAACGCCAAGTCTCAAATAGCTGCCTGTCCCTTCTTATGGCTGGGGGGCAGTATTGAGTAGCTTGGATGAATAAGGTGCCCAGAGTAAACTGCCTGCTACTCAGGCCCAGAAGCTAAGCTATGCATATAATTAGTAGATTTGGATAGAAAACCCTCTGACGTTTCTAAAACTGTTTGAATGACGTCTGTGAGTATAACAGAACTCATATGGCATGCAAAAACCTTTAAAAAACCCAACCAGGAAGTGGGAAATCTGAGGTTTGTAGTTTTTCAACTCTTTGCCTATCCGATTGCACTTCCTAAGGCTTCCACTACATGTCAACAGTCTTTAGAACCTTGTTTGAGGCTTCTACTGTGAAGGGGGAGGGAATGAGAGCTGTTTCAACCAGAGGTCTGGCAGAGTGCCATGAGCTCAGTCTCGTGCGCTCCCGTGAGAGTTAGCTGCGTTCCATTGCATTTCTAAAGACAAAGGAATTCTCCGGTTGAAACATTATTGAAGATTTATGTTAAAAACATCCTAAAGATTGATTCTATACATCGTTTGACATGTTTCTACGAACTGTAACGGAACTTTTTGCGCGAACAAAAAGGAGGTATTTGGACATAAATGATGGACTTTATCGAACAAAACAAACATTTATTGTGGAACTGGGATTCCTGGGAGTGCATTCTAATGAAGATCATCAAAAGTAAGTGAATATTTATAATGCTATTTCTGACTTCTGTTGTCTCCACAACATGGCGGGTACCTGTATGGCTTGTTTTTGTGTCTGAGCGCCGTACTCATATTATTGCATGGTGTGCTTTTTCCGTAATTTTTTGGGAAATCTGACACAGCAGTTGCATTAAGGAGAAGTGGATCTATAATTCCATCTATAACACTTGTATTTTCATCAACATTTATGATGAGTATTTCTGTAAATTGATGTGGCTCTCTGCAAAATCACTGGATGTTTTGGAAGCAAAACATTACTGACCATAACGCGCCAATGTAAACTGAGATTTTTGGATAATAATATGAACTTTATTGAACAAAACATACATGTATTGTGTAACATGAAGTCCTATGAGTGTCATCTGATGAAGATCATCAAAGGTTAGTGATTCATTTTATTTCTATTTCTGCTTTTTGTGACTGGAAAAATGGCTGTGTTTTTCTGTGACTAGTTGCTGACCTAACATAATCGTTCGGTGTGCTTTCGTCGTATTTGTAAGTCGTTCTGGATAAGAGCGTCTGCTAAATGACTTAAATGTAAATGTAAATGTAAAGCCTTTTTGAAATCGGACACTGTGGTGGGATTAAGAACAAGTTTATCTTTAAAATGTTTGAGGAATTTTAATTATGAGATTTCTGTTGTTTGAATTTGGCGCCCTGCACTTCCACTGGCTGTTGTCATATCGATCGATTAGTGGGATTTCAGCCGTAAGAAGTTAAATAGCCTGGCAATGGCGCAGATTTCAGCAAATAAACACCTGTTTCAAATAAACGCCGGGTCGAAATGAATTACCATGAATTGATTGCGGGGTTTAATGTTTGATTTGTCACATTAAATAATTCAGTAATGACTCTGATTATGATAATCATCAGTATTTCGACAGTAGGAACTGCTAGCCATTGGCTGCTAACAGCTGAGAACTGCTAGCCATTGGCTGCTAACAGCTGAGAACTGCTAGCCATTGGCTGCTAACAGCTGAGAACTGCTAGCTAACTGGCAAGAATAAAAACAGTCAACAGCTTCAGGAGTACAGACACACAGATGGCCAACGGAGATGGCAGCATTGCAACTAGCTCTTAAGGAACTCTGCATTATTTTGTTGTGTATGTACTATTTTTTACGTTATTAGCTCAGGAATTGTTTTGCGTCATTACATACAGCCGGGAAGAACTATTGGATATTAGAGCGGCAGTTACTCACCAGAACTTCCAGCATTACGACCAGGATTACGACCTCCCTGGAGCGGATCCTTTGTTTGCTCTCCCCAGAGCAATTTAACTTATTCCAGAGGCTGACCCAGAACAACGCCGGTGGAGGAGAGGTACTCGAGGCGGTCTTCTGGTCAAAAATAGGAAGGGTGCACACCACCCACTCCCGAGTGTTTTACTCACTAACGTCCAATCTCTGGATAATAAAATAGATGAACTCAAGGCGAGAGTTGCTTTTCAGAGAGACACCAGGGATTGTAACATACTCTGCTTCACCGAAACATGGCTCTCTCGAGATATACTGTCTGACTCTGTAAAGCCAGTTGGGTTCTCAGTACATCATGCGGACAGGAACAAACATCTCTCCGGGTAGCAGTAGGGTGGAGGTATATGTTTTATGATTAACAACTTATGGTGTATTTGTGATAACATACAGGAACGCAAGTCCTTCTGTTCACCTGACCTAGAATATCTCACAATCAAATGTCGACCGTACTATCTCCCGAGAGAATTTTCGTCAATAATAGCCACTGTCGTGGTATTCCCCCCAAGCGGATACCACGACAGCCCTCAAAGAACTTCACTAGACTTTATGCAAACTGGAAACCACATATCCTGAGGCTGCATTTATTGTAGCTGGGAATTTTAACAAAGCAAATTTGAGGAAAAGGCTCCCGAAATTCTATCAACATATTGATTGTTGTACTCGCGCTGCTAAAACTCTCAAACATTGTTATACTACCTTCCAGAATGCATATAAGGCCCTCCCCGCCCTCCATTTGGCAAATCGGACCACGAATCCATCTTGCTTCTCTCCTCATATAGGCAGAAACTCAAACAGGAAGCACTCGTGGTGAGGACTATTCAATGCTGGTCTGACCAATTGGAATCCACGCTTCAAGATTGTTTTGATCCCGCAGACTGGGATATGTTCAGAGTAGCTTCAGAAAATAATATCGACACATATACCGATACGGTGAATGAGTTTATCAGGAAGTTCATATGAGATGTTGTACCCACTGTGACTATTAAAACCTACCCCAACCAAAAACCGTGGATAGATGTGAGAATTCGCGCAAAACGGAAAGCACAAACCACCGCATTTAACCAGGGCAAGAAGACTGGGAATATGGAAGAATACAAACAGTGTAGTTATTCCCCCTGCAAAGCAATCAAGCAGGCTAAACGTCGGTATAGGGACAAAGTCCCAGTTCAACGGCTCAGACACGAGACGTATGTGACAGGGTCTACAGACAATCACGGATCATAAAAGGAAAACCAGCTACGTCGCGGACACCGACCTCTTGCTTCTGCACAGGCTGAACCCCTTCTTCACTCGCTTTGAAGATAATACAGTGCCACCGACACGGCCCGCTATCAAGGAGCAAGGGCTCTCCTTCTCTGTGGCCGAAGTAAGTAAGACATTTAAGCGTGTTAACCCTCGCAAGGCTGCCAGCCCAGATGGTATCCCTAGCCGCATCCTCGGAGCATGCGCAGACCAGGTGGCTGGTGTGTTTACAGATATATTCAATATCTCCCTATCCCAGTCTGTTGTCCCCACATGCTTCAAGATGGCCACCGTTGTCCCTGTACCTAAGAAAGCAAAGGTAAATTAACTAAATGACTAGCACTCACCTCTGTCATCATGAAGTGTTTTGAGAGACTAGTCAAGGATCATATCACCTCCACCTTACCTACCACCCTAGACCCACTTCAATTTGCTTACCGCCCCAATAGATCCACAGACGACGCAATCGCCATAACACTGCACACTGCCCTGTCCCATCTGGACAAGAGGCATACCTATGTAAGAATGATGTTCATTGACTATAGCGCAGCATTCAACACCATAGTACCCTCCAAGCTTGAGGCCCTGGGTCTGAACCCCGCCCTGTGCAACTGGGTCCTGGACTTCCTGACGGGTCGCCCGCAGGTGGTGAAGGTCGGAAAACAACACCTCCTCTTCGCTGATCCTCAACAATGGGGCCCCACAAGGGTACGTGCTCAGCCCCCTCCTGTACTCCCTGTTCACCCATGACTGCGTGGCCAAGCACGCCTCCAACTCAATCATCAAGTTTGCAGATGACACAACAGTAGTAGGTTTGATTACCAACAATGATGAAACAGCCTACAGGGAGGAGGTGATGGCTCTGGGAGTGTGGTGCCAGGAAATGTTGTGAAACTGCTAGATATTACTTGTTAGATAGTACTGTCGGAGCTAGAAGCATTTTGCTACACCCGCAATAACATCTGCTAAACACGTGTATGTGACCAATACAATTTGATTTGATTTGATTTAGAAATCGGCTGATCACCTTCTAGTGGTGAAAGTAATAACTGCCGAAAAAGCACAGTCAAAAAGGATAAGAAATTATTTTTAAGACAAAACAAATGTGACTCAGTGTATAAATTATAACACATTAGTGCCAAAAATGAAGAAATTTATTAAAATGCTCGAAGTGAATGCTGGAATTAAACAATAAATTATGCAAATGAGCAAAATCGGTGTTTATTAGGGAAATAGATGCCTGGCTCAAATAGAAGCCTGTCTCTAATAAGCGCCTATTGTGTTCAGAGATTTGAGGAAATAAATGGGCTACTCATTTAAGTTTTACGGTAAGTAGCCACTAAGTAGGTAGAGGGTACCATCGATTTGTGTCGGATTTTCTGTAATAATAATGGTATGGGAATAATATGTCATTAAAATTGTATAATGTGGTTTCTTACGTCATACAACACAAAACAACAACAATTTCAGTCACCTACTTGCCTGAAGGTCAAGTGGCATTTCTTTTTTATGTCAAGCCCTGCATGTAAGCCTACATTGAACACCACACATTGACTGCTACTGTAGGCTGTATCATAGAATGGCTATTTCAATACCTATTTCCATGTGATGATGTGTTATGATAGTAGTCCACTCTGATAGACCTACATTATGATCAAATAGCCACAGTAGCCTCCTAGGCCACTGTTAAAACTGTAACTTGAAGCAGGTAAAGCCTTAGTGTTCACAGTAAACTCGCACCGGAAGCTGCACAGAATGTTCACAAAGTTCCGCTCAACAGACCGAAAATTTTCTCAGTGACCCCACCCCCCTAAAATGGAAGGAACATTATGACTTGGCGTGAATGGTAATGAAATCAGTTTTACTGTAGCTCTGTAGGTATTCTTTATGAATTTCATGTTCCATTAGGTGATTTGAAGGTGATTCAGAGGCCTGGATGAGAGAGGAGACGCTCCATCCCCATGCTCTCTCCTTTCCAGGCTGTTCTAATTTGACACCCTTAGCATCGGAGAGGGTCGGGTTATCTAGGTGGGGGAATGGGAGGACACATCAGAATTCATTAAGACTAGAACCCTCTCCCCTCATCCAACGCTAATGGCATCAGAGGTTAGCAGAGAGGAGGCGAGCAGAGAGAGAGGGAAGACAGAGAGATAGTAAGAGAAAGAGAGGGAAGAGAGAGAGAGATAGTAAGAGAAAGAGAGGGAAGAGATAGAAAGAGACACGGTTCACGGTCTTGATACTATTCCTTACGACTACGTAATATAACAGACCACTGTTTGCTCAGTACAAATATATTTCTGAATGTCCCTTTAAAATGCAAATTCTGAGTAGGTTGCAGTGTGAAAGAAGACCACTCTGCCTTTGACAGTCGTAATGCACTATGACAACCCGAGCACTTTCCTGCAGTAGGCTATACGATGGTGAACTGCACGTCTGAAAAGCAGAATCAAGTTGCTTGTGTTGCTTGTGCAATCAGACCTGTTGAGTGTTTAATTACCCTACGCAGCTCCAGTAATCTACGGCCTCCAAGACCACTGAGAGGAGTAGTGCTGCCGTGTGTCAACGGCAGCCTCACGTCACATATCTAAAAAGGACCTGTCAGCCAGGTAAAGTGGCAGCTGGAGTGTATTGAAATTGCCTTGGTATGTTCACCACCAGGACCTGAGCAGTTACCTGCCGCAACAATTAAGAAAGGCTGTTAAATAACAGCAGGGACAAAAGTGAATATCACTATTAGAATAACAGCACAGAGTGGCAGCTTTATTTTTGCGATCACTTAAAACATCACACACTTTCTTGTTTCTCCATTGAGCCACTGAGGAGACTGTGGAAATATTTTACAGCTTGATGACAGAAGGAAAAGGACTGAAAGAGGCAAAATGATAAGGAAGCGTGTTCTATCTACACTGAGTGTACAAAACATTAGGAACTCCTAATATTGAGTTGCACCCCGTTTTGCCCTCAGAACAGCCTCAATTCGTGTAGGCCTGGACTACTAGGTGTAGAAAGTGTTCCACAGGGATGCTGGTCCATGTTGACTCCAATACTTCGCACAGTTGTGTCATGTGGCTGGATGTCCTTTGTGTGGTGGACCATTCTTTATACACACAGGAAACTGTTGAGCGTGGAAAAACCCAGCAGCCTTGCAGTTTTTGACACACTCAAACCGGTGCACTCTTTTGTCTTGCTCATTCACCCTCTGAATGGCACACGTACACAATCCATGTCTCAATTGTCTCAAGGCTTAAACATCCTTCTTTAACCCATCTCCTCCCATTCATCTACATTGATTGAAGTGGATTTAACAAGTAACATCAATAAGCAATCATAGTTTTCACCTGGATTCAGCTGGTCAGTCTATGTCATGGAAAGAGCAGGTGTTCCTGCTTCAAATCGATGTTTCAGGGGGTTAAATGCCTCTTTCCCATCCATCCACCACAACCATTAATCACAACGTCTCTCCGGCCAACCGTCTGACTCATAAATTTAATTCCAGCCTATTACTAGTGAACTTTTAAAGCCATCCTTCATTAATGTTAATGTTTTTTTTAGTGGAGGCCAATGGTGGTTAGAACTACATGGCCGCTTTCCCAAGCTTGTTTAACAGGCTCCAGACAGAGATGGATGCTCTGTGCCACCTGATAGGCTCTGGGAGCCATCCATCACCCTGAGGACCCACCCACACAGCCAGCAAGCCATAACAGGGCCAGGCGGTAGTGTGGTTGATTGACAGCTTTATATGTGTGGTGGCTGGAGTGATGGAGGCGAGACTAGATGTGTGGTTTGTGTTCCAGAACTCTCCGCTGGCCTACTTTCTGAAATTAGTTGTAAAGTGGAGAACAAAATCAAATCAAATCAAAATCAAGAGCGAGAGAGAGGAAATCAATCATAATGCTGCCATGTGAGCATACATGAGTGATATCAAACACACAAACAAAACACTTACACAACTTAATAGGCAAATGAAGCTAAAACAAATTAATTAAACATATTAAAAGCTGGCGAGTGGCGCAGCGGTCCAAGGCACTGCATCTCAGTCACTACAGTCCCTGGTTCGAATCCAGGCTGTATCACATCCGGCTGTGATAGGGCAGCGCACAATCGGCCGGGGGAGGCCGTCATTGTAAATAAGAATTTGTTCTTAATCTTAACTGACTTGCCTAGTTAAATAAAGGTTGAATGAAAAATATATATTTAACTATGTAGCATTTTCATAAGATAAGAAAAAAGAGAAAACCCATTTCTGTCTATTGCTTCTAATGACGAATGAATTCAACGGCAACCCGAATATTTCCGCAGTTCCAGTGGTTGTAACACTAAACAGTACAAGCAAATATATATCAAACAACCATAAATCATTAAACATGATTGATTGGTGATATTTATTATGTTTTATGTGTTTTTAATGGTGTCCAGAAGCTCATTGTACTGCATTTAGTTTTAAAACATCAACAGTTATTATCATAAACATTATTATTACACTCCCATACTCCCCAATTAACTCTATAAATAGACATATTCCTGAAATGGCTCAATAAAACAGACCAAACTGAACACGCACACACACACACACACACGCACACACACATATTCTGTATTCTCTCACACACATAAACACAAATGTCAGCGCACAAAACATTAAAAAGCTATAACATGAACAAGTACGTGGGAAGTGTAAAATTCTTTACATGGTAGTAATGTTTTATGAGAGGTCCTATATCTACCCAGGGGCTGTATATTCTGGATGTGGAGCCGTCAAGGAACAGAAAGGGGGGTTCAGTTCGTTCACAGAAGACATAGTAAATTTGGACAGAAAGTAGTATCACCCCAGCGGCGCGGTACACCGCACATTCGCAACGCCCCATTTAACCGCACAGGGCGCTCCCCTCTGCTGGCTTCATTTGCATACTTCAGCAGGGCCTTGTCGGATGAAGACGGATGGAAGAAAATCAGGCTCACTGAAACAACTGTTTTATCAAGGTTAAACTATCCACAGAGCTCTTAGACCCCTTCCTTTATCCCGCAGAAGCTCTCCCAATATCAATATGATGGAATTGGTGGAGAGAGGGAAGGAGAGGAGGGAAACGCTCTATAAAAGGAAGTAATGGGGACATAAAGGGACTTTATGTATTTGTGGGAGGAGACTGCTAAACATGTTGTCGAAGGCCATCTCCTATAAAACTAGGGGGCTAGGAGCGGGTCTGAAAAGGGCAAAGGTCAAATATCACAATAGAAGAGTTATCTTCAGATCAACAGTGACACAATATTGCCCACAATAACTTTCGATGTTAGTGTTGACATTTGAAAGGCTAGAGGTCTGGAAAATGTATTATCATTTTGTGCTACAGGACAACTGTACTTGTAAGTCAAAATCTTTATGGTTACATTTGAGCCTCCCAAAATGTATTTTGATGAGTGTTGGCTACACCCACCAAAAAAAAAATGAATTTCTTTTAATGGACGGTGTTCACTTTCATATGGTTTAAATTAATTGACGTTCCCTTCAGTCTAAATTTACTTCCTAGCCACCGTGGTGTGTGTGCAGTAGTTAGCAAGCCGTCAATATGATCACAACATCTATTTACGTCCCTGTGTCATAAAACAGCCGTGTTTACCATGGAGCAGCGCAGTGACGACGAGAGAGGAAAGGAAACCAAGGAGAAATGACACACAGGCAAATGAAGAACAACATGGGATGATCAATCATCAACATTGAAACGTATACAGAGAGTCAGCTAGAGAAGCAGGACCTGCAAAATGTCAGCTTAACACTTGACGGGGACATAGTCATGTGAAGTCTCGTTAAATTCGCAACACATGCCTCTCGACTCACTTTCCATTTTGTTATGCAATGCATGATCTTGCCCCCTCCTCAAATAGTACATGACACACACACACATAAACCTGCCACCTGTGCCTTTCCCAACTGTGCTCCAAGGGTAAGGGGTACATGTGATGGGGATGTGGTCTAATAATACTGTTCGAGAAGTCTATAATTTGCTGATTATGCTCAAGCTAAAAAGGAAAATGACAGCAATTAACATCATATCAGTGGGAGTTAACTGTCCAGAACTAACACTGCCAAAGGCAAGCTGGTAGACAGCAGGGGCAGGGAAACCAACAGCTCTACATCTTTGGGGTATATGGAGTACAGCTAGGGAGAATCATAGTGAGAATAAGCTGCATGATCCAAAGTGTATTTAATCACTTTCATCCTATAGGTCATTGTCATGGTCAACAGGTATGGGTTGGTGCATACCACACACACCACCATTTTTTACATTTGACCTTTATTTAACTAGGCAAGTCAGTTAAGAACAAATTCTTATTTTCAATGACAGCCCAGGAACAGTGGGTTAACTGCCTTGTTCAGGGACAGAATGACAGTTTTAACCTTGTCAGCTCAGGGATTCGATCTTGCAACCTTTCAGTTACTAGTCCAACGCTCTAACCACTAGTCTACCTGCCCCCCTGAAACATGTCAGATTATACATTCATATCATTCCTTCTAACAATGGAACTGTGGAAATTGGTATAAGTCACAACACACTTAAACTACACCAAATATTATTTGTCCTCCTGATCCACCATCTGAAACGGTTTTCTTACTATAAAGTATACGTCACAGGACACTCTTCAAATTCAGGTCATTGGGTTTCCATCCCCCTTTGAAGAACCCTCCCTGGGTATTTTAAGGGGACTTCAGAGGACCCCTACTATCTGGCTCCCAGAGATGGCCTTTACTATGATCTGTAGCCAAGGAGCCAAGCCAAGTGCTGACCTGTGCTAACACTGCTGCTCTCACCCCGCTGTGCTAAACACAACCTGGGATGTCACTCTTGTCCGCCCTGGGAAGTGATCCAAAACCACAGCTCTACTTCCTCCCCCACCTCATCCACGTCACCAGCTAGCTAGCTATCACAAGAGACTGGGAGCTGAGCTTATTTCAATTCCCCAGCCACACACACACACAGACTGAGTACAGAGACACACACACACACACACCGGGGATTGTGGATGTGAGGCGGTTTGATTCTGCAGACCCCAAACGATTCAGAATGGATACTAAATGTATCATCTCTCTCTCTTTTCCCTACCTTCCATACTCTCTCTCTCTCTCTTTCTTTCTCTCTCTCTCTACATTATTCTTTGTATGTTCCTATCCTCCTGCTGAAGGTGGTGCGGTGACAGACTCATCTGGGGGCCTTTTGTCTCTCACAGCAACGGCGAGGTTTATTAACATGAATTAGAATAGCTCACAGAGACTACCTCGTCGTTATGCGTTACCCACGGCAACCTCTCCCCCACTCTCAATCCACCTGAACATGTGTGTGAGTGTGTGTGTGTGTGTTTGTGTGGGCATGCGTGCCTGTATGTGTGTGTGTGCATGTGTGTGCTAGTTGCGGTCGGTGCTGTTTAAGATTAGGAAGGACTTTTTCTTCATGAGCAAGGCCTTATTTCTATTACAGCATATTGGATGACTGTCATTCATATTCCATTCACCCAGTTCAATGTAACATCGATAGGTTTAGGCTACTACATGATACTTGAATTTTCCCTGTACCCATCATGAGGTTGCTACAACCTAGTCTACGAATGAAAGATTATAACGTAGGTGCACAGGTCGAGAGACAAATTGGAATAATCAAGGTGACAGATGGTGACACATTCAACACCACCTTGCACACTCTTGACTGCATCTAGCTGATCTAGGGTGTAATCATTAGTCCAAACAGTTGGACTCACCTTTTCCCTTCGCTTGTGGACTTCAGAGCACAACACAACAGCAGTCGGTAACTAGGCAAAAAAAAACTTTCCAAGCCAAACCTTAACCGCTACACAGCCTACATCGTTGTCACCATATTAGCTAACACAGAAGAACTAACGCGTTAGTAAACCCGCTTCAATCTCGCAGTACAGTGTACAGCAATGAGTTTAACAGTTACACCGGCGGGCTGCATTGCCAATAAATTAATAAAACCGCAAGCTTACCTTGACTTGGAAGAGTTCCAGTGTTGGATAGTCTTAGCCAGCTAGCTAACATAAATAGCATTCCTCTCTGTTTGAGCAGGGTGTTTGAGTGGGCTAAATTAGCTAGCTGGATTAGCTAGCTAAGTAAGTGAAAAAAATACAACGATATATAGATAGCTCTCTCTCGCTTCGCCTCTCTCTGCTGCTTCTCCTTAATTTTTAAGAAATACATTTGTTCAAAACTGTTCAACTATTGTCTTGCTCTCTCTTTGAATCAACTACTCACAACATTTTACGCACTGCAGTGCTAGCTATCTGCAGTTTATGCTTTCAGTGATCCTTTGATTGAGTGGACAACATGTCATTTCATGCTGCACGAGCTTTGATAGGTTGGAGGATGTCCTCCGGAAGTCATCATAATTACTGTGTAAGTCTATGGAAGGTGGTGAGAACCACGAGCCTCCTAGGTTTTGTATTGAAGTCAATGTACCCAGAGGAGGATGGAAATTAGCTGTCCTCTGGCTACACCATGGCAGTGGTGGGAAAAGTACCCAATTCTCATACTTGAGTAAAAGTAAAGATACCTTAATAGAAAGTGACTCAAGTAAAAGTGAAAGTCACCCAGTAAAATACTATTTGAGTAAAAGTCTAAAAGTAGTTTTAAATATACTTAAGTATCAAAAGTAAATGTAATTGCTAAAATATACTTAAGTATCAAAAGTAAAAGTACAAGTATAAATAATTTCAAATTCCTTATATTAAGAATTTTCTTTTCTTTTTTCTGATAGTCAGGGGCACACTCCAACACTCAGACATAATTTACAAATGAAGCATGTGTTTAGTGAGTCATCCAGATCAGAGGCAGTAGATGACCAGGGATGTTGTCTTGATAAGTGCGTGAATTGGACCATTTTCCTGTCCTGCTAAGCATAACGAGTACTTTTGGGTGTCAGGGAAAATGTTTGGAGTATAACGTACATAATATTCTTTAGGAATGTAGTGGAGTAAAAGTAAAAAGTACTTAAATAGTACTTTAAAGTGTTTTTACTTAACTACTTTATATCACTGCACCATGATGCTAACCGAGAGAGTGCTGTTAAAACTACTGTAGACCATCATTACAAAACATTATGTTTTAGTCAGTTATTTTGCGACATTAATATATTTTGTATAGTTGTATATATATAAAAAAAATGAAAATTCACTGAGTAGGATGGTCCTCTCCTTCCTCCTCTGAGGAGTCTCCACCGGTGTGTGCGCATGTATCTCTGTGTGTAAGTTTGTGTTTGTGTGTATGTGTGCGTGTGTTCGTATGTGCTCGTATGTGTAGGCCCTAAAAATTGCCAAAGACTCCAGCCACCCTAGTCATAGACTGTTCCTTCTACTACCACACGGCAAGCGGTACCGGAGCGCCAAGTCTAGGTCCAAAAGGCTTCTCAACAGCTTCACCCCCAAGCCATAAGACTTCTGAACAGCTAATCAAAGGGCTACCCAGACCCCTCTATTACGCTGCTGCTACTCTCTGTTTACAATCTATGCAGTCACTTTACCTCTACCTACATGTACATATTACCTCAATTACCTCGACTAACCTGTGCCCCGCACATTGACTCTGTACCGGTACCCCCCTCACTCCTATTATTTTATTGTTGCTCTTTAATTTTTTTCTCTATTTTCTTATTTTTTTAATTTGCATTTTTATATATTTATTGTTTACTTCAGTTTACTTAGTAAATACTTTCTTAAAACTGGTTAAGGTCTTGTAAGTAAGCATTTCACTGTAAGGTCTGTTGAATTCGGTGCATGTGGCAAATAACATTTGATTTGATTTTTGCATTTGAAGTGTGTGTGTGCATGGCACGCGCACCTGTATGTGTGAATGTGTGAACACCTGACAGCATTTAAATGGAAAACTACTCTGCGATGAGGGAGACATATCCACACCCATCTAACCCCCCTGTCCTGATTAAAATGAATGGTGCTATCTGCACTGCATGAGTCACTACACCAAGGCATTACTATGAGTAACTGAAACATCCAATCACTGCTCTTCTCCATCTGATATGTAGCAACTGATTAATAATACAGAATACACTGTCTAGCTTACATCTGTGGTGAACACCGCACTACAGTACATAAGAAATATATGATACCTACGCAGACACAAACATTGATTTAACACTTTTACATCCTTCTTCATAGTATAGCTATTTCTTGTTCTGTGCACTGGGATTTGTGTGTGTGTGTGTGTGTGTGTGTGTATATATATATATATATATATATATATATATATATATATATATATGTATGTCTGTGTGTGCATTTTTGTGTGCACGCACACTTACTGCAGTCCTGTTACCATCCTAACCAGCTCCAGTGAGAGTAGAGCCGGAGAGGGAGCAGCAACATCGATTGGTGTTGATTCCGTCTGGGCAGTGAGCAGTGACTGACAGTGCTCCTAAATCGCAGCGAAAGGCAACCATTAATCTTGGTCTGGTTTAAGTAGCGTGTATTAATTTGTGTCATTTTTACTAAGTTGGGCAGGGAAGGGCCTCTCGCCATTTCATGTTTGACTGTTCACCGCAGCCGAGGGGGTTTCTTTATACAGCATGCTGCTGGCTGACGCACTCGTCAAATTTGAGCAGCGGGGCGCGAGAGAAACGTGATCCAAGACCCTTGAATTAAACGATATCAAGTCCCAGGGTGTTTAAATGGCAACCAAGCAAGATATTGAAGAAAAATCTGAATGGATAAGTAACATTTCAGGTTGAAATGCATGGTGGTACAGTACAGAGGCCTACATTACTACATTTTAGTAGCCTACAAACTACAGAAACAAATCATAAAAACTGACTTGTTCCACAGCTGTGAATAAGAACCCTCATTCACCCTCAACAACTAATTTACTGACCAATTATTTGAATTCCATTTCGTTCTGTTTTTTTCTGTGAGCGCAATGTGCAGTTTCTCTAGAGTTAAATCAGATCAAGCCCGAACTGTGCGATGTAGTAGGGAGTTGTAGTTTCAAACAGGCCAATATTCTACATAGTTTAGAGCAGAAAATGTGGTAATTAACTACAAAGACCATAATTCACTGTGCGCCTACTTGTCTCATCGGTGCAGACACAGAGACAGAGAGAATGGACAGAATGATGCACCAATCGAGAGGGATAGAGAGCAGCTGCTTCGTGAGGTATCTCTACCTGAAAATACATGATCTAATTGAGTGATAGCTGGTATTCAGCAGTCATAAAAGTATGCCTTATTTACTTTGAAGAACCACTAAAATAGTGGTTTTGTCAGACAGCAGCTCTATAGAGATGAGATGATGACTTGGAATGAAATAATAAAGTTATCAAATAGGCCTAAAACAAATGTAATATAAACATCAACTGAAATATTTTATTAAAGTAAAGAAATGTAAATAACTGATTGTCAACAAGATATAAGCAGTAATGGGCAATTACTACCATCATGGGACTTTTATTCATTGTTTTATTCTTGTTGTTACAGAATTCAACCCACATAATGCATTTAATGTCCCCCAAAAATAATCAAAAACTTGATTCTTTTTTAACAATCAAACCGAAATCGAACTGACCTCAAAAAGCACTAATCGCTCACCACTATTAGTTACTGTGTAGTGACACTACACCTACTACCAATGACATTTTCATTCCACATATTAACTCCACGTTATCGCAGAAACTGAGTGTGATTTGAACCTCTTTTCATAGAGAAATAAAGCGGATGGAATTTTCAGACAGCTTGAAGGAACATTACATCTACTGTAAGAAAACCACTACACATTGCTCCCAAAAAAGAACAATAGTGGAGGAGGCTCTCCACTGCAATTATGTTGTTATTGTTTCCTAGGACTGAAAACTGCACTAGAAACAAACATCAGATAAAACAGAAAACTCCACTGCGCTGTGGAACAAATTTCCTCTATAAAGCAATTTAGTGTCAGATAAGTGGGAAGGCATTCTTACCGTAATGGATCTGAATATGATATATGTCAGACAAGTAAGAACAAAGCCTTTTATAAATGCCGCATTTGCAGAATGGCCGATACGATACTGCTGTATCAGATAACCAAATTGAGAGGAGTGCAGTAAACATAGACTGTAAATAGAAATACAATACATTCATACTTTTTGTTGAATAAGTGCAATGAAATCTCTGTCTCTCGCGCTCTCTCTAGCTCTCTCTCCCAATTGCCGCAGGAAGTAGGGATGCTGAGGGTGCTGCAGCACCCCCTGAAAAATCGTAATATTTTGTATTTTTATTAAATAATATATATATATATATACGTAAATATATAATACATTTATTTCATTAGTGGACTGGACCTTTATTAGTAATGTACTATTGGACCAATATATGTGTCTCCAGCGCGGACAAAAACAATTATTCTGAACAGTAGGCTACATGTAGATGCAGAGATAATGGAGTATTTCAAGAGGCAAGATCAATCGGAAACCACTTCACATTCACCTTTATGAAATACTCCCAATATCTAGGTGATTTATGCACACTTACATTCACCTGAGGAATCGATACTGAAAAATATTCCTCCCAAAGGGAAATTATTCGTACTGGTTGATGACCCAGAGGAGGTACAGTACACACCACCTCCTACACACACACACACACACACACACACACACACACACACACACACACACACACACACACACACACACACACACACACACACACACACACACACACACTTTATGTTCTTCTATCCTTGTAGGGAACTAAAATTATACTGAACAAAAATATAAACCCAACATGCAACAATTTCCACAATTTTACTGTTACAGATCATATGAGGAAATCAGTCAATTGAAATAAATAAATTAGGCCCTAATCTATGGATTTCACATGACTGTGCAGACACAGCCATGGGTGGGCCTGGGAGGGCATAGGCCCACCCACTTGGGAGCCAGGCCCACCCATTGGGTAGCCAGGCCCAGCCAATCAGAATATGTTTTTGCCCCACAAAAGGGATTTATTACAGACAGAAATACTCCTCAGTTTCTGGGTGGCTGGTCTCAGACGATCCCGCAGGTGAAGAAGCCGGATGTGTTGGTCCTGGGCTGGCATCGTTACACGTGGTCTGCGGTTGTGAGGCCGGTTGGACGTAAATGTCATAAACGACATTGGAGGCGGCTTATGGTAGAGAAATTAACATGAAATTCTCTGGCAACAGCTCTGGTGGACATTCCTGCAGTCAGCATGCCAATTGCGCACTCCCTCAAAACTTGAGACATCTGTGGCATTGTGTTGTTTGACAAAACTGCACATTTTAGAGTGGCCTTATATTTTTCCCAGCACATGGTGCACCTGTGTAATGATCATGCTGTTTAATCAGCTTCTTGATATGCCACACCTGTCAGGTGGATAGATTATCTTGGCAAAGAGAAAAGCTCACTAATAGGGTTGTAAACAAATTTGTTCACAAAATTTAAGAGGAATAAGCTTTTTGTGCTAATGAAAAATGTCTGTGATCTTTTATTTCAGCTCACGAAACATGGGACCATAACTTTCATGTTGCGTTTATATTTTTGTTCAGTATAATTTCCATTCAAAATTATATGTTCCCTAACCCCTAACTCTAACTCAAAGCCTAACCCTAACTCCTAACTCCTAACTCCTAATTCAAATTCTAACCCTAATCCTAAACCTAACACTCATAGGGACATTTCTCTCATGGGGATGTGTGAAATGTCCCCAAGAGGGAGACTTTTCCTTGTTTTACTATGCTTGTGGGGACATTTGGGGAACCAATGCACGCACGCACGCACGCACGCACACACACACAAACACACACGAACGCGCACACGAACACGCACACTATTCCACCATATGACCATTCCAACAGCCAGACCTGTTATCATAGCAAATTAACAACTCCCACCTCAGATATACAGGTTGTAATTAGCCTCTTTAAACATGATTAGCATGTCTCAATTACCACACTCACCATTTGCATAATTTAGAAGCTGTCCTAATTGCAAGTGTGGGTTCATATGATGGGAAAATAGGGAACAGAGGAAACACTGGACATGTCTTGTCGGTTCTGAACAACTGAAGTGATTCTGAAGTGTGTCTGTCTGTTTGCACTGTCAAAGTGCTACAATGTAGATAGGAAGAGAATCTTCTTCAGGACCCAGTTGGGAAAGACACTGTATTCATTTTCCCACCAGTAAAGGGGTCTAGGCTATTTCTGTAGAACATTTTATGAAAGTTAACGTCTTTTGTCAGGAGAATGAGCGCAGCCAATTATCGACCATTTACATTTCTAGGAAGCAGTGTCATGAGGTTTGTTAAAACTACTAATCAATTGAGAAACTTCAAAGAACGTTTGGGAAACGTTGTTATTTATGAAAGAACAGAGAGTCGTGGTCACTCGTATTTCTATGGAAACTAAAATCCTGGCTAGAATAAAATGCTGCTTCTGCACTTCCAACCAGCCAGGCCAGATATACTGTCTGCCTGCTAACACCAACAGGCCAGGCCGGGGCCAGATATACTGTCTGCCTGCTAACACCAACAGGCCAGGCCGGGGACAGATATACTGTCTGCCTGCTAACACCAACAGGCCAGGCCGGGGCCAGATATACTGTCTGCCTGCTAACACCAACAGGCCAGGCCGGGGCCAGATATACTGTCTGCCTGCTAACACCAACAGGCCAGGCCGGGGCCAGATATACTGTCTGCCTGCTAACACCAACAGGCCAGGCCGGGGCCAGATATACTGTCTGCCTGCTAACACCAACAGGCCAGGCCGGGGCCAGATATACTGTCTGCCTGCTAACACCAACAGGCCAGGCCGGGGGCCAGATATACTGTCTGCCTGCTAACACCAACAGGCCAGGCCGGGGCCAGATATACTGTCTGCCTGCTAACACCAACAGGCCAGGCCGGGGGACAGATATACTGTCTGCCTGCTAACACCAACAGGCCAGGCCGGGGACAGATATACTGTCTGCCTGCTAACACCAACAGGCCAGGCCGGGGGACAGATATACTGTCTGCCTGCTAACACCAACAGGCCAGGCCGGGGGACAGATATACTGTCTGCCTGCTAACACCAACAGGCCAGGCCGAGGGACAGATATGCTGTCTGCCTGCTAACACCAACAGGCCAGGCCGGGGACAGATCTACTGTCTGCCTGCTAACACCAACAGGCCAGGCCGGGGGACAGATATACTGTCTGCCTGCTAACACCAACAGGCCAGGCCGGGGGACAGATCTACTGTCTGCCTGCTAACACCAACAGGCCAGGCCGGGGGACAGATATACTGTCTGCCTGCTAACACCAACACGCCAGGCCGGGGGACAGATATACTGTCTGCCTGCTAACACCAACAGGCCAGGCCGGGGGACAGATATACTGTCTGCCTGCTAACACCAACAGGCCAGGCCGGGGGACAGATATACTGTCTGCCTGCTAACACCAACAGGCCAGGCCGGGGGACAGATATACTGTCTGCCTGCTAACACCAACAGGCCAGGCCGAGGGACAGATATGCTGTCTGCCTGCTAACACCAACAGGCCAGGCCGGGGACAGATCTACTGTCTGCCTGCTAACACCAACAGGCCAGGCCGGGGGACAGATATACTGTCTGCCTGCTAACACCAACAGGCCAGGCCGGGGGACAGATCTACTGTCTGCCTGCTAACACCAACAGGCCAGGCCGGGGACAGATATACTGTCTGCCTGCTAACACCAACAGGCCAGGCCGGGGCCAGATATACTGTCTGCCTGCTAACACCAACAGGCCAGGCCGGGGGACAGATATACTGTCTGCCTGCTAACACCAACAGGCCAGGCCGGGGACAGATATACTGTCTGCCTGCTAACACCAACAGGCCAGGCCGGGGGACAGATATACTGTCTGCCTGCTAACACCAACAGGCCAGGCCGGGGGACAGATATACTGTCTGCCTGCTAACACCAACAGGCCAGGCCGGGGACAGATATACTGTCTGCCTGCTAACACCAACAGGCCAGGCCGGGGCCAGATATACTGTCTGCCTGCTAACACCAACAGGCCAGGCCGGGGACAGATATACTGTCTGCCTGCTAACACCAACAGGCCAGGCCGGGGACAGATATACTGTCTGCCTGCTAACACCAACACGCCAGGCCGGGGGACAGATATACTGTCTGCCTGCTAACACCAACAGGCCAGGCCGGGGACAGATATACTGTCTGCCTGCTAACACCAACAGGCCAGGCCGGGGACAGATATACTGTCTGCCTGCTAACACCAACAGGCCAGGCCGAGGACAGATATACTGTCTGCCTGCTAACACCAACAGGCCAGGCCGGGGGACAGATATACTGTCTGCCTGCTAACACCAACAGGCCAGGCCGAGGACAGATATACTGTCTGCCTGCTAACATGGTGGGGAAACCAAGGACATAGCCATTAGTTTCAGGACAGAACACGGCACATCGCAGACAAATGACTCCATCTGTCAGCGGAGATGAGTGAGGAGTAACAAAAAGACTGAAAACTAACCTCTGAACTCATCATGGACAGCCATGTCAATTAAATAGTGAAAAACAGCAGCAGCAACAACACAACACGAGTGTCCAGTCCAGTCTCTCTCCATGGCTAAAACAAGCAGACCATCATTCACAATACTGATGTAATTGATGTGTTTATTAGCTTACTGGGCTATAAAACCAACTGAATAGTTATCTGACATTCCATTATCACTAAATTTACTCCAAGTCCACCACAAAATCATTAACTTGCAAATACATAGCCATCAAAGCAAATTTTGTCAAAGAAAATATGTGCAGGTTTGCTCTATTCTAATGAAAGGATACCAGTGTTCTTCAGATGTGTGCTACAGTATATAAGAACCACACCAGACTTCAACTTCGATCACAGGTACAATCTGCAATGCTGCAATATGCTCAACATCGAAAGCACAGCGGTTCTATTATCTAGTATGTGAAAATTAGTGGCTTGGTGACATGGGTCACTGAGTTCACCAGGTCCTTAGGTCTGACAACTACCAGTGGTATAATATAGTCTACATCTGATCATATTTGACATGCAGGAGCTATCCATTTGACCTGAGTCTGGAGTAATGAGCGGCTGTCGACATACACTGGCCTGGTGAACAGTGAGAGAAAGAGAGAGAGAGAGAGATTGAAAGTGTTTTTGTAAGAGAGAGAGAGAGAGAGAGAGAGAGAAAGAGAGAGAGAGTTTGAAAGGGTTTTTGTGAGAGAGAGAGAGAGAGAGAGAGAGAGAGAGAGAGAGAGAGAGAGAGAGAGAGAGAGAGAGAGAGAGAGAGAGAGAGAGAGAGAGAGAGAGAGAGAGAAAGAGCTCTGGCCTGTAATCTGACACCTAGAAACGTTGACTTGGTGTCTGGCTTTTCTTGCTCTGTCAACCTGTACGTGCCAGCTCCACTATCCGTAATGGTTCCACACAGACACACACTAACGCTCTTTCACATGCAAAAACACACACACACACAGGATGTATGACAAATGAAACACAGTGCTAAGCACTTACATTAACTTTACAAATAAAGACACGCTTTCCTGAAATAGCTGGAGACACTGAGGAAAACCAAACAAACAATACTGAACAATTATATGTACTCTATACCACAAAGTATTTCTAATGAGAAAAGTTGTAGTTCATCTATGGTAATCCTCTGTAAAACAGTAAGATAGACTTGCTGGAGGCAAAAAATGAATGAGAGAACACAAATGTGCACACACACACACACACACACACACACACACACACACACACACACACACACACACACACACACAGACACACACACACACACACACACACACACACACACACACACACACACACACACACACACACACACACACACACACACGATACAGTGTACCCAGGTGATTTTACCTTAAAAACATAACTTTTCCTTTAAACATTAAATCAGATCTAGAAAAGGAAAGCCAACCTACAGTGCCATATCTATGACCTCTTAGTGCTGTCACAGAAGGGGACACAACAGTCGCATAAACCAGGCTGCCTGCCGATTTAATAGTCTCTCCTTTGCAATCCTCCAGAGACTCTGGCTGCAACAATGTAAAACTGAGGAGAGGCTGAGTCTTTATAAAATAATATAAAAAAGACCTGACAAATTACGGGCTTGTTCTCTTTTTGCACACTCTGCTCTCAGCACATTTGGCTGTAAATGTCATGGTGAAGGTTTGAGTAATTTTTTGCTGTTGCTGCAGTGGATTTCTGGGCTTCTGTCTGCTCTTCAGAGGGGGGAAATTATCTATGCCCACAAGATGAACAGCAACTAGATACATAGAAAGAAGGAATGGTATGATACCATGTGATTTTAGGTCTTTGTGTTCTATAAATCTCATCCAAACTACAATTTGTATACTGCCCAAACAGATCCACGGCCAAAGCAATCACTGTTGCACTGCACACTGCCCTATCCCACCTGGACAAGAGGAATAGCTATTTAAGAAAGCTGTTCACCAAATACAGCTCTGCTTTTAACACCTTAGTGCCCTCTAAGCCCATCACTAAGCTCAGGGCCCTGGGTCTGAACCCCTCCTTGTGCAACTGGGTCCTGGACTTCCTGATGGGCCAACCCCAGGTGGTGAGGGTTGGCAACAGCACCTCCGCCGCACTGCTCCTCAACCAGGGGTGTGTGCTCAGCCCCCTCCTGTATCCCCTGTTCACCCATAACTGCGTGGTTACGCACGACTCCAACTCAATCACCAAGTTTCCTGACAACACGACAGTAATAGGCCTGATTACCAACAACAACTAGACAGCCTACAGGGAGGAGGTGAGGACCCTGGCGGATTGATGCCAGGAAAATAACCTCTCCCTCAATGTAAAAAAACAAAGGAGCTAATTGTGGACTACAGGAGACAGAAGTGGGAGAGGTTAAAAGCCTCAAGTTCCTTGGTGTGCACATCACTAAGGTGTCACGGTCTGTTCACTCTGCTATCATCTAGCAGACAGAGACAGTACAGGTGCATCAAAGCCAGGACCGAAAGATTGAAAAACAGTTTCTATCTCCAGGCAATCATACTGTTGAACAGCCATCGCACCATCTCCTGTAGTAAGAGACAAAAATACTCACTCACACAAGCTCACACACACAAGCTCACACACACACACACTTCTGTACTCACATATACACTCAGACACGCATACGTCCATACTCACTCACTCACACACACACACGCACACACACACGCACACACACACGCACACACACAGCCAACGCTGCTGTCCCATGTTGAGTGCATTCAGAAAGTATTCACACCACTTAACTTTTTCCACATTTTGTTGTGTTACAGCCAGAATTGAAAATTGATTAAGTTCAGATTTTGTGTCACTGGCCTATACACAATAACCCATACTGTCAAAGTGGAATTATGTTTTTATAAAGTTTAACAAATTAATTCAACCCCATTGTTATGGCAAGCCTAAATAAATTCAGGAGTAAAAATGTGCTTAACAAGTCACATAATAAGTTGCATGGACTCAATCTGTGTGCAATAATAGTGTTTAACATTATTTTTGAATGACTACCTCATCTATGTACCCCACCCATACAATAATCTGTAAATTCCTTCAATCTAGCACTGAATTTCAAACACAGATTCAACCACAAAGACCAGGGAAGATTTCCAATGCCTCGCAAAGATTGGCACCTATTGGCAAACTGGGTTGGGGAGTAAAGTATAAAACCGGTAACTGTAATCCGTTACGTTACCAGCAAAAATATTGTAATCAGATTACAGATACTTTTGAAAAACTAGATGATTACTTCGAGGATTACTTTTAAATTCAGAAAGGATGTTTGCGGAAAAAAATATTATTGACACTTCTGTTTTCTCAATAACATTGAAATCAGCATTGAAAAAGGCGCAAGTTTAAGTTTGTTCCACCAGAGCGAGTCTGATCGCAAGTCAGAGACCACTTTTGCGGGAAAAGAGCAGGAAGAGGATTTTGTAGGCTACAGTCCAAGCTATGTCTTCCAATGGTGCGACTGTTGTCGGAATTCAAAGATTATCCAACTTGAATAAACGCTTGGAGGTAAGGACGAAAGCAGTGGTGTAGTCTACGGCGATACGGATATCACTTATTCTTGATATCAACATAGCGCATTGATGTGAATCACACTGCTGCTCTCTCATTAAGCCATTTGCGCCTTACGGATTGTGGTTGTTGTGAATGGCTGTTCACAAATCTAAATGTGTATTTGAACCCAATAATGGTTGAATTCAAGAAGTTTAAGCTGCCTATCAATCATTGTTTGGCGCCCCCACAAACCAAGGGGGGGGGGCGCCAAACCAGAGGACATTTCTCTAAGAAGTATGATCTTTGTCCGCATGTGCAGTTGCAAACCATAGTCTGGCTTTTTTATGGCGGTTTTGGAGCAGTGGCTTCTTCCTTGCTGACCGGCCTTTCAGGTTATGTCGATATAGGACTCATTTTACTGTGGATACACATACTTTTGTACTGGTGTCCTCCTTCACAAGGTCCTTTGCTGTTGTTCTGGGATTGATTCACACCAAGGTACGTTCATCTCTAGGAGACAGAATGTGTCTCCTTCCTGAGCGGTATGACGGCTGAGTGGTCCCATGGTGTTCATACTTGCGTATTATTGTTTGTACAGATGAACGTGGTACCTTCAGGCGTTTGGAAATTGCTCCCAAGGATGAACCAGACTTGTGGAGGTCTACAATTTTTTTCTGGGGTCTTGGCTGATTTCTTTAGATTTTTCCATGATGTCAAGCAAAGAGGCACTGAGTTGGAAGGTAGGCCTTGAAATACATACACAGGTACACCTCCAATTGACTTAAATTATGTAATTTAGCCTATCAGAAGCTTCTAAACCCATGACATCATTTTCTGGAATTTTCCAAGCTGTTTAAAACCTGTTATGGCTGCAAGGGGCAGTATTGAGTAGCCAGTTAAATCGTGCCCATTTCAAACGGCCTCGTACTCAATTCTTGCTCGTACAATATGCATATTATTATTACTATTGGATAGAAAACACTCTCTAGTTTCTAAAACCGTTTGAATTATTTCTCTGAGTGAAACAGAAGTTATTCTGCAGCACACTTCCTGACAAGGAAGTGGAATGTCAGAAATCGATGCTCTGTTCAACTTCCTGCCTATACATGGGCATGATACGTAAGAGTCTACATACACTTCATACATCTTCCCCTGGTTGTCAAGAGGCGGTGAGAGAAAAAATGTCGTGTTTATCTTGGTCTGAGGTGGAATTAAAGCTCTTTGTTTGACGTGACCGTCCACTTCCTGTTTCTGGAGCGCGCGAAAGAGGACATGGATTTGCCTTCTGTTTTGCTCTCGTTATGGACGACTAACATCTCCGTCTTAGATTTTATTTGATACATGTGACCATATCATCGTAAAGTATGTTTTTTCAATATAGTTTAATCAGATTATTTAAATTTTTTCGGGAGTTTTGCCGTGTTCCGTTCTCTGACTTTGTTGACGTTGGAGAGATCCGTAGCACTTGGCAAGTGCCCATGCTAAATGAAGAGGGAAATTTGCCGTTCCAGATCCAAACAACGACTGTTCTGGACAAAGGACACCTTGTCCAACATTCTGACGGAAGATCACCAAAAGTAAGAAACATTTTATGATGCTATTTCTAATATCTGTCGTGCATGTGAACTGGTCGTCGGCGCCCAAGTGTTTCTGGCTATTGTGGCTATGCTAATATAACGCTACATTTTGTTTTCGCTGTAAAACATTTAATAAATCGGAAATATTGTCTGGAATCACAAGATGCCTGTCTTTCAATTGCTGTACACTATGTATTTTTCAGAAATGTTTTATGATGAGTAATTAGGTATTTGACGTTGGTGTCTGTAAATATTATGGCTGCTTTCGGTGCAATTTCTGATTGTAGCTGAAATGTAAACTATGATTTATACCTGAAATATGCAAATTTTTCGAACAAAACATATGCTATACAATAAATATGTTATCAGACTGTCATCTGATGAAGTTGTTTCTTGGTTAGTGGCTATTTATATCTTTATTTGGTCGAATTTGTGATAGCTACTGATGGAGTAAAAAACTGATGGAGTAAGAAAAGTGGTGTCTTTTGCTAACGTGGTTAGCTAATAGATTTACATATTTTGTCTTCCCTGTAAAACATTTTAAAAATCGGACATGTTGGCTTGATTCACAAGGTGTGTACCTTTCATATGCTGTATTGGACTTGTTAATGTGTGAAAGTTAAATATTTAAAAAAAATATCTTTTGAGCTGGATGTTGTCATAAGTGTACCGGTGTCGGGCTGCACCCCAAACAGGTTAAAGACACAGTCAACTTAGTGTATGTAAACTTCTGACCCACTGGAATTGTGATACAGTGAATTATAAGTGAAATAATCTGTCTGTAAACAATTGTTGGAAAATTACTTGTGTCATCCACAAAGTAGATGTCCTAACCGACTTGCCAAAACTATAGTTTGTTAACAAGAAATTTGTGGAGTGGTTGAAAAACGAGTTTTAATGACACCAACCTAAGTGTATGTAAACTTCCAACTTCAACTGTATGTACAATTTAGATGTACAAAAATGGATGTAGCATCTACAGATTGCCCCTTTAAGTTTATTGAAAGTGTGCGAGTTTGAGCATGTGTCCATTAGGCCTATGGATTTTTTTTTATCAGTATGAATTAGATTGAGCAATAATAGCCCCACTTTTATTCTGTAGGCTGGGATCCACACTATGCAGCTGTTGCAAGAACGCATTTTCACTGGTTTCAAAAACAATGATTGATAGGCAACCCCCCCTTGGGTTTCGCCGTGGCGGAGATCTTTGTGTGCTATACTCGGCCTTGTCTCAGGATGGTAAGTTGGTGGTTGGAGATATCCCTCTAGTGGTGTGGGGGCTGTGCTTTGGCAAAGTGGGTGGGGTTATATCCTGCCTGTTTGGCCCTGTCAGGGGGTATCATCGGATGGGGCCACAGTGTCTCCTGACCCCTCCTGTCTCAGCCTCCAGTATTTATGCTGCAGTAGTTTATGTGTCGGGGGGCTAGGGTCAGTCTGTTATATCTGGAGTATTTCTCCTGTCTTATCCGGTGTCCTGTGTGAATTTAAGTATGCTCTCTCTAATTCTCTCTTTCTCTCTTTCTCTCTTTCTCTCTCTCGGAGGACCTGAGCCCTAGGACCATGCCTCAGGACTACCTGGCATGATGACTCCTTGCTGTCCCCAGTCAACCTGGCCGTGCTGCTGCTCCAGTTTCAACTGTTCTGCCTGCGGCTATGGAACCCTGACCTGTTCACCAGACGTGCTACCTGTCCCAGACCTGCTGTTTTCAACTCTCTAGAGACAGCAGGAGCGGTAGAGATACTCTCAATGATCGGCTATGAAAAGCCAACTGACATTTACTCCTGAGGTGCTGACTTGTTGCACCCTCGACAACTACTGTGATTATTATTATTTGACCATGCTGGTCATTTATAAACATTTGAACATCTTGGCCATGTTCTGTTATAATCTCCACCCGGCACAGCCAGAAGAAGACTGGCCACCCCTCATAGCCTGGTTCCTCTCTAGGTTTCTTCTTAGGTTTTGGCCTTTCTAGGGAGTTTTTCCTAGCCACCGTGCTTCTACACCTGCATTGCTTGCTGTTTGAGGTTTTAGGCTGGGTTTCTGTACAGCACTTTGATATATCAGCTGATGTAAGAAGGGCTATATATATCAATTTGATTTGATTTGATTTGGTCTAATGAAACAAAAATATAACTGTTTTGGCCATAATGACCATCATTATGTTTAGAGGAAAAAGGGGGAGGCTTGCAAGCCGAAGAACACCATCCCAACCGTGAAGAACGGGGGTGGCAGCATCGTGTTGTGGGGGTGCTTTTCTGCACGAGGGACTGGTGCACTTCACAAAATAGATGGCATCATGCGGGAGGAAAATGATGTGGATATATTGAAGCAACATCTCAAGACATCAGTCAGGAAGTTAAAGCATGGTCGCAAATGTGTCTTCCAAATGGACAATGACCCCAAGCAAATTGGTAAAATAGCTTAAAGACAACAAAGTCAAGGTATTGGAGTGGCCATCACAAAGCCCTGACCTCAATGCAATAGAAAATGTGTGGGCAGAACTGAAAAAGCATGTGCGAGCAAGGAGGCCTACAAACCTGACTCAGTTACACCAGCTCTGTTAGGAGGAATGGGCCAAAATTCACCCAACTTATTGTGGGAAGCTTGTGGAAGGCTACCCGAAACGTTTGACCCAAGTTAAACAATTTAAAGGCAATGCTACCAAATACTATTTGAGTGTATGTAAACTTCTGACCCACTGGGAATGTGATGAAAGAAATAAAAGCTGAAATAAATCATTCTCTCTACTATTCTTCTGACATTTCATATTCTTAAAATAAAGTGGTGATCCTAACTGACCTAAGACAGGGCATTTTTACTAGGATTAAATGTCAGGAATTGTGAAAAACTGAGTTTAAATGTATTTGGCTAAGGTGTATGTAAACTTCTGACTTAAACTGTATACATATCCATTGATTGTTGAAGAATATAACTTATAAATGCCTCATGAGTTTAGTTCAACTGTCACACTCCATGAGAACCCAGAATATGAAGTTGTTTTTCTCCAATGTTTGTAAACATTGTAATTGTAAACAAACTGTATAACTGTAACTGTATAGCCTCATAACATGTTTAAAACAATAATGTTGATATCATGGATGGTCAGTCCTTGCATCCATAGCCCTGAATATTATTAATCTGAGTGGTTACATTTCTCCAGGCCCATACCTCAGCTTTTTATCAAAACAGAGGTGGGGCGACCGTGTTGTTATTGTTTCATTTGTGGATTTGCCCTTTAAACAGTTGCATATTATCAAGATATCAAAGTGTCACCAACTAAAAGGTAAACAATAGGCCTATAGTAAATGCAGCATATGGAATTCATGTTTCACATGTAAATAGCACTTTTCAGTAGTTCTCAAAGCATGTCATTCCATGAGCGCGACATTTATTTTTCAACTCGAATCAATGAGCCCAATCAGTCCTCTATGACAACAAAATCATAATCAACAGAGTAGGGCTGGCCAATAACATGGAACCCAAACCGGTTGCGCGCGTGCGCTATCGTGCATACATTTATTTTGCCCCCCCACACCAAACGCAATCACGACACGCAGGTTAAAATATCAAAACAAACTCTGAACCAATAACATTAATTTGGGGACAGGTCGAAAAGCATTAAACATGTATGGCAATTTAGCTAGTTAGCTTGCACTTGCTAGCTAACGTTAATTTGTCCTATTTAGCTAGCTTGCTGTTGCTAGCTAATTTGTCCTGGGATATAAACATTGAGTTGTTATTTTACCTGAAATGCACAAGGACCTCTACTCCGACAATTAATCCACACATAAAACGGCCAACCGAATCGTTTCTAGTCATCTCTCCTACTTCCAGGCTTTTTCATTGTTTAACTTATATGGTGATCGCATCTAAACTTTCATTGTATTACCACGACTACTGGCAAAACAGTTAGTCTTTCAATCACCCACGTGGGTATAACCAATGAGGAGATGGCACGTGGGTATCTGCTTCTATAAACCAATGAGGAGATGGGAGAGGCAGGACTTGCAGCGCGATCTGCATCAGAAATAGGAATGAGTTCTATTTTAGCCCTTGGCGTCGCAGACGCTCGTTGGCGCGCGCGAGCAGTGTGGGTGCAATAATTGAATAACATGGATTTCCACATTTATTTTGCGACGCTCGTGCACGCGACGTGTCCGGTCTGGTCAGCATGTAAGTCCTTAGTTTTGAGGTTATGCCCAGGTAAAACAATTTGGCTAATCTATACTTCCATATTTCCAAGTCCTATTCTTGAAGATCAAGGAGTATAACATTTATTGGAATGACTGGAATTCTGATAGAATTGGGTTTTTAATGTAAAGATATAATTTAATCGTATGATTATATGTAGTAGAAAGCGATGGGTTTGAAAAAGCCAACACAACCAACCCATAAAGTAAAATGTAACATCCGTATATGGCCAGCTATGTAAACTTTAACATTGATTTATCCTGCAATAGATGTTCAATTGGGAACATTATTTTTTCTTCTTCTTCTTATGTCTCTTAAGGGGAAAGTAATCTAAAAGTAACTGAATGTAATCAGATTACGTTACTGAGTTTGGGTAATCAAAAAGTTACGTTACTGATTACAATTTTGGACAGGTAACCAGTAACTGTAACAGATTACATTTAAAAAGTAACCTACCCAACCATGTTGGTAAATGGGTAAAAATAAAAAAGCAGACATTGAAAATCCCTTTGAGCATGGTAAAGTTAATAATTACACTTTGGATGGTGTATCAATACACCCAGTCACTACAAAGATATGTCCTTCCTAACTCAGTTGCCGGAAACCGCTCAGGGATTTCACCATGAGGCCAATGGTGACTTTAAAACAGTTACAGAGTTTAATGGCTGTGTTATTGTAGTTACTCCACAATAACTAACCTAATTGACAGAGTGAAAAGAAGGAAGCCTATACAGAATAAAAAGTAAAATAAGGCACAAAAGTAAAAATGCTAAAGATTTCGCAAAGAAATTCCCTTTATGTCCTTAATACAAAGCATTATGTTGGGGCAAATCCAACACAACACATCACTGAGTACTATTCTTCATATTTTCAAGCATGGTGGGGGCTGCATCATGTTATGAGTATGCTTGTCATCTGCAATGACTAGGGAGTTTTTTGGGGATAAAAAGAAACAGAATAGAGCTAAGCACAGGCAAAATCCTAGAGGAAAACCTGGTTCAATATGGGAAACAAACTCACCTTTCAGCAGGACAATAACCTAAAACACATGGCCAAATATACACTGGAGTTGCTTACCAGGTGACATTGAATTTTCCTGAGTGGCCTAGTTACAGTATTGACTTAAATCGGCTTTAAAAATCTATGGCAAGACTTGAAAATGGCTGTCTAGCAATGATCAACAACCAACTTGACAGAGCTTGAATAATGTGGAAATATTGTACAATCCAGGTGTGCAAAGCTCTTAGAGACTTACCCCGAAAGAATCACAGCTGTAATCACTGCCAAAGGTGATTCTAACATGTATTGAATCAGAGGTGTGAATACTTATGTAAATTAGATATGTCTGTATTTAATTTTCAACACATTTGCAAAAAATTCTAAATACAGATTTTCACTTTGTCATTATGGGGTATTGTGTGTAGATGGGTGAGAAAATAATTACTTTGGATTTCAGGCTGTAACACAACGAAATGTGTAATAAGTCAAGGGGTATGAAAACTTTCTGAAGGCCCTGTATATTAGAGACATTAAACACTGGATACTTCCCGTTTCTTTTATACCGTTTTTTACACTGTGCATTGATATACTGTATTCTCACATAGCTCATTCAAATATATCTTTTTTTTTACACTGTTTATACACACTGCGTATTTATATACAGGATTCTTGACATAGCTCTCTGTAATATATCTATGGCTGTACATATCATTCTTAGTATATCTTTTTGGTGTATATGCAAAGATTGCATTTGGATTACTAACACAGCGTTGGATTCATCCTGACATTCTTGATTTCTCGTTTCTCGTTTTTTGATTATTTATTATTTGTGTACATGTTTGACATTTTACTGCACTGTTAGGAGCTTGTAACACAAGCAGTTCGCTTCACCCGCTATAACATCTGCTAAACTGGGTTCTCGACCAATAACATTTTATTTTTTGCACTAAAATACATTTGCCACATGCTGATGTTGATGCTGATAACACATCTACATTTATAGAGTGAAACATCTCATAGCTTGGACTTGATGACTATAACGTGACAAAGCATCAGGATAAAATGTAACAACAGTATACCGAGAATTTAGTATGACTTCCCCCAGCAACACAAGGCATGCAGCGCTTGAGTAACAACAACACCTCAATGGACATTGTGTGCTTGCGTGCATGTGTGAGTTTGCGTGTGCGAACCAGTAAACTCTTCAAAAGGGATTCCCCCATGGTGCTTTTATCTTGAGGGGCCAAGTACATTGAATTCAGCCCACCCAACTGAAACCCTGTCAAAGGAAGCTAATACTGGATAGAGGCCAAAACATTAGCAGAACTAAATCCACTCAAGAGATAGGAGTAGAAACCTACAAAAACAACATGGCAAATCTATGTTGAAATGTTACCTTCAACAGCATTTTTTACCTCTAAATTAAGACGGAGAGTTTAAGTAGGCAAAGAGAGCCATTATAGTCAGAATCCCTTATGTTCCTGCCAGGAACAGTGGGAAGAGAAGAGAAGCAAGGGGGGGGCATGAAAAGGTCCAAGTCACTTTGTTCTTCTTCATTTTGGAAACGAACTCTGGTTGAACCCAGAACGACGCCAGGCAGTTTGAAAAAAAACAGGCATAACTCTCTCCCTACTCTAAGCATACTCCTCTGAGAAGGAAGGGGGCCGGGGCCAAACCTCACTGGCTTCTCACAAACTGGACTTAATTTCTTCTCCCTCCTTTTTTCTAAAATGAAAACCACACAGGGTTCGCTGTTAATAACCCGTCTTTTTTTGAAGCACTGTACCAGAGTGACTCACAGTAATGAAATGTCCGTAAATTAACCTTTAGAGGCAAATTAGGAAGACGATATAACACGGCCTCCTTTACTGAATCCATTTGTTTTCTTATTTCTTTGGCTGGCTACAGACAGTCATGATAGTCGCTGGAAACATTTTTCCACGTTAAAGTCAGAGTGAGTGATAACATCCTCTAACAATTTCAAAAGAGTATCCCGTTAAAAGGCATGTTCTGAGATATGTCTTCAGAGATATGTCTTCAGAGATATGTCTTCAGAGATATGTCTTCAGAGATATGTCTTCAGAGATATGTCTTCAGAGATATGTCTTCAGAGATATGTATTAGATTGCGGTTTGACTTCCATTTTCTACATATCTCTTTAGTAGGCTAGAACTTGGACTTTTTCCAAGAATAGTCACATACTTTCTTTTATAAACAGAGACAAGTGCTTCTTCTTTTTAATATTGTGTTAAGTGCCTATATTTCACAGATTCTTATACATGACTTTGACCCTCGCTTCAAACCCAAACAGAGAAAATCCCTCTGGCCAGCATCAGCATGTAGAAACACTCACAGCGTGTCACAAACAAACAGCATCACACTTGGCAAGGAAAAATATGATGACACAGAACGAAGTGAATTAGTGCAGCCCTAATACATGTCTCAGTGACACCACCTTGGTTGTACAGTAAAGACCTTTCTTCTCTGCTGTCTGTTCCGAATGTGTGTGTCTGCTTTTGGCTCACTGACTGACACACATAAGGATGTTTGGTTGTGTGGTAATACACATAGATACAGTAGGATGCCACAAAGCACCATGTTGCATTGTAGAACCATATTGTTAAGAATATGGGTTAACTTCCTGAACACATACAGTATGTTTAGAAATGTAATATAAATATTATAATGTTCAAAATATGGTTGCTATAAATAATAAGTAGTTTTGGCCATAATAACTTCATAAAAATGCCACATAAGAAAAAAGGTTTGAGAAAAAAAGATTGATACAAGTTATTCTTTCAATGTGGTAGAATTTCACCTTACCTGTTTTCTCTTTTATATCACACAAGACGTTGAAGAGAGCCGGTTTCATCCTGTGACAGTTCAGTGCATGTTTCCTATAAAAAAGGGGAAACACACACAACTTTATAACCAAATTCAATAAGATGAGGAAATAGTAATAACTGCAAAAGTGTTCTGCATGGAATTGTATCATATCTAAAATGAGGAGACTTGTTTGATCACTGTCAATTTGATAAGGAAGAATAAAGCCCATCCTTGCTATTGATATTAACAATGCATATTATTCTGAATGTAGTATTGAACAACCCTTCAATCACAGTGATCTAAACTAAAGAACTAATGTATAGCATAGTCTTATTCTTTAATAGAGAAAACACTTTGGTGTAAAATGTACTTTTATAGTGTCTCCATTGTCTCAACAAACCACACTTGGAACACTTGTCGTCCCACTACACTTGATCTATAACCACTAAGATTAATCAACATGAATAGCACGGGTCATTTCAATTTTAATTCACGGTGGGATGTCAATAATGAATATGATCCAATCTATCCTATGTAATCTATTCTTGCACAGGAACACGAATAGATGTGATCGTTGTCTGAATTTCGAGGCGCAGCACTGGTGCTGCGATAACCTTTATTGCCGTTGGCTAAAAAGAAACAAAGTATCCAAAAGGAATGCACCCCCAACATGTAACACAGCGGGGAATTACTGTGTAATCTCATATGTAACAATATACAAGGCGATTGGAAATTGGGAGAGGATGCACCCCGCTCAGTTGTAGTTGCAGTAGTTTAATATCGTCATACATTTTTTTACATTTTTGATGACACTGTTCATTTAAAAGTTAACTTTCACAAAATAAAAACTGGTCGGTTGAAGGTAGATTAACGTTACGCACTTTATTTCCTACGAGCAGTTGTTGCGTTCGGGTGGGCGTAATTGTTTTCGTTGGATAGCATGAATGCACATCATATTATTACAATGTAGGCCTACAGTAGTTATTTCTTAATTCATAAATATGCTATCTTGGTATTACTTTGAAAATAATATAATTTTCTATGCCACCGTACCTGGCCTGCGCTTCGTCCAGGCTTTGGTCTGTGATTGTCATTATTTGCTGTAATATGTCTCCAATGTCCTGCTTTCTTCCATCTCCGTCCGTCCCTCCTGTGCCATCCTGCATATTTTGCGCCAGGCCGGGGTGTCGGGCCATTCCCACGCCGTGTGAGTGCATCAACCGAGGCTGCTCGTCCATCCTTGACCGCGCTCTTCGCCTCGCCCCCAACTGACCAGCACTTTTTTTTCACGGCAACAGAAGAAATATCCTTAGAAATTCCTTTGGATCCCTCTCTCTTTCCTCCTCTCTCACCCTCTCTCTCTCTCTCTCTCTATTTTCTCTCTCCCTGGTAAGCTTTCCTGTATCGGAAAGGGAAAGATAATGACAAACGCTCGCTCTATCCGCTCTCTCCGCTCTCTCTCTCTCCCAGCTGGTTTGGTTGAAATGTGATATGAATAGCTGCTTTAGGCTCTGGCCACTCCTGCACAGCTACTGTAGAAACAAAGTAGATTCAACTTTAAAGGGTTTCAAATCGTGTCAAAACTGACGTGCACAGAGCACGTTATATGCCTTTCCCAATTTCCTTAAAAGCTTGATGGACGGAACATGTAACAGTCACAATCTCAGAGGGTTAGTGAAAGTAACACCAATTGTTATTGTTTCGCTTATGTCTGTAGCAACTGACACACAACCAGAGTATGGAATAAAAGCCTCCGCCCCCTGAGCCACGATTGGAGAAGAAGGGGGCATAAGTCCCACCTCCGTCTCCTCAAGAAAAGTCAATCATCTTTTTCGGGACGCGGCAATAAACATAAAATGTGAGCGTTAACACTGGGTCTGGACCTTCTTTAACAGCTCAGTGGTCTGGACGTGGTGGCAATACAATGATGGATAGAGACTGAATATGTAATAAATATTTGGGCTTGGCACCAAAGCTCTGTACCTGATGTCACAAGGAACAGGCACCCCATCTAAAATAAATGAATTGTCTTCTTTCATTTCAGATTCACCTGACTATTGCTTATTAAAACAAGGCAACTGTAAATATGTCTTCCCCCACAAATTATACAGCACCCCCCCATGGGCCAATCAGTGCAATTTTGTAAACAACAGATCTCTATGGCACCACATATCATTCACCCAAGTTTTGTCAAATTCGGGCAAGTGAAGTCTGAGATATCGCGTGGGTTAGCTAGACTCATATCCCTGAGCATGTGTACCAAATTGCATCACTCTGAGTCAAACAGATCGAGAGATATGAACATGTTCCCATTATAGCTCCACTGTTAGGTCGATATGAATGTTCTTGTATATGTTAAGTCTTGACAGTATTTGCAACATGTGTACCAAATGATGTTACAATAGAAATATCTTTGACTGATTTATATGCATTTATGTGCCAGACCACACCCACTTGAATGTTTATTGGTCAAGCTGTTTTAGGTACTAGTCTGTAAAATATTGCGTTGAGACACCTTTGTCTTTAATAACGTTGATTTGGCTTTAACGTTGATCATTTATCTACAGATATTCACTACAAATCTATTTATTTAAGTCTATATAGATATAGACTGAGCTGTTATGATGTTATTACCATGTTATAAAGACTACTGAAAGAACATGGTTATAATCTTGGAAACAGTATTTGTTTCAACACAGGTTGCTGGTGTTTTAGATGTCTTGGATACCTCACAGCAGCACAATTGATCTATGCTATCACCGTGCTGGCCTCCTCTCGTGTTATGGCTGGAGTTAAATCGATCAGTCCGTTTTCTCATTAAGTCCTGAATAGAAGGTGAGGCAGTAATTGTCCCAGGGGGCAGGGGGAAGTGGTGTGTGTGTGTGTAACTGTGTGTGTATGTGTGTATATATATATATATATGTGTGTGTGTGTGTGTGTGTGTGTGTGTGTGTGTGTGTGTGTGTGTGTGTGTGTGTGTGTGTGTGTGTGTGTGTGTGTGTGTGTGTGTGTGGGTCTGGTCTCTATACTGCAGGACCACACACCCAGTTTAGGCTCATGCTCTAACCTTGCACCCTGACACTACACTCAGGAGTTTGCCCTCTCTTTACACATATGCCCCTTTATGTGAACAAAACTGTGATGGATTTCTGCCATATGAACATAACGTACCTTTGACGTACCTATAACGTACCTCTTCCTAAAGAGCCTTGAGGTGGAGTAATAGTGTTGCATAAATCTATTGTGTAATATTGTGCATAATAGCCTTTCAATTTAAATGGAATTTGATCCCATAATGGTGAACCACGTATGTCACTCAGTCACTCACAGGTTCCACTCAAATTTATACAACGGGTGTGTCTAATCCTGAATGCTGATTGGTTAAAAGCGCATTCCAGCCGGTGTCTATTCCACAAATTACCACCGGCTAAATCTATGACGTTAAAATACCTATTTACTCTTTTCCATCTGACTGCAGAATCCACTGTCTCATCAGCAGAGGCAGAGAAGTTATAAACTTGATCTTCACTATAAAAAGCATCTAGACATTATCTCACATTTCTTTTAGACTAACATTTAGTTTTCAACAGTGGAGATTTGTATAAACCTTGCTGTCTGTTTCTTTGACATTTGCAAGATTGTTTCAATATTCAAATTCGATCTCCAACTGTCCAATAGTAATGAACGTGTAGGGGCTGGGAGTCGGGATGAGAGAGAGGCAGGCAGAATTTCTCAGCCAGTCAAAATCAAATCAAATCAAATGTTATTAGTCACATGTGCTGAATACAACAGGTTCCTTACAGTGAAATGCTTACCTACAAGCCCCTAACCAACAATACAGTTTAAAAAAAATAAATGAATAAGAATAAAAGTAACAAAGTAATGAAGAGCAGCAGTAAAATAACAATAGCTACAATAACAGTCAAAATTATGAATCAGCTGGCATCATTTTTATGGATATCTACAAAGAAATGTCCATTGACAAAAAGCTAGTTTGCAGTCTTTCCAGCTTCAGTTTGAAGTTATTGTGTTCGCTGTGTTGATGGCTAGCTCCTCTGAACAACAGTGTCCTGACGAGTGAGCACATTTTCTATGCCAGGCGAAATCGTGCCTCATTAGCTCATTGTTATGGATGTATCCAAATAAATATCACTAGAAAACAACTTAAACAAATGCAGCTACTGTTGTTATTCTGTCTGTGCTGTTTGATGTGACTGTAAGTTAGCCGTAGTTGGCTAGCTAGCAAGCAAGGGATAAGAATGTTGCCAGCCAGTATGGCAATGGAACATTTAGAACGAACAACTGGGTCACGTCCATAGATACAGAACAAAAAGACTGAACGACTAGGTCACTTCTCTGGCAACCGAACCAATAGAACAAACGACCAGCCGGCTTGGGTAGCAACTATAGATTTTGTTTCGGGACTATATCTTGTGGATTAAATTAAAGGATTAAATAGTATGAATAAACTCGTCAAAATAATGTTTTTAATGAAATTATGTCAATCATTATTTAAATATGTTGGTAAGTGATAATGCCCTCAAAGCCGGTGTTTGTAGGATATATTGGCACGGTTTGCCGGCCCTCTACGAACCTGTGCCAATATATCCTCCAAACCTTGGCTTTGAGGGCATTCTCATTTCATCAGAATTCTCAATTGACCCAGACTTTTGGGCAACCAATCGAAGCGCTCCAATTGATAGCAAATGTCATTGAGTCCGACACCTCTGTTAAGCTCAGTTTGAAACACATGAAAGCCAGTGAGACCATGGGAAAAACTGCGTTTTCTTCAGAAAATACATTGTTTAAATGGCTAAATAATTTAACAGTGCACCAGGGGTACTTGCTACTGTGATTATTGAAATACAGAGCCTGTTGGAGTATTTTTCAAATCCGAAATTATACTTTTGTTACATTATTTGATAGCTCAGCTGGTTAGCTAGCTCCTAGTCTTATTGACCACCAAACGTTGCCAATGCTAGCTATCTAGCTAGCAACTTAATATAACTTGTTTTCTCAAAAAGTATGTTAGCTAGCAAAGTTATCCATGTTATTAATACAACTCCCATCTGCTGTCAACATCAGGATAGGATTTGAGTGCACTAGTTTGCTCCAAAAGTGGTTGTAGCTTTGACTGCACGCTGACAGTGAATTCAGAGCCATACCGTGGTTAGCCACACTACAAACAGAATTTTACCAGGTTACCATGAAGCAATTGTAATGAGAGTCCACCACAACATACCTGATAGTTTCCTGATTAGGAAAGGCTTTTCTGTGTTTAATTTCATTGTGTATTAAAAACACTGTTTCCTATCATTGTGAGGGGATTTTGCCAGTGGTTAGAAGGGGGAATTGGGCTTCCCGGGAAAATGTTGTCCGAGGTTGCAACAGTAATCTGGAGGGGTAGTGCTTATTGAAGGGTCTATTCTCAGAATTTACTAATGTACAACAGAAAATAATGCCTTTCAGATATGTGTATCATCTCCCTCCTGTCAGGTCTCCTTCGTAAAAGAGGTCTCCTGACATCAATGGCACTTCCAGGATAAACAAAGGTTAAAAAATTATGTTTTAAGTAAGTCAGTGGGATACATTTTAAAACGTTAATAACTTCAATGTTTTCAGAATAAATCAGACAGAATGACTGGAGCTATAGGCTAGTTGTAGAGTTAGTTAGCTACAATACATATCTCTCAGAAAAGCATCTTATCCACATACAGTATACTGTAACAATGATCTTAAAACAGGAACTGAATAAACAAGACCTTGTTTGTGGCACTACCCTACTTACAAATTCAGGAAAACAGCAGTGGAGCCGTAATTATTTTTTTTACTGACATTGCGCATTCCCCTCTATTAAAACCTAATGTGCTGCTGCAGCGTTCATAAGCTCACCAAAAATATTCAGCCGGATTTGATTAGAATTGCAAATGAAGCTCACTGAAAATAACATTCTTATAAATATTAGATATTTCCTTCAAACATAAATGGGGAGAGTTGTTTTTGTAATACAACTTTTTTTCCCATATTCAAGCAGTTCTATATTCCCAACAGTAATAGGATCTAGTTTAATATACTATTAGTATACAAAATCATCTCCAGCCAAATAATTTGATTATGTTCGGAAAAAAAGACCATAAAGATTCTGATAGAGCTCAGGTTGGTATTGAATCATCCTGAACAAAATCCCTATGATTTTGAGCTACACAACCAAATGGATGCTGACTCTACATATACCCACCTAACATTACCAAGGTCAAACAACTCACTGCACAGAACTGCAGGTCAGGACAGTACTAGACAAGTTATAAGCAGGATTATGTAGAAAGCCATGACTGTAAAGTACATAACAATACATCTCTCCAGGAAGTAACCTTGATGAAAAAATCTGTTGTTTGCAGCTACCAGCATTCCTCAGGCATGAATAAAGTGGGGCCCATACAGGGAGAGAGAGAGAAAGAGAGAGAGAGAGACCTGGGCTCAGCTTGAAACTACTCACCGACCCAGCAATGAAGAACACAGCCACACCTTAATGTACACAAGACACAAATTCCCTGCTTTAATTACATCCCATCGCAGAAAATAAAAGATAGTTGTTTTCAAATGGAATTACAAAAAGGTTAAATACACTACATAACCAAAAGTATTCTCATCGAACATCTAATTTCAAAATCATGTCCATTAATATGGAGTTGGTTCCCCCTTTGCTGCTATAACAGCCTCCACTCTTCTGCGAAGGCTTTCCACTAGATGTTGAAACATTGTTGCAGGGACTTGCTTCCATTCAGCCACATGAGCAGTAGTGAGGTTGGGCACTGATGTTGACCGATTAGGCTTGGCTCGCAGTCGGCGTTCCAATTCATCCCTAAGGCATTCGATGGAGTTGAGGTCAGGGTTTCTTGCAGGCCAGTCAAGTTCTTCCACACCGACAAACAATTTCTGTATTGACCTTGCTTTGTGCATGGGGGCACTGTCATGCTGAAACAGTAAAGGGCCTTACCCAAAGTATTGCCACAAAGTTGAAAGCACAGAATCGTCTAGAATGTCATTATTCTGTAGCATTAAGATTTCCCTTCACTGGAACTAGCCCGAACCATGAAAAACAATCACAGACCATTATTCCCCCTCCACCAAACTTTACAGTTGGCACTATGCATTGGGGCAGGTAGAGTTCTCCTGGCATCCGCCAATCCCAGATTAGTCCGTCAGACTGCCAGATGGTGAAGCGTGATTCATCACACCAGAGAATGCATTTCCACTGCTCCAGAGTCCAATGGCGGCGAGCTTTACACCACTCCAGCCGACGCTTGGCATTGCGCATGGTGATCTTAGGCTTGTATGTGGCTGCTTGGCCATGGAAACCCATTTCATGAAGCTCCCGACGAACAGTTCTTGTGGTGATGTTGCTTCCAGAGGCAGTTTGGAACTCAGTAATGAGTGTTGCAACCGAAGAAAGACGCACTCAGCACTCGGTGGTCCCGTTCTGTGAGCTTGTGTGGCCTACCCCTTCGCAGCTGAGCTGTTGTTGCTCCTAGATGTTTCCACTTCACAATAACAGCACTTACAGTTGACCGGGGCAGCTCTAGCAGGGCAGGAATTTGATGAACTGACTTGTTGGAAAGGTGGAATCCTATTATGGTGCCACGTTGAAAGTCACAAAGCTTTTCAGTAAAGCAATTTTACTGCCAATGTCTATGGAGATTGCATGGCTGTGTGCTCGATTTTATATACCTGTCAGCAACGGGTGTGGTTGAAATAGCTAAATCCACGAATTTGAAGGGGTGTTCACATACTTTTGTATATATTGTGTATCTAGGGGTAAACCTAACAAAGGATATTTCAAAGCTATATAAATATATAAACCAATTATCCTACATATTCATGAAGATATACAGAGATGGTCCATTCTCCCTTTAGATTTCAGCTCTAAAATAGAGAGTGTTAAAATGAATATTTTCCCCAGATTGCTTTACCTATTCCAGTCTCTACCAGTTGAGGTCCCCCTGAAACAATTCAATCTGTTGGACAAGTCAATATCATGGTTAATTTGTAATGGCAGGAAACAAAGAATTAGATATTCAACTCTAGTTACCTAAAGACAAACGGGGGATGGCACTACCTAATCATCCATCGGAGTGGCGCAGCGGTCTAAGGCACTGCATCTCAGTGCAAGAGGCGTGACTACAGTTCCTGGTTTGAATCCAGGCTGTATCACATCCGGTCGTGACTGGGAGTCCCATAGGGTGGTGCACAATTGGCCCAGCGTCGTCCGGGGTAGGCAGTCATTGTAAATAAGAATTTGTTCTTAACTGACTTGCCTAGTTAATAAAAAATCTTAGGGAATATTACTTAGCTGCACAATTTAGGTCACTAGAGTATTGGTGTGACTCACAATACAGTGCTACATGGAAAGATATTGAGGCTGCAGTTCAAGGTCACCCAATCCAGTCTGTACTGTAGCTGGGGATAAAGACACATCTGGGACATTAACAGGAATACTTAATCCTATATCATTATTTACATTAGACCTCTGGTTTCAGATGGTGAACCAACACAAGCTGGAAGAAGAAATCTGAATGTTGAAATGGTTTGTGTTTGATCCAACATTTTAACCAGGTATCTATGATAAAGCATGTAAGGAATGGGCTAAGAGAGGCATGACAGCATTTTGTACCATTGTAGAGGATGCAGCTGTCTTAAGTTTTCAGAATTTAAAGGATAAATATGGTATGAAAAACCAAGATCTCTTAAGATACTTAGAGTTAAGGGACTATTTTGAAAAATAGATCAAAATTACAGAACCTTCTTCAATACCAATGACTATCCATGTGAAACGAAATGCATATAAACAGGCAATGTCCAAGACAATCTCTTCACTCTGTCATAGCCTGATAGCCCCTAGACAAGACTTAACTCTTTATATTAAAATGGGAAAAGAAACTGAATATAGACATTTCAGAGGAAGACTGTGACAATATATATGCAGTACTCAACATACTTCTACAAACTCAAGAACATGGAGAGTTTTGTTGGAAAAATATAACCAGTTTTTTTTTATCACTCCTAGAATGAAAAGTCAAAAGCTAGGCATACAACAGCAGATCCTGGCGGCTGTGTGGCCATGTAGATGCCAAACACACTGTAACGGCGTTCCTCCTCCTCTTCATCCGAAGAGGAGGAGCAGGGATTAAACCAAAATGCAGCGTCTTGATATGACATGATTTATTTAAGTAAAGACGAAAACACGAACTTCACTTGAAACTAAACAAAACAACAAACGGAGTAGACGAACCTGAACATAAGAACTTAATTAACACGAAGAACTCACGAACAGGAAAATGACTACACAAAACGACGAACGAACGAAACAGTCCCGTATGGTGCAAACAAACACAGACACAGGAGACAACCACCCACGACAAACAAAGTGAAAACACCTACCTTAATATGATTCTCAATCAGAGGAGATGATAACCACCTGCCTCTAATTGAGAACCATATCAGGTACCCAAAACCAACATAGAAACAGAAAACATAGACTGCCCACCCAAACTCACGTCCTGACCAACTAACACATACAAAAACTAACAGAAAACAGGTCAGGAACGTGACATAACCCCCCCCTTAAGGTGCGAACTCCGGGCGCACCAGCACAAAGTTTAGGGGAGGGTCTGGGTGGGCATCTGACCACGGTGGTGGCTCAGGCTCTGGGCGAGGTCCCCACCCCACCATAGTCAATCCCAGCTTACGTTTCCCCCTACGACTGACCACCCTCCTATTCCACCCACTTAATTTTTTGGGTAACATCGAGACAAGGGGCAGCACCGGGACAAGGGACAGCACCGGGATAGAGAGATCGCTCAAAACAAAGAGGTAGGTCAGGATAGAGAGGTAGCTCAGGATAGAGGGGCAACTCCGGACTGAAGGGCAGCACCGGACTGAATGGCGGATCCTGGCTGGCTGGCTCTGGCGGATCCTGGCTGGCTGGCGGATCCTGGCTGGCTGGCTCTGGCGGATCCTGGCTGGACGGCTCTGGCGGATCCTGGCTGGACGGCTCTGGCGGATCCTGGCTGGACGGCTCATGGCTGGCTGACGGATCTGGCTGCTCATGGCTGGCTGACGGATCTGGCTGCTCATGGCTGGCTGACGGATCTGGCTGCTCATGGCTGGCTGACGGATCTGGCTGCTCATGGCTGGCTGACGGATCTGGCTGCTCATGGCTGGCTGACGGATCTGGCTGCTCATGGCTGGCTGACGGATCTGGCAGATCCTGTCTGGTTGGCGGCTCTGGCAGATCCTGTCTGGTTGGCGGCTCTGGCGGATCCTGTCTGGTTGGCGGCTCTGGCAGATCCTGTCTGGTTGGCGGCTCTGGTAGATCCTGTCTGGTTGGCGGCTCTGGCAGATCCTGTCTGGTTGGCGGCTCTGGCAGATCCTGTCTGGTTGGCGGCTCTGGCAGATCCTGACTGACGAATGGCTCTAGCGGCTCCTGACTGACTAACGGCTCTGACGGCTCGGGACAGACGGGCGGCTCTAATGGCTCGGGACAGACGGATGGCTCAGACGGCACTGGGCAGACGGATGGCTCAGATGGCGCTGGGGAGACGGATGGCTCAGATGGCGCTGGGGAGACGGATGGCTCAGATGGCGCTGGGGAGACGGATGGCTCAGATGGCACTGGGCAGACGGATGGCTCAGATGGCACTGGGCAGACGGATGGCTCTGGCCGGATGAGGCGCACTGTAGGCCTGGTGCGTGGTGCCGGAACTGGAGTCACCGGGCTAAGGACACGCACCTTCAGGCTAGTGCGGGGAGAAGGAACAGGGCATACTGGACCCTGGGAGCGCACATTAGGCCTAGTGCGTGGTGCCGGAACTGGTGGTACCGGACTGGGGACACGCATCTCAGGGCTAGTGCGGGGAGGAGGAACAGGGCTCTGGAAACGCACTGGAAGCCTGGTGCGTGGAGTAGGCACTGGTAGTACTGGGCTGGGGCGGGAAAGTGGCGCCGGAAATACCGGACCGTGCAGGCGTACTGGTTCCCTTGAACACCGAGCCTGCCCAACCTTACCTGGTTGAATGCTCCCCGTCGCCCGACCAGTGTGGGGAGGTGGAATAACCCGCACCGGGCTATGTAGGCGAACCGGGGACACCATGCGTAAGGCTGGTGCCATGTATGCCGGCCCGAGGAGACGCACTGGAGACCAGACGCGTTGAGCCGGCATCATGGCACCTGGCTCAATGCCCAATCTAGCCCTACCAGTGCGGGGAGGTGGAATAACCCGCACCGGGCTATGAACACGTACAGGAGACACCGTGCGCTCTACTGCGTAACACGGTGTTCGCCCGTACTCCCACTCTCCACGGTTAGCCTGTGAAGTGGGCGCAGGTCTCCTACCTGCCCTCGGCCCACTACCTCTAAGCCCCCCCCCAAGAAATTTTTGGGGTTTCTTCTCGGGCTTCCTTGCTAGCCGCGTACCTTCATATCTCCGGTCTTGAGCTTGATTCTCCGGCTTCCAGCCTTGCTTCCTTGCTGCCTCCTCATATCGCCGCCTCTCTGCTTTCGCTGCCTCCAGCTCAGCTTTGGGACGGCGATATTCTCCCGGCTGTGCCCATGGACCTTTTCCGTCCAATATTTCCTCCCAACTCCAATAATCCTGTGTAGCAGGCCACTGCTCGAATTCACGCTGCTTGGTTCTGGTTCGGTGGGTGGTTCTGTAACGGCGTTCCTCCTCCTCTTCATCCGAAGAGGAGGAGCAGGGATTAAACCAAAATGCAGCGTCTTGATATGACATGATTTATTTAAGTAAAGACGAAAACACGAACTTCACTTGAAACTAAACAAAACAACAAACGGAGTAGACGAACCTGAACATAAGAACTTAATTAACACGAAGAACTCACGAACAGGAAAATGACTACACAAAACGACGAACGAACGAAACAGTCCCGTATGGTGCAAACAAACACAGACACAGGAGACAACCACCCACGACAAACAAAGTGAAAACACCTACCTTAATATGATTCTCAATCAGAGGAGATGATAACCACCTGCCTCTAATTGAGAACCATATCAGGTACCCAAAACCAACATAGAAACAGAAAACATAGACTGCCCACCCAAACTCACGTCCTGACCAACTAACACATACAAAAACTAACAGAAAACAGGTCAGGAACGTGACACACACCAATGTTTTTTGAAACGTCAGAAGATGTAATTGTTTTGGGATAATGTATGTTCGGTGTTAAAAGATGTCCTAGGATATGAAATCCCTAGAACTTGTCCTGTAATGTGCCTTGGTAATGTTCCAGAGAATGTGAGGGGCAGTGGCAGATACCCGATAAACGTTCTCCTTGCTGCAAGTAAAAAAGCCATTACCAGGAACTGGTATAAAGTAGAAGTTCCAAAATTGGAAGAATGAAAAAGTATAATCCAATAAAACTTTAATATGGAAAGCTTGACATATGCCTAAAGACTCCAAAAACCTGAATTTGAAAGTAACTGGGAGAAATGGATATCATTCACAAACCAGGAAGACTTGATTAACTAATATCTTGTTAACAAAACAACATCACCACTCTATGTATTATTGTGTACCTATTGAATGGCAACTTCTGTTTGCTTTTATTTATTCTTTAATTTCATTGTTTCTGTTGTTGCTTTTTACTGTTTTTGTTGTATTTTTTTGAAAAAGACTAAACACACACGGTCATTGACATTAGGTCAAGATGGGCAGGAATTCAACTTTAATCAAGCCTCAAATAGATTAGAAGATTAGAGGGCAGGAGTTGACTCAGCATTGCATAGGGTCTAAACAGCATTGACCCTCTCCTCCAGTACAAGAGAAGAAAAATACAGAATACCGATATGGCAATGTTATATGGCTGCTAATGCCATATACAAAGCCAGTCATGGCCATTTACTTCCCATGTTAAAAGTAGAAGGGGATTAATATCATTTTGTGAAACAGTCCAGAGAAGCAGACACCAGTGATATATACACAGTAAGTGTCAGCCAACCAGCCACCAGACTTCCATGCCTGTTTACATTAGCTATAGGCTCTTTAGCTGCAAGGCTGTAAGCACCCCGACCTCATAGAGCTCTGTGCTTTCATTTTGCCTGCTGGAGAGAGGGAGACTGATGAGCCCTCTAGCTGCTCCTTGATTTTTCACAGATTAATTTGTATTCATAAAAAGACAACTCCTCTCCTTGTCACGAGATTGTTTTCCTTTTTTTCATGTCTGCCTCCCTCCAAAAATCCCTGGGTGGGAGTGCGCTGGGAAAATCTGACTGTCAGGGACGACAAGACAAATGAATGCCGGAGTCAGACGTGTGTGGCTTCAACAATGACAGATGGAGAAGAGCTGTCCCTCTGTCAACAGGATTGCTTCATTTTTGAATTAATACATCTGAATCTTCCCCTTCATAACAAGTGGTGCCTTATTTGACAGATTTACTTCATGTGTTTGTGAGTGGGTGTGTGTGATGGTTGGGTGACTAGCAGGGTGGACAAGGGGTACAGCTTGTTCCAATTCCACCTGGGTGTATCTCAGCTGCTTAGCATGTGTGTGTCTGTGTGTCTGTGTGTGTCTGTGTGTGTATCCTTCCCCTTTATCATGCCAATACTAATCTACACAAGGTCCACCTGTGATTGTTTAACCAATGAGGGCCAGAGCACAGTAAAAAATGCTACCACAGTAATGTGGTTGGTAACCCGTTGTACCTTGTCATTGCACACAGAAAGACCACGTCAAATAAAGAATATTATAGGACGAGATACTGTAGGCAGGCCTCACATGAAACGTAGGCTGATTAAAACAGGAATAGTCAGATATATTTATTTGACCTATTTTTACCATGACATTGTCAATTACTATTATTCCATATAAAAAAAAATGTTTTATCACAAATGTAAACTGCTCTATGGGTCCACATTATAAAATGACAAAAATGAAGTCTCTTATGAATTGTTGGCGATAGCAATTTATTTTTCTACAAAGCAAGACTACAATGAAAAGAAAAAGCGCAGGTTGTATATGAGCAGCCAGCGGGATGCTCTTAACACAGCACAACTGTCCCCTGAAACATGTAGCGCTGGAGGAGCATGATAAAACAGGGGAACATCTGGTGAGCCGAGCATGGTGCCAGGACAAGACAAAGCCATGTGTCTAGGCATGGATGAGCACGTACCACCTAGCTGCACACACACACACACACACACAAGTGCGTACCACCTAGCTGCACGCACGCACACACACACCCGCACACACATTCATTGTACAAAAGGGTGCACACAAAAGCACACACGCAAACAAAAACCAGCGGGACACGGTAAGAGAGTCCACTTTGGAGACATGACTAATCTGCAAGCTCAGAGGCTTATGTTAATAAGTGAATATGCAATGATCTGCCTTGGAGCAGGCAACCAGTTCTTTTAGGATTACTTTCCCTCCAAGCATTCTATCTGTTGGCAGTTAGCAGGCAACACGACACAAGCAGGCTGATTTCTATAGGCTGATGAGATACAGTAATGCTAATGAATATTAATCTGTAAAAAAAAAAATTGGTCAAAAAGTCTGTTCAAATCATGGTACAGACAGACATGCAGTACGATGCAGTAGGATGGATGTCAGTCATGAGCAGTTCCTTGAAGTTCTCTTTAGAAGGATATTCTAAGTTGACCATGTACACTTTACCCAACCCACAGACAGTATTTTGTTACTGAGGCGGTTTATATCTTCTGAAGCTAAGCGGGGTTGGTCCTGGTCAGTCCCTGGATGGGAGACCAGATGCTGCTGGAAGTGGTGTTGGAGGGCCAGTAGGAGGCACTGTTTCCTTTGGTCTAAAAAATATCCCAATGCCCCAGGGCAGTGATTGGGGACACTGCCCTGTGTAGGGTGCCGTCTTTCGGATGGGACGTTAAACGGGTGTCCTGACTCTCTGAGGTCATTAAAGATCCCATGACACTTATCATAAGAGTAGGGGTGTTAACCCCGGTGTCCTGGCTAAATTCCCAATCTGTCCCTCAAACCATCACGGTCACCTAAGAATCCCCAGTTTACAATTGGCTCATTCATCCCCCTCCTTTCCCCTGTAACTATTCCCCAGATCGTTGCTGTAAATGAGAATGTGTTCTCAGTCAACTTACCTGGTAAAATAATGGATAAATAAAAATAAATAATAAATAAATGTAAGGTGTTGCTTTGTGCACTTAGATTGAAAATACTCAGACATAGAGGTCTTCATGGGTCCAGCCGAACGTGATTATCCAGTGCCCGACCTAGGATCCGAGTGGGTGGGTTGGGTCCAAAATTCTGTAGTGTACCTTCAGATCCGGGTCGGATCTGATTTGATTGTCACGGGTCTCCGGTATGTGTAATTATAACGGTTTGGCCCCGAGAAAGAGAGAAAATTGTCTCCTTTATGCTCAGGCTTTTCACGAGATAGGCACGTCTGTGTAGCTTGTTGTAAGCAGCGAAAGGTTCTGGCTCTATGTGTGCAATGGCAAGCAAGTTAGGAGCTCAATGGAGGACGGAATTAAAATGACGGGCCAAGAGCCAACAGGTAGGCTGCTACTTCATACTCTGAATAGAGTTTTTGTTGTAATTGTATAGGATGGGGGAAAGTGCAGCTTATATAGCCTTAATTAGCATACCCAGACTAGCTATTCTTCTCAGTTTGAAGTCAAGGTACTATGTAATCAGATTGGATGATAAATAACCTAGCTTTGGCAGCTAAAAGTTAGTAACTAGTCCTTCCTAACTGGCAGGGATAAGACAGAAGTGTTGGGTGCTGCTGACTCATAACCATAAGGCACACTCATAAAGCAGAAGCTAGATTACCAAGAACAGGGGTGGTGTTACGTAACGAGCCCCGTACCTTTATCCCTTCTCCACCACTGCAGTATTTTCTCTCCACTAAGCAGGGAATCACAGAGACAGAATAGAGAGACAGAATAGAGAGAGAGAGAGATTTTTTAGATGTATTTGGTGGGGAAACAGTTAAAGCCATAAAGACATACAGTGCCTCAGCCCTGACCTCTTGGCCTCCTAGGTATCCCCTTGCACAGAATTTTTATTCCCCACCAAACTGACAAAGTGTTTTTAATCTTTTCTTTCCCTCTCTACTGGAGGTTGGGGAAACAAAAATCAATAGCTGCTGGCAGGCGATTTAGCAGCAGGGTGAATTACAGGCTGCAGCCATAGCATCGGTGCATCAGAAAGGCCTTGGAACCAGGAACCTTGGGAGAGGCGTTGGAGACACGGAGGTTGCAGGGTCACATCGGGTCCGTGGTCTGAGGAGCATGGTATTTACTGCCCAGCCTCGCCGAGACGAAAAATAACTACTGCACAACACACACAGAGAGAGAGTGGAAGACAGGGAGAGAGGGAGAGAGAGGGGAAGAGGGGGAGAAGAGGGGGGAGGGAGATAGGTAGGAGGTGGAGGAGAGTGGCTCTTATCTCATATATCTTTTCTCTGTGTCACAGTCCATTGGTTTAGTCTTTTCTCTCTTATTCCAGAGGCTGAAAGTGAACAAGAAGGCATCTAGACTAAAAAACCTGTGGAGAGAACACTACTGTAAGCAATCATTATAGTGTATACAAACCATACATGTAATGAAAATTACATTGTCACAAAATATACATATGGTACGTCAAAACTAGTCTGGCGTGAGATTTGGTTCTGGATTCCAAGAAAATTCTAAACAAACACAAACAGGAACAGGAGGACTAAGTTCAGCTGTTTAGATGCTTAGTTGTCACTTTATGAAACATCATCACTGTATGTACAGCCAGATATGGTGTCAAACAAAATAAAATGTAATTCTCCCAACAGGAAAATGATTCATTAGTGTTTGGTGATTTAGAACCTGGCAGTGCTTGGCTCTGCAATCAATATGTCACCTTTCAATACTCGATTTCTTGTATAATTAGCTTATGTGCACCAGCGGTTCTGTTGTGAGCAGGGCCTGGTTACGGAGAGTCCTTCTATTTCTGACATCACTGTTAGACTGTTAAATTAAAAAGAAAGATTCAAACAGTAGGCAATTAAAAAAGTAATGTTACAATACATGAAAGTGCAAAATCAATATGATAGTTTCAGCTTCATAGTCAAAGAATCTAGGATTGAAACATTCACCTTTAGTGATATCATGCAGCACACAAGGCTGTTTCTCTCCCTCCACCAGCTAGACTCAAACTGAAATGATAACAGTGAATGGCAGATTTGAGTAAATGTCTTAAAAACCAACTATGTGAATCACAGCTTTCTAAATTGTGCCTTTCTGTAAATAAGAGCTCACTGGTGATGGGGAGTTTGTTTCGGGAAAGCTGTTGTAAAAATGTGTTAAATCACTCAATTATCACAACTCTAGACAGCTGGCAGGCAAACAATTTGGAAAGTGAGGATGATAATGAACAAAATTCTTAATTGCTTTGTTTTTAAATTCTGACTAGGGCACAGCCAGACATACCTTTGTTGACTCTTCTGATGCTCTTCTCACTCTCCTGAGTTGGTCAGAATCAGTTAGTATGTTGAGGATATTTTCCCAGACACCCGTGACCCTTTCCTCAAACTGAACCCACTGCAATCAATTTAAATGTCCATCACCCTTCCTTATGTTATCTTTCTTCTTTTATGATGCACCTCTGTGCTAAGCTCAATTAAACCCAAAACACAACAAATTATCGGAAACTGCTCCAAAACCCCTGCAGAAGGGCACTTATCCGTTTCTTCTCTGGTTTGTATTTGCATTTTAAAGTATTTTCTGGGGGAAAATGAGCTGTAGAAATTAATTCAGGATTAATTGGTGCCTTCATCTCATTAGGACAATCTAATTTAGGGGATGATGGAATTGTTTAGACTCCTTTTGCATAATTGGATTGCGTTGAATGGCTTGTCATTAGCGTCTTTTTAGCGTCGTCTGAGGGCCCTCTCTCTCTTCCTGGCCCCAGAGTCATAAAGAGCGATCATGTGTTACGCCACTGTTTTGCTAACCTCTGGAACACATCGCCGTGATGATGTAGCAATAGACGAGCATGTGGCAAACAGCGCAACAGTGATTAACTATTTTTTAAGTTCATTAGCATAAAGCTAACAGCATGCCATTGAGGAGCTCTCATATAATATAAACACATTAGCATGTGGCTAACAACACAGCAATGATCGACCGTTAGGGGAAGCCATTAGCATGTAGTCAAAGCTGCATTCATGCACTCTGTTGTTTCGTAATGACAGACTGACAGTTTTATACGACTTTCAGTGGATGAGATGACACCTTGTCATTCTGCCAATCCTAAATTCAACAACAAGTCAAGTGCAGTATGCTTCTTTATGAAATTATGTATTTGAATTTGTTTAAAAACACAATACAACTACACATGTGGGTACAATATGTTTAAAAACCATTTAGGAAAGTGTAAAAAAAAGTTTAGAAATGCATTTCAATTATGGTCCTCTTGTTAACAAAATACATCATTCTTCAATGAACAAGAAATGAAAGATGGAAAACTAATGGTGTTGAGGCAGTTTGGAAAAGTCAGTATGGTGTTAGCGGAGGGCGCATCAATGATACAGTACAGCCAGGGAGAAAGACAGTCTGCCAGACAAGCCAGGAGCTCTTCATCAGGGCCCATCGCTTTGTCCGACGTTCCCAGGTCCTCCATAGTATCCACACCTCCGTAGGTAACGGATCCTCCATTACCGACAGTGTAGCACCCACCTGGGTGATGCTTCAGCTGCAGTAAAGCACCAGAAAATCATCCACACATCAGCAGTGGTCAGGAACAGTCCCTCTGCCTCTCTGACATCTCAGACACCGCAGGTTCCACCCTCCAACCGGCAAGTGAAACAAAAAAGCTGGAGCTGCTGCTATATTATTTAAATGTAAACATTAGCCATCCAGCTAGCTAGCTAGCCAGCCAAGGTAAACAAATGGATTAAAAAAGTTAATTTTATTTACAAAAAATACATTTAAAAATGATTCAATATTTACAAAATGTTCAGGAGCTCTCTGCCTAGGCGACCTCACGGCACCATGACACTTTGACTTGCAACCCTAGCAAAATACCTAAAAGTATTTATGACGTTTGGGTTTGTCTTTCTGTATGCTGATTGAAAATCAAAAGAGGAAGTGACATGTAGAAGTCCATGTAACTCTCACATAACACTTATTTTAAAGTCCCTGCATTGGTTGCCTGTTAGTTTTAGAATTGATTATAAAATCACTTTATTGATCTTTAAAGCACTCTTTGGCCTTGCACCTAAATACATGTCTGATTTGCTTTGAAGATATGTACCCTCAGCTGTCCCTCAGATGCTCTGGCACTGGTATTTTAGTTGTTTTAAAGGTCAGAACCAAAACGTTTGCTGAGGCTGCCTTCAGCCACAATGGTACTGGCCGTTGGAACAGCCTGCAGGAGGATCTGAGGGCGTCAGAAACTGTAGACATTTTTAAGAAAAATCTTAAGACACACCTTTTTAGCTGTGTTTTACTTAGGGTGCTTTTAATCATACTATCTATTTGATTATTTTATTCCATTCTATATACAGTACCAGTCAAAGTTTGGACACACCTGCTCATTCAAGGGTTTTTCTTTATTTTTACTATTTTCTACATTGTAGAATAATAGTGAAGAAATCAAAACTATGAAATAACACATATGGAATCACGTAGTAACCAAAAAAGTGTCAAACAAATCAAAATACATTTTATATTTGAGATTCTTCAAAGTAGCCACCCTTTGCCTTGACAGCTTTGCACACTCTTGGAATTCTCTCAACCAGCTTCATGAGGTTGTCACCTGGAATGCATTTGAATTAACAGGTGTGCCTTGTTAAAAATTAATTTGTGGAATTTCTTTCCTTCTTAATACGTTTGAGCCAATCAGTTGTGTTGTGGCAAGGTAGGGGTGGTATACAGAAGATAGCCTTATTTGGTAAAATACCAAGTCCATATTATGGCAAGAACAGTTCAAATAAGCAAAGAGAAACGACAGCCCATCATTACTTTAAGACATGAAGATCAATACGGAACATTTCAAGAACTTTTAAAGTTTCTTCAATTGAAGTCGCAAAAACCATCAAGCGCTATGATGAAACTGGCTCTAATGAGGACCGCCACAAGAAAGGAAGACCCAGAGTTTCCTCTGCTGCAGAGGATAAATTCATTAGCGTTAACTGCACCTCAAATTGCAGCCCAAATAAATGCTTCAGAGTTCAAGTAACAGACACATCTTAACATCAACTGTTCAGAGGAGACCGCATGAATCAGGCCTTCATGGTCCAATTGCTGCAAAGAAACCACTACTAAAGGACATCAATAAGAAGAATAGACTTGATTGGGGCAATAAACATGAGCAATGGACATTAGAGCGGTGGAAATCTGTCCTTTGGTCCGATGAGTCCAAATTTGAGAATTTTGGTTCCAACCGCTGTGTCTTTGTGAGAGACGCAGAGTAGGTGAACAGATGATATCCGCATGTGTGGTTCCCACTGTGAAGCATGAAGGAAGAGGTGTGATGGTGTGGGGATGCTTTGCTGGTGACACTGTCTGTGATTTATTTAGAATTCAAGGCACACTAAATCAGCATGGCTACTACAGCATTCTGCAGCGATACGCCATCCCGTCTGGTTTGGGTTTAGTGGGACTATCATTTGTTTTTCAACAGGACAATGACTCAACACACCTCCAGGCCTTGTAAGGGCTATTTGACCAAGAAGGAGAGTGATGGAGTGCTGCATCAGATGACCTGGCCTCCACAATCACCCGACCTCAACCCAATTGAGATGGTTTGGGATGAGTTGCACGGCAGAGTGAGGGAAAAGCAGCCAACAAGTGCTCACCATATGTGAGTGTGTCTCCCGGGTGGCGCAGTGGTCTAGGGCACTGCATCGCAGTGCTAGCTGCGCCACCAGAGTCTCTGGGTTCGCGCCCAGGCTGGGCTGGGTTCGCGCCCAGGCTCTGTCGCAGCCGGCCGCAACCGGGAGGTCCGTGGGGCGACGCACAATTGGCATAGCGTCGTCCGGGTTAGGGAGGGTTTGGCCGGTAGGGATATCCTTGTCTCAGTATGTAAAAAAAAATGTAATAAAATGTATGCACTCTACTGTAAGTCGCTCTGGATAAGAGCGTCTGCTAAATGACTAAAATGTAAAAATGTAAATGTGTGAACTCCTTCAAGACTGTTGGAAAAGCATTCCAGGTGAAGCTGGTTGAGAGAATGCCAAGAGTGTGCAAAGCTGTCATCAAGGCAATCTCAAATATAAAATACATGTTGATTTGTTTGACACTTTTTTGGTTACTACATGATTCCATATGTGTCATTTCATAGTTTTGATGTCTTCACGACTATTCTACAACATAGAAAATAGTAAAAATAAAGAAAACCCTTGAATGAGTAGGTGTGTTCAAACTTTTGACTGGTACTGTATATTATTTTATTTATTAGTCTCTCATGTCCACAGTTTCTTTACATTTTTTATTATTATTTAAATTAATCTAATTTAGAAAACCTATTGTTCTTATCTTTCTCTCCTTTTATTATTTTATTTGTTAAGCACTTTGAAATCCTTCCAGTGTAACAAATGTGCTTTATAAAAAAAAGTTTGATTTGAAAAGTCCATCAGCCACATGATTTGGTTCCTACCAGTTCAAAAGCACTTATGTAACCATGGAGACAAGATCACAACTTTCCCCAGTGTACAGTAGAGGAATGTAGGTATAAACCCTAACACGACAAAAGGTCGACTTTCTATTTCTACAAGCCCCTACAGACATTATCACTTAGCCAGACGCAGGAGCAAGTCTTTTTTTGTGTGGCATTTTACAAAAATCAGACAGGCATACTTCACATATAGAAATAACATTTATTTCAATAAACAGACTGAGCAAACTTGTACAAACAAAGAAGAAATAAAATAACATAATAATAATAAAACAATTAAAGCAGGAGTAGGTCTATCTTTATTGTTCTGCACTACAATAACATCATCATTTTTCTCTAACACAAATTGTAAAGATATTATTCTACGAACCACTCTTCTCCGGTAAACAACGCACACTGAAATCTAATCTATGATGGTAATACTCAGGCTGTGCCCAGTTAATTGAGTTGATGTAGGCTTTGTGTGTCCCTAGAGGACCTCTGAATACAGTAAAGAGAGGGAGGAGATCAGTTAAGTCATATACAGTACATATAGGCTACTGTATGGGTCAGTTTTCTGGACACGTTTAAGCCTATAGACTAAGTAAAAAGCATGTTCAATGCAAAACCGGGAAACAGGCCCGAGATGTTATAGATACAGTACAGGACCAGGAGTTTTTCCTCAGCACGTGACCGGACCAGAATAAAACGTTATTAATAAAACTAGAGATAGTTCACGGCTTGTGTTAAGATGATAATATAATGCCAATATGGGCATGACATGATGACACCAAATTCCCAGGTATGAAGAATAGGGCTCTTTGTAAAACGACCTTCTCTCCTTGCTCCTACATATTATATTTATAGTGCTTACTTATTGATCCAGTCAACAAGCCTTCTCTTGATGCAGTAAGTTCTCAGTTTCTTACTGTTTCACATACAATACATTTTCAATGCACTTGTTTTCAGTGCATTTCAAACCACCCTGCTCCACATCAAATGCCATTTCCATTATTTGCATACTTGCAGTATTAAAACATTAACTATTCATGACTTTTGGTAAGGGAGGAAGGGACAGGTTGTCCTTAAGGGTGAGTGTCAGCCAGCGTTCGCTGCAGAGAGAATGCTCCTGGGAGAAGAACATTAGGAACCATCAGGCTGACAGACAAATCATTCTCTCATGTAAACATAAATATGAGAGTATGTTTCCAACAGCCATCACGGTATCTGTTGCTAGGCTACGTTGCATTAAGCAGTGTAGCTGTCCCTGTTCATTTGGCTCCTGGGATTTCAGGCTGTACCATATAACCTGCTGACTCTTAATATGACTCCCCTGATTATATGGCTGCTGGTTATAAGTATGGTGGCACCTCTGCTTCTAACATAAAGGTACCTACAGGATAATGACCCCTAAATATGAATAATTGTTTCACAAGAAAATGGGTTTTTCAAAGGTTATTTGACTCTAATGTCTTCACACCTGGTACTGAGGAGGACTGTATTTTCCTAGGTAGGATTGCGCACACACGCACACACACACACACACACACACACACACACACACACACACACACACACACACACACACACACACACACACACACACACACACACACACACACACACACAAAACAATATGATGCACAGAGCTCCATAAAGGTCATTCATTGCTGACAGAACAGTGATCCCAAAACGCCTCAACAAAAAAGTCAATTATCTATTTTCACAAAGGAAGAAAGAAACCCATCTCGAACAAAAAAAGAGCCCAAATGATGTCCAAAACCAACACAATTGCAACAAGCAGTCTTCCCTAGATAATTATTTGAGGCATGGATGAGGAGAGAAAGATGGTGGAAGGTGGTGGTCACTGAGAAGAAAAGAGAGAGGTAAATTAGGAGAGGGAGAGAGGAGAGCCGCCAACAGCTGGTTTCAATAGATTGCGTGTGGGATGAATTAAAAAGTTGAACCTTTCCCGGACCGTATTCAGATGTCTGCCGCTGGGTGATTAATCATGGCCGTCAGGATCTGTAATCCTTTTCAATGGGAAACAAATGCTGCGGCCAGCTAGTGACTATCTGTCTGTTCCCTCAGCACCCAGGGCCTATGGGCTGCAAGGCAAGCCAGTTACCTTTTTCACACTACTCAGCCGAACCAAGCAGAGTCTAACTGTATTGTGCAGCCTGGTTACGCAACCACCATAGTTGCTGGAACTGTGCTGGAATGGAACTGTGCTGTGAAAGGAAAATAACCAAGCCAGCACAGTACAGTTTGGGCTGGCATGATAGTGTGAAAAGGGTATGTTTGCCTGCCTGGCCAGAACACAATACCTGAACCACAGAGAAGACAGAGCCAGGGGAGGAGGGGCTGTGGACAGATACACTGTAATCTGCTCCAAACATGATGGGACATACACACAATACAAACAGGCTGAATATCAACAAAACTGTTTAGCTCTGTGTCAGTGGTGTAGGCAGATATTGCCATGTGACTGGACCTAAATAAAAGTGACCAGGCCAACATTTTTCAGCAGAAATACAGCAGAAATACCTCAACATATTTAAGTGAAAATTTGTTCAATCACATTGGATCATGTAGCATATAACCCATGATAAATGTGACCAAGAAACCACACAAATTCCCCTTGGAAAACAAGCCCGTTATTAGGCTTAGTGCTAAATAGGCAGCGCAACTACACAAGTTACAACCGCTTACAACAACACCGCTGACAAAACAGTCCGACTGTCCGAGTCCGACAGTAAACAAACAATGAAATACACAACTTCATAGGCGGCATGTGAGGTTCATGTTTGAGGGATTAGCTCAGCCCCATCTAGAATATATTTTTTTATAAACACATTATGTAAAGTGTCGTAGAAATGTGTCGGAGACATTATCAGAATCTTTGATAGGCTACTACAAAAATGACAGGGTGGGCCTAGGCTACTCTACTGACACTGACAGACTGAGATCAATAAAAGCGACCTCGTTTTGAATGTAACCATCTAATCTAGGCCTGCACAAAGGGGAGGCTCGTTGTACATTATGACGTCCATCTTGACTGGAGGAGGAAATTACTGTCCTAAACTTTCCAGTGGCACCGACTCACCCAATAATAAAGACAGTGAATACGTGCACTCACCGAGGATATGGCCGACGCTCTCCGATAGTGCCAAGAGATTAGTCCTGGTGTAGCCTAGGGCTACAAAAAAAATCAACTACACTACACTTCACGCTTAAATAATTATACCGCAATTGAATTTTGAAATATTGCAATAGGTCGGCTTTCTCAGCTGTAGGCTATCCGCTTGCATTTTGCCATATGATTGAGATATAGCCAATTAGGTCCCATGATCTTCCTACTGCATTTTCTAAATGTCTAATTAGTCAGGAGACAATACAACCAATAATTTATTTCAATTTTTTATATATTTTAAACCAGCCTGATTGGGTAGGCCGTGACTTCGATTCTGATCTGTGTTTTGGTTTTGTGTATCCTTTGTGTCATTGATCAATAGGGCTAATCAAGCCACACACAGGACTATAAAGAGTCAAATCAATAGGGCTAATCAAGCCACACACAGAACTATAAGGAGTCAAATCAATAGGGCTAATCATCCACACACAGGACTATAAGGAGTCAAATCAATAGGGCTAATCAAGCCACACACAGGACTATAAGGAGTCAAATCAATAGGGCTAATCAAGCCCCACACAGGACTATAAGGAGTCAAATCAATAGGGCTAATCATCCACACACAGAACTATAAGGAGTCAAATCAATAGGGCTAATCAAGCCACACACAGGACTATAAGGAGTCAAATCAATAGGGCTAATGAACCACACACAGGACTATAAGGAGTCAAATCAATAGGGCTAATGATCCACACACAGGACTATAAGGAGTCAAATCAATAGGGCTAATCAAGCCACACACAGGACTATAAGGAGTCAAATCAATAGGGCTAATGAACCACACACAGGACTATAAGGAGTCAAATCAATAGGGCTAATCAAGCCACACACAGGACTATAAGGAGTCAAATCAATAGGGCTAATGATCCACACACAGGACTATAAGGAGTCAAATCAATAGGGCTAATGATCCACACACAGGACTATAAAGAGTCAAATCTAAATTCTATCTGTATGTGGTTTGTAGCTGTTTCTTATTTTAAAAATTCAAGCTCATGAATGAAGTCAACATGTGTGACCAGACTAGATGAAAGAAAGTGCCTTTTTTCCTCTCCTTTCCCCATTTCCTCAGTTCTACTGGTATCACTCTGCACCTCTGGGTACTTTGAGTCAGTGAACTTCATGTCACGTTTCAACATTGTGGTAAAGAGCTGATCTAGTTTTAGAAAGACGGTGAGAAAGTCAAGAGCCAGCAACATCAGGAGCCCGGGAGGAGAAAGTGTGTCATCAGCATAAAAATAGAAGCCTGCTAACGAATTCCTAATCATATCTCCCATTTCCTCAAGGGGCTGCTCTAAGGAGGTTAGAACACCGGGTCTTAGATGAGAATTTGTGGCACATTAGCCTCAGATATTATTTCTTGCTATTTTAAAGGGCTTTCAGTATTATTGATTGTTAAATCCATGCACCATCGTCTCCCTAAACTACAATACATGGCTTTTCTCAGCAAGAATTAGATTCGCATTTCTTTGCAGGAAAATGGTAAAAGCATATAATAGAGGAGAAGCATTCTCCATTATTTTTGACGGAAAACGTGTAGAGCTACATGACAGGAATACTTTGATCTGGCACTGTCAATCAAACAATTGAAAATAATCTTAAATCATTACAATTACATTTATCTACATTCACAAATATAGGCCTATAGTGTTTACCACTGACACAGATAAAAACAAATAGCTATTTCTTATGGGAAGTAAATTGCTTAATTAAAATGTTGACATTTTGTTGTCATTTGAAGGAAAGTGTCACAAATAATCCGATAGTATGAAATACTTATTTTTAATGGTTTTCCTTTTATTCAGTGAATAACTTAATTCAGTTGTACAGATTTTGTGGACACCTGCTCTTTGAACATCTCATTCCAAAATCATGGGCGTTAATATGGAGTTGGTCCCCCCTTTTCTGCTATAACAGACTCCACTCTTCTGGTAAAGCGTTCAACTAGATGTTGGAACATTGCTGCGGGGACTTGCTTCCATTCAGCCACAAGAGCATTAGTGAGGTCGGGCACTGATGTTGGGCAATTAGGCCTGGCTCGCAGTCGGCGTTCCAATTTATCCCAAAGGTGTTCGATGCGGTTGAGGTCAGGGCTCTGTGCAAGCCAAACAAGTTCTTCCACACTGATCTCGGCAAACTATTTCTATATAGACCTTACTTTGTGCACGGGGGCATTGTCATGCTGAAACAGTAAAGGGCCTTCCCCAAACTGTTGCCACAAAGTTGGAATCACAGAATCGTCTAGAATGTCATTGTATGCTGTAGCGTTAAGATTTCCCTTCACTGGAACTAAGGGACCAAGCCCGAACCATGAAAAACAGCCCCAGAAACGTATTTCTCCTCCACCAAACTTTACAGTTGACACTATGCATTGGGACAGGTAGCATTCTCCTGGCATCTGCCAAACCCAGATTCGTCCTTGTGCTGAAGTTGCTTCCCGTGGCAGTTTGGAACTTGGTAGTGAGTGTCGCTACGTGCTTCAGCACTCGGTGGTCCCGTTCTGGGAGTTTGTGTGGCCTACCACTTCGGAACTGAGCCGTTGTTGCTCCTAGACATCTCCAGTTCACAATAAACAGCACTTACAGTTGACCGGGGCAGCTCTAGCAGGGCAGAAATTTGACGAACTGACTTGTTGGAAAGGTGGCATCCTATGACGGTGCCATTTCGAAAGTCACTGAGCTCTTCTGTCAGGCCATTCTACTGCCAATATTTGTCTATGGAGATTGCATGGCTGTATGCTCGATTTTATACACCTTTCAGCAACGGGTGTGGCTGAAATAGCTGAATCCACTAATTTGAAGGGGTGTCCACATACTTATGTATATAGTGTATGTTTTCACACTGTTGTCATGCAGTGTGATCACCTACAAAATGTATTCCAAATGCTTTCTATTCAGCACTAGGCAAATGTCACTGTGCCCGCTGCCTGCTGAGTGAAAGGACACTTTGATACATGGGTAAAGGTTGGGAGGGCAGTACTTTAGCTTGGGCACAGAACGTACTGTATGGCATGGTGGTAGACTGTGGGAAATGGGCAATGCAGATGCAGAGAGGTTCCCAAAGCTTTTGTGTTGCTGTGGCTTCTGTTTGACCATACGTCTCCAAAATGTTCCCAATTGGCTGTCCCACAGACAGGAATACATCGAACAGAGTCACAAAGCAAACAAGCACCTTAGAAATAAACAGAATGGCAGGCACTGCTCTTTCCCCATCTGACCCCCACCCTGATATTCCCCCACCCTATATAGTGCCTTACTTTTAACCAGAGCCCTATGAATTAAATGGCAAACAGTGTAATTAAAAGGCTTTAGAGGCTAAGATGGGGCCTCAAAGACAAAGCTGCGCTGGGGGTGATCAAACACGAAGGCAACACCTTAGCAGTGGACAAACTAATACCAACACAATGGCATGCACTGGTGGTTGCCTTGGAGATGGAGAAAAACTGAGCATAGCACCAGTAAGGACAAAAGAGAACAGGGTCAGAAACTGTGGGTTGCTGGCAACATAACAGGCTCTGTAAACTAGCCTGAGTTTACCATCTGAGCCCAGTACAAACATACTCTGCCTATACAAGTGAAAATAACTGAAGACATTGAAATTCGTAGGGAGCAAATTACACCTAAAGTTATTCCCTCAAGGACATAACTACTGTCCTTCAATTACCAACAAGATAACCATGTCATAATTTAGGATGTTGAGATGTAATACACAAAAAAGGCTATTTGATGCTTGATAGTGATTTGTTTGATTTACAAACCTGCACTGAAGAACCCTTTAAGAAGCGCTGCTCTGTTGCCTAATTGTTTGGCATAGCACCTCAGAGATCCTATAAATCGCTGTTCATTGTTCTATATGTAATTCTAGGCATAGCACTGACTGAATTGATGTCTCAACTGAGTATTTACAGTACCATCCCTTACAGTACAACACATGCTGGACAAAGACAGAGTAATGCATACCAGGTTCTTATCTCATATAGTGAAGAAATGAAACATTGTTTTTATCTCAATATTAAATCATTTCTGGGTTAGTGTTATTGTTTTCAATTAAAATGTTCAAAAAGAAACAAAAATAGTTTCTTATCAAAGAGAAATTTCTCAAGCAAGAAATTTGCTTGGACTGTCTGGGAGGGGTCTGAGTGGGGAGGGGAAAACTGAAAATTAGCTGTTATTGGCAGAGAAGTTTGGAACCGCCTTTCTAATTGGTCAATTAACCCTGATGATGTCACCAGGGGGTCCAAAATTCCATCCCACCAAAACAGCCTGAAATGTCAAGCAGTCTTTTCAAACAACTCTTACACTAAAAGGGCATTATCATAATTTTCACAACTTCTTTTTAAAACGTACACTACCGGTCGAAACCTTTAGAACACCTACTCATTCTAGGGTTTTTCTTTATTTTGACTATTTTCTACATTGTAGAATAATAGTGAAGAAATCAAAACTATGAAATAACACATATGGAATCACGTAGTAACCAAAAAAGTGTAAACAAATCAAAATATATTTTATATTTGAGATCCTTCTATGTGGCCACCCTTTGCCTTGATGACAGCTTTGCTGAGAATGCCAAGAGTGTGCAAAGCTGTGAAGGCAAAGGGTGGCTACTTTGAAGAATCTCAAATATAAAATATATGTTCGTTTGTTTAACACTTTTTTGGTTACTACATGATTCCGTATGTGTTATAGTTTTGATGTCTTCACTATTATTCTACAATGTAGAAAAAAGTAAAAATACAGAAAAACCCTTGGATGAGTAGGTGTTCTAAAACTTTTGAGCGGTAGTGTATATATAAAACACAGGAAATCACGTTTTCGACTGCACCTGGCCTTTAAATGATCCAGTGGATGTATTTGAGTTAGCAATGACCAAGAGGTTAGACCAAAACCATTATGTGAAGTTCACGTCTTGCAAATCGTAAAAATCCAAGATAATTATAGTGTATCTACAAATGTATCTATTTCACATTTGTCTAACTGTCTAATTAGAGCAGAAATAGCAAGCGGGGACGTTGATAATTAGATACTGATCCATATGGATGTGTGACGTGAGGAAGGAGAATCTCTGGTGTCGTAGTCTTGAACCAGCCGTTTCTCCCCCTCAGAGAAAGCTAACACGCTCTGAACTGATAGGCTACGGGTGTACTAGGACCTCAAGTTCTTCTCTACTACAAAATGTCCAACAGAGCGGGGAATATGACCCTTTGAGGACAAGGAAAAGAAGCATGCAATGTGCACTGATCATAACTAACATACAGATAAGGCGCATACAGTACATTGTGTATCAGATGAGAGCAAAGCATAACGTAATTCGTTGTACATGATACTAAGCGTTATATCAATGTCAGGATCCTATTAAATTAATATGGCTTGTCACACGGCCTAATTAACTAAGCAGAGAGTTACAGGGGTTCAGAATATCACATTTCATAAATTCTCTAATTATCTTAATACTAGGAGAGAACACTTTATGTATTGCATTTTTAGCAATCACAAAATGTACAAGAGAAAAAATGCATGGTAAGACTTGATTTGGAATTAGAATTTATCAAGGCTGTTTTTTCGCCTGTTTTTTGTATACTTGCTGGTATAAATCATATTAAAATGTAATTGAAACTGTGGGGAATTAATTAAATTGAGTAAGCTAGCTGAGAGAGCAGAAATATTTTGGAATTTATCGAGTGTACGTGTTTGATGGGTTGGTAGCTGCATGGCCTTTTAATTTATTTTTCTCTCCCTTTCCTATTTGTGTTTATGTTATTCAGTGGGTATACTGTAGTGCTACAATAGTCTTTCCAGACTCGTGTTGTTCTTTTATTCACTAGCTGTCTCTTTTTCACTATTTATTCATGATGCAATACCGAAAACACAAAGGAGGTATTGGTTTTGTTCAGTCTTGGAGACATCTCCCTCTTTCCCTCTCCCTCTCACTCTCTCCTGCCTGCACAGCACTCCTCTCCACCTACCCAAGCTGCTGTGGCCTTGTCTGAATGCTGTGAATTCCCAGTCCACTGCAGCGTATCCACATGGAAACACCACAGATGCCAGCATTCACAAAGGTGCAGAAACAAGGAAAGTGATAGGATGAAGATGTCAGTTATGGCAAATAGAACTCTGCCTCTCTGTCACTTCATTGGAACATCTCTGTCTGTGATTGTTGTTAGGCGCTACTCACACTGTTTAAAAAATAGCAAGAAAAACAGATAGGGTGTAGGCAAATACACAATCATAAAATTTGAAAAGATGGATGTTGAAGACATGATGCATAGGAGGTCCTAAATCCAGCATAAAGAAAGCATATAAAGCATTACCTCACAGCATGTGATGTTTTTTTGTCCCCCCATCGATTGTTCACTGACCTAGGGCCTTAAGATATCAAATCCTCTCCACATCCAATTGAATTCCTAGCAGAGAGGAGACGGGGAGTTTGGAAGTGACTAAAGCGTTTTAGTAGTTGGAAGGTGATTAGGAGAAGGCTAGAGATGTTGATAGGCGAGCTGCTCTCTGGTTGTTTTCTCTTGGTCCTCTGGGGCCGGAGAGAAGGATCAGGGGGTGAGAAGTCAAAGGGAGGACAAGGTGACTGATTGGGCCGAGGCAGCAGGTCAGCACTGGGCAGCTGTATCAAACTCAGTCAAGGATTTTCCCCTCAACTACTATCAGATATATAATCTGGCTCTGTCAACACTTCTGTCCAGCTGGATGCAGTACACTTATTATTTACAAATGTGCACATGAAGAGGGACATACACAGTCACAGAAGTACACTCTCACACATGAACACATATGGAACCTAGTCGTGGAAAATGAACAATAAACCTAGGCAATCAACGGTTCATTTGAAAACGAAAGGGTACAAATCTGTATTAGTTGAAGTACAATGCCAGTTGTATAACCCTGACAATTCTAGAAAATGAAATCATTTGCACAGGGACAAAATTATAATTGAACACCACCTTTAACATTTGAAATGTGACAAGCGATTAATTTTTTTTGCTTTTAATAAACTATGCTCCTCTAACATCAAATAAGGACGGTGATAATCAAAATGAAAACCCATGGGGAATACGAACTACCATCAATTAAAGTGGACTCACACAAATAGACCAATTCCACTACGGACTTTTGAAAAAAATAATTATATTCCACATGATTATGTAAAATACATTAGCCAGACAATTAGGCGACTATAATTGCATCTAAATTACACATTGATTGAAGATAGAAATGAATCCACCAATCTAGAGAGGTTTGATTGGTCCCTTTCTAAGAAACCTCAGATACACGATTTTTCCTTTTAATAATCCTTTAGCCATTTTATTCACTGGATTGTCATTACAAAATTCAATTACATGGAACACCTGAACTAACAATATCTCCTAGCCAATTATGCAGTGTCTGGGAAACCGTTAGCAAACAAATTACCAACGTTAATGTGAGAGATTGACTTGATATTCTTGGCGTTGTATGCACAGTTTGCACACAAAGGCAGCCCAGCCTCACACCTCCCCTGTTATTGCCTATTGTTGACTTATGAATGAAACAGCTTGGCCTTGATTTGAGAATAAAATGGAAATCTAGTCTGTGAGGCTGTTCAGTAGAAATAGATTAGTAATTCTATAGAATAGTTTTTTCCATTTCTATGGGCCGAACAAGGAAGACAGCCACAATTTCAGTTTAACCTTCTCTTTCTCCTCTTCTACTCTCTCATCTCTCTTTACCATTTTAGCCTGACTTTAAAATATTTAACAATGAAAAGTAATCATAAGAGATCTTGGCAGTACTATAGCCCTGAGTATTGATTGGGCAGTGGCCCAACATCCCCTCACTAAAGAAAGATTAAAATAACAGACTCATCAAATACATTTATGGAGTCAGTGACCTCAGCCAATCCTGGAGTGGGGAGTCCATAAATCATAGTCCATCTCTGTTACACACAGTGAGTCTGTCTCAGGCTCAGTACAGGGAGTCCTGTAGAGGACGGGAGACACTACCGTTACAGTACATAAATCTACAGCAACCCCATGTGGCAATGTTAGGGGAATTAAGGATCCACTAGCTACATGATGGGTGTGGGACGACGAGATGTCATTACATATTAAGACCAAATTTAAATACTGGAATACAGGTTTTAAAAAGGTATTGTGAAGCATACAAGGTACACAACACATTTGTGTCCCATCTCCTGGAAATGTGTGTTTGTATGGGTCTGTGTGTGGATATGTACTTGAATGTGTGTGTGTGTGCATTTGTGTGTGTGTGCATTTGCGTGTGTGAAACACACAGAGAGAGATGTATGTGTTCAGTCACAGCTCTGGCTGTCCCTCTTTTTCAAACCAAAGCACCACCTGTCAACATATTTTCATTACATTTTCCCATACTCCAAGACCTAGCCTATCCACCTGTGGTGGATGGAGCTCCGTCGCTCCCCCCATCAGATTGAGGCGCTCTCAATGCCGGGAAAGACGTTCCTATCTCTCTGATCCTGCTCTCTACGCCTGACTCCAGCCTGTGAGGCGAGGAAAGGAAAGGCGGAAGAGGCCAGGCAGAAAGGAAGGGAATCTTGGTTTGCTATCAACAGCTCAGGAGAGTAGCGTTGGCAGCAAGATTGATGACACCCTCCCCGCAAAGTAACAAAGGAACTCCTGCGCATAAGAGCCTGCTTATGGGGTCTGATAGACTTGTCATCCTCTTAATAAACATAGCAGATATGTCAGCAGCAGCAGGAGGGACTGAACCAGACCCAGCAGACCCACCCACCCACAGGCAGGACCACCGGCTGGCCTGGCACACCCAGCCCTGGGCAGCTCGTTCCATAAGGGGGTCCCTGAAGGAACTGGAGGGTCGCGCCAGAAGATGATCAAAACATAAACAGACAGGATATGAAGTATAAATCAATATTTCACAGACACTAAAACCTATACCTGTCTGTTGTCAGAATGGTTTTGCCTGGCAATTGTTCAATGCAACCAAGCTAAGGCAGTAGTTCCAGTATGCTACAGTCGGTATCTCTGCTAAGATGGGGATGTTATTAATGTTGGAACTAGGGCCAACGCGTTTGGTGGAGAATATTTATTTCAGGGTTGGTGTGGTTGTAAGAGGTTTGGTTTGGTGATGTGCTTTGTGAAAACAGCACAAACACTCACACGTATAAACATTTCCAAAACCTTCAGTTGAGAAGTAGTTGATAACTTTTATTTCAGTATGTCAGCTCTTTAACCATGTCATGTTTGTGTCCCCAAGAGGACAACAGCTGTGTCCCTAGCCAAAGCAACTCCAAAACTCTAGCAGTCCCTTTCCAAAACTCCCTAATCACAGTCATGCTTAGGGGACATTAGTCTCATTATTCACTAAGGCACTGGAAGATGCAGAATATGTCAGTATATCATTTGACTTTGGCCAGTGGCTGGGTTTTTATTGAAGGACAGACTAATATCAGACAACATTAAAGGGAAATGGACACACCGGAGAGGATTAAGAAGCTGAATTTAAAATCTTAATAAAATAAATGTTTAGTTAACTGTGCATTTCTAATATTATAAATAAGAAAAAGTAATCCAATCGACAAACATCACATCAGCCCTTCTGATTTTAGCTTCAGTGGTTAAAAAAAATAAAAATAAACAAATATCACAAGCTTGAGATTCAAAAACAAACATTGTGTTTATTGTTTTCTACTACTTTTGAGATCACCAAAATGTACAGTGTATGCTAAAATCCAACAATAACGGCAGACAAAATGAGGGGCAAGAAATATTTTATCAAGTCTTGACAGCCAACAAGGATATAAGAGACGAACAGAAAACACCCCAAAAATTATGGGGAGAATTTTTTTTTTTTTGATATAGTCTGCCATTTACAACATTTACTTATTTTTCACAGGAAGAGACACTGTCTCTGTCACGATTCAATCTACAGCCCTCTCCCCAAACGCTGTATAATACCTAGCGAAAGCCAGCAGGGTGTGAAATGGTGTTTTGAAATAAATGAAACCGACTATGAAACAGTGCAGTTGGGAGATATTGCTATGTCAAGCTGACAGGCAAGGCCCGGAATGAAGCAAAAAAGTTATTATCCCAAAGAAGAGCAAAGCTGGATTAAATATAACCCATGATGCCTATAGCACTGAGTCTCTTTCTCCGTCAGCAGCTCCATTATTGACAGAAGAGGAGGGCAAAGCATCATGGGAAATCAATCTCAGTGTCTTCATTCAAAACTCACATCGTAAACTCAGTTCCGAGTATGTACCATACAAATTATATGTTTTATATTGAGTGTACCACAATATAAAACAAATGTTATGCTGAAAATCTTCTACTTTGTGATCTGAGTCACGGCACTGAATGAAGTACAATTTATAGTATTTAATGATGCCATATTAATTAATGTATGTAGTCTTTGGTTATTGATGATCCAAATAAAGTGTTTAAGGAAGCAGAATCCCAAAAGACTCCTTTAGCTTTACAGCTCTAGTGGTGACATGTCACAGGAGAAGACTTTGGGTCATTGGCATAGTGATATAATGCATAGGACATTTAAAGCTAAGAGACACATTGTAAGCCTTGTACGTTTTTAAGGTGGACTCCTATCCTGGGGTTAAACAGGTCCTGAGGACCGCCAGACAATGATATGTGAGAGACACGGGACAACGGGTGTTGAGGTGGTAGAGGTAGAGAGAGGTGGATGGAGGGTTGATAGAAGAGAGGGGATAGGTTTTTTGAGAGGAAGGAGAGGACCTAGTCTGTGCAGTTGGCGAGGTTGGGGGAAGGGTGAGTGTCATGGATGAAAGACCTGTATGGAAAGTGAACCTCTCTTAATGCTTTGTCCCTACTCATCTTAGCCTCAGACAAACCTCTGGATCTCCTGAGACAAAGAGGACTGAGCTCCGTAGAGCGATTATTGTCCTGGATGAGACAACACACAGTCGGCCAAAAACGTTTGACTAAAGTTGATGTATTTTCTTACTAATGGAATGGGAGGCATTACTACCAAAACAATTTTGCGACTTTTTCGTAACATGCTAAAAATCTATATGGCAAATAATCTATGTCATCGCCATAATAGATCTGATAGCAGTGTTCGGTATTGGTCAGTGGTTCCCCCTTCTGGTGAATGATCAGACATGTTTAAAAAGGCTTTCCACATTCACATCTGTAATGTGGCTGTTTGTGCTGACTTGTCCTGACTATCCATTTGAAGGAAATAAACTTGATGCAACTTTTACATAGAAAATATATGGTGTTTATTTGTATTATCAAAAGATTGACTAGTCCTCCTTGATTTTTGAGAGCAAGGATCCCGAAGATGAGTGGGTAAGGTCAGAATGAGGCAGAGATGTTTGAGGACTACAACGACATAAAACAAAATGGATTTAGTTCTTAGATCTTGCAATACTGTAATATATATGTACCACTAAGGTCTATGAGGTGCATTAATAGGCTTACCTGAGAAAGGGACCAATAGACCTTCTGCGTTGGTTGGACACCTCCAGTTGTGGAAATCTAAGAGAATTTATTAGAGATGCACAGTAAGTACAGGTAAGTACTTCAGACAATAAAAACCCAGAGAGACAACTGACCTGTAAACAGCATGGGTCAACACTACCTTATGACAGTTGGTCGGGAACTTAGAACTTACTCGGAGTAGGCAGGCGTAGAGACAGATCTCCGCCTAGCCATGGGGCTCTTGGCAGGGCTGAGAACACTGGCACACACTGCAGAATAAACATAACAGACAGGTCAGTGTACTGTATGACACTTAAGGCTGGCTCCAAGCATTAGCGGTCGCTTAGGGCGCCTGGCCGCTAGGGAGAGCACGACCCCAAAAATGTATAAATACATTTAAAAAACACTATGTTTTTTGGAACTCAGTCGGGGTCTCAACTTACTGTTGAGAGTTAGAATAGCAGAATACGCAAGTTTGAAATTTGGTTGTGTACGAGCAGTTTTTCTCTTATTTTGTCAGCCACTGACAGTCACTCAATTAGCCGTGTCAGCTAACAATTTTGGATTGGTAAGTTAGTCTAGCCAGTTATCTAAAATTGTAGTAACCATGGCCGGATACCGACAGGGCACGCAGGGCACGTACCCAGGGGCCCTGACCTCCAGGGGGCCCCCATTGATTTTGTTAGTCACTCTCACTCAGATATAATGAACATGGTATAAGTCATGGCAAAATGGAATTGCAGGAAATAAACTATTTTTCTTAGGGCCCTCAAAAGGCTAGAACCGCCCCTCACAATGCAACACATAACCCACAGTATTGCACAATTATGGGCGAGGAAAATTTCTTACATTCTAGTCTGGTTTGAGGGAGGACCAGATTGAGACCATCATGCACAGTAAACCTAAGGGTGGTGTAATCGTCTGTGGACAGAGATAGAGGAACATCTCATTGAACTTTGAAAAACAGATTATACCACACACACCACTGCATACTTTCCACTGCGTTACGTAAGCCTAGCTCTATAAGGGTTCATCATTTTATATGAGGAACTGTGTTGAAATAACATCCCTCAGGACTCACCCGTCATGGACATGGTAGTTTGTACCTTCCGGTACCAGTCAGAGTTGAAGGGATGGAGGTAGTCATGAAGCTCTGTGGAGTCTTCTTTCTTAGAATTATCTCCGACTACACCTTTTTTTACCTTTTGGCTACAGAATCTGCAAGGCAAGCACAGTCATCATCGGATAGTACAAGATCCCTTGGTAAGGAAAGACTTTTGACTTTAGTCATAATTTATCAGTCCTGTGGGCAAAAGGTTGGGAGAGTTTTAGAAGGTGCTGGGCACACTTGGGATGAGGTGTTGCCCACGCACTCACTTTTTCCAGCAGAAGATGAGGTTAGGGAAGACAGCCATGATGGCTTCATGGAAGAGCCCTCGGTCCACCTTGCCCATGGCAAAGGCCTGCTGGATGGAATCCCTGGCACTTTCTGCTATGTTAACCTGTAAAATAAGACAATGAGGACACACTATCAGATACCGGTAGATCAGAATCATGAGATGGATAAAGTATTTAAAATGATGAAATTATAAAAATATCCAACTGGAGTCTATGTTCTCATGAGTTTTGAATTTAATATCAGCCACCTTGAATTGTAATGTAAAGAGCAAGCTTAATATCTCACACATGTTATCACTCAGCTCTAATATGTTAAGACTGTTCTTGTGGGAGGTCAGGGGGGCCGGGAGGGGTGAGATACAGTCAGTGGATGAGTTAGTTAGAAACCATACCCTCAGTCTGGGAGAGATCTCTGACTTGAGAAAGAGCTTGATGATCATCTCTGCTTTCTGGTGTAGCAGAGCATTGTCATTCTCCCCATACATGCCCGCGGACGCCATCATAGTGCCCGAGTCTGCCATGTTCCTGAAACTAATACAGCACCACAGCAGACACACAAATATAGTTCCTTTGTTAGTTAATGATGCATTTCAGGTGAGTAGGCAAACCAGAAAAACATCCCATCCAGTAACTAAATCACAAATGCTCTCAATATTCAGTTTAGGAAATTATAATAGATTAATCAAAAGTCACCTCTCTGTCTCCAGGTAGAACGACAGATCGTTGACAAGGAACTCCACTGTTATCAGTTTGTGGTTGATGACTCGCCTCTTCAAGTGGGACGAGTCTACCTCCTCCGAGCACAGGTCAACGGATTCAATTTGCCGGCTCCCCATTGATGGCATGTACTCTGAGAAACGTAAAGTTATGAATGAATATAACTACTGTATCCTGAAGGAACCAGTACCATCGGCTGAGAACCCAATGGGGGGCAGCTGTAAACTGGGTTCTTGAGAGCTAACTGTGAACTGCAGAGTAAATAGTGGCATCCAAGCTATAAAACCTCACCAAAGTGTGGGGTAATGCCCAGCTCACCTCCACACAGATATCACTAACAGTCAATCCCTTAAATGACGCCCACTACACCGCATAGTATACCACTAGAAAACTCCTGCTTCTTGCTGCTATATGCCAGCGAGAGCCTCCATACTCCTGTGGAAGAGATGTTGCTAAAAAAGCTTTCCCGCGGACTGGACAGACAAAAAATCTGGTCACACTAGCGCAGGAGCGTCATGCAGCCCAATAATCTGAGGGAGTACAAACTACGTGAGGATGGCTGGTAGGTGGTCCGGAGGGGGGCGAGTAAGTTGGAGAATTTAGAATTTTTTAAACACCTGAAACAGCTTTTTGCTGCAATCTATAGCCATAATCATTATGCTTAATTATATGTAAAAAATATGTCGATTTTTCTGCATATCTAAGCATACATCTTGAACTGTCTGTAACCTCCAGACCACTGTTTGTTTTTTAAGAAACTAAATATGCTTCTCCGCATCTCTGCTAAAATCTGGGTAAACAATTGAAAAGAATGCGAGTCTTATTCAGTACATTTAGGTATTGCTTGCTATTCTAAAGTCTACCAACCTTGCCAGCAGGCATGCCAGCTGAGATAGTTAGACAAGCTAGTTACTCTAACTTGATTGACAGCCTGAAATGTCTTCTTGGTAGCTAGTTATGAGGTTGGGAGATTGGGAACCTACTGTATCTGGGCTAGCTAAAGCCAACTTCATACAAATGTGGCTAGTAGTATTACAAAAATAAATAAATAAAAATGAACAAGACAGATCTGAGGGGGCACGTGCCCCTGTGCCCCTTATAGGCATGACGCCACCGCACTAGGACAGTGTTTCCAAACTAGATTTTTTGTATTTATTTTTTATGTTATTTTTTTATTTAACCTTTATTTAACTAGGCATCAGGAACCTATGTGGGGTCACCTGATTTGAAAATGGAGTAGCACGAGAGAAACTCTGAAATAAAATTAAAACAAAAGTACTCAGGCTGATCAGGCTGATAGACTACCATAGCCCCAATCATTTTTTTAAACAATGGCCATTGATTAAATCACTTTTTTAACATGGTGGCATCGCGGTCCAAATAAGTTTGGGGAAAAGGGAGAAGCTAGAAGGGGATAGCTAGCTGAGTACGTAAAGAGTCACGGATCATGCATGGGAAAACGCAATGCGCTTAGCCGAAGCTAAAGCCATGAGCAGGGAAGCATCTATACTTTCAGAGTGGAGAATGAACGACCCTGAACAAAAAAGTTCCTGTGGAAACATAAAAAATGCCCACAATAGAACAGAGTTCAAATGCACACCATTTAAATGCACACAATCCTTCCATGGAGCATGCCTGGGCAGAGGAAGAAAGTAAAATGAATGGGGGCAAGAAAAGTGAATTGTTTCACAAAGAAGTGATAACTGGGGTAGCAATAGATATAAACATTGACCAGCTGAGGGCAAAGATTCCCGGTGTATGTGATGCTTGTCGTTTGATGCGACGCAGACAGGGTGGCGAGAGCGGGGAAACAGAAGAGTCATTGTCTGTTCTTTTGAGTTTTGAAGTTGAGTGTTTGACTGACAAAGTGAAGTTAGGATATATAAGTTATCCTGTACGAGCGTATGTGCCGAATACATTACGATGTTACAGGTGTCAAACTTATGGACATGTGGCAGCAGTATGTAGGAGGGGGGGTCCAAGGTGTGAGAAGTGTGCAGAAGGGCATGAGACAAAGGAATGTGTAGTATTGGGGAAAGTAGTGGAATGTGTTAATTGTAGGGGTGTCCATGGAGCTGGGGATCAGAAATGTCCCGTGCGAGATAGGCAGGTTGAGGTTTCCAGGGTTAGAGTAGTGCAGAAGTTGTCATATGCTGAGGCAGTGAAGAAAGTAGAGGATGGTGGGTTAAGGGGGAGGAGTGGTAAGAGTAGTAGAGATATACCAGTACAGAAGGATAGGCCAAAAAGTGAATTAAGTTTCAGTAAATTTGGATTTTTAGCATTTATAGCAATGGTTATCAATTGTACTGCAGGGATGGATCGGAAGTCTCAGAAAATTGAGGTTGTGGTGGCAGCTGCAGAGAGGCATTTGGGTGTGCGAGACTTGACAGCAGAAGAGTTACTGGATGTGTTAAGTGGTGATGTCCCATCCTTTCAGGGTGATGGGATGAGGTAGGAAAAAATTAATTTAATTAGTGGAGTAGGGGGGTGTTAATTGTATTTTATATAATTTTGAAATTAGTGAGTGTAGTGTTAGATGGTAGGGTATTTATTTCGTATTTTTTTCTTTTTCAAGTAAAGTATAAGGGAGTTGTACTCCAGTCTAGTAGGTGGCGATAATGCAACAAATTGGATGCCAACCGCCTTTAAACCTCATAGAAGACGCCTCATGCTGAATAATAGCAATACATTTGGAGGTAAAGCTCCGGCCATCCAGACCCCAACTCTCTCAACCCGGTCTCAGAGAATTTTGTAATATTCTGTATCTAAATACGAGACACTCCATTTAGTATGATGTTACATTTGGTATGGTTGGGGTGAGCATATAACGCGAATGTCTAACAACCCAAAGGTTGCGAGTTTGAATCTCATCACGGACAATTTTATCTAATTTGCTACTTTTCACCTACTTACTACTTTTGATCTACTCTGCGTGTTAACCTTTCCTCAAACCGTACCCCTTTTAGCTAACCCTCACCCCTTGCCTAGCTGACGTTAGCGAGCAAGCTAACATTAGCCACCTAGCTAGAATTTGTAACATAAAATACGCATTGGGTGATGGACATTCACAAATTAATACATACCATACGAAAGATATACTAAATGGATTGTCTCTGATTTACATACAGAATAATACGAAATGCCCTGAGACCAACAGAACACCCCTTCCCCTCCCCCCCCCTCCCCTCCCCTTCCCTTCCCCCCCCTCCCCTCCCCTCCCCTTCCCCCCCTCCCCTCCCCTTCCCCCCCCTCCCCTCCCCTTCCCCCCCTCCCCTCCCCTTCCCCCCCTCCCCTCCCCTTCCCCCCTTCCCCTCCCCCTCCCCTCCCCTTCCCCTCCCCCTCCCCTCCCCCACTGTGCCCGAGACGATAAGCGTGTAGTGGGGGTGCCCACGGATCTCCGCCCAACAAGCGAATGATATCCGAGAACCATGGCTTCTTGGGCCATTGGGGAACAAGAACCAACGACTACAGGAGGAAATGCGTAGAGTTTGTGCATGGCCACTGATGCACTCGTTTATCCACTATGAGCCAATGTTAGGAGGGAGAGACCCTCCTTGTCGTTAGAGTGCCAGAACACCATCACCATGTTACTAACGTTACGTGGGCGACGGAGGATAAAATGCTGTTGAAAGACACCCAGAGTCTAGCCCTAATAACATCAGCTACATCACGAGTAAAATACTGGAATGGTTAAGCTAAACAGGGGAACTTACTTAGAGAGAAGTCTTGCCAGTTGTGTCTGAGGTAGCCCTCAAACTTGCTTCTGGTCAGAATGTCCTTCATGGCATGTCGGAATTTACAGATGCTTTTGATGAACCTGGAGAAGACGCTCCACACATGTTTCTATAAGAAAAGGAGGAACGAATTTTGTGATAACAGAATAGTTAACCTTATAGAAATATAGACGATACGTGCCACATTAGGAATTGAGGGCAGTAGTAGATTCTAAGTTTGAACATATGTCCCAGCTAGCACAGATTCATCTAACTCTGTCGGTATTCGGCTATGGTAAAGTGGTGACCACTCACTAGTTTGTTTGTAAGGACGACGGTTCTTGTGCTGGTGTCAGTAATATTGGTACAAGGAGGAAAGGTCTCTTGATACTTTTTGAACCTGCAGGAGTATAAGGTCCACAATAAATACACATTTTTAAAAAATGATTCATATTTTTTGGCGGTACATTCTAGAATGAATCCATATTTGGAGTAATAGTTTAGAAAAACATTGTTGTATAGAACATCCTACTGTTTTGCTACACTGCTGCTGCACCATACATAATAAATTATACAACATTTTTACTTTGTACAAAAGAGCACACCACAATTTTGTCCAACAAAATAACATCTGTGTCCATTAAACCTTAATGCTTTGAAGCCGTGCAGTAAAACATCTGTTGGAAAATATGCATGTTTTATGGACATGTTATGATCCAACTACACATTGTAAAAGGCAGGTGTCCTACACACTGCAGATAGAGTCTAAAGATAGCAAATATTCCCAGACATACATGTGGTGAGTAGTATTAATAAGAAGAGGTATTTAAAATGAACTCATAATATAATAAACTGCTGTAATAAATAAGTCGGGATCACTTATCAAGGTTCAGTACCAGGTTGCCTCCAGAGATTTGATAACCAGATCCTGAGCTGCAAAAATGATGTCGGGAGAAACATATCTCATCTTGGGGATCTGAGAGATGAGGTTGGCGCTGCACTGAAGATAATCCTCTACAATGACAGACAGACAGACGGGGATTTAAATTATGTTTGTTAATAATATGCTGGGTTTAGTGTGTGGAAAGGCAGACGTGATTTACGGTCTCAAGCAGTCGCAAGGGCCACCAGAGGGTGCTATTAGAGGTCAAACGACGGCAGGATTAATAGCGCCCTCTGGCTGACCTTGGGACTGGGTCTCAAGGGGAAGGTACTGTAGGCAGGCAGCTGATGGGATTAAAAGGCTTTCTTCATTAGCTGTGATAGCAGTTGATAAAAGGCTGCTATTTAGCCGTAAGCAGCAGATTTGTGATATATAGGCAATAGGGCTTACTTTCTTCATTCTTGACTTGGAGTTCATAAAAGACACCGGGGACTTCCAAGCCGAGAATTAAGAAAGTATTGTCAAGTAAGGGTTGGTCGAAAATCTGCTTCTTAGGCTATGGCTAAATAGCATCCTGTTATAAACGGCTATCATGGCTAAAGATGAAAGACGTTTGACTTTAGTCCCATCAGCTAGTAGGCAGACAGGAGGCAAAGGATAAGGTGTAAAAGTGTGGGTTTTATTAACAAAATGGTAGAAGTGGTAGCAGAGGTAGACCTACATAATAATGTCCCCAAAAATATGCACAAGCACTTAGCCTACAAAAACAAACAATGTGGACAGTCATATGCTTTCCCCTTACAAACTCAATATAGGCCTACTAAATGAGGATTTGGTTGGTAGGAAACAGGCTATGGGCACTGTCAAGACAAAATGCAGCCTAACAACATACAGATATTCTCCCCTTCAGAGCATACAGATCACTGGTAAAGCCAGGTAGAAATACCTTGAGCCCAATCCCTGTGCAAAACCATTGCATCAACAAGCAGGGGTGCACATAACAAATTAACTGGTTGAAACCTAATTTACAAGCTGAAGACGACACAAATGTGCAGAAGTAGACTAGCATAACACCACATCATATTCACAGGCCTTTTTCAATCTAACCTGTATACATTTTTAATATGAGAGATCTCATTAAACAAATAATAAATTGACAAAATGACAGAGCCCTTGGGAAAAGGGGTTGCATGCTTCTGAATCAAATGAGGATGTGTAAGAGTGGAGCTCAGTGAAGCAGCAACAACCACGTGACAAACACAAAAATAAATGCACAAACTGAAAGAAAATAATTTCACTGGAGCTACACAGATAACTGGAAAACTTGTTGGCAATAAAGAGTATTTAGCTGTTGTTGGCTACACTTGTTTAAAAACAGTGGGTTAACTGTTTTTGGCAATGAAGAGTATTGAGCAGTTGTAGGCTACACTAACCTGGACTTAGGGGAAGGCGTAACATAGTTAACATAAATGCTGGACACTCCAATTAGTATATTTTACGAATTGCAATTCGTACAATATGTTACGAATTTGCAAAACTTGTATATGCGTCACAAATTCCAATTTGTTGTGGCTAACGTTAGCTAAGTGGCTTACGCTAGCTAGGGTTAAGGTTAGGAGTTAGGTTAAATGGTTAAGCAAAGGTTAGCTAACATGCTAAGTTGTTGCAAAGTGGCTAAAAAGTAGTTGCAAAATTTGTAATTAGCTAAAATGGTAAAGTTGTCTGTGATGAGATTCGAACACGCAACCTTAGTTTTTGCCTTAAGTAACCTTCTGTCTTATGTAACCATACCAAACATAACAAATCATACTAATTTGAGTGTCACGGATTTACATTTACTTTGTTACATCTAATCTAGTAGACCAGGCTGGCTACACATGTTTCAAAAGAGTAGGCTAACTACTGTGGTATGCGCATATCATAACTAGGCTAACTCGAGCGCACATACTGTACAGGAGAGTGTGGCTTTGATTTAAGTTGAGCGCCGAGTGTGATGCATATAGTGACTTAACATTGCCTACTGTATATCTGAAACAAAGTCAATCTGATTATTCATGAACCTATAAGGCAGGGAAATAGTTTCCGTTTTAGAGGACAAATTAGTCTATTATAATCTATTCAGTGTAGTTACTAGCGTCTGCTCGTCTGAGGAAGCGGGACACGATGCTGTTGATCTTGGTCTTCTGGAGGAGGCTGTCGACGTGCCGCAGTTTGTCCACCTCGTGGTAGAAGTTCAGAGCTCCGTGAGCATCATAGGCCCTTAGGTAACGCTTGAAGAAGTCCAGGTTGGTGGGACTTCTCATCACCTCCTCTAAAAACCTTGGTCTCATGGATGGTTTTTCGGCAAAGCTGTGGTCCTTGTCCTTCATCAGGTGGAATGACTTCTTAGGACTGGATGTCACCACTGGCTTCTTTGTCTCCTCTGAAGGACACATTTTATTGTTATGTTTCATTGACTTATTAATCATTGAAGCTGATAGGAAAAGTTTGAATGTAATTTGTATCATACCTTGTACTGGCTTCCAGTCATAGTAGAGTCTGTGAGTTTTACTGATTGCCTCCACAGCCACCTTGGGGTACTTCTCAGCCAGGGTTTCAAACGGAAGGTCATAAAGATCTGAGACGTGAGGATAAAAATACATGCCTCTATTTTACACCAAATGGTGAGAGGAGGACAACTCTTGTCTGTAGAGTACAGTACTTATTCTACAACCAGTTAGTTCTTACTGGTCTTTCTGTAGTGCAGGTGAACAGAGCCTCCTGTCCTGACGTCCTCTAGGGGCAGCAGGGCCCAGGTCTCCTCAGTGAGAGGCTCAGCGCAGGCCTGACAGAGGGCCAAAGCCTCCCTCATCCTCCTCACCTGCTGCTCTGGCGCAGTGAAAGCACTGGAGGGCGCTGTAGCTCTATGACTCACTTTCCCCTTGACCTCATTCTGAGTGAACTGAGAGAAAACGATGGAGCGAGGAGTAAAACTACAGTTCCACTATCCTAATAATCAGATTAGAAATTAGTTGGTTACCAGATGGAAGAGAAGGACTTTGTCTTCTTCATCCAGAAATGCATTGTAGGTGGGACCCAGAATCTGTTCAAATGGAAAGAGGGAAAACTGTACTGACACTGAATACATGACTTTGTAATCAAGGAGTGAGAAGTATAAATAATAAACCGGCTTTCCATGTTCTCACTTTGCTGTCCACCACATACTGCAGTCAAAAAAGGTTTAACACCCACCTGGCATAATTCCTGCTTGGCCGTGTAGATCCAGGGCATCACATTGCCAGAGGGGAGGAGGTTTATGAGGTGGCAGACGGTGGATTTGGTCAGGTAGGTGGTGCACCACTCACCCTCAGGGCGACTAACACACTGCCACGCATCACTCAAGTACACAGCCATGATCTTTCTAGCCAGCACCTGTCTCAGAGCCTTGGAGGGGCCATCTTCCATCTTGAGCAGGAGGTTGAGGAAGCCATCCAGCTCCTGCCACAGTCCCAGGTGGTGCAGCATGACCCCCTGGCCACTGACCCTCAGGAAATTCTCATAGGGACCCCCAGAAAGAGCATCAGCGGACAGGGCCAGGGAGAGGTGCTCATCGTAGTGTAGTGTTCCCCAGACCGGTCTGGAAGGAGGAGCGGGAGTAGGGGTGACAGGGGTGGTGGTGATGGAGGGAAGGTGGCAGATGGGGGTCTCCATACAGGCGTGAGGGGGGATGATGGGGTCAGTGCTGCTGCTGTCCAGACTGGACAGGCTCTTGGATGGGAGTATGGGCACGACAGGGAGGGGGCCAGTTCTGGGCCCAAGACTAGCAGAGCTCACCTTTCTGAGGAGAGGAGTACTGGTACTTCTCTTTGAGCTCCCACTTCCTCCTCTCTTGCTTCTGCCCTCCCTTTTGCCATTGCCCCCATGTGTCTTGTCACCACCAACCACAATCTCCTCCCCATGCCTGCTCATGTAGTGCACTATATTGGTACACTCTCCCTGGTCTCCGTCCCCGGCCATGGGCAACCACTGCTGCATGGCCGGCCCATCAGGCATCCCTGCTGCCCCAACCCTAAGTCCTGTCCCAGGCCTCTGATGGGCCCTCCACAGCAGCCTCTTCCTGACTTTGGAGCAGTAGGTCCGGGTCACTGTAGGGCCCTCTGATGGTGGCGAGCCCAAACTCCACCCCAGTGGGTCAAGCAGAGCCGGGTTCTCTACCAGGGTGAGGTTAGAGGCAATGTCCTCGTACTCTTTGACGATGGAGGCACACTCTTTCAGTTTGGTGATGGAGAGCTTACAGGAGCAGAGGTACTGGGGCAGCCAGTAGGACTGAAGACGGCATAAGGCTTTGGACCTCATCTCATACAGAATCTGATCCATCCCACCAGGGTCACTCCCTGAGAAGATCTTCAACAAACCCTCTGAGGAGAACCATGGTATCAAAAGAGGTAACATGGTGGTTAATAGTGTGTCATGGTGGTACAGATGGTGACATGGCATGACATAATGGTGCTTACATACCGTGAAACACGTTTAAACTATGTACTGTATAGTATCCATGTTTACTTTGTTGGTATACATTCCACAAGCCTACTATAATATCGCCATACATATATCATCAATCAATTTGTATGTATTCAGTACATTTAACAACAATATGTCACAAAATGCAATATACAGCTGAAGTCGGAAGTTTACATACACTTAGGTTGGAGTCCTTAAAACTAGTTTTTCAACCACTCCACAAATGTCTTGTTAAACAAACTATAGTTTTGGCAAGTCGGTTAGGACATCTACTTTGTGCATGACACAAGTCATTTTCCAACAATTGTTTACAGACAGATTATTTCACGTATCATTCACCGTATCACAATTCCAGTGGGTCAGAAGTTTACATACACTAAGTTGACTGTGCCTTTAAACTGCTTGGAAAATTCCAGAAAATTATGTCATGGCTTTAGAAGCTTCTGATAGGCTAATTGACATCATTTGAGTCAATTGGAGGTGTACCTGTGGATGTATTTCAAGGCCTAACTTCCAACTCAGTGCCTCTTTTCTTGACATCATGGGAAAATCTAAAGAAATCAGCCAAGACCTCAGAAAAACTTGTAGACCTCCACAAGTCTGGTTCATCCTTGGGAGCAATTTCCAAACGCCTGAAGGTACCACGTTCATCTGTACAAACAATAGTACGCGAGTATAAACACCATGGGACCACGCAGCCGTCATACTGCTCAGGAAGAAGACGCGTTCTGTCTCCTAGAGATGAATGTACTTTGGTGTGAAAATTGCAAATCTATCCCAGAACAACAGCAAAGGACCTTGTGAAGATGCTGGAGGAAACCGGTACAAAAGTATCTATATCCACAGTAAAACGAGTCCTATATCGACATAACCTGAAAGGCCGCTCAGCAAGGAAGAAGCCACTGCTCCCACACCGTCATAAAAAAGCCAGACTACGGTTTGCAACTGCACATGGGGACAAAGATTGTACTTTTTGGAGAAATGTCCTCTGGTCTGATGAAACAAAAATAGAACTGTTTGGCCATAATTACCATCGTTATGTTTGGAGGAAAAAGGGGGAGGCTTGCAAGCCGAAGAACACCATCCCAACCGTGAAGCACAGGGATGGCAGAATCATGTTGTGGGGGTGCTTGGCTGCAGGAGGGACTGGTGCACTATACAAAATAGATGGCATCATGAGGTAGGAAAATTATGTGGATATATTGAAGCAACATCTCAAGACATCAGTCAGGAAGATAAAGCTTGGTCGCAAATGGGTCTTCCAAATGAACAATGACCCCAAGCATACTTCCAAAGTTGTGGCAAAATGGCGTAAGGACAACAAAGTCAAGGTATTGGAGTGGCCATCACAAAGCCCTGACCTCAATCCTATAGAAAATTTGTGGGCAGAACTGAAAAATTGTGTGTGAGCAAGGAGGCCTACAAACCTGACTCAGTTACACCAGCTCTGCCAGGAATGGGCCAAAATTCACCCAACTTATTGTGGGAAGCTTGTGGAAGGCTGCCCAAAACGTTTGACCCAAGTTAAACAATTTAAAGGCAATGCTACCAAATACTAATTGAGTGTATGTAAACTTCTGACCCACTGGGAATGTGATGAAAGAAATAAAAGCTGAAATAAATCATTCTATTATTCTGAGATTTAACATTCTTAAAAGAAAGTGTTGGCTAAGGTGTATATGAACTTCTGACTTCAACTGTACATAAACAGTAGGCTAACCCCTGTATACGTCCCAAATGGCACCCTATTCCCTATAGTGTACTACTTTTGGCAAGTGCTCATAGGGCTCTGGTCAAAAGTCATATACAGTAAAGGGAATAGGGTGATATTTTGAACGAAGGCCCTCCTGTGTTACCAGAGGGGATGCGACAGGTGGTCATGATGCTGGAGCCCTCAGTGAGGTGGACAGCTTTGATGACAGTAAGCAGGGCCTGGTAGCGGTTCCTCTGGCTCCCATCCTGCTGCCAGTGTATCTGCAGGAGACGCTCCACTTTCACAAAGAACGTCACCAACTCCTCTCCTTAAGGTAGACAAGACGCACACGCACACACACACACACACTGAGGACGGAGGAGTAACATTCGTTGAGGGCGGAGACTAATTGATTGTAGGGGGATTTTGGGGGCCAACCCAGATAACCAAGCTCGACGACGACCCAGATGTCATATCCTCACACATATTTGCTTACAATAATATCATGAGTAACCTGCTTAATTGGTCACACATAACTTAAAATGGTATACTCTAAAGTATACAAGTGTTTTTCAGATTTATCTGTGCCTCAGATCACACAGGAAACGGATTTCTCAGAGGGCTCAACTCATGACAATCCAATCTTAAACTGTCTGAACATCTCTCACTCTGTTCCCAAAGTAGCAAATGTCTCATTGTTCTCATTGTTCAATTGAAAGTTGTATCAGTTTCATAGCAACCAACATATGTACTGATGCATATACATAACTCAGAATGACTATATAATCTTGAGACTCAGAAGAATAATTTTAATTTGCGCCATTTGCCTTTTAGCCATGCTTTACCATCATACTATTGGCCTTGGCTTTTTCAGCCTCTGGCGCTATTAGCCTTTGCATTTTTACCTGTACCCTGAAAGCTCTGTATTAAAATGTTTACTTTTCCTCTTTAACCTTTTCAAAGTAAACTTGCTACTGCAAAATTCAGTCCACAACTCACACAAAACCAAATGCCACACTTTGTGGTTGAAACAAACAAAGGCCACTGATTACATAGCTTACATTTCAGTAACTTCCTATCTCAGGGGTATTATGAAATTACATTTCTCATTTTCAAGGCCATAAAATATATTTAAGTAGTTTCTTAAATCTAAATAATCTCAGAGACAATAAAAAGACGTACCACGAGTGCCTTTGACAAAAGAACAGAAGCGCCTCATCCCTCTCACACTGCCCAGGCATCTCTTCAGCAGCCACTGGTCTGCAAATGTCCACTTCAGCACCTCTGAGAAGGGAATAGCACAATGGACAGATGAGAAGAAGACTAGAATAAAACAGAATTACATAGCATCCTGCCCCTCCCTTGTCCCTCCCTCTCATATACTGCACACTGGTCACAACACATACTCTCATCAATACATTTGGTCTATGCCTATATATTATCTCAATGCTTCAAATGGTTTGCTAATACTTAATACAGCCTGGCCTACTATTACGGGGTGTACCATTGTCTAAGGCTTTATTGACAGCTGTATAGTCTTTCTCTGGATGGAAACAAATATTAAAGAGTATTAACCTCCATCATCCCTGTATTGATTTTGCCTAACATTCTTTTAACCAGAAAAAAAGCACACTCTTGCACAACAATCCATTCAACCGATCTACTTCAAACACTGAAATTGCTGTTTGATGTATTTAAGTCTTGACCTTTAGCTTGGCATGACGAAAACTGCAGGAACTCTTTACACAAGGAGTAGTAGTTATACAGCTCTGTCTGTTTGAAGTAAACAAACCGATGCACGTTCAGCCATACAAGGAATCCGCCTCTTCTCACATCCTACAATGGCAATGAATGACAAGCTAGTCAGTAGCAATTTGACTTATCAGCTTGAATGTGGTAATCTTGTTGAACATTTGATTGTTTTGTATACCAAAATTAGTGTGAGTAATTCACTAACTTTTCTAATATGGCTTGGTTACCTGGATGCGTGGAATTTCAGGACAAAGGTACCACTTGTTTTCGGATAGAACACATAACGGAGTCTGACCAAACACCTAGGCCAAGATAAACATTACAGAAATTAGTGTATCCAAGATATAAAGAATCTACAAAAGTGTTGATTAACAAGAAATCCGTACATACTGGCAAATTCAGAAATGTATTGAAGAAATCCACAAAAACGTCATCATTGAAAAAGTCTGCAAGCGCTTTATCACATTGTCCTCCTAGAAATAGACCATAGACAAAAGTCTGTTCATAAATTATGAACTTTCATTTGAAATTCAAATGTTGTTTCTTATCCAAATGAGCATTCATAGAGTAAAGCCATACATCAGTCATAGCCACCTACCTGTTCTTGGTGTCATTTGAGTTGTGTACCCTCGCATCTTAAACTTCCAAAAGACATCCCTTTTGTCTGATCAATGGCGTTCTGATAAAATGATGTAGTTGTCTATATATAGATGGCAACAGGCCTATAGGGACACCATGACATTTTTTTTAAAGTCTTGCATTCTTGAAGTGATGTCATAGATGTCAAAAGTTCCAAATGTATCATTGTTGGGTGAAATTGGAATGTTTTGTCTTGACACCAACTCACACTTTGTACTCACCTTCCACTCTCTCTCTCTCCTCATGGAAAACCAATACCTCAATGCCAAAGAGATTATGTAGCTTGTCCTGCTACTCTACAGTGAACATATGATATATCATATGATATGATATACTGCATACCACAGGTGGTGGGTGGCACCTTAATTAGGGAGGAGGGGCTCGTGGTAATGGCTGGAGCGGAATTAGTGGAATGATATTAACAAAATGAAACACTTGGTTTCCATGTGTTTGATGCCATTCCATTCGCTATGTTCCAGACATTATTATGAGCTGTTCTCCCTTCAGCAGCCTCCTGTGATATATACCATTATATATTGCACCCTTTCTCTAATCCCCATCACTATTATTATTATTTATTAGAATAATTATAATCATTTTTACTGTTATTGTTGTCATTATCTCACGTCACTTTAGCAACGGTGGCTTTGTCATTCTTGCTAATAAAGCTTATCTCAATCTAAATCTGAATCTGATATGGGCTACTCCCGAACAATACTGTACATAAATGAACATCCTGTAGTATGTCATTGTGCGGAACTCTGATTTGATCAATTTTCCAGAAACGATAAATGTGTACCTACAAATATTAATGTGAATAATTTCTATAGCATACCAAGGTTCTTCATCAAGTGTATTATTTTCTAAGATGAAGAACTAGTTCAACAATATGTAAATGGTATTTAATTGTAGGAAATTATAGGCCTTGACTTCTAGTTCATCTGAGTACATCAATACACAATATAATTTTTTTTACCACGGGGCGGCGTTTGGAATATAGCTGCCGCCAGCCAGCGCATCTTTTCTGATGAGAGGCTTTTTGACTGGGTTTTATTTTCCCTGAGATGGAATTTAGTGCTATGTTTTTTAAATTGTACCCATTAAATCTAGATTGCCTTTAAATATGCATATATTTCCAGACATTTTAGTAATTACTGTAAAGTTAAAGCTTTCTGCTCTTTGTAATTGTGTAGGAAGGGCATTAGATACAATGGGTTCCGTACTTGATACATTGTAGCGGTCTCACAAAATGTCACGCAGTGCTTTTTAACTATAGTAGAGGGCGTTGCGCCTCGAACCCCGTCCAATGTTCGAGCTTCGTGTGCTTCAACCGCCTTGGAATACACACATATTTTTTCTCTGACCAATCATAGACGCCGAGCTACAGCTCTCACGTTATAAATTAAACCGAAACATGAGTTAGAGTCTAAAGAATGAGAGAACAACTATCGGAAAATTTTTCAACATTACATTGGACCTGCCAGTCCTTTCGTTTTTATTTCTATTTTCTACAGGTAATTTACTCCCTCTTTCCTTATGATAAACTGTCTGTCTACCCTTATTTGACCTATTATATTGTAGCCTAGTTATTTCCGCGTTCCAGATAAGTAGAAGGCACCTTTTTGTTTTGTTTCCAATTGGGACACTTTGTCCTTTCATTGGAAATGGTTGTCTTTAGTCAGATTTAGTGAGGTTTGTGGTGTCTTTGCTGATTTATTGACTTCCTCTCTATAATGTAGTGTTAGGTTAATTGTGCTGTAAATTGATGTAGGAAGTGTCTGATGCAATAGCGTCGCCATGACTCCAGTGGGTGTGGGGTGTGGGGGGTATTCTGGGAATGACGCAACAGGTTGGTGTCGTTGATGGTCGTAAAGGAGGATGATAAAATGTTATTGGGAAATGGGTTTATTAACTAGTGTAACATGGATTATGTTGATCTATCGCCTACCAATCCAGGAATGGTCATCTGATTAAGACGCTGTGATCAATATGGCAGAAATTTGTATTTTTGTCAGATTTGCTCTACTTGGACCACCTGTTTTGACTCTTGCCATGGATTTCAATGAAAGAAAATGCTTAAGATGTGTCTTCGCATGCATTCTTTGATTAGTTCTGGAACAATGAGCAATCCTGTCTGAGTTAGCTGTTATGCAACACGTCTTCCAATTGTGGTCAACGAGGTGGCGGCTTTGACGTGTAAACTCATCATATTGGTTTACTTTTTTGTATCTCCCAGGTGTTTTATAACAAATAATATGGCTACGTCCTCCAGCGCAGAACTGAGTAAGCCTGTCAAACAGCAGTACATGGACCTCCCTCAGGGAGACAAAGTCCAAATCATGTATGTCTGGATCGATGGAACCGGAGAGGGACTCCGCTGTAAAACCAGAACGCTGGATTCGGAGCCCAAGTCCATCGAAGGTAAGCAATGGTTGTTGGTTGACATTTGACGTAAAGTTCCAGGGGATTTATGAATTTTGTAGCCTAGCCTACCTAGTTGTTGAGTGACTTGAGTAAACTAACTCCTTCTTTGCCTTAATTCTGTAGAACTGCCGGAATGGAACTTTGATGGCTCTAGCACCTACCAGTCTGAGGGCTCAAACAGTGATATGTATTTGATTCCTTCTGCAATGTTCAGAGATCCTTTCCGCAAAGACCCCAACAAACTGGTCCTGTGTGAAGTGCTGAAGTACAACCGCAAACCTGCAGGTAACTTCTAAATCTTGGTGTGCATCTGTCTAGCTAAGCTTTTTAAATCCATTTTTACTTCAGTGTCTAATATAGGTAAATTCTTTGCACAGAAACCAACCTTCGTTTGACGTGTAATAAAGTCATGGACATGGTTGAGAACCAGGTCCCTTGGTTTGGCATGGAGCAAGAGTACACCATTTTGGGCACTGATGGACACCCATTCGGCTGGCCCAACAACGGCTTCCCTGGCCCACAAGGTAAAGACTGTTCTTAATGGTCTTTGACTGACCATGTAAACTTCTTCCTCGGATGCATTACTTTGAATGTGGCGGTTACTATTCTTGAACTAACCCTGTCCTTATGTGTACAGGTCCCTATTACTGTGGAGTGGGATCTGACAAGGCCTACGGTAGAGATATTGTGGAAGCCCACTACAGAGCCTGCCTGTATGCTGGGGTCATGATCTGTGGAACCAATGCTGAAGTCATGCCTGCACAGGTAAGCACAATTTTATGTATTTTTATTTTTTTGCTTGTCTAATGGCTGATCCTATGCAATGAGACTTATGTACGTGAACACTGTTTTTGTCTTTCTAGTGGGAGTTCCAGGTTGGCCCTTGTGAAGGCATCAGCATGGGTGATCACCTTTGGGCAGCTAGGTTCATTCTCCACCGGGTGTGTGAGGACTTTGGTGTGGTGGCCTCATTTGACCCCAAGCCCATCCCTGGAAACTGGAACGGAGCTGGATGCCACACCAATTTCAGCACAAAAGAGATGAGGGAAGAGGGTGGGTTGAAGTGAGTACTGGATCATATGAAGATGCATTCATACTAGGTTTAATCAGTAGTCGTATTTATTCAATTGCACCCATCTGTATGCTTTTGGATGTGGAGTAAACCCAGACTTATTAGAATGCTCTTAAGGCAAAGCAGATGGTGTTGACCACCTGTGAGCTTTTCTGTGATGAACTAATCTCGCCTTCTCTCTGCTCCAGGGCCATTGAGGAGTCCATTGAAAGGCTGGGGAAGAGGCATAGCTACCACATCCGTGCCTATGACCCTAAAGGGGGACTTGACAATGCCCGTCGCCTCACCGGCCACCATGAAACCTCCAACATCCACGAGTTCTCTGCTGGTGTGGCCAACCGCGGTGCCAGCATCCGCATCCCTCGCACCGTGGGCCAGGAGAAGAAGGGCTACTTTGAGGACCGCCGCCCGTCTGCCAACTGTGACCCGTACGCCGTGACTGAGGCTATAATCCGCACCTGTTTGCTCAGCGAGGAAGGAGACGAACCTGTGGACTACTAGATCTAACTAGATCCACACCTCTGGACTGAATCCCCTTCGCCACCACCCTTCTCCATTCTCATTTTCTAAATGGCTGAAAAGTCCAACTAGTACTGTAGTTGTCGTCATTTCACTGAAATTATTCTAACCTTCTAAATGGCTTAAAGGTCTCTGGTCAACTTAACATGGAATTAAATCTGTTTAACATTTTTTTTTTAATTCATGAAAGATGGTGGCTGATAGGGCATTGTCTTCCCCTTTCATTTGAGTCTTTTCTAGTGGGGAGTATTTAACTGTTTTTAAATCCCCATTTGATCTCTCGTTTCCTGCAGTCTATTGAACTGAAATAAACTAAAGCACATGTGGACACTGACGACTATGGCTGGGCGGCATGTGTAATTTTCTTAATAAAACCTATGGCTAGTTTGTGTACTTTATGCCCGTTGACCTGGATTTTTTAAAAACTGTCACTTTATTTCAATGTTACTATGTAGGAAGTGTTTTTAAATGTCAACTTTCACATTTTACACTACTGGATCATGTTGTACTGTACATTCTTCAGACGTCTGGCTACAAATCCTGTCTTATCCATTTGGGTCCGTCTTACCATTTGTGGCGTTCCTGTGAGACTCATGAAGGAGTTTTATCCTTTGTCAACTGATTTCTTGTTCTGGCACATGATTTGGTAAAAGCTGAATATGCTCAACTTTTTATTTAAACTTTCATTTTTATCACAACTGACTTTGTTTCTTGTCTCAAGCGGTTTACTGAAGGCCAACAGCTGTGTTTAAACAGGCAGTCCAATTCTGAACACATCTTCCCCAACTAATTTGTCTTTTGACCAGTCACATCTAAGCTGCCTGTCAACACAGCCCATTTGGCATGTAGAACTAATGTAATGATATAGCAGAATCAAGGTATTCCTGAAGTGAAACCAAGCTGATAGAAATTCCTTTGAGGAAATTAATCACATTGTACATAATTCCCATTGAGAGCCAACCTGCAAAACTGCAAGTCCCCTAGTCAAAGGGTTTGTGTGGTGGATGGTTTCTGGATTGTATTGCAATTCACACATTTAAACAAGCAATGCAGGGTGTTCTCTGGCATTGATGCGTAGGAACATGATCACAGTAATTGAATCTGGACTAGACTTAAAATATTTCTCACCAGCATGTGCACAAGGGAGACATACATTTTCAATCAAGATGACTCTGATCATAAGCGTAAACTAAATACAGGCTGTACCTTTTATAAACTTTAATTAACATGGTGTGACTATTGGGCTACAGCTGGGCATGTTGCTCTTTCATGCAATGGTGTTGGGGAATGTTTTCCAGCTACATGTACTGTAGAAGATTTACAACTGAAAGGACTGCTGAGTTGGTAAACATCTAGCATCTCCCACCAGGGCTTATAGTATCATGGCTGGAAACAAGACTAGAAAACATCCCATGTAACCTCTGACCCTTCTACACGTGTTCCTGCTCAACACCCAAAGTGCGGTACTTATAGCCTGACAAGTTAAACACCAAGTGACAGGCAGCTGCCTACCATTGTTGGCACTGATTTCTTTGGCACATTTCTTTGTTGAATGAGTACGGTTCCCATCTTGGGATTCACAGCAAATCATTTCTGAAAGGTGTTTACTTGGTGTTAGGGCTGGAATAGGTTGTAAGTGGTGTCCCTCACAAGACTGGTTCTCTGAGATGCGGTAAGGATATTTCCTGCATGCCTGGGGTTATGTGAGGAGAATAAGGCTAGATATATTGTATTAAGGAGTCCTCATGTAAACCACCCTTGTCCTCCGGCATGGTTGGTAGTAGACCTGGAGGTTAAACTTTAGTATGTTAAATTTCACCTCTGAAGCCCAGGCCATGCAATGCTATATTCAACTCACGCACAGTAACTGATGCACATTTGATTTGATCTGACAAATCTATTTTAGATGACTGCGCCACTGATTTTCTTAACATGTCATCCATTTTAAAGTTTGTTAATCAATTTAAGCTCCTTCTGGGACTACACACAACTGTCACATGGATGCTGAGGGAAATGCCACATGATCCTAATGATCTGAGCTTGCAGCAGCAGCCTGAAGTCTATCCTGTGTTTCTGCTGATTCATCACTGTCCCCTCCCTTGGCTAAACTGGACCCAAACCAAGAAATGTTGATATTTATGGGACATTAACAAGTATTTTAGCCAGGGAAGATGTCAGTCACAGTATTTACCATGTAGAGTCGTCAGGTGTTAGAAAGGTTATTTCTAAGGGAACAAGGGGGTATATTGTCCCATAAGGGGTATACTACAAATCAGGGTCAATGCGTTGGCCAGCTAACTTGCCTAAATATGATGAAATAACATGAAATGGGTATGGTCTACTTGACTCAACAACCCAAAACACATACTTAAGTTTAGCTTTCTTAACAAACCTCAAAATCAATAGTTATTTCTGGTTCTTTGTTCAAAGCTAGCTGGCTAATTCATTGATTGTGCTTTGTAGTGCACCCCTCTGGAAGTGCAGGAACATCCACACTTCACGAGACATACGTAAATAACAGCGCCTCTTCAACCTCAGGAGGCTGAAGAAATGTGGCTTGTCACCTAAAATTCTCACAAACTTTTACAGATGCATAATTGAGAGCATCCTGTCGGGCTGTATCACCGCCTGGTACGGCAACTGCACCGCCCACAACTGCAGGGCTCTCCAGAGGGTGTTGCGTTTTGCACAACGCATCACGGGGGGGCAAACGACCTGCCCTCCAGGACACCTACAGCACCCGATGTCACAGGAAGGCCAAAAAGATCATCAAGGACAACAACCACCTGAGCCACTGCCTGTTCACCCCGCTACCATCCAGAAGGCTGAGACCGAGAGACTGAAAAACAGCTTCTATCTCAAGGCCATCAGACTGTTAAACAGCCATCACTAGCACAGAGAGGCTGCTGCCTACATACAGACTTGAAATCACTGGCCACTTTAATAAATGGAACAGTAGTCACTTTAATAATGTCACTTTAATAATGTTAACATATCTTGCATTACTCATCTCATATACTGTATTCGATACTATCTATTGCATCTTAGCCTATGCCGCTCTGACATTGCTCATACATATATTTATACATTCTTATTCCATTCCTTACTTAGATTTGTGTGTATTAGGTATTTGTTGTGGAATACAAATCAAATCAAAGTGTATTTGTCACGTGCGCCGAACACTTACAGTGAAATGCTTACTTACAGGCTCTAACCAATAGTGCAAAAAAGGTATTAGGTGAACAATAGGTCAGTAAAGAAATAAAACAACAGTAAAAAGACAGACTATATACAGTAGCGAGGCTACATACAGACAGTTAGTCAGGCTGTTTGCGTTAGTATGTACATTTTGATATGGTTAAAGTGACTATGCATATATGATGAACAGAGAGCAGCAGTAGCGTAAAAGAGGGGTTGGCGGGTGGTGGGTGGCGGGACACAATGCAGATAGCCCGGTTAGCCAATATGCGGGAGCACTGGTTGTTCGGTTCAATTGAGGTAGTATGCACTTGAATGTATATTTAAAATGACTATGAATATATGATAAACAGAGAGTAGCAGCAGCGTAAAAGAGGGGTTGGGGGGTGGGGGGGGGGGCACACAATGCAAATAGTCCGGGTAGCCATTTGATTACCTGTTCAGGAGTCTTATGGCTTGGGGGTAAAAACTGTTGAGAAGCCTTTTTGTCCTAGACTTGGCACTCCGGTACCGCTTGCCATGCGGTAGTAGAGAGAACAGGGGTGGCTATGACAGGGGTGGCTGGGGTCTTTGACAATTTTTAGAGCTTTCCTCTGACACCGCCTGGTGTTGAACGCTGAGCTGTAGTCAATGAATAGTATTCTAGATATTACTTGTTAGATATTGCTGCACTGTCGGAACTAGAAGCACAAGCATTTAGCTACACTCACAATAACATCTGCTAACCATGTGTATGTGACCAATAAAAGTTGATTTGATTTATTGACTCAGCCTGTCCTCCCTCTGCTGCCTGCCTGCTGGGGAATGGAGGGCTGGGAAGTTTTGTTGCAGGAACCTTTACCTACATACCATCTGTTCCTACAACAGAAAAATTACAATGCTTACTGATTGGCTCAGTGAGAAGCAAGTCAGCCAATCATAAAGTAGAAAGCAGGTCTTATCCTCACTAAGGAGAAAATGTGCCTGGCAAATTTCTTAGACTTTTACTTTGTCATGTTTTTCTTGGCATTTTTTCCCAAATTCTAAAAATAAGTTCCTGCACCAAAGCAGGTCTTGTACTTGTATGTTTTTATATCAAAGTGTTACTGCTGCCTTTAGTAGACGGTCAAGTAATAAGTACCATTAGAAATGCAATGTTTTGAGTCTTCCTACACTTTATGAATCTTTAAATATCCTAAAAAATGTATGGGGTATGTGAGCCCTTTTTTACCTTCAGCATCACTCTGTCAAGTATATTAATGAGGAATAATCAAACATTTTACTTAGCAAACGCTCTTATCAAGAGCAGCAATTAGGGTTAAGTGCCTTGCTCAAGGGCACATCAACAGATTTGTCACCTAGTCGTTTGGGGATTCAAACCAGCAACCTTTACGGTTACTGGTCAAATGCTCTTAACCCCTAGGCAACCATGCATGTACATTGCAATTATCAAGTATTACAGTTATCCGCCACCCCACTATTAGGTCTGGACCCCTAAGCATGAGAAGTGAATTTCTGTAGATGCAAGTATCAAGACATTATCGAGGTATAGAGGCATTCAATGCAATACAGTAAAGGATACGTTTGTATCAACAATCCTTTCCTTAGTAGAACTCCTATTCAACATTGTAAGATGAAATTGCATTGTGGGAGGAACAATGTGCGTTTATTGCTTGTAACACATCGTTCCATCCTTAACTCATGCATGCGTGTCTAAGGGTTTTCCAGTTTGCACTGGTTATGCTCTCTTACAGAAAGTGGGTGTGTAGGCAGGGGAGGGGGTGGAGGATATCTGCATTAGGCATTTAAACCACATAGGATCTACATACACACTTTCTGTTTACAGTGTCACCAAGCAAGCTTTTGTTTGGACAGCCGCCATGTCACCGCCACTCAAATGTCCATCCCCCCAAACTCCCTTCTTGGAAACTCAATTAGGGGATCCCAGCTTGCATATAAAATGCCAGTAGGCTCTTCCCTGAGAAGCTGGAGCCATGCAGAGGGAGTCGCTAGGACAAAGGATGGGGAGGGACGCTGCTGCTCTGTTGCTATGACGACCACCGGAATGTACAGGCTTGGTGGAGATGGTTCTTGTATAGACTGGGAATAGGAGAGGAGGAGAGGAGTGAGAGAAAAAACATCCTTGTTATGTAACATGGAGAGAAAAAACAGAATCAGGTCTTACAAATGGGACCTTGTACAATACCCGCAAGCATAGCCCAGTTCCAAGATTTTGGTCAGTCAACCATGCAATCATGCAATTACATATCAATTCTGTCAATGCAGATTTCCTCCCGACTTTGCCCTTTATCACCATCATGTTAATGATGTTTAAGAGAACAATACATGGCATATACAGTCTTATTAGGCCATTTAGTGTGACAAACAGCATATCGTTGCATTTAGAGCCATCAGAGCAATCGATCAGCTGTGTTGAAGCTCTGCCACCCATCTCTCTGCATTGCGTTGCAAAAACACTCCTCTCTCTAGCCTTTGTGTAACATAAATTATGCCAGTTCAATCCAGTGCTTCACTGTTTCCACTCAAATGCACAGCTAGTCAGACAAACCAAGTTAGATATAGATGGAGTGGTGTGACATAAAAAATTGCAAAAGACAGACAGAAGAGAGAATGGATGGAATTGATTCTGCAGAGGACCATGTGGCAGAAGTAGACTAAGTGCAGACTAGGGGCTGTCTTGGCAAGGAATGCCTATAATCCTATTAAAGATAAAACAGTGTGAGTTTAGGGGCGTTTGAAGTATAGAGGGGGGTTTGCCACATTCCCCAGTCTGTCAGAACCTCTATGTATGACTGTACACTATCTCATAGCTGTCCATTTGCCTGTGTCATGGAGGAGCTGAATTACTGCTTCTTGCCCTGTGAGAGGAGAACATATTGTATCTCTATTGTGTCCATGGATGCCAGGTACCCTGTACACACTCATCTACATTACTCATGCACATATGAACATGTAGGTAAAATGAGTAAGACGAGTAAGACGGCATCGACAGAGATGGTCACCTCGCTTCAGGTCCTTAGAAAACTATGCAGAATTTTGTTCTTTATGCATTATTTCTTACATTGTTAGCCCAGGAAATCTCAAGTGTTATTACATACAGCCGGGAAGAACTATTGGATATAAAAGCAACGGCAACTTATCAACATTATGACCAGGAATACGTCTTTCCCAAAGCTGATCCGTTGTTCGGACCTCCACCCTGGACATGGGATCTTATCCCAGAGGCCGACCCAAAACAACGCGTCGACGCGAGAGAGGCAGACGGAGCAGCCTATTGGTCAGACTTAGAAGGCAAGCACATCATCCACCACTTCCGAGCATATTACTAGCCAATGTCCAATCTCTAGACAACAAGATGGACGATATTAGGGCATGAGTTGCCTTCCAGAGAGCCATCAGAGATTGTAACATTCTCTGTATCATGGAAACAAGGCTCACTCCGGATATATTGTCAGAGTCGGTACCGCCACCTGGTTACTTCATGCTTCGCGCCGACAGAAACAGAGGTGTATGCCTTATGATTAACGACTCGTGGTGTAATCATAACAACATACAGGAACTCAAGTCCTTTTGTTCACCTGACCTAGAATTACTTACAATCAAATGCCGACCGCATTATCTTCCTAGAGAATATTCTTTTCGATTATAGTCACAGCCGTGTATATCCCCCCAAGCAGATAATGCAACGGCCCTGAAAGAACTTCACTGGACTCTATATAAACTGGAAACCATATATCCTGAGGCTGCATTTATTGTAGCTGGGGATTTTAACAAAGCTAATCTGAGAACAATTTTTCCTAAATTATATCAGTATATCGAATGTGCGACACGATTTAGTAGCACTCTGGATCACTGCTACTCTAACTTCCGCGATGCATACAAAGCCCTCCCCCGTCCTTCATTCGGCAAATCTGATCATGACTCAATTTTATTGCTCCCCTGCTATAGGCAAAAACTTAAACAGGAAATGCCCGTGTTCAGGTCCATCCAACGCTGGTCTGACCAATCGGATTCCACGCTTCAAGATTGCTTCGATCATGTGGACTGGGATATGTTCCGCATAGCCTCGGTGAGCGAGTTTATTAGCAAGTGTATCGGAGATGTGGTACCCACTGTGACTATTAAAACGTTTCCTAACCAGAAACTGTGGATTGGTGGCAGCGTTCGCACTAAACTGAAAGCGCAAACCACCTCTTTTAAACATGGCAAGGTTACTAGAAACATGACCGAATACAAACAGTGTAGCTATTCCCTCCGCAAGGCAATCAAACAAGCAAAGCATCAGTATACAGTCAAAGTAGAGTCGCAATTCAACGGCTCAAACACGAGACGTATGTGGCAGGGTCTACAGTCAATACAGTCAATCAAGATAAACAACCCCACCGTGTACACCGACGTCTTGCTCCCAGACAAATTAAACAAGTTCTTTGCTCGCTTTTAGAACAATACAGTGCCACTGACACGGCCCGCTACCAAAGCCTGTGGGCTCTCCTTCTCCGTGGCCAACGTGAGTAAAATATTGAAACGTTTTAACCCTTGCAAGGCAATCCCTAGCAGCGTCATCAGAGCATGCACAGACCAGCTGGCTGGTGTGTTTACGGACATATTCAACCAATCCATATCCCAGTCTACTGTCCCCACATGCTTCAAGATGGCCACCATTATTCCTGTTCCCAAGAAAGCTAAGGTAACTGATCTAAATGACTATCGCCCCGTTGCACTCACCTTTGTCATCATGAAGTGTTTTGAGAGACTAGTCAAGGATCATATCACCTCCACCCTACCTGATACCCTAGACCCACTCCAATAGGTCCACTGACGATGCAATCGCCATCACACTGCACAATCTCATCTGAACAAGAGGAATACCTATGTAAGAATGATGTTCATTGACTACAGCTCAACATTTAACACCATTTTACCCTCCAAACACATCATTAAGCTCGAGACCCTGGGTCTCGACCCCGACCCCAACTCAATCATCCAGTTTGCAGATGACACCACAGTGGTAGGATTGATTACCAACAACGACGAGACGGCCTACAGGTAGGAGGAGGAGAAGGCCCTCGGAGTGTGGTGTCAGGAAAATAACCTCTCACTCAATATCAACAAAACAAAGGAGATGATTATCGACTTCAGGAAACAGCAGAGGGAGCACCTCCCCATCCACATCGATGCGACAGTAGTGGAGAAGGTGGAAAGTTTTAAGTTCCTCGGCGTACACATCACGAACTAATTAAAATGGTCCACCCACACAGACAGCGTGATGAATAAGGGGCAACAGCACCTATTCAACCTCAGGAGGCTGAAGAAATTTGGCTTGTCATCTAAATCATTCACATTGGCTGTATCACACGGGCTGTATCACCGCCTGGTACGGCAACTGCACCGCCCTTAACCACAAGGCTCTCCAGAGGGTAGTGTGGTCTGCACAATGCATCACCGGGGGCAAACTACCTACCATCCAGGACATCTACAGTACCCAATGTCACAGGAAGGCCAAAAAGATCATCAAGAACAACAACCACCCGAGCCACTGCCTGTTCACCCCGCTATCATCCAGAAGGCCTACGCAGAATGACACCATTCTGTATACTTCTGGCCCTTCCTTGGACACTGTGCTAACTAACCTCCAAACGAGCTTAAATGCCATACAACACTCCTTCCGTGGCCTCCAACTGCTCTTAAACGCTAGTAAAACCAAATGTATGCTTTTCAACCGTTCGCTGCCCGCACCCGCCCGCCCGACTAGCATCACCACCCTGGACGGTTCCGACCTAGAATATGTGGACAACTATAAATACCTAGGTGTCTGGCTAGACTGAAAACTCTCCTTCCAGACTCATATTAAACATCTCCAATCCAAAATCAAATCTAGAATCGGCTTTCTATTTCGCAACAAACCCTCCTTCACTCACACCGCCAAACTTACCCTAGTAAAACTGACTATCCTACCGATCCTCGACTTCGGCAATGTCATCTACAAAATAGCTTCCAACACTCTACTCAGCAAACTGGATGCAGTTTATCACAGTGCCATCCGTTTTGTTACCAAATCACCTTATACCACCCACCACTGCGACCTGTATGCTCTAGTCGGCTGGCCCTCGCTACATATTCGTCGCCAGACCCACTGGCTCCAGGTCATCTATAAGTCTATGCTAGGTAAAGCTCCGCCTTATCTCAGTTCACTGGTCACGATAACAACGCCCACCCGTAGCACACGCTCCAGCAGGTATATCTCACTGATCATCCCCAAAGCCAACACCTCATTTGGCCGCCTTTCCTTCCAGTTCTCTGCTGCCAGTGACTGGAACGAATTGCAAAAATTGCGTTCCAGTCTTATTTCCCTCACCAACTTTAAACATCAACTATCTGAGCAGCTAACCGATCGCTGCTGCTGTACATAGTCCATCTGTAAATAGCCCACCCAATCTACCTACCTCATCCCCATACTGTTTTTATTTTATTTACTTTTCTGCTCTTTTGCACACCAGTATCTCTACTTGCACATCATCATCTGCTCATTTATCACTCCAGTTTTAATCTGCTAAATTGTCATTATTCGCTCCTATGGCCTATTTATTGCCTACCTCCTCATGCATTTTGCACACACTGTATATAGACTTTATTTTTTCTACTGTGTCATTGGGTTGGCGCCCCCCCTTGGTTTGTGCCGTGGCGGAGATCTTTGTGGGCTATACTCGGCCTTGTCTCAGGATGGTAAATTGGTGGTTGAAGATATCCCTCTAGTGGTGTGGGGGCTGTGCTTTGGCAAAGTGGGTGGGGTTATATCCTTCCTGTTTGGCCCTGTCCGTTGGGTATCATCGGATGGGGCCACAGTGTCTCCTGACCCCTCCTGTCTCAGCCTCCAGTATTTATGCTGTAGTAGTTAATGTGTCGGGGGGCTAGGGTCAGTTTGTTATATCTGGTGGATTTCTCCTGTCTTATCCGGTGTCCTATGTGAATTTAAGTATGCTCTCTCTAATTCTCTCCTTCTCTCTTTCTTTCTCTCTCTCGGAGGACCTGAGCCCTAGGACCATGCGTCAGGACTACCTGGCATGATGACTCCTTGCTGTCCCCAGTCCACCTGGCCTTGCTGCTGCTCCAGGTTCAACTGTTCTGCCTGCGGCTATGGAACCCTGACCTGTTCACCGGACTTGCTAAAAAAGCCAACTGACATTTACTCCTGAGATGCTGACTTGCTGCACCCTCGATAACTACTGGGATTATTATTATTTGACCATGCTGGTCATTTATGAACATTTGAACATCTTGGCCATGTTCTGTTATAATCTCCACCCGGCACAGCCAGAAGAGGACTGGCCACCCCTCATAGCCTGGTTCCTCTCTAGGTTTCTTCCTAGGTTTTGGCCTTTCTAGGGAGTTTTTCCTAGCCACCGTGCTTCTACACCTGCATTGCTTGCTGTTTGGGGTTTTAGGCTGGGTTTCTGTACAGCACTTTGAGATATCAGCTGATGTACGAAGGGCTATATAAATAAATTTGATTTGATTGACTTGTTTATTGTGTTATTGGCTTGTTTATTGTTTACTCCATGTGTAACTCTGTGTTGTTGTCTGTGTCACACTGCTTTGCTTTATCTTGGCCAGGTCGCAGTTGTAAATGAGAACTTGTTCTCAACTAGCCTAAATAAAGTTGAAATAAAATAAAAATAATAAATAAAAAAGGCGAGGTCAGTACAGGTGCATCAAAGCTGGGACCGAGAGACTGAAAAACAGCTTCTATTTCAAGGCCATCAGACTGTTAAACAACCATCATTAACAGAGAGGCTGCTGCCAACATACAGACTCAAATCTCTGGCCACTTCAATAAATGGACTTAATAAAGGTATCACTAGTCACTTTAAATAACGTCACTTTAATAATGTGTACATATCCTACACTACTCATCTCATATGTATATACTGTATTCTATACCATCTACTGCATCTTGCCTATGCCGCTCGGCCATCGCTCATCCATATATTTATATGTACATATTCTTATTCATCCCTTCACATGTGTGTATTAAGTAGTTGTTGTGAATTTGTTGGATTACTTGTTAGATATTACTGCACTGTTGGAACTAGAAGCACAAGCATTTCGCTACACTCTCATTAACATCTGCTAACCATGTGTATGTGACCAATACAATTTGATTTGAGGTACATATAAGCATGCACACGTGTACACATCAGAATCACATGGACAGATACATGCATGTGCACATAGGTGGAAACATACTAAGGCAGCCCCCCGCACATCTCTGATACAGAGGGGATGGGTTAAATGCGGAATACACATTTCAGTTGAATGCATTCAGTTCAACAACTGACTAGGTATCCCCCTTTCCCTTTCATACAGCAGACACACACACACGGCACACAAACAGAGACAGGCGGCACTCTGCACGCTAGAAGCCTTCTGATTGGTTGAGCAGTGTGGTGTGATTGGACTGATTCTAGATCCTCCCAGGCCATTCTTACTCACCTGCGATGCGATTGGCCAAACTGTTTTGTATGACAGAGTGACACAGTTTTCACTATGCTATACTGCTGCAGACTACTGAGAGAGTTTCTTTGTCCCTGAATGACTGAGGGTGCAGTGTAATTTGCACAACACTTCAGTTTATTACTCGACAAATAGTGAAAGTTAATTTCTTTGAGAGGGTTTGAAGTGGACTTGTGGCGACATGTCTTACTGAGGGCACGTACCATTGAATTAATCGTAAACCTTTAGAAATCTTGCCACATTTTCTGATTAGATTGGGTGTCAATGGGGACACAAACCGGCTGACTATGAGCACACCATTAGGTTGCTAGTGATATCAGAACATGCTGTTGATTTATGACAGATGGAAGCTAGCCAATCAAACAGCCTTCCCACTGGGCACATACTGGTTGAATGTTGTTTCAATGTAATTTGTCAACGTATTGTTACGTAGAATCAATGTGGAAAACACATTGGAATTGAAAAAAGTAGTCAACCATTACTGTTTTCATCTCATTTCAACCAGCATTGTAAACATTGAAATTAGGCTACAACTTAATTAACCTGACTAACATGTTGTTACATCAATCTAATCTCAACATAATCATCAGAACTATGTACGTTAAAATTGCGTAGAGAATTCTACAAAGAAACATTTAATTTAAAAAAAATATTGTATATTCAATAAGGGAGAGTGGGGTAAGTTGAGCCAAAGCAGTAAATTGGGCCACCCTTGATTCTAGAAAACCATATACAAAATTAATAGTTTGACTAAATATTTAGAGGAGATCATAATTTCATGGCGTCTGTGAAGGAAGAAACCACATGGAAAATGTGCTAAGCAAGTTAGCTCCAAAAAAACAGATTTCCAGTCAAATTAATTAATTTATCCTAACCCTGGAAACAGGAGACAAGGGGCAGTCAGACATGGTTTTAACTCTAGACACAGAAAAGGTATAAAAAAATACAGAGGGTACGGGGCAAAAGAGGACGAACAGCAGAGGGGCTAATGATCTTGGAGCAGGGGTTAAAGGTCTTGGCTTCTGGGGTGTAGCCGTGGCACTATAGCGGCGTGCTAGCGCCTCAGGCTTGACCTTCTTGGATACCGGTCGGTGCTGCGGAAGTGAAGTGACCCGGGCCTTACTGAACCCCTCCCAGAGGTCCTGGTACTCTGCGGAGCTGGCGGAGAGGTCTGGGGCAAGGTCCGGGGCAAGCCCCCAGGAAGACGTCCCGGGGCAGGCAGAGCTGACTTCAGGGAATGAGTGTGGCAGGACGGGCTCCAGCCCACGATGGCACCATTAGCCCAGTCAATGGAGGGATTGTCTCGCTGGAGCCAAGAGAATCCCAATACCACGGGAACCTGTAGAGACTCAACCAGCAGGAACTGGATCATCTCGCTGTGGTTCCCCGACACTCGTAGGTTGACGGGGGTGGTCTGGTGGGTGACCCGGTGTATAGAGCGCCCATCCAAATCAAATCAAAAATTATTTATAAAGCCCTTCTTACATCAGCTGATATCTCAAAGTGCTGTACAGAAACCCAGCCTAAAACCCCAAACCAGCAAGCAATGCAAGTGTAGAAGCACGGGGGCTTGGAAAAACTCCCTAGAAAGGACAGAACCTAGAAAGAAACCTAGAGAGGAACCAGGCTATGAGTGGTGGCCAGTCCTCTTCTGGCTGTGCCGGGTGGAGATTATAACAGAACATGGCCAAGATGTTCAAATGTTCATAGATGACCAGCAGGGTCAAATAATAAAAATCACAGTGGTTGTCGAGGGTGCAACAGGTCAGCACCTCAGGAGTAAATGTCAGTTGGCTTTTCATAGCCGATCATTCGGAGTATCTCTACCACTCCTGCTGTCTCTAGAGAGTTGAAAACAGCAGGTCTGGGACAGGTAGCACGTCCGGTGAACAGGTCAGGGTTCCATAGCCACAGGCAGAACAGTTGAAACTGGAGCAGCAGCATGGCCAGGTGGACTGGGGACAGCAAGGAGTCATCAGGCCAGGTAGTCCTGAGGCATGGTCCTAGGGCTCAGGTCGAAAGAAAGAAAGAAAGAAAGAAAGAGAGAAAGAGAGAAAGAGAGAAAATTAGAGAAAGCATACTTATTTTCACACAGGACACCGGATAAGACAGGAGAAATACTCCAGATATAACAGCCTGACCCTAGCCCCCCGACACAAACTACTGCAGCATAAATACTGGAGGCTAAGACAGGAAGGGTCGGGAGACACTGTGCCCCCATTCGATGATATCCCCGGACAGGGCCAAACAGGCAGGATATAACCCCACCCACTTTGCCAAAGCACAGCCCCCACACCACTAGAGGGATATCTTCAACCACCAACTTACCATCCTGAGACAAGGCCAAGTATAGCCCATGAAGATCTCCGCCACGGCACAACCCAAGGGTGGCGACAACCCAGACAGGAGGATCACGTCAGTGACTCAACACACTCAAGTGATGCACCCCTCCTAGGGACGGCATGGAAGAGCACCAGTAAGCCAGTGACTCAGCCCCTGTAATAGGGTTAGAGGCAGAGAATCCCAGTGGAGAGAGGGGAACCGGCCAGGCAGAGACAGCAAGGGCGGTTCGTTGCTCCAGTGCCTTTCCAGTCACCTTCACACTCCTGGGCCAGACTACACCCAATCATAGGACCTACTGAAGAGATGAGTCTTCAATAAAGACTTAAAGGTTGAGATCGAGTCTGCGTCTCTCACAATGGTAGGCAGACCATTCCATAAAAATTGAGCGCTATAGGAGAAAGCCCTGCCTCCAGCTGTTTGCTTAGAAATTCTAGGGACAGTTAGTAGGCCTGCGTCTTGTGACCGTAGCGTACGTGTAGGTATGTACGGCAGGACCAAATCGGAAAGATAGGTAGGAGCAAGCCCATGTAATGATTTGTAGGTTAGCAGTAAAACCTTGAAATCAGCCCTTGCCTTAACAGGAAGCCAGTGTAGAGATGCTAGCACTGGAGTAATATGATACATTTTGGGGGGTTCTAGTCAAGATTCTAGCAGTGTAACTGAAGTTTATTTAGTGCTTTGTCCGGGTAGCCGGAAAGTAGAGCATTGCAGTAGTCTAACCTAGAAGTGACAAAAGCATGGATACATTTTTATGCATCATTTTTGGACAGAAAGTTTCTGATTTTTGCAATGTTAAGTAGATGCAAAAAAGCGGTCCTTGAAACAGTCTTGATATGTTCGTCAAAAGAGAGATCAGGGTCCAGAGTAACGCCGAGGTCCTTCACAGTTTTATTTGAGACGACTGTACAACCAATTGTCAGATTCAACAGAAGATCTCTTTGTTTCTTGGTGCCTAGAACAAGCATCTCTGTTTTGTCCGAGTTTAAAGGTAGAACATTGCAGCCATCCACTTCCTTATGTCTGAATCACAGGCTTCCAGCGAGGGTAATTTTGGGGCTTCACCATGTTTCAATGAAATGTACAGCTGTGTGTCATCTGCTTAGCAGTGAAAGATAACATTATGTTTCCGAATGACATCACCAAGAGGTAAAATATATAGTGAAAACAATAGTGGTCCTAAAACGGAACTTTGAGGAACACTGAAATTTACAGTTGATTTGTCAGAGGACAAACCATCCACAGAGACAAACTGATATCTTTCCGACAGATAAGATCTAAACCAGGCCAGAACTTGTCCAGAGCTCTAACACCCATGGGAATGGAGAGGGGTTGAGTGGGGATGCCCAGCTCAGACGCCAGGGTAACGTCCATGAGACTCACATCGGCCACTGAGTCGATGAGTACCTGGAGAGACTTGGACTGGTCGCTCCACCGCAGGATGGCACGGAGAAGGGGGCGAGCAAGGGGAGACGAAAATTATCTTTAAGGCCCACCAGAGTACTCACTCCAACGAATGAGCTAGGTCTCGAAGGGACAGGTAGACACATAATGACCGACAGAATCGCAATACAGACGACTCTGGGTCTCAAGTCTGCGTACGCGTTTGGCTGGAGACAGCCTAGCCCTAACGAGCTGCATCGGCTTGGGAAGAGTTGAATCGGCAGTCTCCGGAGGCTCTTGGAGGGACTCGGGTAAGCTCGGATCCTCTCGGGGATGTAGACGCCGGGGACTTCCAGAGTTCAGATGCAAGGTGGGATCCCTGAGTGAGAGATTGGGACCGCAATCAGACCTCTTCTCCCTCCTACGTTCCCGTAGCCAACCATCGATCCGGATGGTTGAAGCAATGAGTGAGTCGAGATCCGTCGGTAGTTCTCGGGCTGCCAGCTAATTTTTTACCTCCTCCGATAAACCGCACAAGAATGTGTCGAACAGCGCTTCCGTTCCCCTCGGACCGCTCGAAGATAGCGTACATTATTACGCTGATGTCTGGGAGGGCACTCGCCTGAGCCACGGCGGTGTGGGAGCAACAATCCACCGTCTGCCTCAGTCTGGAGGTATTCGTGGCAGAGGTAAGAAAAGTTTAGGGCTCCGGTGTCCAGGAGAGAGGCTACCCGGAAGATACTCCAGCTTCGGCAGGACACCCTCAGTGTGGCAGACTATGCGGTGGAGTTCCGCATGCTAGCAGCAGAGGGTACCTGGAACCCGGACATTCAGAGACTTGTCCCGAAGCCACTCCTTCATAGTCTTGGCTGTGTGCTTAGGGTCGTTGTCCTGTTGGAAGGTGAACCTTAGCCCCAGTCTGAGGTCCTGAGCACTCTGGAGCAGGTTTTCATCAAGGATCTCTCTATGCTTTGCTCCATTCATCTTTCCCTCGATCCTGACTAGTCTCCCAGTTCCTGCCGCTGAAAAACATCAACAAAGCATATTGTGTGTAGATTGATGAGGATTTGTTTTTATTTCATACATTTTAGAATAAGGCTTTAATAACGTAACAAAATTTGGAAAAAGTCAAGGTGTCTGAATACTTTCCGAAGACACTGTATGATATAACTAATAGATAGAATGGTGCCGGAGGGGTTGGTTGCCGTTTTACGGGCTCCTAACCAATTTTGCTCTTTGGTGTTTTTTCTCATTGTTTGTAAATTATTTTGTACATAATGTTGACGCTACCGTCTCTTATGACCGAAAAGAGCTTCTGGATATCAGAACAGCGATTGCTCACCTCGAACTGGACGAAGATTTTTTTCCACAGATAACGCAATCTCGATCGCACTCCACACTGCCCTTTCCCACCTGGACAAAAGGAATCAATGTGAGAATACTGATTATTTACTACAGCTCAGCGTTCAACACCCTAGTGCCCAGAAAGCTCATCACTAAGCTAAGGACCCTGGGACTAAACACCTTCCTCTGCAACTGGATCATGGACTTCCTGATGGGCCGCCCCCAGGTGGTAAGGGTAGGCAACAACACATCTGCCACGCTGATCCTCAACACCGGGGCCCCTCAGGGGTGCGTGCTTAGTCCTCTCCTATACTCCCTGTTCACCCACAACTGTGTGGCCAAGCACGATTCCAACACCGTCATTAAGTTTGCTAACAACACAGGCCTGATCACTGACAACGATTAGACAGTCTATAGGGAGGAGGTCAGAGACCTGGCAGTGTGGTGCCAGGACAACAACCTCTCTCTCAACGTGAGCAAGACAAATTAGATGATCATGGATGACAGGAAAAGGAGGGCCCCATTCTCATCGACGGGGCTGTAGTGGAGCGGGTCAAGAGTTTCAAGATCCTTGGTGCCCATATCACCAACAAACTATCATGGTCCAAACACACCAAGAAAGGCGTGAAGAGGGCACAACAAAGCCTATTCCCCATCAGGAGACTGAATAGATTTGGTATGGATCCCCAGATCCTCAAAAAGTTCTACAGCTGCACCACCGAGAGCATCCTGACCAGTTGCATCACCGCCTGGTATGGCAACTGCTTGGCGCTACAGAGGGTACTGCCTACAGCCCAGTACATCACTGGGGCCAAGCTTCCTGCCATCCATGACCTATATACTAGGCGCTTTCAGAGAAAGGCCCAAAAAATTGTCACCCAAGTCATAGACCGTTCTCTTTGCTACTGCATGGCAAGCAGTACCGGAGCACCAAGCCTAGGTTCAAAAGGCTCCTTAACAGCTTCTACCCCTAAGCCATAAGACTGCTGAACAATTAATCAAAATGGCCACCCGGACTATTTACATTGTACAAATTACATAAACTAACCTGTACCCCTGCACATTGACTCAGTACCGGTACCCCCTGTAAATAGCTTTGTTATTGTTATTTTATTATGTTACTTTTTATTTTATTAACTCTATTTCTTGAACTGCATTGTTGGTTAATAACCTGTTGAGGATAGAGGGCGCTATTTACACTTTGGGGGAAAATCGTGCCCAATTTAAACGGCCTCATACTCTATTCTTGCTCGTACAATATGCATATTATTATTACTATTGGATAGAAAACACTCTCTAGTTTCTAAAACCGTTTGAATTTTGTCTGTGAGTAAAACAGAACTCATTTGGCAGCACACTTTCTGACCAGGAAGTGGAAAGTCTGAAAATGATGCTCTGTTCAAGGGCCTGCCTATAAATGGGCATGATACGTATGAGTATACATGCACGTCATACACCTTCCCCTAGATGTCAAGATGAAGTGAGAGAAGAAATGAAGTGTTTATCTTGGTCTGAGGTGGAATATATCCTCTTGGCACGACGAGTCATCCATTTCCTGTTTTCTGGAAAGCGCGAAGGTGGACCTGGAATTGCCTTCTGAAAAGCCGTCGTTATAGGCGACTACTATCTCCGGCTTTGATTTTATTTGATACATGTCACAATATCATCGTAAAGTATGTTTTTTCAATATAGTTTTATTAGATTTTTGAAATTTATTCGGGACGTTAGGCGTGTTGCGTTGTGTGCCTTTGTTCAGAAAGGAGAGCTTCGCGCCACTTGGCCAGTGTGCTTGCTAATTCAAGAGGGAAAAACGATGTTCTAAATCCAAACAACGACTGTTCTGGACAAAGGACCCCTTGTCCAACATTCTGATGGAAGATCACCAAAAGTAGGACCCATTTTGTGATGCTATTTCATATATCTGTCGAACTGTATACTAGTAGTTTTGCGCCCAGGTTTTGGCCACTCTCTCGCTATAACATAAGCCTTATGTCGTAATGAAGATATTTTTAGAATTCTAACACTGCGATTGCATTAAGAACTAGTGTATCTATCATTTCCTATACAACATGTATTTTTTTGTAATGTTTATGAATAGCTATTTGGTCAGAATAGGTGAGAGTCTAATAGAAATATCCGCACATTCTGGGAAAAAGAAGCTACGTTAGCATAATGGATAACCACTGATTTCAGCTCTAAATATGCACATTTTCGAACAAAACATAAGTGTATGTATAACCTGATGTTATAGGACTGTCATCTGAGGAAGGTTTATGAAGGTTAGTGAAAATTAATATATTTTGCTGGTTTATTCGCTAACGCTAACGTGCCTATTGCTATCGCTAACGTGCCTTGATGAATGAATGCGGAAGTGTGGTAGGCTATTGTAGTAAGCTAATATAATGCTATATTGTGTTTTCGCTGTAAAACACTTAAAAAATCTGAAATATTGTCTGGATTCACAAGATGCTTGTCTTTCATTTGCTGTACACGATGCATTTTTCAGAAATGTTTTATGATGAGTATTTAGGTATTCCACGTTGGTCTCTATAATTACTCTGGCTGCTTCGGTGCTATTTTTGACGGTAGCTGTGATGGTAGCTGCAATGTAAAACTGATTTATACCTCAAATATGCACATTTTTCGAACAAAACATAGATTTATTGTGTAACATGTTATAAGACTGTCATCTGATGAAGTTGTTTCTTGGTTAGTTAGGTTGGCTTTGTGCATGCTACCTGTGCTGTGAAAAATGTCTGTCCTTCTTTGTATTTGGTGGTGAGCTAACATAAATATACGTGCTGTTTTCGCTGTAAAACATTTAAAACATCGGACATGTTGACTGGATTCACAAGATGTGTATCTTTCATTTGCTGTATTGGACTTGTTAATGTGTGAAAGTTAAATATTTCTAAAAAATATTTTTTGAATTTCGCGCTCTGCCTTTTCAGTGGAATGTGGGAGGAGTTCCGCTAGCGGAACGCCTGGGCCAGACAGGTTTTAAGGGCTTGTAAGTAACCCTAACCCATTTCATGGTAAGGTCTACATCTGTTGTATTCGGCGCATGCGACAAATCAAATTTGATTTGATTTTGATGTCCTCCAGCCTATCAGAGCTCTCATAGCATTAACTGACATGCATTGTCCACCCAAACAAAGAATCAGACAATGAATCTAATACTGAAAGCATTAGCTACAGCTAACAAGCACTGCAATTCATAAATTGTGGTGAGTAGGTGACTCAAAGAGAGACATTTCTTCAAAAATTAAGGAGAAGCAAGAGAGAGAGAGAAAGAGATAGCAAGCTATATTTTGTTGTATTTTTTCACTTTCATTTACTTAGCTAGCAAATGCAGCTAGTTTAGCCTACTCAAACACCAGGCTCAAACAGAGAGGGATGCTAAGTTAGCTAGCTGGCTATGGCTATCCAACACTGGAACTCTTCCGTGTCAAGGTAAGCTTTTGGTTTTATTAATTTATTGCCACCGTGCCTGCTGGTGTAACTGCTAAACCGCTTACTGTACACTGTACTGCATGATTGTAGCGGGTTTACCAATGCATTAGTGCTAGTAGCTATGTTGCCTGTGACGTTAGCTAATATAGTGACAATGATGTAGGCTGTGTGTAGCGCATAGCGGTTATGGTATGAAGGTTTGGCTTGGAAAGTGTTTTTGCCTGGCCACAGACAGCTGTTGTGTTTTGCACTGAACTCCATAAGCGAAGGTAAAAGGTGAGAAGAGGAGAGTGCGTAAGGAGAGATGGAATTAGCCAACGATTAATGTGATCATGCTGTTTGTATGTCGCTACTATGAATGTGATCTGTGTTTGCGGGTGATCATTCTGCTGATTCTGTTGAAAAACGTTTCTTAAGCGGAAGCAAACGGAACGAAACAGGGATAAACATAGAGTACTGTACCTTATATTTGTCCAATAGAAACTTGCGTTTGCAACTATTTGGACTAATGATTACACCCTAAATCATCTAGATGCAGGCTAAAGTGTGCAAGGCAGTATTGAATGTGTCACTGTCTGTCACCATGATTACTAAAAGTTTCTCGACCTGTGCACCTACCTTGTAAACTTTAATTCGTAAGCTAGGTTGTAGCAACCTCATGATGCGTATAGGGAAAATTTGATCGTAGTAACCTAAATCTGTTCGTGTTACATTTAGCTGGGTGAATGGAATATGAATGACAGTCGTCCAATATGCTGTAATAGATATAAAGCCATGCTCGTAAAAAAATTAAATGGTCCTCCCTAATCTTAAAGGCACCAACCGCCACTGATTTTAACCTACTTCTCTTTTTTTGAACAAAATGCACCCCTTTCTTTCTTCCTGTATGTCCCATAATAGCGGAATGCTTCACGGACTACACAATAGGAGCTATACTAGAGTATGCATATAACCCAGTCATTAGAGAGGTTGCTTTTCTAAGCTAGGTGGCTAATGCTAATGTTAGCTAGGTGGCTAACGTTAGCTAAGCTAGGGGATAGGTTTAGGGGTTAAGGTTAGGGTAAGGGTAGCCTCTGTCGAGTCCCAAACAACCGGATGTTCCAGTTTTTAGGAGAAATGGAAAGAGAGCCTGTGAAAGAGAGCCTTCTGCTTTTGGACGTTAAAAGGCAACACAACATCTTAACTCTTCCTCCATATTTACTGGATTGGTTGAACGGTGCAGAAGAGAACCTCCCCAAACATTTTTTTATTTTCATCAATACCAGTAATGTAGGGGATCTAGTTTCAAATCAAATCAAGTTGTATTAGTCACATGCGCCAAATAGAACAGGTATAGATAGACCTTACAGTGAAATGCTTACTTAAAAGCCCTTAATAGGGATCCCTTCACCCCCATTCCCACTCGGATCCCGTTAACGGGATTGTTTTGACAACATCCAGTGAAATTGCAGCGCGCCAAATTCAAAAACAGAAATACTCATAATAAGAATTCATTAAACATACAAGTGTTATACATCAAAATACAGCTTAACTTCTTGTTAATCCAGCCACAGTGTCCGATTTCAAAAAGGCTTACGGCGAAAGCAGACCATGTGATTATCTGAGGACAGCACCCTGCATACAAACACATGAAAATCAGATTTCAACCAGGCAGGTGCTACACAAAAATCAGAAATAACGATATAATTCATGTCTTACCTTTGAAGATCTTCTTCTGTTGGCACTCCAAAATGTCCTATAAACATCACAAATGGTCCTTTTGTTTGATAAATTCCTTCGTTATATCCCCAAAATGTCCATTTATTTGGCGCGTTTGGTTCAGAAATACACCGGTTCCAACTCGCCCAACATGACTACAAATTATCTAATAAGTTACCTGTAAACTTGGTCCAAACATTTCAAACAACTTTCCTAATCCAACTTTAGGTATCCTAAAACGTAAATAATCGATACAATTTCAGACGGAATATACTATGTTCAATAGCAGATAAAATCAAAGTGGAGCGAGTTCCAGGTCGCGCGCACCAAACAAAAGAGTCCACTTGGCTTGACACTCAGTCTGAACAGCCCTACTTCTTCATTTCTCAAAGGAAAAACATCAACCAATTTCTAAAGACTGTTGACATCTAGTGGAAGTCATAGGAACTGCAACCAGGTGCCTCATAAATCTAGTTTCCCATAGAAAACCAATAGAAAACACAGTGAACTCAAAAAAAAAAAATCCTGGAAGGTGTGTTCTCTGGGTTTTGCCTGCCAAATAAGTTATGTTATATTCACAGACATTATTTTAACACTTTTAGAAACTTTAGAGTGTTTTCTATCCAAACCTACCAATTATATGCATATCCTAGCTTCTGGGCCTGAGTAGCAGGCAGTTTACTTTGGGCACGCTTTTCATCCGGATGTGAAAATACTGCCCTCTATCCAGAAAACAGGTTTTAACTAACAATGCAGTAAAAAAAAAAAAATCTGGATAAGAATAAGAAATAAAAGTAACAATTAATTAAAGAAGAGCAGCAGTAAAATAACAACAGCGAGACTATATACAGGGGGGTACAGGTACAGAGTCAATGTGCGGGGGCACCGGTTAGTTGAGGTAATATGTACATGTAGGTAGAGTTCAGGCGTTTCTTTTACGCTTGCTACGTTAGGTTAGGGTTAATTAAGAGAAGAGTTAGCTAACATGCTAAGTAGTTGCAACGTAGTTAAAATGTGGTAAGTAGTTGCGAAGTTGCTAATTAGCTAAAATGATAAAGTTAGCCAAATTCAATGTTTCATCAAATATATATATATATATTTTTTATACTTACAGGTGTCCTAACATTCAAAATCAAATAGCTAAACAATCCTTGGTATGACCATCTTAAAAACAAATCCATATTAATGTGTATTATTAATATCATGAATTTGGCATCCCATTTATAGGGCTAATGGTAACTACTTCTTAGCCAAAGATACGATCAACCATGGATGAATGATCATATACTGTACCAAGCTACATGATGATGTCGTTTGGTGGGCAAATCAGATCTCAACGTAACATACGGAATATATAGACTGACTGAACTCAAACATACCAACAAACACATCATCGAGAAATAGTGCTATTTTCGCTGAAACAAGGGAGCAATTGAATTCATTCTGTGGGTTATATTGACAAGATGGGAAAAATGTCTCTTGCAAAATACATTCCCTTAGAATTTCATCATCTCCTGCTCGACATGCCCAGGCAGCCAGGCTAGTGCAACACATAGGCAAATTGATTTTAAAATACGAGTCTCAATAAAGAACATCAGATCTCCAAGTTTGTTTTAACCCACGACGCAATTTCATGTGTATCACTAGTATCTTTAAGACACCCAGCTGTACAACTATACAGTTTAAACCCTGTGACACGTTTCACTGGAGAAGGTCATAAGGAAAGACAAAACAATATTGTGACCTTACTACGCCCGATAAGCACACTCAAATCTAATGATTGCCACTCACAATGTTAGACACTGAAGGTGTGGTGGAAGGAAGGGGAAAGGTCATCAATAAACTTTCCTTGGCCAAAGACAACTTAAGGCATGCCCAAGGCTGCTCTTACGTATTAGCGTGTCGTGGGGCATACGTAAATAATAAATACATTGCTCCACAGTAAATGACACAGACAATTCCAATGTCTACCGACTGAATTAGCAGTAAAACTCATTGTGTTAAGGGGAATGTATTTTTTTGACATCACGTTGAATAGCAATCACTCCGTAAGGGCTGTGACAATAGCAGTGTGACACAGAGAGAGAAAAAGGTCAGCCTATATTGTCTGTGCTGCTCAGCAATATGAACAGGCTTTTAGTCCACACCAGGTGAGACAGGAGACCTCTCTGTTTGTCTCTACTCTATTGGCCCAATCACAATGGATATATTGTGCTGTCACTGACTCAACAATATAAAGCTTACTCATCCAGGACTGTCACAGACATGGATGTGACATGTGATTCCCCTGCCTATCCTGCTACCACCCTTTAAGCAGATACACACATTCAGAATAAGTACAGTACATAAAGTACACACACACACACGTTTTTGATCAAGGGGCTTAAGATGAGTAATTGGCTACTCCTGCCCCTGCAGGTAACATAACTAAAAATGTAAGCAGACATTTGTATCATAATGAGATTGATAACACACTGATGGGTAATGTACATTTGTCTCTATGTTTTCTTTTATTTATTGTAAAAATTAAGATAAGAAATTAAAGACTGGGAGGGAGGAGGGAGAATGAAGAAGATACATTCCGTTAATCAGTAAGACACAGATACAGTAGATATTACATGTATAGTGCATTCGGAAAGTATTCAGACCCCTTGACTTTTTCCACATTTTGTTACATTTCAGTCTTATTCTAAAATGTATTAAATATTTGTTCCCTCAATCTACACACAATTACCCATAATGACAAAGTGGAAACAGTTGTTTTTTAAAAACATTTTTGCAAATTTATCAAAACATCAAAACAGAAATACCTTATTTACATACATGACAGTTCAAAAGTTTAGGGTCACTTAGAAATGTCCTTGTATTTGAAAGAAAAGCAAATTTTTTGTCCGTTGAAATAACATCAAATTGATCAGAAATACAGTGTAGACATTGTTAATGTTGTAAATAACTATTGTAGCTGGAAACAGCTGATTTTTAATGGAATATCTACATAGGTGTACAGAGGCCCATTATCAGAAACCATCACTCCTGTGTTCCAGTGGCACGTTGTGTTAGCTAATCCAAGTTTATCATTTTAAAAGGATAATTTATCATTAGAAAACCCTTTCGCAATTATGTTAGCACAGCTGAAAACTGTTATTCTGATTAAAGAAGCAATAAAACTGGCCTTCTTTAGACTAGTTGAGTATCTGGCAGCTTCATTAAATAGTACCCGCAAAACACCAGTCTCAAAATCAACAGTGAAGAGGCGACTCTAGAATGCTGGCCTTCTAGGCAGAGTTGCAAAGAAAAAGCCATATCTCAGACTGGCCAATAAAAATAAAAGATTAAGATGGGCAAAAGAACACAGACACTAGACAGAGGAACTCTGCCTCGAAGGCCAGCATCCTGGAGTCACCTCTTCACTGTTGATGTTGAGACTGGTGTTTTGCAGGTATTATTTAATGAAGCTGCCAGTTGAGGACTTGTGAGGCATCTGTTTCTCAAACTAGACACTAATGTACTTGTTCTCTTGCTCAGTTGTGCGCCGGGGCCTCCCACTCCTCTTTCTATTCTGGTTACAGCCAGATTGCGCTGTTCTGTGAAGGGAGTAGTACACAGCGCTGTACGAGATCTTCAGTTTCTTGGCAATTTCTCGCACGGAATAGCCTTCGTTTCTCAAAACAAGAATAGACTGATGAGTTTCAGAAGAAGGTTCTTTGTTTCTGGCCATTTTGAGCCTGTAATCCAACCCACAAATGCTGATGCTCCAGATACTCAACTAGTCTAAAGAAGGCCAGTTTAATTGCTTCTTTAATCAGCACAACAATTTTCAGCTGTGCTAACATAATCTCAAAAGTGTTTTCTAATGATCAATTAGTCTTTTAAAATGATAAACTTGAATTAGCTAACACAATGCGCCATTGGAACACAAGAGTGATGGTTGCTACAGTGTAGACATTAACAATGCTTTGTGTAGATTGATGAGGGGAAAAAAACAACTAAATCAATTTTAGAACAAGACTGTAACGTAACAAAATCTGGAAAAAGTCAAGGGGTCTGAATACTTTCCGTATGCACTGTATGTTGTTCTTTTATTTAACACCAGATAGCCGGGTGACTAGGGGACTGGGTGACGACCAGGAAAAACTTAATGAGGTGGTTTTCACACTGCTCAGCATAATAACTCCACTGTGTCAACCAAGGTGGGTGATTATTATATGACTAGTCATAACGAGATACGTTTATGCTTCAGACTGCTTTCTTTTTATGAGGTTGGTTCAGGAAAACAACATTTTGAGGGAAACTAATACCACGACCAAATCAGATGCATCTCTGAAAAGCATGTGACCCAATGAGATAACCAACTATGTATATAAGGAGTGCTGATGCTATGTATTGGCCATTGAGAGGCTTTAAAGCCACCGGTCGGCCATATTGGCACTCCCCAGAAGGAGCAGTCCTCCATTGGAATGAATGGAATTCTACAGTACATATTTCAATTCAATGTTTCAAGGACAAAACTACACATATTTACATATTTTGTTGTTGTAGTAGGGACAGTAACATTAGTACATTCTAATAATGCTTAGCTCGCATAATATAATTTTAAAGTATGCATTCAGCTAAATTACTTTGCACCATGTTGTCCAAAAAGTACCTGGAAGCACCTGGATGATCAAGACTCTTGGAAGAATGTTTTTTGGACAGATGATTCAAAAGTATAACTTTTTGGACGACATGGGTCCTATTACGCCTGGCGAAAACTAAACACTGCATTCCACAGTAATAACCGTATACCAACGGTCAAGCATGGTGGTGGTAGTGTGATCGTTTGGTGATTCTTTCCTGCCTCAGGATGTGTACGACTTGCCTTAATAGAAGGAACCATGAGTTCTGCTCCGTATCAAAGAATTCTACAGGAGAATGTCAGGCCATCCGTTTGTGAGCTGAACCTGAAGCACAGGTGTCACGATGGTCTTCTTGTGAGAGAGTGGACCAAGGCGCAGCGTGTGCAAAATACATCTTCTTTTATTAAAGAAGAGAGAAAAAACAAGAAACGAACAACTATACACAAACTAACAAAATGACGACCGTGAAGCTATACATATAAATAGTGCTGACACAAACACTACACATAGACAATTACCCACAACAGCTAAAGCCTATGGCTGCCTTAAATATGGCTCCCAATCAGAGACAACAATAACCAGCTGTCTCTAATTGAGAACCAATTCAGGCAACCATAGACTTTCCTAGACACCTACACTGAACACTAAACCATCTACTCTACTTAACCCCCTAAACCATACAACACCCTAGACAATACAAAAACACACAAAGACAACCCACCCCAACTCACGCCCTGACCAACTAAATAAATAAAAGAAAAATGAACAATAGGTCAGGAACGTGACAACAGGTGGGTCATGCAGCCAGATATGGAACCAAAACACACAATCAAGTCTACATGAAAATGGCTAAAAAGCAACAAATGTGACATTTTGGAATGGCCTAGACAAAGTCCAGACCTAATCCCAATTGAGATGTTGTGGCAAGCAATTCATGCTTAAAAATCCACAAACGTTGCTGAGCTACAGCAATTCTGCATGGAACTGCCAAAATTCTTCCACAGCGACATGAGAGACTGATCAACAACTTGTCACGCCCTGACCATAGAGAGCTTTTATTCTCTATGTTGGTTAGGTTGTGGTGTGACTAGGGGGGGACATCTAGGTGATTATATTTCCATGTTGGCCTAGTATGGTTCCCAATCAGAGGCAGCTGTTTATTGTTGTCTCTGATTGGGGATCATATTTAGGCAGCCATTTCCCCTTTGTGCTTTGTGGGATCTTGACTATGTATAGTTGCCTGTGAGCACTATAGCAGCGTCTTTGAGTTTCACTTCTAAATAAAGAGGATGGAACCATATCATGCTGCATCTTGGTCTACTCATTATAATGATTGTGACACAACTACAGGAAGTGTTTGGTTGAAGTCATTGCAGTTAAAGGTGGCACAACCAGTTATTGAGTGTAAGGGGGCAATTACTTTTTCACACATGGGCATTGGGTGATTTATAACTTTGTTTATGAAATAAATTAAATACATGTGTAATTGTTGTGTTAAGTGTGTAATTGTTGTGTAATTGTTGTGTTAAATAAGTTCACTAAACTTCCCTTTATCTAACATTAGGTCTTGGTTGAAGATCTGTTAACATTCGGTATCAAAAATATGCCAAAGTAGAGACAATTTGAAAGGGGGCAAATACTTTCTCACGGCAATGTACATAGGTGTACTTTACTGTGCAGCAATATGTGCTTATATGGTTTACAACAATTGCTGATGTAAAACCCTAAAATAGATTGGATCGTTGTTACAGAATTGCCAACAGTGTGTCAGGATTGTTTGTGCCAGTACAGACGCACACATATTCACACATGCACAGACACGTACACACACACATACGTACACACACACAGGTAATGAAACTGTTGTCTAGCTTTGTGCACCAAAAGACATGCATGAGTATGTCTGGTAGACAGAAATGCGTGTGGGTTTTGAAGACTCTTCCAAAATCTGTTTGCTTTTGTCATATTATTTTCTGTGACGAGGTCAACATACTTAAAAAACTCCAATACTCTGAGATTGCATCAACAACAATGGATAAATCGCTGAACTGAGCACTTTAGGCCTCGCTTTGACCCAAAGATGTACAAATGATTACATGGAGAGAGAGAAAAAATGCCCCTTTCCTCTCCACACTGCCCTGAGCCCCAGTGTGATTGAGATTAAGGCCTGATCATGTATCTGATGGTTACAGAGCAGTTTTCACAGAACCATTCGCCTGGTGGTGTAGTCCTAATCCCAACAAATCCTTTATTTTCCGCTGAACAGCGTGGTTGGATTTGCTTCTAATAAAGGGGTAAAGGGAGAAAAAGAAGAAACTGTTGCGTCTGCCATGCAAAGAATGTCATCACTGAGAATCAATTGACTGTAATCTGTACAAAGTAATCAAATCAGAATGATGCACACCAGGCGAGGATGACGCATGTTCCCCCGAGCACCTGTTCTTGGTGTGCTTCTTGGGACTGGTGGAGCAATTGGATCACTGTCCCAGAGGGCATAGGGTTTTGGGGGGTGGGGAGGGGAGGGGATGGGGGAAGGGTGTAGATCAGCTTAATAAGGCGGCTCTGACGAACCTCTAATGCCCCAAATGCCTAGATTGGACAGGAGTACGTTTTCATACAATCTTGGTGTGCGTCTTGGAGCTGGTAGAGTTGTATGATCACTGTCCCAGAGGGCAGAGGTTCTTCGGGGCACAGAGTGGCACAGATGAGCATGGGGTGGCTCTGAAAAAACTGTAACGCCCCAAATTCCTAGATGGGACAGAAGGTTTGCCTTGTTGATGGTTCAGTTGAGACACATGAAATAACCAGCCAGTGACATTGAACTGAAACATCACCATCATAAAAAAACACATGCATGAGGACTTCAGCATAAAGCCTCAGTGCACTAGAGACAAAACTATAAATGTAACTCCAAAAATAACTTTGAGTGTAACGGCTGTCGTCCTCCTCTTCTGACGAGGAGAAGCGAGAAGGATCGGAGGACCAATATGCAGCGTGGTAAGTGTCCATAATGTTTATTTAAAGACATAAACTGAACACTACAAAATACAAAAACAATAAACGTGAAACGAACGAAACCGAAACAGTACCGTGTGGCGACAAACACTGACACGGAAACAAACACCAACAAACCAAAAGTGAAACCCAGGCTACCTAAGTATGATTCTCAATCAGGGACAACGATTGACAGCTGCCTCTGATTGAGAATCATACCAGGCCGAACACAAAACCCCAACATAGAAAAACACATATAGACTGCCCACCCCAACTCACGCCCTAACCATACTAAATAAAGACAAAACAAAGGAAATAAAGGTCAGAACGTGACAGTACTCCCCCCCCAAAGGTGCGGACTCCGGCCGCAAAACCTGAACCTATAGGGGAGGGTCTGGGTGGGCGTCTGTCCGCGGTGGCGGCTCTGGCGCAGGACGTGGACCCCACTTCACCATAGTTTTTGTCCGCCTCCTTAACCGCCCCCGTGGCCTCTTACGAGCGGCGATCCTCGCCTCCGACCTTGGCCTGGGAACCCCAATAAATGGGCTCATAGGACTGAAAGGCACCTCTGGACTGAGGGGCAACTCAGGACTGAGGGGCAGCTCCGGACTGAGGGGCAGCTCCGGACTGAGGGGCAGCTCCGGACTGAAGGGCAGCTCCGGACTGATGGGCGGCTCTGGCGGCTCCTGACTGGCGGGCGGCTCTGGCGGCTCCTGACTGGCGGGCGGCTCTGGCGGCTCCTGACTGGCGGGCGGCTCTGGCGGCTCCTGACTGGCGGGCGGCTCTGGCGGCTCCTGACTGGCGGGCGGCTCTGGCGGCTCCTGACTGGCGGGCGGCTCTGGCGGCGCTGGACAGATGGGCGGCTCAGGCGGCGCTGGACAGACGGGCAGCTCAGGCGGTGCTGGACAGACGTGCAGCTCAGGCGGCGCTGGACAGACGGGCAGCTCAGGCGGCGCTGGACAGACGGGCAGCACAGGCGGCGCTGGACAGACGGGAGATTCTGTCAGCTCAGGACAGACGGGAGACTCTGACAGCGCTGGAGAGGAGGAAGGCTCTGGCAGCACTGGACAGGCGGAAGCACCTGTAGGGAGAAGACGGAGAGACAGCCTGGTGTGGGGGGCTGCCACCGGAGGGCTGGTGCGTGGAGGTGGCACCGGATAGACCGGACTGCGCAGGCGCACTGGAGCTCTTGAGCACCGAGCCTGCCCAACCCTACCTGGCTGAATGCTCCCCGTAGCCAAGCCAGTGCGGCGAACCGGCCGCACTGGAATGTGCTGGCGAACCGGGGACACCATGCGTAGGGCTGGTGCCATGTACCCCGGCCCAAGGAGACGCACTGGAGACCAGATACGTTGAGCCGGCTTCATGGCACCTGGCTCGATGCCCACTCTAGCCCGGCCGATACGAGGCGCTGCTATGTACCGCACCGGGCTATGCCTGCTCACCGGGGACACCGTGCGCCTCACGGCATAACACGGTGCCTGTCCGGTCCCTCTCGCTCCAAGGTAAGCGCGGGGAGTTGGCTCAGGTCTCCTACCTGGCTTAGCCACACGCCCCGTGTGACCCCCCCAAGAAATGTTTGGGGCTGCCTCTCTGGCTTCCAGCCGCGCTTTCGTGCTGCCTCCTCATACCACCGCCTCTCGGCTTTAGCTGCCTCCAGCTCTTTACGAGGGCGGCGATATTCTCCAGCTTGAACCCAGGGTCCCTTACCGTCCAGAATTTCCTCCCATGTCCAGGAGTCCTGTGTTCTTTGCCGCTGCTGCTGCTGTTCTTTACCACGCTGCTTGGTCCGGTTTTGGTGGGTGTTTCTGTAACGGCTGTCGTCCTCCTCTTCTGACGAGGAGAAGCGAGAAGGATCAGAGGACCAATATGCAGCGTGGTAAGTGTCCATAATGTTTATTTAAAGACATAAACTGAACACTACAAAATACAAAAACAATAAACGTGAAACGAACGAAACCGAAACAGTACCGTGTGGCGACAAACACTGACACGGAAACAAACACCCACAAACCAAAAGTGAAACCCAGGCTACCTAAGTATGATTCTCAATCAGGGACAACGATTGACAGCTGCCTCTGATTGAGAATCATACCAGGCCGAACACAAAACCCCAACATAGAAAAACACACATAGACTGCCCACCCCAACTCACGCCCTGACCATACTAAATAAAGACAAAACAAAGGAAATAAAGGTCAGAACGTGACTTTGAGGCCTATTAAACCTGACTTCAGTGTATCACATGAAACGTCTGGCCCTTTATAGAGTAAAGCCCTGAGTAACCTTGAAGGCTGCACTGAACACCCTTTTCAGATTATGACCGGTTTTGTACTGAAGGAAAATGAAAGTGCACGAGATGAATGATTTAATCAGTCGTCATGTGAAAAGAACAACTGTACTTTGTTGGAGAACCTATGTCAACAGCATAAAGGTGAAACAATGGAGATTACTACTTGTGACCAGACGGCCCATAATCTCCTTGCAGATATATTACTTCAACTCTAATGATGACTCAAGGATAAATACATGTTATCTGGGCATTTTTCATCGTTTTAGTGATGTCATCAAAGTAGTTCTTAAAATATATGTATCTATCACATCACTCACTATCAATGTGAAACTGGTTGTGTCAAGCAAACATGGTTCAATAAAAATATTATGTAAGCACTGTACTTTAGAACGATGAGCTATTTTTGTTGCTGTGATGTGACACTTTACCAAACTCTTACAGCGATATTTAAATAGTTCAAATTTGAGAACCCATGCCAGAGAAAAGCAATAGTCATTGAGCTATTCTCCACCTGCCATTCTTTGCCCAGCAGTTATATTGCACCTGTGCTTAATTGTTACAATTACATTTCATTCAGTTCAATTTAAGTAGGTTTGCTCCCGAGTGGCGCAGCGGTCTAAGGCACTGCATCTCAGTGCTTGAGGCGTCACTACAGACACCCTGGTTCGAATCCAGGCTGTATCACAACCAGGCGTGATTAGGAGTCCTATAGGGCAGCGCACAATTGGCTCAGCACCGTCCGGGTTTGGCTGGTGTGGGCCGTCATTGTAAATAAGAATTTGTTCTTAACTGACTTGCCTAGTTAATTAAAGGTTAAATAACAAATTCACCAACAAAACAAATCCTGAACTTTATGGGAAAGGCAGCAGATATTACGTTAAGGAAAAAGATGGACAAGCATTTACATTTCAGTCATTCTTATCCAGAGCATCTGACAGTGGTGAGGGCATACATCTTTGTACCGGTCCCCCATGTGAATCAAACACACAATGCTGTACCAGCTGAGCCACACGGAAGCTGCTATCGCCAGGTTGTTTGGATGATAACACCTCACCTCTCACATGGATAGCAGAGATTTATTTTATAGACAGTAGCTACCCACTGGGCACTAACTGGTTGAACCCCGTTGCACCCCCATATAGACTACCAGAGGTCCGGACAACATGCCCTCCGATTTGACACACTGAACTCTGTCTGCAAAGTAGTTGGTGAACCAGGCGAGGCAGTCATTAGAGAAACCAAGGCTATTGAGTCTGCCGATAAGAATACAGTGATTGACAGAGTCGAAATCCTTGGCCAGGTCGATGAAGACGGATGCACAGTACTGTCTTTTATTGATGGCGGTTATGATATCGTTTAGTACCTTGAGCGTGGCTGAGGTGCACCGGTGACCGGCTTGGATACCGGATTTCACAGCGGAGAAGGTAAGGTGGGATTCGAAATGGTCAGTGATCTGTTTATTAACTTGGCTTTCGAAGACTTTACATAGGCAGGGCAGGATGGATATAGTCTGTAACAGTTTGGGTCTAGGGTGTCACCCCCTTTGAGGAGGGGGATGACCGCGGCAGCTTTCCAATCTTTAGTGATCTCGGACGATACGAAAGAGAGGTTGAACAGGCTGGTAATAGGGGTTGCAACAATGGCGGCAGATAGTTTTAGAAAGAGAGGTTCCAGATTGTCTAGCCCAGCTGATTGTACGGGTCCAGGTTTTGCAGCTCTTTCAGAACATCTGCTATCTGGAATTGGGTGAAGGAGAAGCTGGGGAGGCTCGGGCGAGTAGCTGCAGGGGAGAGCGGAGCTGTTGTCTGGGGTTGTAGTAGCCAGGAGGAAGGCATGGCCAGCCATTGAGAAATGCTTATTGAAATTTTCGATTATCATGGATTTATCGGTGGTGACCGTGTTACCTAGCCTCAGTGCAGTGGGCAGCTGGGAGGAGGTGCTCTTGTTCTCCATGGACTTTACAGTGTCCCAAAACTTTTTGGAGTTAGAGCTACAGGATGCAAATTTCTGCTTGAGAAGCTAGCCTTTGCTTTCCTGACTGACTGCGTGTATTGGTTCCTGACTTCCCTGAACAGTTGCATATCGCGGGGACTATTCGATGCTATTGCAGTCCGCCACAGGATGTTTTTGTGTTGGTCAAGGGCAGTCAGGTCTGGAGTGAACCAAGGGCTATATCTGTTCTTAGTTCTGCATTTTTTGAAAGGGGCATGCTTATCTAAGATGGTGAGGAAATTACTTTTAATGAACGACCAGGCATCCTCGACTGACGGGATGAGGTCAATATCCTTCCAGGATACCCGGGCCAGGTCGACTAGAAACGCCTGCTCGCAGAAGTGTTTTCGGGAGCATTTGACAGTGATGAGGGGTGGTCGTTTGACCGTGGACCAGGCAATGAGGCAGTGATCACTGAGATCCTGATTGAAAACAGCAGAGGTGTATTTGGAGGGCAAGTTGGTCAGAATAATGTCTATGAGGGTGCCCATGTTTACAGATTTAGGGTTGTACCTGGTGGGTTCCTTGATGATTTGTGTGAGATAGCGGGGTGTCTTTTTGAGTGGGTGAATAAAGGTTGAAAATTCATTGATAAATGTCTTAACAAACAATGACTCATATTTCCACGTTGAAATTACATGGTGTGCCCAATGGGTACATGCTTTTATTGGATGATCTGTGGACATTTGGCAGAACAGTCAAACCTACATGGTCTACTGATGTGTACAATTGGCCCAAAGACTAGCTGGCATAATTAATAGACCAACAATAATGCAGCATGCAGGATGTGCATGGTCAGTTGAGTGACTCATTCAAGGAGTAAGAACAGGGAGTATTAACATCACCTTAAAACATTTACAATGGACCAAAGTCAGTGAGTGAGTTTATGGTTTACAATCCATTTGACCATGCCCTCCCTATTTCCTAATTTGTGTATATTCATCTCAGATGGCAAATGCTATTGACTTTGTACTGGCCGTGTGTTATTTCTCAGCCTTGAGTAGGGATTTCTACCTAAGGCAGGCTTGTTCTGCACACACAGTACTGTAGGCCAGGGATTGCCCTCCAGTGGCCACTGTTGATAGGAATTATGGAAATAGGAGACATATTTGGGTCAACACGGAGCAGGATGATACTACAGTGCCAAACAGGCGGCTCAGTGTGGCATGGCTCCCGAGTGGCGTAAGGGGTCTAAGGCACTGCATCTCAGTGCTAGAGGCTTCACTACAGACCCTGGTTCGATCCCGGGCTGTATCACAACCGGCCGTGATCGGGAATCCCATAGGGCGGCGCACAATTGGCCCAGCGTTGTCCTGGTTAGGGTTTGGCCGGGGTAGGCTGTCAATGTAAATAAGAATGTGTTCTTAACTGACTTACCTAGTTAAATCAAATAAAAATATATTTTTTAAATGGCCTGGTGCTGTACATCATTGTCATCATTACACAGAAAGGGCCACACAACTACAACACTGTAGTAAAGCGGTACAGCAAACTATAGTGGTAGAGAACCTACAATATTTGAGCCCAAGTTTGTTTTTCAGCCTTCAAAACTACTCTTCCCAGACAGAAATAGATGGGCTTTGGGCATTCCCTTAGCCAACTACCTCAACTCTATATTTTTATACAACGACTGACTGTTTCCTTGTTGAGATTCAATTGGCATATGTACATTTTCGCTGAGTTGCCATCTTAGAGCAACAGCAATAAGGAAACAGTCGATGGTTATACTTGATTAAAAACTATGATTGTTTTATAAAAAACTATACATTTCAGCAAACAAAAAGAAAAAACAGAGGACAAACATAGGTACACGGTAAGGGTTTAAGGAGTCAAATGTTAATTTCAAAACTCTAGTCTGCGCTCAACTCCGTGGAGGAGTTGAGTGAGGTACTTGGCAAGGCTGAGGATGGTGACTTGTTTCCAAAACACTTGATTTTGTTGCCATTATTGCGACTGCTACTTGCACTATACAAAACAATTATCTTACCCTCTGACTGGATGGCTGAATGCACAGTGAGTTTGTATTGAAAAGACCCAACGTGTTCTCATTTTGTCTTTGTCCAACTCTCCAATTATCTATCAGAGTCATTCCAAAGCTGGCAAAGAGGGAATTTAATTTAACATACAAATAAATGCTCATTGAGTCCCCTAGTTTTTTGGGGGGCAGCGCTGAAGTATCAGATTGAAAATTGGTCATGCTGGGTTGAGTGGAGGATCATGTTATTTTGTTTTGGGTTGTTGCTTTGGGGGCTATGAACTTTCAATGAGCAATGTCAAATTCCTTGTGTGCAAGAACCAAGAGAGCTCTCTTTATAAGAACCATATGCTCCTCTGATGTTTCAGGAGAAAAGCAAAACTGACCTCATAACACACAATACAATGTCCCTCTTTCTGTTATGGTCTATAGTACACTAACTTCCTCTGTTGCAATTTTCTCCTTTGTCCCTGTACCTTCCCAAGACCAGGGAAGGTACACCAAAAACACACCCAAACACACTCACAGGTTCTTTCTCCTCGAACAAAGCCTCAAAATTACCTTGATCAGTTTTCCTTCACTGTTCCCTTGAAATTACTTTTTTTCTCCTTTAGTTCCCTATTCTCAATGTTCCAGTCTCTTTTGTGCAATCACCTCCCTCGCTAAAGAGAAATAAAGAGCAACTGACTTTGAGGTAAAGACTCACAGGTACTCTCAAGCAGACACACAATCATCTCATGCACTCACACAGCACACACACACGCACAGAGTCCCAGGTTTCCCACTACACCGTGGGAACTGCATTGGTCAAAAGTAGCTACATTGTGTTAAAGGAGCTGTGAGAAGGGACTTCAGTATAAACCATGAATTGTCCATCCTAGCAGACCCAATTCAGACAGTTGGCACGCAGTAGTCTTTTCCGTGTAACTTCACCCAGGTCACCCGAACTGAGCAGGACTGGGAGCCTCCAAGTCCCTGAGAGGATAGATGCCTCAAAAACACCATTATTCAGGATACCCAGCTCGAGGCACACAATGGTAAAAACATCTTAATTAAACCCTAGTACAATGACAACAACAGGCGCTTTATGTACCCGGAGCTTTGACTGGACAACACTTGAACGTGAGCCATGGTGGTAACCCACGAATGGCAGTGCAGCGCAGTACAGTGAGTCTGGCCCTGGTGACTTCTGCCTACCGGTGGACCAGATTAACCTTCCCATCATCCGGTTCTGTTTGTTCTCTCCTTGCATATTGCTTTTAAAAGTCAGTCTTTTAAAAGTCAGTCTTCTTGATCACACACTTCAATTGGCAACACTCAGAACTTTTTAACTGGATGAAAGATGACTTTGAACCTGCACCTTTTAATCCTGGTGAGCCTTGGTGACAGTTGAGTCACAAACAGATGTATTTTGGCAGGGTCAGGGCATCCCAGAGAGCTACTGTAAATCTTTAACTACTATGGCTTGTAAATACAGTTGGACTCCACATGCTCACCCTAAACCTGTTCTGTTCCACTCAACAGTTATTCATTTAATTGAAAGACATGTGGGACAAAATACTGCAGATCAGGGGTGAGTTTCCTGAAAGCTTCGTAGCACTAAGTTCATATTTCTTCCAATGCCTACAATGTAGTGTAGTACACGATCTGAGTATTATGAAGCTTTCCAGAATCCCACCCCTGTTTGATATTGATCTCAGTCTTCATGACTCAAACCTGCCTGTCAGTGCCTGACCATGCAATGGGTCTCACAAGACTTTGACTGGTCTGGTTAAAACGATGGTGTGGTGTAAAATTGAAATGAAAGAATGTAGCTATGCTGCAACTGCCGTTTAGGAGAGCAGTTGTGTACAACCAGGTTGTTTTGCACTGGGTCAAGGAGAGGCTAGGGTTAACTTGTTTAAAAGGTCTGTAAAGGTGTTACGGCTTTCATATTCCGAGAGGCGAGAAGGATCGGACCAATACGCGGAGTGGTTAGTGTCCATAATTTATTAGCATCGAACTGAACACTATAAGAAGCAAGATAACAAATAGAAAATCAAACCGACAAACAGTCCCGTGTGGCACAACGACTACACGGAAGACAAACACCCACAAAACACATGTGAAACCCAGGCTGCCTAAGTATGATTCTCAATCAGGGACAACGATTGACAGCTGTCTCTGATTGAGAATCATACCCGGCCGAACACAAACATCCCAACATAGAAAATCAAACATAGACAAACCCACCCAACTCACGCCCTGACCAACTAAATAAATACAAGAAAAAGGAAAACATGTCAGGAACGTGACATAACCCCCCCCTTAAGGTGCGAACTCCGGGCGCACCAGCATAAACTCTAGGGGAGGGTCTGGGTGGGCGTCTGTCCACGGTGGCGGCTCTGGCGCTGGTCGTGGTCCCCACCCCACCATAGTCAATCCCCTCCTCCGTAGCCTCCTCCAAATTAACCCCACTAGATTAAGGGGCAGCACCGGACTGAGGGGCAGCACCGGACTGAGGGGCAGCACCGGAATGAGGGGCAGCACCGGAATGAGGGGCAGCACCGGACTGAGGGGCAGCACCGGACTGATGGGCAGCACCGGACTGAGGGACGGATCCTGGCTGGCTGGCTCTGGCGGATCCTGGCTGGCTGGCTCTGGCGGATCCTGGCTGGCTGGCTCTGGCGGATCCTGGCTGGCTGGCTCTGGCGGATCCTGGCTGGCTGGCTCTGGCGGGTCCTGGCTGGACGGCTCTGGCTGGTCCTGGCTGGACGGCTCTGGCTGGTCCTGGCTGGACGGCTCTGGCTGGTCCTGGCTGGACGGCTCTGGCGGGTCCTGGCTGGACGGCTCTGGCTGGTCCTGGCTGGACGGCTCTGGCTGGTCCTGGCTGGACGGCTCGGGACAGACGGACAGCGCTGGGCAGGCAGACAGTTCAGACAGTGCTGGGCAGGCAGACAGTTCAGACAGCGCTGGGCAGGCAGACAGTTCAGACAGCGCTGGGCAGGCAGACAGTTCAGACAGCGCTGGGAAGGCAGGCAGTTCAGACTCAGGCTGCGCTGGAGAGGAGGAAGGCTCTGACAGCGCTGGACAGGTGGGAGCAGCTGGAGAGAGAACCCGGAGAGACAGCCTGGTGCGGGGGGCTGCCACCGGAGGACTGGTACGTGGAGGTGGCACCGGGTATACCGGACCGTGAAGGAGGACACGCGCTCTTGAGCACCGAGCCTCCCCAACCCTACCAGGTTGAATGGTCCCCGTAGCCCTGCCAGTGCGGCGAGGTGGAATAGCCCGCACTGGGCTATGCTGGCGAACCGGGGACACCATCTGTAAGGCTGGTGCCATGTACGCCGGCCCGAGGAGACGTACTGGAGGCCAGATATGTTGGGCCGGCTTCATGGCACCCGGCTCGATGCCCAACCTAGCCCTACCAGTGCGGCGAGGTGGAATAGCCCACACTGGGCTAAGCACGCGTACTGGGGACACCGTGCGCTTTACCGCATAACACGGTGTCTGACCAGTACGACGCCCTCTCACTCCACGGTAAGCACGGGGAGTTGGCTCAGGTATCCTACCCGGCTTTGCCACACTCCGCGTGTGCCCCCCCCCCCCCAAGAGTTGTTTTGGGTCTGACTCTCGGGCTCCCAACCGCGTCGCCGCACTGCCTCCTCATACTAGCGCCTCTCTGCCTTCGCTGCCTCCAACTCCGCCTTGGGACGGCGATATTCCCCTGGCTGAGCCCAGGGTCCTTTGCCGTCCAGAATCTCTTCCCAAGTCCAGGAGTCCTGGGTTTTTTCCCGCTGCTGTTGCCGCCCTTCTCCACTCCGCTTGGTCCTTTGGTGGTGGGTGTTTCTGTTACAGCTTTCATATTCCTCCTCCTCGGACGAGGAGAGGCGAGAAGGATCGGACCAATACGCGGAGTGGTTAGTGTCCATAATTTATTAGCATCGAACTGAACACTATAAGAAGCAAGATAACAAATAGAAAATCAAACCGACAAACAGTCCCGTGTGGCACAACGACTACACGGAAGACAAACACCCACAAAACACATGTGAAACCCAGGCTGCCTAAGTATGATTCTCAATCAGGGACAACGATTGACAGCTGTCTCTGATTGAGAATCATACCCGGCCGAACACAAACATCCCAACATAGAAAATCAAACATAGACAAACCCACCCAACTCACGCCCTGACCAACTAAATAAATACAAGAAAAAGGAAAACATGTCAGGAACGTGACATAACCCCCCCCTTAAGGTGCGAACTCCGGGCGCACCAGCATAAACTCTAGGGGAGGGTCTGGGTGGGCGTCTGTCCACGGTGGCGGCTCTGGCGCTGGTCGTGGTCCCCACCCCACCATAGTCAATCCCCTCCTCCGTAGCCTCCTCCAAATTAACCCCACTAGATTAAGGGGCAGCACCGGACTGAGGGGCAGCACCGGAATGAGGGGCAGCACCGGAATGAGGGGCAGCACCGGACTGAGGGGCAGCACCGGACTGATGGGCAGCACCGGACTGAGGGACGGATCCTGGCTGGCTGGCTCTGGCGGATCCTGGCTGGCTGGCTCTGGCGGATCCTGGCTGGCTGGCTCTGGCGGATCCTGGCTGGCTGGCTCTGGCGGATCCTGGCTGGCTGGCTCTGGCGGGTCCTGGCTGGACGGCTCTGGCTGGTCCTGGCTGGACGGCTCTGGCTGGTCCTGGCTGGACGGCTCTGGCTGGTCCTGGCTGGACGGCTCTGGCGGGTCCTGGCTGGACGGCTCTGGCGGGTCCTGGCTGGACGGCTCTGGCTGGTCCTGGCTGGACGGCTCGGGACAGACGGACAGCGCTGGGCAGGCAGACAGTTCAGACAGTGCTGGGCAGGCAGACAGTTCAGACAGCGCTGGGCAGGCAGACAGTTCAGACAGCGCTGGGCAGGCAGACAGTTCAGACAGCACTGGGAAGGCAGGCAGTTCAGACTCAGGCTGCGCTGGAGAGGAGGAAGGCTCTGACAGCGCTGGACAGGTGGGAGCAGCTGGAGAGAGAACCCGGAGAGACAGCCTGGTGCGGGGGGCTGCCACCGGAGGACTGGTACGTGGAGGTGGCACCGGGTATACCGGACCGTGAAGGAGGACACGCGCTCTTGAGCACCGAGCCTCCCCAACCCTACCAGGTTGAATGGTCCCCGTAGCCCTGCCAGTGCGGCGAGGTGGAATAGCCCGCACTGGGCTATGCTGGCGAACCGGGGACACCATCTGTAAGGCTGGTGCCATGTACGCCGGCCCGAGGAGACGTACTGGAGGCCAGATATGTTGGGCCGGCTTCATGGCACCCGGCTTGATGCCCAACCTAGCCCTACCAGTGCGGCGAGGTGGAATAGCCCACACTGGGCTAAGCACGCGTACTGGGGACACCGTGCGCTTTACCGCATAACACGGTGTCTGACCAGTACGACGCCCTCTCACTCCACGGTAAGCACGGGGAGTTGGCTCAGGTATCCTACCCGGCTTTGCCACACTCCGCGTGTGCCCCCCCCCCAAGAGATTTTTGGGTCTGACTCTCGGGCTCCCAACCGCGTCGCCGCGCTGCCTCCTCATACTAGCGCCTCTCTGCCTTCGCTGCCTCCAACTCCGCCTTGGGACGGCGATATTCCCCTGGCTGAGCCCAGGGTCCTTTGCCGTCCAGAATCTCTTCCCAAGTCCAGGAGTCCTGGGTTTTTTCCCGCTGCTGTTGCCGCCCTTCTCCACTCCGCTTGGTCCTTTGGTGGTGGGTGTTTCTGTTACAGCTTTCATATTCCTCCTCCTCGGACGAGGAGAGGCGAGAAGGATCGGACCAATACGCGGAGTGGTTAGTGTCCATAATTTATTAGCATCGAACTGAACACTATAAGAAGCAAGATAACAAATAGAAAATCAAACCGACAAACAGTCCCGTGTGGCACAACGACTACACGGAAGACAAACACCCACAAAACACACGTGAAACCCAGGCTGCCTAAGTATGATTCTCAATCAGGGACAACGATTGACAGCTGTCTCTGATTGAGAATCATACCCGGCCGAACACAAACATCCCAACATAGAAAATCAAACATAGACAAACCCACCCAACTCACGCCCTGACCAACTAAATAAATACAAGAAAAAGGAAAACAGGTCAGGAACGTGACAAAAGGTAAAGTAGTGATAAGGGTATGGGATACCCAGTCAATACCTCTAGGGGAATGGATTAGGACTATACCCTGAGAGGAAAACACAGAAATATTGTCAGATGGATAGAGCACAAGTAGTTATAGTGCTGGTAGTAGTAGTATTAGTAGTAATGGTTGTTGTAGAAATAACAATGTGTTAGTTCTAACAGCAGAATAAACTTTTACATCTGCTGCTGCCACACCCTCTACTGCTCATCCTGTGTCTCCTTGACCTGCTGCCACTTCTACACTGCCAGATTGTAGCCTCTGCTCAGTCAGTCTGCGTTTTAGCCATTGGCTCACGCATAGATCCTGTTTTCATGTTGTGCCCGTTTTTCCTTGCCTGACGCTGTTTTCTGTCTCCAGTCTGTCTCCAGTCCCACGTCTCGTCAGTCCTGCCACCCTGCCCAGAACCCCCACTCCACTTCTTCCTTGGATTATGCTCCGGACCTGCTTACTCAGCCCCAACTCCCCTCGCTCCAGCCTCAGCCTCATAACCTGGCTTCCTGCAACCCGCCCAAGCTTCCCCTGGCCTGCACCCCATCTTTCCCCTGCTTTTCAATAAATACCTTGTATACCTCATCCCAGCATGGAGAGTGAGGCATCGAGAGAGGGAGGCGTCACTAAATGGCCAATGCCATCACGGGCGAAGGTCTCAAACCGAATGAGACACCATGAAATGCCACTCGGAAGCCCATTGTGTGGCCACTTTGATAATGAGGATTTCCATCCATGTGTGCTGTGAATCTGTTATATAAGAGGGTCTTGTTTATTCATAGTGTTTTCAGTTTGTGCAAAATCCCCCTCTGGATTTCAATGGCTTCATTATTGGGGCCCGGTTAAAGCCTCTTTCAAACTTCAAACATAAGAAGTCTTCCCTCCCTCGCCTGGTCAGGCACACTAACACTGGCCTGGTGGCCTGAAATGAAATTACACTGACTGTACGTGCTTCAATGTATTTTTCTGCTGGAGTATATGGTACAATTTGAGAATGTATGTGGTGTGTGTTCGTGTGTTAGTGTGAGTGTGCGTATTTATATGCTGTACGAGTGGGCTGTTGCAGGCAGCAATCTGCACACTTTTGATGTGCATTCTGGAAAACACCTTAGATCAGCTGTGTTCCTGGGGCTTTATCCATAAGGGCTTCAGCCATGCGGAGTTACTCACATGTACCCTATAACACCACAGGACACTGATGTAACATGGGCACGGCTGAGGACTCATAACTGTTCCATTTACCTGTTCAGTGTTCCTGTTCACAGTTCCCAAGGTATCCGGTATGTTCTGCACACAAGCTCACTCAGGTGTTAGCTAGCTAGTAATTGCCACAGCACCACAAAGGAGGTGGGGCTTTGTTTCTGGGATGTGCTGTACCGTGTAAAGCCTCACTAAGAGCTGTTTCCTGTGGGGTGGAATGGTGCACCAGACACTGAATGCACCAGGTACAGCAACAGCTATGGACCGAGGCAGAGGCTCAAGGGCTGGAGGAACAGAATATTGTGTGACTGGAAGGTTGTTGGTTCAAATCCCATTCCCAGGATAATGCAGGAGAAGTATTTGTATGAGTATTTGTTTAAGTTTGATTTTGTATTGAAAGAGGCCATAGTCTTTGAAGGGGTTATAACTGTGTTATGACTGCCAAATGAACTCCTAGATAGAGAATGGTACCCAGAGAGAGTGGTCTCTTCATAACAATTATAAAGAACAGTGCCACACCACCGGTGAGGTTCAGAGTCAGGAAATTTGGTTCAGTGAAGTCAGTTCCTTCCCTCTATAGATGTAGATGACAGCCACAGCAGGATTAACAGAGTGGCCAGCTCAGAGGTTTTACCTTTTTTTGGGGGGGGGGGGGGGTCCCCATTAGCAGGCAACAGCTAGGCTTCCTGGGGTTCTGACACATACTGGAAGAGTTTACAGACAAAAATACTTTACAATTGACATATGTTTAAAAGCATCAACATAGACATTACAGACTTAAACGCATACATACATTACTACATATACAGTATGTAATGACTTTGGTTTGATTGATTGTCTTTTAACACCGCATTATAATTCTGTCTTTTTGACCTATTACTTAATGACTTGCACCATATTCAGGTCTACTACACATCTGAGGATGCAGAACTTAATGCCAAACCAAAACAGTGGAATTGTGATGATCAAGGTAAATTCTATCAATTTTGATGGCTTGACAGAAAAGGAATACACTATAGGCCAATAATCATCTGTCTCTCTTTAAGAGAACATATTATGTAATGTCATGTAAGGGTTAAGTACTTCATGACCTTTGGACCTTTGAAGCATAACTTAAAAAATAAGAACGAGCAATCCTTTGTCTATAGTTGTGTCAATGGAAGTCTCTCTTTATGGCATCTGGATTATGCTGACATCACTATCACGCTGGTAGTGTCACAAGGCTAGCCGTATGTCAATCACAGGGTTGAGTGAGATTGACACTGGGCACGACCTTCCTGCAAAGCATCTATCTATCTATCTATCTATCAGCCCTTTGATCTCTACAGAGGAGAGGAATACTGAGAGGCACACTGACAGGAGGTTATGTAAAACTGTCTAGGCACAAAGTGCTACTCCAAGTAAAATACCTGCTACTCAAATAACAACTTGTGAGTATTTAAATAAGGTAGTTATACTGAAATATTCAGACTACAAATTATTTTATGGAGGATGAATTGTTTACACTGCATGATAAATCGACCACATGCATAACATGGTAAACTAAAGACATGCACAAGAGAGGACCATATCATATATAATATGAATATGTCTACTACCTATTTTACTCAAAGGAACACGCTCACACGGGGGATGAGAGTGCTTGTATCCAAACTGGTTGTAACGATTCTCGTGGGCTGAAGGAAGAGTGGACCAAGGTGCAGCGTTTAAAGTGTTCATGATTTAATCCAAAAAACCAAATCGAACAAAACAACAAACAGGAGAACGAAAGCGAAACAGTTCTGTCTGGTGTAGACACAAAAACAGAAAACAACTACCCACAAAACAACAGGTGGGAAAAGGCTACCTAAGTATGGTTCTCAATCAGAGACAACGATAGACAGCTGCCTCTGATTGAGAACCACACCCGGCCAAACACATAGAAATAGACAACATAGAACAAAAACATAGAATGCCCACCCCAACTCATGCCCTGACCAACCAAAATAGAGACATAAAAAGGATCTCTAAGGTCAGGGCGTGACAGTAGCCCCCCCCAAAGGTGCGGACTCCGGCCGCAAAACCTAAACCTATAGGGGAGGGTCTGGGTGGGCATTTATCCGCGGTGGCGGCTCTGGTGCGGGACGTGGACCCCGCTCCACCTTAAGCTTGGCCCACTTACGCCAAACCCTCGCAGCAGGCCCCGGACAGGAGGGCGACTCTGGCAGCTCCGGACAGGAGGGCGACTCTGGCAGCTCCGGACAGGAGGGCGACTCTGGCAGCTCCGGACAGGAGGGCGACTCTGGCAGCTCCGGACAGGAGGGCGACTCTGGCAGCTCCGGACAGGAGGGCGACTCTGGCAGCTCCGGACAGGGGATCGACGCTGGAGGCGCCGGACTGGGGATCGACGCTGGAGGCGCTGGACTGGGGATCGACGCTGGAGGCTCCGGACTGGGGATCGACGCTGGAGGCTCCGGACTGGGGATCGACGCTGGAGGCTCCGGACTGGGGATCGTCGCTGGAGGCTCCGGACTGGGGATCGTCGCTGGAGGCTCCGGACTGGGGATCGTCGCTGGAGGCTCCGGACTGGGGATCGACGCTGGAGGCTCCGGACTGGGGATCGACGCTGGAGGCTCCGGACTGGGGATCGACGCTGGAGGCTCCGGACTGGGGATCGTCGCTGGAGGCTCCGGACTGGGGATCGACGCTGGAGGCTCCGGACTGGGGATCGTCGCTGGAGGCTCCGGACTGGGGATCATCGCTGGAGGCTCCGGACTGAAGGGCGTCACTGGAGTGGAGAGACACACAGGAGGCTTCGTGCCATGGATCATCACTGGAGGCTTCGTGCCATGGATCATCACTGGAGGCTTCTTGCCATGGATCATCACTGGAGGCTTCGTGCCATGGATCATCACTGGAGGCTTCTTGCCATGGATCATCACTGGAGGCTTCGTGCCATGGATCATCACTGGAGGCTTCTTGCCATGGATCATCACTGGAGGCTTCTTGCCATGGATCATCACTGGAGGCTTCGTGCCATGGATCATCACTGGAGGCTTCGTGCCATGGATCATCACTGGAGGCTTCTTACCATGGATCATCCCTGGAGGCTTCGTGCCATGGATCATCACTGGAGGCTTCGTGCCATGGATCATCACTGGAGGCTTCGTGCCATGGATCATCACTGGAGGCTTCTTGCCATGGATCATCACTGGAGGCTTCGTGCCATGGATCATCACTGGAGGCTTCGTGCCATGGATCATCACTGAAGTGGAGAGACACACAGGAGGCCTGGCTCTGGGAGCAGGCACAGGACTCACCAGGCTGGGGAGACATGCAGGAGGGTTAGGGCTTAGCACAGGCACAGGACTCACCAGGCTGGGGAGACATGCAGGAGGCCTCTTCTTTAGCCGAGGCACCGGATACACTGGGCCGTGGAGGCGCACTGGCGGTCTCAAGTGCAGAGCTAGCACAACTCGTCCTGGCTGGATACCCCCTGTAGCCCGGCAAGTGCGTGGAGCTGGAACAGGCCGCACTGGGCTGTGCTGGCGAACCGGGAACACCGTGCATAGGGCTGGCGCATGATAACCCGGGCCGAGGAGATGCACTGGAGGTCTGGAGAGCAGGGCTGGCACACTCCATCCTGGCTCGATGCCCACTCTAGCCCGGCCGATGCGAGGAGCTGCGATGTAGCGCACCGGGCTATGAGTGCGCACTGGGGACACCGTGCACTTCACCGCATAACACGGTGCCTGCCCGGTCACTCTCTCCCCACGGCAAACACGAGGAGTTGGCTCAGGTCTATGACCTGACTCCGCCAATATCCCCGTGTGCCCCCCCCCCCCCAAAAAAATCATTCTGGGGCTGCCTCTCGTGCACGCCTCCTCGAGCCAACTCCTCGTAGCGTCGCCGCTCCGCCTTAGCTGCCTCCAGCTCCTCTTTAGGATGGCGATACTCTGCCGTCTGTGCCCAGGTTCCAAAGCCGTCCACGATTTCCTCCCATGTCCAACAAATGCTGCTCCTTCCTACCACGCTGCTTTGTCCTTTGGTGGTGGGTAGTTCTGTAACGATTCTCGAGGGCTGAAGGAAGAGTGGACCAAGGTGCAGCGTTTAAAGTGTTCATGATTTAATCCAAAAAACCAAATCGAACAAAAACAACAAACAGGAGAACGAAAGCGAAACAGTTCTGTCTGGTGCAGACACAAAAACAGAAAACAACTACCCACAAAACACAAGTGGGAAAAGGCTACCTAAGTATGGTTCTCAATCAGAGACAACGATAGACAGCTGCCTCTGATTGAGAACCACACCCGGCCAAACACATAGAAATAGACAACATAGAACAAAAACATAGAATGCCCACCCCAACTCACGCCCTGACCAACCAAAATAGAGACATAAAAAGGATCTCTAAGGTCAGGGCGTGACACTGGTCGAATCTAGTCCAGACTGAAACCGTATTCCTCTTTATTACCAGCCGTTATGCAACCCCCTCCTCTCACACAGAGCTCAGTTAGATAACGGAATTTATTTAGTCTTTGACACAGTTGACCGCCACGCACTCTGGCGCATACTCTAGAAATATGGCTGCCCTGACAAGTTCATGAGAATACTGAGGCTGCTGCATGGTGGCATGTGTACCACAGTGCTCAGCAACAGAGGCTCTGACTCAGAACCCTTCACTGTGGAGACAGGGGTCAAAGAGGGCTGCATCATCACGTCCGCCCTCTTTGCCAAGTTCATCGCTGACATCCTCCACCTCAAGACTCAAGTCCTTTACCAACCACCACCCAACAAGCCCTCTACTCCTCCCATAATACAAGTTGACAATAACACCCTTGAAAATGTGGATCACTTCCCATACCTCGGTAGCCTTCTCTCTTCCAAAGCCGACATTGACTCAGAGATAAACCACCGCCTCACTTGTCTCAGTGGAGCTAACGCAAGACCGAGGAAAAATAATTTCCCCACACTGCTATATGGAGCCGAAACATGGACCACCTACATTATGCACCTGAAAGCACTGGAATAACACCACCAAAGATCCTTACGAAAAATCCTGAGTATCAGTTGGAAGGACAGGCACACCAAAACCAGCAAGCTTGAGGAGCCCATCAAACAGCATCACCACTACTATAATACCATACCAAATCAGATAGACAGCCCACCCACTGGGCACACACTGGTTGAATCATGAAATTGTTGAATCAACGTGGAATAGATGTTGAATTGACATCTGAGCCCAAGTCACGCCTCCCGAAACAGATAATGTACTCCCAGTTGAAGGAAGGTCAGCGAACCACTAGCGGGAAAAAGAAACGCTACAAAGACAGCATTAAAACAAGCCTTAAAGCATCCCGGGTGGCGCAGTGGTCTAGCGCACTGCATTGCAGCGCTAGCTGTGCCACCAGAGATTCTGGGTTCGCGCCCAGGCTCTGTCGCAGCCGGCCCCGACCAGGAGGTCCGTGGGGCGACGCACAATTGGCCTAGCGTCGTCCGGGTTAGGGAGGGTTTGGCCGGTAGGGATATCCTTGTCCCATCGCGCACCAGCGGAACGCTAACCAAGGTCACCAGGTGCACGGTGTTTCCTCCGACACATTGGTGTGGTTGGATGCGCGCTGTGTTAAGAAGCAGTGCGGCTTGGTTGGGTTGTGTTTCGGAGGACGCATGGCTTTCGACCTTCGTCTCTCCCGAGCCCGTACGGGAGTTGTAGCGATGAGACAAGATAGTAATTACTAACAATTGGATACCACGAAATTGGGGAGAAAAAGGGGGTAAAAAAATAAATAATAATAAATAAATAAATAAACCTTTAAAAAAGAATCCCCTCCAACAACTGGGAGGACACTGCACTAAACAGACACAACTGGAGAAAATACATTCAAGAGGGAGCTGCACTACCCATAAAATATCTCCACTGTGCCGCAGAGGACAAGTGGCAGCTACGCAAGGAGAGACTCAACACCAGGAAGGCCTAACCACCAACCACAACCACCACTCATCCCTGCCCACACTCAGAGAAAGGTGGTCAGGGAGATGGTTGATGAAGAGTCTGGTGACAATCACGTAGAGGGCTACTCTGGGAACCAGAGTAGCTACTGGACTTCTCCTCCTTCACAATGTATGGCACCCACTTGAGTGATGCCTCAGCAGCTCTGGGAACCACAAAGCTCACCACACACAGTTCAGAGTAGTAGCCAGTTGTCTTCACTACGAGCCCTCGGCCTCAGCACTGCATACCTCTACCACATCTCCGATTCCTCTCACGCTTCAGATTACATTCAATGGATGTTTTCAAAAGATCAGGGCCCGGTTGCATTAAACATCTTAAGTTAATTACCCCCCTTAAAGTTTCCTTAACTTTAAGTAAGGTGCATTTCCCCCTTAAATTAAGTGGAAAAAGTTAAAGGTGCCCATGAGGTCCCTTAAGTGCTTCCTTCAGTATGGGTATTAATGTTAACAGTATTTGTGGAGGTGAATGTTGCTTTCCTCTGCCATGGTTTCAAAAGGAAAACATTCAACTAGATAGCTACTTCACCAAATAAGGGAAGGTGCACATTCACAATCCATGGCTACAAAGCTAAATGGCTAGCTAGCTACCTAACGTAAACTCACCCCATTCCGTACAAATGTGCGTAACCGCAACATTCAAACGAGGCTACAAAGAAAACTAATGGGACTGTAGCGACTGTGTTGACTTCAAAATCGAGGGTGTGAACTAGGTTTCTATTCAAGCGTTGATCGACATGGTAATGGCTCTATATTATTGGAGAAAAGTTGAAAAAAACGGACCCTCCGTTACATCGTGACGTGTCATGTCGTAACGTACAGCACGCATAAAGCAACTATTTCTGTCTTACAATCTCTCTCCACCAGGTGTAGCACTTCTCGCATAGTTTAAAAACAAGAAATGGACAGTGACGGGGGTAAGGGGGGGATACCTAGTAATTTTTTGCGTCATCATTGCATGCGATCATCATTCTCAAAGCCGCTCTTTACTTCTAAGATCACTTTAGCACCGCCCTAAAAACCCGATTCACATTCGACACAAACCTTCAAATAGGTATGTAATCACACATTATATAAACTCTTTATAGTGTTTTATTTACATTTTAGAGGCGATAAGGTGATAAGTTGGACAGATCGAGTGAAAAAAAGCAATTTTCCCACACAACATCTCTCCTTCTCACTATCACGCATTAGTTTCGCTTCCCCACCCGCCATTTTTTTAAAGACCCGACGGGGCTCATTGCCTGCTTGAATTATGCAGAAACGGGCAGCGTTTAGGTCATGTAATTGATTCTGTTGGAAAGGGGAGAAATTGTGCTTTACAATGGTATTGACATTACAGTTGATCTGGAAGTATTACGTTTTTGGGGCGCTAAAATAAGGGCAATTGTACGGACCAAGGCGATGTACGAGTTTACGTGAGTTTAAGTTACCTACTCTGTAAATTAGCTTGAAATGCTAGAATGTAATATAAACAAGTTGAGAAAGAATTAACTAAAATAAACCTGTTTTCTTATCTTCTGAATCAATTTGTTTATCCTGTCTTAAAATGTAGAGGTTCTGTTTTGCGATCTTCCAAAATAAATGTGATCTCTTTGACAAGATGTTCAGTCAGTGAATCAAGTCATCTCCATGGTAACCAGAAACTCTTTCTGCCATCAAACTACTGTAATACCCTTAAATTATGCCCTTACTGGAGGAAATGTTGTAGGGGTTCTATGCAACACCCTTAATTCCCTTAGGTAAGGGGAAACTATTCCTTAAGGGGAACACTTAAACTGTTTTATGCAACCGGGCCCAGGAAGCAGCAGCCAGGTGAAACAAAAAAGCTGGTACAGTGTCCAGATGCACCATCAAACAAAAACAATTAGCCAGCTGGCTAGCTAGCCATGCCATAAATATATGCAATGAAACTCAATGTTATCAAAAAACAACATAACAATTAAATATGCACATATTTACAGAAGCTCTCTGCTTAGGTTGCTACTAGGGTGCCATGGCAACTACAGAACCAATAAATATGATGGGCCTGGTTTTAGTCCAACACTGGAGTTATTTTGACCACTGAGTGTTAATTTAACTCTTTACAGTGTTAACTGTCACCGACGATGAAATTGATTTACATTAGCCATTAGGGTTAAGTGCCTTGCTCAAGGGCACAGACACTTTTCACCTAGTCGGCTCAAGGTTTAGACAGGGTTCAGGACAATGACCCTAAGCATACTGCTAAAGCAACACTCGAGTGGTTTAAGGGGAAAAATGCTAAACGTCTTGGAATGGCCTAGTCAAAGTCCAGACCTCAATCCAATTGAGAATCTGTGGTATGACTTAAAGATTGTTGTACACCAGCAGAACCCATCCGACTTGAAGGAGCTGGAGCAGTTTTGCCTTGAAGAATGGGCAAAAATCCCAGTGGCTAGATGTGCCAAGCTTATAGAGACATACCCCAAGAGACATGCAGCTGTAATTGCTGCAAAAGGTGGCTCTACAAAGTATTGGCTTTGGCGGGGTGAATAGTTTTGCACGCTCAAGGTTTCTGTTTTTTTGTCTTATTTCTTGTTTGTTTCACAATAAAAAATATTTTGCATCTTCAAAGTGGTAGGCATGTTGTGTAAATCAAATGATACAACCCCCCCCCCAAATATATTTTAATTCCAGGTTGTAAGGCAACAAAATAGAAAAAATGCCAAGGGGGTGAATACTTTCGCAAGCCACTGTACCTGGTTGACCGGGGTGCTGGCGACGGAACTCAGCGATGAGGGCTGGGTCAAATAAAATACAATTGCTACACCCTGATCAGTTTCACCTGTCCTTGTTATTGTCTCCACCCACTCCAGGTGTCGCTTGTTTTCCCCAGTATATTTATTCCTGTGTTTCCTGTCTCTCTGTGCCAGTTCGTCTTGTATGTTAGTCAAGTCAACCAGCGTGTTTTTCCTGTGCTCCTTTTGCTATTCTCTTTTTGTTAGTCTTCCCAGTTTTGACCCCTGCCTGACTCTGAACTTCTTTCCCGCCTGCCTGATCATCCTGCCTGCCCTGACCTTGATTCTGCCTGCCCTTCGGTACCTTTTGGACTCTGAACTGGTTTTGACCCTTTTGCCTGTCCTCAACCATTCTCTATTATCAAGAACACGTCCGACAAGTCCCCCAGTGTCTTCTGGAGAACCAGCTGTTCATCAAAGCGGATGATAGGGGAAGGCCTGTTCACGGCCTTCCCCTATTGGATTAATAAATACTGTAAGACTCCAACCATCTGCCTCCTGTGTCTGCATCTGGGTCACGCCTTGTGTCATGATAAAAATTGGATTGGTCACGTTCACGTGATTAGCAGATGTTATTGCGGGTGTAGCGAAATGCTTGTGCTTCTAGCTCCGACAGTGCAGTAATATCTAACAAGTAATATCTAACAAGTTACACAACATATACCCAATACACACAAATCTAAGTAGGAATGAATTGAGACTATATACATATAGAGCGATGTCAGAGAGGAACAGACTAAGATACAGTAGAATAGTATAGAATACAGTATATACATATGAGATGAGTAATGCAAGATATGTAAACATTATTGAGTGAATGAGATACCGTAGAATAGTATAGAAAACAGTATATACATATGAAATGAGTAATGCCAGATAAGTAAACATTATTAAAGTGACTAGTGTTCCATTCCTTAAAGTGGTCAGATACTGTATTTCTAGTCTATGCCTATAGGCAGCAGCCTCGAATGTGCTAGTGATGGCTGTTTAACAGTCTGATGGCCTTGAGATAGAAGCTGTTTTTCAGTCTCTCGGTCCCAGCTTTGATGCACCTGTACTTACCTCGCCTTCTGGATGATAGCGGGGTGAACAGACAGTGGCTCAGGTGGTTGTTGTCCTTGATTATCTTTTTGGCCTTCCTGTGACATCGGGTGCTGTAGGTGTCCTGGAGGGCAGGTAGTTTTCCCCGTTGATGATTTGGGCAGACCGTACCACCCTGTGGAGAGCCTTGCGGTTGCGGGCGGTGCAGTTGCCGTACCAGGCAGTGATACAGACCGACAGGATGCTCTCAATTGTTCACCTGTAAATGTTTGTGAGGTGACAAGCCAAATTTCTTTATCCTCCTGAGGTTGAAGAGGCTCTGTTGCGCATTCTTCACCACACTGTCTGTGTGCATGGTCCATTTCAATTTGTCAGGGATGTGTACGCCAAGGAACTTAAAGATTTACACCTTCTCCACTGTGGTCCCGTCGATGTAGATAGGGGGTGCACCCTCTGCTGTTTCCTGAAGTCCACAATCATCTCCTTTGTTTTGTTGCCGTTGAGTGAGAGGTCGTTTTCCAGGCACCACACTCCCAGAGCCCTCACCTCCTCCCTGTAGGCTGTCTCATCATCGTTGGTAATCAAGCCTACTACTGTTGTCTCGTCTGCAAACTTGATGATTGAGCTGGAGGAGTGCTTGGCCACGCAGTACAGGAGGGGGCTGAGCACACACCCTTGTGGGGCCCCAGTGTTGAGGATCAGCGGAGTGGAGGTGATGTTTCCTACCTTCGCCACCTGGGGGGGGGGGGGGGGGGGGGTCCAGGACCCTGTTGCACAGAGCGGGGTTCAGACCCAGGGCCTCGAGCTTAATGATGAGCTTGGAGTGAACTATGGTGTTGAATGCTGAGCTACAGTCAATAAACAGCATTCTTACATAGGTATTCCTCTTGTTCAGATGGGATAGGGCAGTATGCAGAGTGATGGCGATTGCGTCGTTTGTGGATCTGTTGGGATGGTAAGCAAATTGAAGTGGGTCTAGAATGACAGGTAAGGTAGAGGTGATATGATCCTTGACTAGTCTCTCAAAGCACTTCAGGATGACAGGAGTGAATGCTACAGTGCGAAAATGTTTAAGTTCAGTTACCTTTGCCTTCTTGGGTACAGGAACAATGTTGGCCATCTTGAAGCATGTGGGGACAGCAGACTGGGATAGGGAGAGATTGAATATGCCCGTAAACACCAGCCAGCTGGTCTGCGCATGCTCTAAGGCCGCGGCTAGGGATGCCGTCTGGGCCGGCAGCCTTGCGAGGGTTAACAAATTTAAATGTTTTACTCATGTCGGCCACGGTGAAGGAGAGCCCACAGTCAGTGGTAGCGGGCCGCAAATGTGCTTAGCCTGTCCGGAAGCAAGACTTCGGTCTCGGCGAAGTGGCTGGTTTTCCTTTTGTAGTCCGTGATTGTCTGTAGTCCCTGTCACATACGTTTCGTGTCTGAGCTGTTGAATTGCGACTCCACTTTATCTCTACTTACATATAGCTTGTTTGATTGCCTTGCGGAGAATAACTACACTGTTTGTATTCTGCCATATTACCAGTCGCCTTGCCATGGTTAAATGCGGTGGTTCGCACTTTCAGTTTCGCGCGAATGCTACCATCTATCGACGGTTTCTGGTTAGGGTAGGTTTTAATAGTCACAGTGGGTACTACATCTCCTATACATTTCCTTATAAACTCAGTCACCGTAACTGTGTATGCATCTAGATTATTTTCACAAGCTACCTGGAACATATCCCAGTGCACGTGATAAAAACAATAATTTTAAGATGACGCCGACGGAGATGGCAGCATCGCGACTAGCTCTTAGGAAACTTTGCAGTATTTTTTTTTTATGTACTATTTTTTACATTAATAGCTCAGGAAATATTTTGTGTCATTACATACAGCCGGGAAGAACTATTGGATTTTAGAGAGGCGGTAACTCACCAGAACTACCAGCATTACGACCAGGAATACGACTTCCCTGGAGAAGATCCTTTGTTCACTCTCCCAGAGCAATTGAAATTATTCCAAAGGCTGACCAAAAGCATCACAGACGGAGGAGAGGCACTCGAGGTGGCTTGCTGGTTCAACTTAGGAGGCACGCACACCACCCACCCCTTCCGAGTATATTACTCGCTAATGTTCGGACTTTGGATAACAAAGTTGATGAGCTTAGAGCAAGGATTTCTTTCCAGAGAGACATCGGGGCCAGTAACATACTTTGTTTCACGGAAACATGGCTCTCTCGGGATACTCTGTCAGAGTCGGTAAAGCCAGCAGGATTCTCGGTACATCGCGCAGACAGGAATACATATCTGTCCGGGAAGCAAAAGGGCGGAGGGGTGTGTTTCATGATTAACGACTCATGGTGTAATTCTAGGAACATACAGGAACTCAAGTCCTTTTGTTCACCCGACCTAGAATACCTCATAACTAAATGTCGACCATATTATCTCCCAAGAGAATTCTCCTCCGTCATCGCCACATCCTTTTACATTCCACCTCAAGCTGAAACCTCGAAGGCCCTCAAAGAACTTCCCTGGATTTTATGCAAACTGGAAACCACATACCCTGAGGCTGCATTTATTGTAGCTGGGGATTTTAACAAAGCAAATCTGAGGACTAGGCTGCCGAAGTTCTTTCAACATATCAACTGTACTACTCGCGCTACTAAGACTCTCGACCATTGCTATTCAAACTTTCGGAATGCTTACAAGGCCCTTCCCCACCCTACTTTCGGCAAATCTGACCATGACGCCATCTTGCTCCTCCCGTCCTATAGGCAGAAACTCAAACAGGAAGTGCCCGTGGTTCATACTATTGTTCCTAGCGGGGAAGTGCCCATGCTTCGTCCAGGATGTTCCTAGCGAGGACCCAGCACCTCTCCTCTGGGCCATAACCCTCCCAGTCAGCCAGTTATTGGAAGACAAAGGAGACAAAGGGCTGTGAGACAGGGGTTTAATTCTAGATACATTGAAAGTGGGATGTATACGGAGAGTGCGGGGCAACAGAAGGTAAACAGTAAATTGGCTAAGGACCTTAGAAATGGAGAAAGGGCAGATAAAACAGGGAGAAGGTTTGCGGGACTACACCTGGAGGGGCAGATCCCAAGTGGACAGCCATATCCTCTGCCCATGACGATAGCGGGGAGCAGGAGTCTGGTGGTGGTCTGCCTGTCACCAATACCTGGAGGTGGTCTTGAGGAGGGCGGACCGGGCTCTCTTCCAGATACGGCGACAGCAGCGGACGAACATCTGGTCCGAGGGTATGCTGACCTCTTCCTCCTGCTCAGGGAAGAGTGATAACCCATGGAACACTCAAACGACGAGAGACCAGTGGCCGAGCAGGGAAGGGTGTTGCGGGCGTATTCCACCCACATGAGTTGTTGGCTCCAGGTGATGGGGTTAGCGGAGACGAGGCAACGAAGAGTCATCTCTAGGTCCTGATTGGCTTGCTCCAACTGGTTGTTAGATTGGGGGTGAAAACCGGAGGACAGGCTGGCCGATGCCACAATGAGGGTGCAGAAAGCCTTCCACAACCGGGGACAAGAACTGAGGACCGCGGTTGGAGACCATGTCCCGGGAAGTCCATGGATCCGGAAGACGTGCTGCACCATGAGCTGGGCTGTCTCCTTGGCTGAGGGTAACTTGGGAAGGGGAATGAAATGGGCAGTTTTGGAAACCTATCGACCACCGTGAGGATAGTGGTGTTGCCATCTGATGGAGGGAGACCCGTGACAAAGTCCAGGGATATATGGGACCAGGGGAGGTGAGGAATGGGAAGAGGTTGAAGGAGGCCAGCCGGAGCTTGCCGCAGAGTTTTATTCTGGGTACACACGGTGCAGGGGGCGATGAACGTGGAGACGTCAGGTGGGCCACCAAAAACGTTGTCGTACAAAGGCCAGGGTCCGTCGGGAGCCAGGATGGTAGGCCAGTCGAGGAAGTGTTGCAGATGCACTCTGGAGTTGGGTTGCGGCCAATCCACCACCGCTCTCACCTTTCCAGGATCCATCTGTATGTTGCCTACAGCTATGATGTATCCAAGGAAGGAGATGGTGCAGCGATGGAATTTGATTTTCTCTGCTTTGATGAACAGCTGGTTCTCCAGAAGACGCTGGGAGACTTGTCGGACGTGTTCTTGAGCCAAGCATAAAAACGAGGATGTCATAGAGATAGACCAGGGTTTCCCAAACTTGGTCCTGGTTCTCCCCTGGGAGCAAGTTTTTTTTCCCCCCAGCACTACACATCTGATTCAAATAACCAAAGCTTTATGATGAATTGGTTATTTGAATCAAATGTGTAGTGCTAGGGCAAAAAACAACATTTGCAACCAGAGGGGGGCCTAGGATCCAGTTTGGGGAAACCCTGAGGTAGATGAACATGAACCGGTTCAACATGTCACAGAGAACGTTGTCCAGGGCCTGGAACACTGCAGGAGCGTTGGTCAGTCCGAATGGCAACACCAGGTATTTGTAGTGCCCGCTAGCCATGTTAAAGGCGGTCTTCCGCTCATCCCCTTGCCGTATCCGTACCAGATGGTATGCGTTTCGGAGGTCCAACTTGGAGAAGATGGTAGCCCCCTGGTGAGGCTCAAAAGCCAAGGGGATGAGGGAAGCGGGTAATGGTTTTTAAGTGTGATTGCATTCAGGCCCCGGTAATCGATACATGGGTGCAGGGTTTTGTCCTTCTTCTCAACAAATGGCCCCGCCGGCCATGTGCCGGCGGGGGGAGGCAGAAGGACGGATACCCCCTGCAGCCAGAGAGTCCTCAATGTACGTCTCATTCGCCTTGGTCTCTGGACCCAACAGGGAATAAAGCCGGCCCCGAGGCGGTGTAGTGCGGTGTAGTGCCCGGGAGAAGGTCGATGGCGCATTCATAGGACGGATGGAACGGTGGAGATGTTCAGGGCTTTTCCCAAGCCCGCAAGAAGACATCCCAGGGCAGGCTGCGCCGACTTCAGGCAATGAGCGTGGCAGAACGGGTTCGAACCCTTGATCGAACCCACAGTCCAGTCAACAAGGGGATTGTGTCTCTGGAGCCATGAAAACCCCAACACAATGGGTACCTGAGGGATTCGATAAGTAGAAACTGGATCGACTCGCTGTGGTTGCCTGACAATCGCAGGTTGTGGGTGACTCTGCCAATCGAACACCTATCCAGCACTCTGACATCCATGGGAATGGAGAGGGGTTGAGTGGGGATTCCCAGCTCAGACAACAGGGTAGCGTCCATAAAACTCTTGTCGGCCCCAGAGTCAATGAGTACCCGGACAGATTTGGACCGGTCACCCCACAGCAGGATGGAGAGGGGTACGAGTAAGAGGAGACTGGACATTCTCCATAATGCCCACCAGTGTACTCATATCTCCTGATGAGCCGGGTCTTTTAACAGGACAGGTAGAAATGTAATGACCTGTAGTCCCACAATTCAGACAGCTCTTGGTGTTCAGTCTGTGGAACCATTCGGCAGGAGACAATCTAGCTCTGCCAAGTTGCATAGGCTCCAGAGGAGGCAAGTCGGCAGACCTCTGTGATTCCCGGGGAAACTTGGGTAACCTCTGAATTTCTCGGCAATGTAGACGCAGAAGACTTTCCAGGATTCCTCGGAGGTGAGGTGGGTTCCATGGATGAGCGAAGGGGAGTGGGAACAGACCTCCGCTCCCTCCTACATTCCCTTAGTCACCCATCCATCCGGATGGTCAAGGCGTTGAGAGAGTCAAGCTCCATGGGCAGCTCCTGGGTTGCGAGCTCGTCTTTCACCTCCTCCAATAACCCATGAAGGAATGTATTGAACAGTGCTTCCGGGTTCCAGGCACTCTTAGCGGCCAACTTGTGGAAATCGACTGCATAGTCTGCCACAATACGGTAGTCTTGGCGTAGTCAGAGTAGCTTCCGAGCAGCCTCTCTCTCGGACAACGGAGAATCAAACACTTTCTTCACCTCCTCCATGAACTCCTCTAGTCTGAAACACATGGTGGCTTGTTGCTCCCACACCGCCGTAGCCAAGGCAAGAGCCCTCCCGGACACCAGTGTTATAAGGTACACTACCTTCAAGCGGTCCGAGGGAAAAGAAGAAGGCTGTAGCTCAAAGATTAGGGAGCACTGGGAGAGAAACGCCTGACAGGTCCCTGAATCTCCAGCGAAGCATTCCGGAAGTGGTAAGCAGGGTTCCCGGGAAGCCGGGGTGGGCTCGGGGGACGTACTGCTGACAACGGGGTTACTGAGAGGCTGGGAGGTTACTGTAGTGCCTGACTGTCTAATAGACAATCCGCAGACTTGCTCCAGCAATGTATGGAAAGTACGGTCATGGCGTTCCGCCAAGGTCTGGAATCCTCCCATAAGGTTGTGAAGGAACTCCTTGTGTCTTCCAATGGTGGCTCCGTGGGAGGAGACAGTGTCGCGGAGCTGGTCCAAGTCTGCTAGGTCAGTCATGACCAGTTCGTACTATCAGGACTCAGGATAAAACCCAGATGCAGACAAAACAGGGGGCAGGCAAACGACAGGTCAAGGGCAGGTTAGTAATCCAGGGCAGTGTCAAAAAGGTACAGAACAGCAGGAAGGCTCAGGGTCAGGGTCAGGACAGGCAGAATGGTCACAGCAACTATAGACACACGAAAAACGGGAAAACACACTGGTAGGACTTGACGGGACAAGACGAACTGGCAACAGACAAACAGAAAACGCAGGTATAAATACCCAGGAGATAATGGGGGAAAATGGGAGACAAGCCCAAGACAGGTGAAACAGATCAGGGTGTGACACATTTAAAAACATTTCTGAAAATGGATAAATAGTGTTTTGGAATATATTTTTCAATTGTAAACACTGTTGAGGGATATCAGTTTGAATTAAGTTAAAATAGCCTACTGTGCAAAGTTTGAAAACAACACAATTTTTTATGAATTCATGGAATTAGGAGATTCAAACATTTTAATATAAGAGATCATTAGATACAACATTTTGGTGTTTAATGTACATGTGCACACTGACCAAAGTATTTAAAGTGGATTAGAACAGGAGAGGGTGTATGCAGTACAACACCAGTTAACAGCACTGATAATCCCCAGAGGTATTGGGAAACGCAGACAGACCAACGTGTAGAGTGTGTGTGTGTGTGTATATGTGTGCGTGCATACGTGTGTGTGTCCGTTTGTGTGTGTGTCAGACATACCCTAAACAAATATGATGACACACATATCAATTGAACAGGATGGAACACTGGCACCTAATTATAACTAAACAGGTTCATACACTTCCTCATGCTATTGCAAAAAGGAGTGCCAACTGCCTAGAAGTGTAAATAAGTATAGTTCCAGATACAATAAGAGGCTTGGTCAATCACCTTCCTATTACGGGACATTGACACAATGTTCCGGTGTGGGTTACAGCTCTGTCCTGTACCTTATCTGTCTATAATGTTTTCTAATATAATCTAATTCTAATAAAGTTGTGCTCTCTGACAGCTGACAGATTCATGCTACAGAATTAAACTGTCTCTGACCAGACCTATGACAAAGGCTGGTCACATAAATGCTCCTTTGGCTGTGTGGTCTCTATTACATCCTGGGTTTTCACTGAGTCCTCATGGGGAAGCTCTTTCATACAACACGGTCCTGCTGTGCTGTCCATCTCACTTGTACCTTTTACAGCAGCCAGGTGACAATCATCCCTCCATTCCTGTCTACGATCTGATTACATTCACTCCCCCTTTTGTTCCAAACGCAGGAGAGCGAGAGAAAAGTACTCAGGAAACCTGAAACCAGATTATGACAAAAAACAAGGTGGAGGACCATCAAGTAGAATGGAGGTAATACCACCATTGTATCAGCACCTGTTCACGCAGAGGTCAAGGTGTGAGTTTAGACTCTACAATTGGAACCAGTATATAAAACGTATTGTGCGTATAAAGTTCTGTAAAGTTGTTTTACTATTAACAGCTCTTTTGTTTTCACACTGCAGTTCAGGAAAACATTATCCAATGTTACAGTGATCTCAGATAAAAAGTGAGTCAAATGAATGTGGAATGCTACATTTGAGTGTATAGTAGCAAGCCATCGTATGACATACATTTTTTGTAAGATGAATGTAGATTTTACAGTAAGATGCAACATAATAGGGTAAGGATCTTGTGACATAACACCAGGACACAATAACAAGGAAGTTTGCAAAGGCAGGCCTTAGGTAAACACCTCATAGTTGTGTTAGATTATTATACTGATTTGCTTTATCTTTAATTGGCTACTATGTGGTTTCTTATTCTCCTCCTGGCTTACATTCAAATATGATCAATTGATGGAAAGCTTCGTTTATTTAAAGTGAGAGTAAATGAATTGCATTGAAAACCTTCATTGCCAAGTGTTAACTCGTGGTGAGATGTGTTGCCTAGCAACTGTGCAGAGATAAGTGGCTTTTTCTTGCTTGCTACATCAGCCTATGCTATGCTCAATGATGAACAATAATTAGCAATGGAAATAAATAAATATAATCAGCATATTTTCAGTTGGACTGCCTATATGTCATTAGATCACAGCACAGCTAGGAGTCGTAGATCCTGATAACGTCTATTAATAGAACCTTTTGTAGATGTAGCATACTGTGGGGTAGATTGCAAAAGTGTAGATACAATTATTATTACATAACATGATTTGTGGCTCAGCTAGTACAGCATGGTGCTTGCAATGTGAAGGTTGTGCGTTTGATTCCCACGGGGACCAGAACATCATTTATTTTAATAAAAGTACAAAAATGTATGCACTCACTACTCTAAGTTTCTCTGGCTAAGAGCATGTGCTAAATTATTAAAATAAAATAAAAAATAAAATAAAAATCCTGGTGCTGAAGGTGCATGTGATAATACTTCCTGCTATTTAAGTGTAAGTATTAGCAGAAAAGCTGTTGAAATGTTGAGTAATTCAAACAGCTTTATGTTCAAAGTAATAGCAATGTTTTTTGTCCTAACACTTGATGGGTTCTAATGGTCTTATGTGTCCACATAAATGGCAATTTGTTGCACAATTTCAGGACAAATATGTTCAGCGACAGGACACTGGGTTTCTTAGATGTCCGTTACTAGCCTGACTTCAATCACTGACCTGTAGATGACAGAGTAAAACAACACAAACTGTTGAGAGGATGTGAGGGGACTTTTGAGAGATAAAACTGTAATATAAAACATTTTATAACAAATATAGTTTTTTGTTATCCTTTTGAAGAAAGCCCTAGAGACGTGGAATGGAGCAGGAGTGAAGATTGTTCTTACTACTTAAGTGTATTCTAACATCAGTCCTCTCCCATGAGGATGGGACAAGTCTCTGGTAACACCTTATAGTCCCCTACAGACATGTATTGAAGGGTTGGTTGTTTAGCAACACACTGACAAGTGCGCAACTATGGGGTTGGCTTAGACTGTTGACAACATGTAAACTATATTTTGTCTTCAAATGTTTCTTGAAAACATAAACACGTTTGTATGTTGTACCAGCTGTTGGTTAGCTAGCTAGCAAATGTTTGCCATATTTGCATAGACATGTGAAAAAAGCTCAAAACAAGACATGGTATCAATAACAAGATACAACAAGCTGAAATGAGCCATGTACGATTCCCCACAAGGCAGCTTCTGGTCATTGTTGCTAGATATCTGACCAGAATCATAATAACCCACACCTTGCAGACACATCGATGCACATGCATAATTCTTGTGACGTTGTCGGCCAACCCGTAGATAGATGTTACAACAGTAGTTACATCTATAATGGAAAGTTTCCTCTGCAATTCTAATTACATTTCACTATTTATTTTACAGCAAAACTAAAACCTGCAACACACTGCTTAACAGTTGATAGTTTAGTGATGGCACAAACTAGTTGGCTTCCATTTCAACACCCTGCATCCTACACTGAGTATACCAAACATTAGGAACACCTTCCAAATATTGAGTTGCACCCCCCCTTTTGCCCTCAGAACAGCCTCAATTCGTCGGGGCATGGACTCCACAAGGTGTCGACAGGGATACTGGCCCATGTTGACTCCAATACTTCCCAGAGTTGTGTCAAGTTGGTTGGATGTTCTTTGGATGGTGGACCATGCCTGATACACACAGGAAACTGTTGAGCATGAAAAACCCTGCAGAATTTCTTGACACAAACCGGTGCACCTGGCACCTACTACAATACCTTGTTCAAAGGCACTAAAGTATTTTGTCTTGCCCATTCACCCTCTGAATGTCACACACACAATCCATGTCTCAATTGTTTCAAGGCTTACAAATCTTTCTTTAACACATCTCCTCCATCTACACTGATTGAAGTGGATTTAACAAATGACATCAATAAAGGATCATAGCTTTCACCTGGATTTACCTGGTCAGTCTATGTCATGGAAAGAGCAGGTGTTTTGTACAGTCAGTTGTATATGCTACTGAGTAGGAAGGGGTAACCCTGGGGTTCTAGGCAACCATGTAAATCACACCTCTCTTTTAGCCATTTTAGCTGTATAAAACTGGTCCAGGAAGAGTTGACTTGTAAACCTTGTGATGCCTTGTTCAAAACCCCATGCATCTTCCCCTCGGTGCCTTGAACAAGGGGATGCTGGACAATAGAAGACCTGTTTTTTTTTGTCCGCAAGTCTTCAACCCCTTAGTCCTCAGTTCATTATCTGAATGACCTGGAGGGACAATCTATGTGTCTTTTCTTGGAGGGGGGACGGCGACACACCAATTCTAGGTTGGAGGGGGTGACACAACGTGACCCAACGTTGGCTATGGGGGGGGGGGGGGGGGGGGGATTCAGGCGAAGACGGGGGAAAGGGAGTGGTGGGGGGACAATGCAGTGGCTGTCCCTAGTAGGCCCCATAGATGCCACATAAAGACCCGATTCTTCCCCCTGTTGGCTGGCCCAGCCGACCCAGCACTGAAAACTAGCCTCTCCCTCTCCCCCTTCGGACTCGGCCAAGGCAGAGCAATTTAGGAGGGGGCTGTTGTTTTGGAGAGAGCCCCTGTGGGAAAGTCATTAAAGTGTTAAGCATTTCCCTTTTATTTATTTATAAGGGACTCTTGGGAGAGGGATCCGATGAGCTCCTCGATGGTAATGAGGGCTGACACCGATTGACCGCCCTTCGCTACTTTGCCCGCTACCATGGCAAACTGGAAAACGAACGGCCCGCCTCTGTTAAGAACCAGCCTGTCGACACTTTGAGACACTTCCGCTTCTCTACAGGTGGCCACCATCCACCAGCAATGCAGTAAATTAGGCTATTCTTACTGCAGGAAAGGGCCTTCAGACGATGAGGAGTGTGTTGGCTGGTTGTGTGGAAGGAGGTGGTTAGTAGTGATGTGTGAGGTTGATATTTTATTACACCAAAGATCACTGAATCATAATTTACTTAAAAAGGCCCAGCACGACACTAGGTGACTGGCTGGGAACCACCCTGAGATGAGGCCATGCATTTAATCATAGACCGAACCGAATGAGTCTCATGTTACTCCTACTGTACCATGACCCTCACAGGTGGCTCCTGGCAACTTAATTGGGGAGGACGGGCTGGAATGAAGTCAATAGAATGGTATCAAACACATCACACACATGGTTCCATTATTATGAGCTGTTGTCCCCTCACCAGCCTCGTGACGATCATACTATACATATTCAAGAGTTGCGAATAAGGAAGCAGGTATATTCTGTGGGAAGGGCTGAAGTAATCACTCCAATGTTCTGATAGCAGACCATATACCATGATATACCTGTTGATATAGGCTACTTGAGACTTCAGAAAAGCCGATACACCTTTATAGTTGTTTACATACAAGTGTAGTGACTGTGGGGTAAACGAGTGTCATTGCTGTGTAAATACAATGAGGAAGTACATAAGGAAATTGACGATTTGATAGTGTACATGCCCCTGCTTGCATTTTAGAAATGGTTTACTTTGCTCACACTATTAAGTACCATGACTTTTCACTTGATTGGATTGTCTAACCTCAGCTAATGTGGCAATATATAGTCAATGGCTTTATTGTAACATTAGTTCATCAGTAAACGCAGCATTATAAACTTGCCATGTGAAGACATGTTAAGCTAATTCTTATTTGACACACAAAGCAAAAACTGGTCTGAAGCAGTCTGCTGTAGACGCATCAAGTATGTTTTTTCATTGTTGCATCAGTTCTATGAACTATAGAGGCCCCTGCTGGTGAAGACTATTACTGCATGTTGTTTACCAGTTCTCCACTGCACCCCAAATTGCCTGAACAAAATGTACCATTTCCGTATATATTTGGTACTCCTGCAACAGTGGAGGCTGCTGAGGGGAGGAAGGCTCATAGTAATGGCTGGAATGGAGTAAATGGATGAATTTTTGATACCATTCAATTTACTCCATTCCAGACATTATTATGAGCCGCCCTCCCCTCAGCAGCCTCCACTGCTGTAGGAGTACCAAACATGATATGGAAATGGTAATTTTGTTCACACATGCTTAGCTGACCCCTTTCTAAACCCAGGACTGAAAAAACTATCAGACCATATAGTATACCCTTCATGTTAAAACACAGACAACCAGAGTCACAAAAAATAGACAGTTCATCTAACTGACTCTCTCCACTGCAGCAGCATGTTGTTGGACTCCTATACACTCTATTTCACCACCGACAACACCTAGATATTAGTGCAACACTACACCATTTTTGGTTTGGCTAAAATATGTATCTGTTTGAATAGGCAGCACACCACCGGTGGAGGATAACATTTAGAGAGGAGCTCCATGTCAAAGACCCCCAGTTGAGCTAAAAAAGGAACTGAAAATAACCATTACCTCGTATACGTCAGTATATGGGAGCCACTGTCTCTTACTGGAGAAAAAACTGAATGTGATTGATCGGCTTTGCTAATGGTAGAATATAGGAAAGGCTCATTGATTTGTGTACCAGAGCATCAATGCAGTTTACACAACAGCCTGGCCTCAAAGAGTAGACGTAGCATAGTACATGTAAATATGTATGTTAGTATGATATGTTATGTTACATAAGACAGAAGGTTACTTACAGCTGTTATATGTAACTTTTTCGGCGACGCGACAAAATTCACACAGAAATGTGAGTTATAGATCTGTAATTCTCACTGAAAGCAAGTCTAAGAAGCGGTAGATCTGTTCTATGTGTACTATTTCTATGCTTCCTGTTTTTAAGTTTAGTTTTTGCTTCTTTTACTTTCAGTTTTGTACACCAGCTTCAAACAGCTGAAAACACAATATTTTTGGTTATGGGAAGGATATTTCAGAATGGTATAGATGGTGCCATGATTCTCTACACTATACTTGCTTGTTTTGTCACATAAACAGAAATTAGGTGACTTTTTGCAACCAGGAAATGGTGGAGAGATTTCTGCATAGTGCATCATTAAGCCAAAAACTAAAGAATGGACCTACGTTGAACTAACGTGGATTAAACATTGAATTGATGTCTGTACCCAGTGGGGAGGTTGGTCAGGGCAGACGGACGGGTGTATAACGTGAATGTCTAAAAACCCAATGGTTGAGTGTTCAAATCACAGATACATTTTTGCTAATTAGCAACTACTTACTACTTTTTAGCTACTTTGCAACTACTTAGCATGTTAGCTAACCCTAACCTTAACCCCTAACTTAGCTTAACATTAGCCACCTAGATAACATTAGCCACAACAAATTGGAATTCTTAACACATCATACAAATTGCAAATTCATAACTTATTGTACAAATTGCAATTCGTAACGTATCACACAAAATGGATTATGGACATACACAAATTAATATATACACCATACGAAATGTAATATATCATACTATTTTGAGTGTCACAGATTTACGTTTACTATGTTACGTCCAGGTTGGTTTCCAGTGCTCTCCCAGTGCTCTAATATATAGAGTCTCTCATATATAGAGTGACTGGTAAAAAAGAGGTTATGCAACAGCATTGACCACTTGAGTAACTGGTGTTTTATGGGACTGAATGGAGAGGCCTCTGAAAGGCATTATAGGAGACCATTAGAATTCACAGCAGCACTGTATTGGTATTAAGACTCTGTTGCTGCTTATATCCAAATCTGCTCCCAGATCTGCAGGGGTCTTTCTTCTCCGTGTTGCCCCCCAACAGCTCCTGGGATGGAGACCAATAGCAGAGGTCCAACAGTCCCCGGACATACTGTGGCAGACCAAAACAAAACATCACAACGACTTAGTCAGGAAGTTTCCTGTCTTTACTGCTTTGCACAGCAACAGACTGTAATCAAAGCAATTTAGAGTTTAAATAAACAAATGTCTAATCTCATTCAAGACTACTGGGGTTGGATGGATTTCTGTGTTTTGTGCCTTCCCATTGGGAAAACATTGGTTGAATCAACGTTGTTTCCACGTCCTTTAAATGAAACGACGTTGAAACAATGTAAAATCAGCAAGAAAAGAAACGTCCCTTTTTCAGGACCCTGTCTTTCAAAGATAATTCGTAAAAATCCAAATAAGTTCACAGATCTTCATTGTAAAGGGTTTACAGTTTTTTCCAACTGCTTACACACAAAATCTTTTCATGTCACACGATTTTTGAAAACTACACACCAAATATCCAAAACCATAAGCTATTTCTCAGCCTTTGACTCAGTTGTAAATTGCAAAAAACACTTTTTTCAAAACACTACACACAATTCTCTACCTAAAACACAAAAATCTAACAGGAAGTGACTTGTTTTCCTTTTCCAAACACAACCAATCAAAATGCTACACTTATTCACCAGGTCACACACACACTCCTCACATGTGCAAACACTAATAGCTTAACTGATCACTAACCAATCACTGCTTTACTGTAGTATAGGCCTATAAATAGGTCAAAGGTCAAAGGTCAGATTACCTGTTTTGAACAATGGATGCCAACAATGGACAGAGAGCAAGAGGAGTAGGAGGGAGAGGAAGAGGAAGAAGAAGACGAGGGCAAAGAAGAGAAGGAAGGAGAGCCATCTCTGATGAGATTAGGGCAACACTTGTTGATCATGTGATCAACCACGGTTTGACCATGAGAGAGGCTGGACTGAGAGTCCAGGCCAACTTGAGTCGATTTACAGTGGCATCCATAATTCGAACCTTCAGAAATGAGAACAGGTATGCAACTATCTAATGACTATTTTAGCATTACAGTAATGTACTGTAAAATACGTATGACTGCATAGTATTGCATAAACATTTGTAACTCTATGCCATCCATTTACTGCACTGCATTGAATGAATGAGGTTGGTTATCATGCTGTACTACATGTTTTGTACATTGTTTACAGTTCCTATGCTGAACACATACTGTGTTTGAATTCTGTACAAAGTGGAAAGGCAAAGACACCATGGAGGACGAGGACGCTTGTTTACAGATGTACAAGAGACTGCAATTATAAATATGGTTTTGGCCAACAATGCAATTAGGATTCGAGAGATAAGAGAGCATATCTTGAATAATGACACCATATTTAACAACATCAATGCTGTAAGCCTGTCGACCATACAACGCTTCCTCCAACAGCACAGAGTGACGATGAAACAACTTTACAAGGTGCCATTTGAGAGAAACTCTGACAGAGTCAAGAATATGCGACATGACTTTGTAGAGGTATGTATGCAACACTACTTCCAGTACTTCAGACATACCATATTTACTCATCTGTATATCCTTTTGTCTGTTACAGAGAGTATTGGAGCTGGATGCCCATGTAATTCGCCATGAATTTATTTATGTGGATGAGGTTGGCTTCAACCTCACCAAAACCAGGCGCTGCGGAAGAAATGTAATAGGACAAAGGGCAATTACCAATGTCCCTGGACAGCGTGGGGGTAATATAACTATGTGTGCTGCAATCACTCAAAACGGGGTCCTCCTGATCCAGATCAGGAGCCTGCTAGATTTGTGGTTTTATGGGACAATGTTAGTTTTCACCGGGCTGTTCTGGTCCAAAACTGGTTTGCCACCCATCCACAATTTGTAGTTTTGTGCCTACCCCCATATTCACCTTTTCTAAATCCCATAGAGGAATTCTTCTCAGCCTGGCGCTGGAAAGTGTATGATCGCCAACCCTATGCCCGCATGCCGCTTCTCCAGGCAATGGAGGACGCATGTGGGGACATAGAGGTTGCCTCTGTCCAAGGTTGGATACGCCATGCTAGGAGATACGTTTTCTCTTGCCAAACATCGAAGGAAGTATCTTGTGATGTGGACGAATTAGTGGCCAGACCCAGGCCGGAGAAGAGATGAAGCGTAGCTTAGCACTGGTGACTGCTCCCCCCCTACCAATTCCTGGACTGCCCCCCCGGGACCCCACACACACAATTGTGTTCTTTACTGTATTCTAAAGAATATAGTTTTGGTTTACATATGTTTATGGTTTTGTTGTATGCTACTGTATACAACAGTAATGTTTGGCCTAATAAATATTTTCTGTTTCTACATTGCATTGGTGTTTACAGTGTACTTGTTACCCCTCTCAGCAGATTACTTTCACTGTAGAACATTGTATTGAAATGTACATATAAGCCTATGAAAGACCAAAGAGCTTTAGATTTAGAACAACAGTGTTTACATGGTATATCCAAAAATGTACTATTATGAAAGCAGTGTTTGCCATTTGATGCAAATGCTTCATTCTGACAAGGAGATGTGAGGCATTTTGCATTTTGTGTGTGCAGTTTTGGGAATTGTGTGTAAACAGTTGGAAAAAACTGTAAACACTGTTTCCTATGCTTGTTCAATGAACCATAAACAATTAATGAACATGCACCTGTGGAACGGTCGTTAAGACACTAACAGCTTACAGACGGTAGGCAATTAAGGTCACAGTTATGAAAACTTAGGACACTAAAGAGGCCTTTCTACTGACTCTGAAAAACACCAATAGAAAGATGCCCAGGGTCCCTGCTCATCTGCATGAACGTGCCTTAGGCATGCTGCAAGGAGGCATGAGGACTGCGGCCAGGGCAATAAAGTGTACGTACTGTGAGACCCCTAAGACAGTGCTACAGGGAGACAGGATGGACAGGTGATCTTCATCGCAGTGACAGACCACGTGTAACAACACCTGCACAGGATCGGTACATCCGAACATCACACCTGCGGGACAGGTACAGGATGGCAACAACTGCCCGAGTTACACCAGGAACGCACAATCCCTCCATCAGTGCTCAGACTGTCCTCAATAGGCTGAGAGAGGCTGGACTGAGGGCTTGTAGGCCTGTTGTAAGGCAGGTCCTCACCAGACATCACCGGCAACAACGTCGCCTATGGGCACAAACCCACCATTGCTGGACCAGACAGGACTGGCAAAAAGTGCTCTTCACTGAAGAGTCGCGGTTTTGTCTCACCAGGGGTGATGGTCGGATTCACGTTTATCGTCGAAGGAATGAGCGTTACACCAAGGCCTGTACTCTGGAGCGGAATAGATTTGGAGGTGGAGGGTCCTTCATGGTCTGGAGCGGTGTGTAATATTATCATCGGACTGAGCTTGTTGTCATTGCAGGAAATCTCAACGCTGTGCGTTACAGGGAGGATATCCTCCTCCCTCATGTGGTACCCTTCCCGCAGGCTCATCCTGACATGACCCTCCAGCATGACAATGCCACCAGCCATACTGCTTGTTCTGTGCGTGATTTCCTGCAAGACAGGTATGTCAGAGTTCTGCCATGGCCAGCAAAGAGCCCGGATCTCAATCCCATTGAGCACGTCTGGGACCTGTTGGATCGGAGGGTGAGGGCTAAGGCCATTCCCCCCCAGAAATGCCCGGGAACTTGCAGGTGCCTTGGTGGAAGAGTGGGGTAACATCTCACAGCAAGAACTGGCAAATCTGGTGCAGTCCATGAGGAGGAGATGCGCTGCAGTACTTAATGCAGCTGGTGGCCACACCAGATACTGACTGTTACTTTTGATTTTGACCCCCCTTTGTTCAGGGACACATTATTCCATTTCTGTTAGTCACATGTCTGTGGAACTTGTTCATTTTATGTCTCAGTTGTTGAATCTTATTATGTTCATACAAATATTTACACATGTTAAGTTTGCTGAAAATAAAACACAGTTGACAGTGAGAGGACATTTCTTTTTTTGCTGAGTTTAGAATAGACATCTATGCTCAGTGGGTTGTTTCATAATTCTTATGTTTCACCATTGATTTGTTTGATTGCTCTTGTTTTCAAGATCCATATGCATGTACATTATTCTGTAAAATTGTTGTGGAGATAGTCAGCTTTGCTCTGGGAATAAATCATGTCTTTCCTAATTTTACAGAACCCACACACAAGTGGTTACTTGTTGCTTTGGTGATCAGAGATGATATGAGTCACTGTAATAGAATAAACAACTTTTCGGTCATAAAGTGTTAATATCCCCTTGTATTGTTTCATTCACACTAAAAAATGATCTATCAAATGAATCTATCAAGGACCCTGAGAGAGACAGACAATGTGATGGAAAAGCAGAATATGCAATAGAATGTATGTAAAAACCTAGTTTTCATATTTATTATATTTTTTTTAGGACAAAAGGTCAATCCTCAAGTCTTCAGTAGTCTTCCTGCCAGAGCAGATAGGAGTAAACTAGGTTATATGGGTTACGTAACCCCTGTCTGCTTTCATAGATCCTCTCCTCAGCATAGCAGCTCGTCTTCCCCTAATCTCTTCTGCCTGATTACTCTCTCACATCTCCCCTCCCCTCCCTGACTCATTCAAACTCTGTGGCTCTCACACACAGCCAAGCAACACATACAGTACACACACACACATGCACACACACAGCAGCAGAATCCAGCTGGTTCAGAGCGGATTGAAAGCACTAGGTCCTCTCCATCCTCAGGATGGGTGTGTGTGTGCGGGGGGGGGGGGGGGTGTAATTGTGTGGGTGCATGCCAGTGTGAGTGGGTATGAAGTGGGATTGCTGCTTGTGTGACTATAGTGTGTGATAGTGTGTGTGCTTGTGCAGCCATTTCTCATCAGTTGCTCTCCGTGACTTGAGAAGACATTTGACGGCTGTTTCTGGGGTTGGTCAAATCTATCATAGTTGTTCTCGTCGTTCCATTTTGGTCCCTGGTACAGCTGAAATGTTTGCCTTTAGGCACAGCTGTTCTTTTGCTCTTAATGCTAACCAGCTTTCAGCGTTCATCGATCAGGCCAGTGTCTCTACTCATTGCACGCCATCTAGTCTGTCTCAACAAGCATCATCTATCTCTACTACTGTACATACAGGTTTGTTGATAGCTCTTGATAGGAGCTAATCACAGACTTTGCACGATCAGTCTTCTCAGGAACACAGATTCTGTGGAATTATATTGTCAATGTCCTTTGTCGGAAAACAGTTCATAGTATTGCTGAAGTAAAATTGCAGGGAAAGGTGAGGCAATAACACTTGATGCAGCAAGTATTACTGCAGTTAATGAGTATGGATAGAATACCACTTTTTACACTGGGTGCTTGAACTTAACGGAGGAGCCCTAGCGTAAGCATCAAAGAGGAGACTGGGTCAAAATAATGATATTCATATTCATTGTTGCTGTTATGCAACAGTAATTCACAACACGTATATGTCATAACATTCTCCATCAACTTGTCTAATCCTTGAGTTATAGAGAACAAAATACAGCTATGCACTAACAAGTGTTAGAACATATGTTGATTGCTAAGTTGTGTCACCTTAGGTCGACTCTCCAGTGTTGGATTAGAAGGGATTTCCTCAGATAACATCAACAGTCTAATTCTCCTTCAGTCAGTCATCACCTCATCACCTCAAGGAGATGCTTTACAGATAGCTAGTGTTACAGTGCATCTAATTCTAGGATATAATCACAGCTTTTACCAGTCTGCATCCCAATTCGAGCCAAGCACTGCAACATGGACCCTTGATCAAGAGTAGTGCACTATGTAGGGAATAGGGTGTCATGTTTTTGGTCATGGGCAGTAAAGTAGGACACTCTGCGAGGGTGGAGTTGATATTTGAGTTCACTTAAGATTGTCTGAAGGTTTTTCCATAAAGTAGGCCAAACCCCATAGGTGACACATGCTATATTATTGGTTTCTGGTATGACTTACGAAAACGTTGGCCAATGTACACATTGGAGATGATACCAGTGGAATCATAGTGGATAGGTTGAATTTAAGGAGCAAGTTTATAGAAATGTCCAATGTCAATCTTGCAAGCTCTTCCTTCGGCAAATCATTGCTCGTTCAACATTTTGGTATAACATTTGACTAAAACATAATAATTTAAAATCTTGCTTACATTTAGATAATATAATTCGTATGGTGCTTACAATTGTCCTATTTCACACATGTACATGTGTGATTTGGACACATGTTTTTTGCATATCCCACTCCCCCTGAGAGTGGGGTCAGAGCCAGGGATCAGCCATTATTGACGGCAACCCTGCAGCAATTAGGGTTAAGTGCCTTGCTCAAGGGCACATCGACTGATTTTTCGCCTAGTTGGCTTGAACCAGCGATCTTTCGGGTTACTGGCCCAACGCTCCTAACCGCTAGGCTACCTGCCGCCCATTTGTATACGATCACATCTCTCTATTATGTGTGGGAATACTTTGGAACGGATTTCCAAAATTAAATTAACTTGTAGCTTACTTACTGGTGTTTTTACAGTATTTTATGTCCAACAATAAAAATACTTGGGGGGGGGGGGAATAAAACCGCCAGTTTGAGAAACCTGGTTTATCATATATCAAAACCGCCAGTTTGAGAACCCTGGTTTATCATATCAAAACCGCCAGTTTAAGAACCCTGGTTTATCATATCAAAACTGCCAGTTTGAGAACCCTGGTTTATCATATATCAAAACCGCCAGTTTGAGAACCCTGGTTTATCATATCAAAACCGCCAGTTTGAGAACCCTGGTTTATCATATATCAAAACCGCCAGTTGGAGAACGCTGGTTTATCATATCAAAACCGCCAGTTGGAGAACGCTGGTTTATCATATCAAAACCGCCAGTTGGAGAACCCTGGTTTATCATATATCAAAACCACCAGTTTGAGAACCCTGGTTTATCATATCAAAACCGCCAGTTGGAGAACGCTGGTTTATCATATATCAAAACCGCCAGTTTGAGAACCCTGGTTTATCATATCAAAACCGCCAGTTGGAGAACGCTGGTTTATCATATCAAAACCGCCAGTTTGAGAACCCTGGTTTATCATATCAAAACCGCCAGTTTAAGAACCCTGGTTTATCATGTCAAAACCGCCAGTTGGAGAACCCTGGTTTATCATATATCAAAACCGCCAGTTTAAAAACCCTGGTTTATCATGTCAAAACCGCCAGTTGGAGAACGCTGGTTTATCATATCAAAACCGCCAGTTTAAGAACCCTGGTTTATCATGTCAAAACCGCCAGTTGGAGAACGCTGGTTTATCATATCAAAACCGCCAGTTGGAGAACCCTGGTTTATCATATCAAAACCGACAGTTGATAGAAAGCATAGGGGTGTCTACAAATAAGGCTCATTATCACAGAGTGAACTGTTGAAAGTGGGGAAGACTAACTGCTCTTAGAAGTGGTTTTGATAGTGCCAAATCAGCCCAATCCACTTATCAGTGCAGTGGCTATAGTTTACTCGGAAAGTAGGCCATTCAAAAACCCATGCAGCATCCGAAAGGGCTTCATTCAAAATGTATTTACAACAAGGTCTCCTTATAAACAATTGATATTGCAAGATGTTAATCAATGCAATCTTGGTGTGATTTGTGAAATCTATTGAGATAAGCAACTACTATGTTGTTTAAGCAGTGGTTACTGATGAAAACATGCTGTGAATGATGGGGACATTAGACCCCCTGTGCTTTAGTGCAAAAATAGACACGTTGCTAACATATGCAACATCACCATGATCTTTATCACTGTGGTCAGAGATCCTGTGCAAGTGCATCATGGCATACATTTATGTGCTAGAAAGTTTGTGCATGGTCAGACCCACTTTCACTTAGTCTGCATAATCACACAGACACACACACACACACACACACACACACACACACACACACACACACACACACACACACACACACACACACACACACACACACCCAATCTTATGCTCTGCTGACATCTACTGGCTTTATTGGACATTACACTGTTACATAACGTGAGAACAAAGGACCAATTTGGAAGCACTACCATCCTCATGTGGTAGTCAGTATACATGCAGGCAGAGACAGAATGAGGAGAAGCCATATTGGTCTCAAGCTATAGAGCCTGTGTCTACCCATGACTCTGGTTCAAAATGTCAGTGATACTAGCATGTCACCCGGGCAGAATCTTACATAGAGATAGTTCTTTCTCAATGGAATGTTAGTGAAATATATTAGGATGTCAAAATGTCACTATGGACAAGACTTCTTGTTTACAGTTGAAATCGTAGAATACTGGTTTCAGTTGACATTCGAAAGAAACGTTTCCAGGCTGATAGCACAAGTAATTTGCTCAACATTCTTGATGGAAATGTTATATGCTCTTTTAAATGCTTAGTCACTCTTTCCTGCTCTGAAGGTTGATGCTATTTGCCAACCTGGTACAGCGAGGGTGACTCTCTGCAAACGCGGTCTCAGCTTCCTGATCTTTTACATCATCTACATCAGGGGTACTCAACTCTTACTCTACGAGGTCTGGAGCCTGCTGGTTTTTTGTTCTACCTGATAATTAATTGCACACACCTGATGTCCCAGGTCTAAATCAGTCCCTGATTAGAGGAGAACAATTAAACAATGCAGTGGATCTGGCTTTGAGGTCCAGAGTTGAGTTTGAGGGATCTACATGATAGGAGTGATCCTGGTGTTTGGTGGTCAGCCTGTTCAGTCTAATCAAACAGCTGAGGAAGCTCTGGAGACAATTCTTAAAGTTCATCATCAGGGGGAAGAGAAGAAAGGGCATATGGTTGCCTCTCCAAAATGACCAGCTCCCAAGTACTGCCAAGGCACGCAGACATCAGAGGTGGTCAGAGGTTCCTTAGCATCTACAGTGGCCCCATCTCTGTGCTGTACCTTAACCAGACAGAGGACCAAGACACTAAGGAAGAGGCTGGACCTGGACACATAGCTTGAACAAAGACACAGAAAATGACTGGACCATCTATAGTCTGACAAGGATGTAAACCAGAAGGGACATGGAGATGTCTTCACCTCAATGAACCCCAAAGACAGTCTGAAAAGAGCCACCGTTTCACAGACAACCAGTCATCGCAGCAGAAGCAAGAACAGACGCAGCCGCAGTCACCGGTGACGTACAAACAGCCACCACCTGTGCATCCATCAGAGGAATGGTTTTTTTGCACATCTTTTGAGAAATATTTTTTCATGCAATTTACTGCAACAAACTCTCTTTGTGATCCATTTTATATGAGCATGTATTTTATTGATATTTTAGTAGTATCACATGTATTGTTACCAAATTAAGTAAATGTAATTTTCAAAAAAATACATTGTTAAAGATGTTATCAAAACAGAATACATTTTGAAATACATGGCCAACATTGATAGTTTACATACATCTTGACACTACACACATTTACAACAAGCCCACTCCCTGTAGGGGGAGGGGGAGTTGACTTGACTCACATGAAATACAAATATTAGCCTATGTCAAAATACTTGGCTGGGGACATGGTAAACTCTAGTTCAAATCAAACTTTTTGTCACATGCGCCAAATACAACAGGTGTAGACCATACCGTGAAATGCTACTTACAAGCCCTTAACCAACAATGCAGTTCAAGAAAGAAGTTGTTTATTCTGTATAGAAAATCAAAGCATGTTCAATCTTTTGAATCAATATTAAAGCCGTTTGGATCTTGGTGTGCTGTCCATGTTAGACATAGGGCTATACCTAACGGAACATGTCAAACATTTTCGACTTCATATTAATCATGTCCAGCACTACCCCAACATCAACATAGTGGCAAGAAAAAGTATGTGAACCTTTAGGAATTACCTGGATTTCAGCATAAATTAGTCATAAAATTTGATCTGATCTTCATAGACAATAGACAAACACAGAGTGCTTAAACTAATAACACACAAATGATATTGAATACATCATTTAAACATTCACAGTGTAGGTTGGAAAAAGTAGGTGAACCCCTAGGCTAATGACATTTCCAAAAGCTAATTGGAGTCAGGAGTCAGCTAACCTGGAGTCCAATCAATGAGACGAGATTGGAGATGTTGGTTAGAGCTGCCCTGCCCTGCCCTAGAGTTTTCTATTCACAAGAAGCATTGCCTGACCTGAATCATGCCTCAAACAAAATAGATCTCAGAAGACCTAAGATTAAGAAGTGTTGACTTGCAAAAAGCTGGAAAGGGTTACAAAAGTATCTCTAAAATCAGTCCACGGTAAGACATATTGTCTATAAATGGAGAAAGTTCTGCACTGCTGCTACTCTCCCTAGGAGTGGCCTCCCTGCAAAGATGACTGCAAAAGCACAGTGCATAATGCTCAATGAGGTTAAGAAGAATCCTAGAGTGTCAGCTAAAGACGTACAGAAGTCTCTGGAACATGCTATCTCTGTTGACGAGTCTACGAAACGTAAAACACTAAACAAGAATGGTGTTCATGGGAGGACACCACGGAAGAAGACTGCTGTCCAAAAAAATAATTGCTGCAGGTCTGAAGTTCGCAAAAGAACACCTGGATGTTCCACAGCGCTTCTGGCAAAATATTCTGTGGACAAACTACGGTTGAGTTGTTTAGAAGGAACACACAACTGTGGAGAAAAAAAGGCACAGCACACCAACATCAAAACTTCATCCCGACTGTAAAGTATGGTGGAGGGAGCATCATGGTTTGGGGCTGCTTTGCTGCCTCAGGGCCTGGACAGCTTGCTATCATCGACGGAAAAATGAACTCCCAAGTTTATCAAGACATTTTGCAGAATGTAAGGCTGTGTCCGCCAATTGAAGCTCAACTGAAGTTGGGTGATGCAACGGGACAACATCCTCAAAAGACAGAAGTAAATCAACAACAGAATGGCTTCAACAGAAGAAAAAATACCTTGAGTCCTGACCTCAAGCTGATTTAAAATGCTGTGGCATGACCTCAAGCAGTTCACACCAGACATCCCAAGAATATCGCTGAACTGAAACAGTTTCGTAAAGTGGTCCAAAATTCCTCCTGACCATTGTGCAGGTCTGATCTGCAACTACAGAAAACGTTGGTTGAGTTTATTGCTGCCAAAGGAGGGTCAACGAGTTATTAAATCCAAGGGTTCACATACTTTTTACACCCTACACTGTGAATTTTTACACGGTGTATTCAATAAAGACATGAGAACGTATAATTGTTTGTTATTAGTTTAAGCAGACTGTTTGTTTATTGTTGTGACTTTTATGACCAATTTATGCAGAAATCGAGGTAATTCCAAAGGATTTTCTTTCCACTGTATGTGAAAATGGCGCATTTCTATGTTTGTAGTAAAAATTCTGATTCCAAAAAACAAATCACTTGTGACCCAGTTTTGGCCCGCAGGCCACTTGTTGCCAACCACTGATGTACACTGCATATCATCCATAATGTTTTGTCTGTAGAAACAATTGAGGAAAAATACATTTTAGTCCTCTGTTGCTGATCCTTTCAGTTGAGATTATATTGCAAAGAAATCTTGCGACCCCATCTTTGCATCTAATTTTAGACCAAAGCAGCACATACTGTAATGTCAAACATAACTAAGTATTTAAATGATAGCATTAAACTCATTGCCATTTCGTGTCAAACCTTTCAGTTCTGGCAACAACAACAAAGTTGCTTCAGAGCAATCGGCTGAAATGTCAATCACTGAGGTCCAGACCGTCAAAGAAAAGGGACACATCACTTTGTTTTACCCCTCAGAAATGCCACAGAGAAAACGCTTCAATTCTCTCATTTTGCTTTCCGGTTAGAAACTGCTTATAATAATGCCCCATGCATGTTAAGAGAGGATTCTAAAGAGAACAGTTCTGAGGAGGTAGGAACATCAATTCCAACGAAACTGTCACCCACGTTCCTTCAATGTTGAATTGCATGCTAATTACTGTTTGGCTGCTGGAAAAAACAAAAACAAATGCAATAAATCTCTGATAGCTTCTCATAAACATGAAAAATGGCACTTCACAAAATGGCTAGACACACTGAAACACTGTCTGTATATCATCAAACCTAGTTCATATTTACATAGTTTTGCATCAGTCCCCTGGGGCAGGAGGCTCTTGCTTCAGTGCGTTAGTCAGAGCTGTGCTAGGTGGCCATATCATCACGTGGCAGGTTGAGCCTCACAGCCCCTCCCCCGGCCGAGGAGGCAGAGTAGTAGGCCGTGGCGGAGGTGGGGCCATTGGTCTCCATGGTGAAGAGCTTGCAGGTCCCTGGGGGGGCGGGGTCAGGAGGAGCATCCCGTTCGGGGCTGGACGCCCGTGATGACCCCGGTGAGGCCGAGGGGCTGAGCTGTACTGCCGTGGTGTCCTGCAACGTGTGCTCACTTGTCTCAATCTCAAACGTCGCTCCCCCGGCTAAACCTCCACGCCCCATCATCCCCATGCTCCTCCCGCCCACCTTCGACCTCCGGGAGCCCTGGGCGGGGGGCAGGCGGCTGCAGACACAGCACGCTCCGAAGAAAGAGAAGGCCACCAGGAGCAGGATGGGCCCTATGATGATGGGAGGGTTGGCAGAGGGCACCAAGGTGCTGAAGGCGAATGCCCCCACCAGGGTGATGTTGATGCCTGCCAGCATGATGCACAGGCCGCATGCGCAGCACAGCGCCGGGGAGGGCAGGCCATGGGGGCGGGACTTCCTCTTCTTCTTCTTTGGTTCCTGCTTCTTAGGCACAGGAGTGCTCGAACTCCTGTCAGTGACGACCATCTCTTCCTCTGCACCTCAAGGCTGCTTTGTCTCTCCGTCTTTCCTTCTCTATATATATCTATCGTTCAGCCAGGACTGTTCCCCTTGGCAACAGACCACAGAGGGAGGCCATGGCTGTGCTGGTTGATTGTTCACAGTGTAAAAGCTCCTGAATCAGAGTAGGAAATATAAATGTTTAAGCTGAATGTGTTTTCAGTTATACAAGTTTCTAAGGTGGAAATAACAGACAAGGACATGCAGAACTCATGTTCAATGATGGTTGTAATTCATGCACCATAGTGATTCAATGATGATTGTAGTTTATGTATGACATTATGATGATAATTCTAGCCTTGGTCTGAGCACTAAAACACAATTACAATGCTATCAAGAGGCCTATCAAGAGGCCTTGGCGAGAAAGCTCATGTCGTGCTTCACTTGACCAAGGCTTCGGCTCATATAACACTAAATACTCCCCCGCAACTCCTCCAGTTCACACATTTCATTTTTGGGCCTGCTTCACTGCACATTACACTAGTCTGGCCTATGGCCCTAATTCAACAACATAGATAACACGTGACAAACCTCTACGCTAATGGTAAACCATCATTTGCTGGAGCCAAGTACGCATGCATGAATATTTATTGTTCATGAATATCTAAAAGTAAAATATGTGTGTTGAGGGAAATAATAAACATTGAAATGAAAGGTTATGCAGTGTGCATGGGTGCACAAGAGGTGGCAGGGTATTAGCAAGGTATTGATTGACCAGTGACTAAATTGTCAGTGAACTTGGGAAAGGACAGCCTAGTCTACATACCAATATTACCTCTTAAAATGATGATCATACTGAATGATTACATTATTACTTGTCTTTTTATATTTTATAAAATATACAATATTGTGTGTAAATGTACTAAACAGTGACTGCATTCATTCAAGGCTGGTGGGTAAAAAGGTTTTAATTGCTGAGTAGCAACCAGAAACGATACCCTTTTCATTCATCATCATACATACACCCCCTAAAAAGAAAGAATCAGTTATAAACCGCATAATGGTTATTTTAGTTATCTAGCCTATTGCTGCAGGAAAATGAAATGGCATGTTTGGTATAGCCTTTCTGAGCTTGGGCATTGAGCATTTTTGTAGAATGCGCGCAGGCATCAAATTCATCCTTCTACTGAACTGTTGCATATAACGTTAACGTTCAAATTAATTGATTTCCAAGATTCATCTTACCTTCTATGCTGATGTTCAGAATAGTTGAAGGTTCCTTTAGAATTAGCCTACATCTCCAATACGCATTTTCATACCGAATCCCATTCGCATACGGATGGTCAGGTTAGAACTACGTGTATATGCCGAAGAGTTGATTTTCAGATTTGGCACACTATGAGGTGCTCATCAATAGTAAATATTACAACCATGGCCGGTCGACGTAGTTAGGGCATCTGTGAGAGAGGCTCATTCAGGTGAAGGCGTTGTTCTTCTTGACATATGGACGAGTGATGTGTCCACGTGACTGTGCAGTCAGATACATGAAGCCTATACAATTCTATGATACATAAACCTCTCTTACATAAAACCTGTCCAAATATTGTCATCATCTTCTTTACTCAAGAGCTGCTCTTCAGAGAAAATAATAATGAGTGCGTTTCCATAATCCCGCCAGTCTTGTGATTGACAACACATGTTTTTGATGGGTATATAGCAAGTAGGATGTTTGCACAGTGCATCGAGACGTCCCCCTCTCCTCACTGGGTACCACAATATGTATGTGTGATAATGAGCATCTTGTGTCCATACAACACCACTATGATATACACCGCTCCACGTGGTGTACTGGAGGAGGAGCGGTGGGTGTCTGATGAAAGAGCATTGGGGGGAGGCTAGCGGACTCTGTGGACAGCTCCCGGAGCTGGAACAAGCTACGCAAAGCTATTACATTATTGAACATATTGCAAGGAGGCTAGTCTTCACTTTCATGCATGAACAAATAAACCTGGTCTTAGATCAGTGGCATATATTCCTGGATGCCAAGGGATTCCAGGCTATCCCAAAAAAATACAAAGAAAAAAAGAAACAAAATAATGTATCCTTCTTCTTTCTGTGTTTCATAATGTCCTGCAATTCGCAAGAGAGCATCCAAGCGAATGCTTTGTATGTGTAGCCCATCTTTGCTGTCTGGTCAAAAAGAGTATGATATTGTTGCCTTCCTTAGCATTCAATGCAAAGGAAGCCAGCAAGCATTTGGCCTCCCTCAATAAAAAAGGTATAAAAAAGGTATAAAATAATAGGCAATCAGCATTCAGCAGAGTGAGCTCAGCTATGAATGGTTACATGGTGGATACACCAAAAAAAGTGTAAAGTGAAGCCAGTTTGGATTTGGCTTCACACCAATCACATCACATTAGCCAAACGTCACTGACAGAAAACTTGAATTGTTTCATTTCGTTGTGTCGTTGTCCTCCTGTGGCTAGCAAGCTAGCTACAGTGGTTCCTCCTTTAAAAGTTGAGAGCTTTCACCGCGGGACTTAGAGGTACCCAGCGTCACGGCTTCATTGCTCCAGACCACCACAAGGGGGAGTTAGAGCACTCATTATGCATTTAGGTCCCAAGGTTTTTATATGACCAATCATATCGAGTGGTTCCAATGACGAATTTTGACGCGAGCCACCCTTGCCTTGTGTCTTGGCTGACAAAACATTACGGTGGAACCAGATGTAAGTTGTTATAATATCATGTATCTCTTTTTATTTTACCACAACAATCTGTTCGTCGGACGAAACTGGAAAAAAACAACTTGTGCTTATGTCTGCGTAATGAAAAAGTAGGGGAAAAATATAAACTTCTGACTATTTCTGGTCTAGCGATTGATGACAAACAAGCTCGCTGCCCAGACTTACATAATTACAAAGAGGAGATTCTCCTGATTAAAATGGTGACCGTGTAACAGTTTTGCTTCCGTCCCGCTCCTCGCCCCTACCTGGGCTCAAACCAGGGACCCTCTGCACACATAGACAACAGCCACCCTCGAAGCATCGTTACCCATCGCTCCACAAAAGCCTACTATGTACACGGATTTCAGAGCACTCTCATCTGAGTGTACCAGAGCACAGAATAATTACTTTACGAGCGCTCAGTACCAGAGCGCAGAATAATTACTTTACAAGCGCTCAACACCGGTTGAATATGGCCAGTGTCAGTAAATGTCGGGAAAAAAGCGTAATTAAATTGTTTCCAGCAGCACATTTACAGTCACCAACGCTCTGGTTAACACTAAAACTGCCTTACCAGCTCTGCTAGGGCGAGTAAACGGTCAGAGTGGTCTCATTTGTGTCTGGAAGTAGCTAGCCAACGTTAGCTTGGGTGCTTGACTGCCGTTGTAAGGCCAGAATGCTCAAATCAATCCTACTCCTCGGCCCGAACATCCGAGAGCAAAACGGTCTGAATTTACAAACTGACAATTTTTCTCTGAATGGAAACACCATAATATTAATCAAATTAATTAAGCCAAATTTCCTAAAATCAATCCCGTATACTATGTTATTACAAAAAAGGTTTTAAATTCTCTGGTAATGCCAATATGGAATACTATCAAATGCTTCTCAAAGATGCCCTCTAGTGGTCATAACTTGCAGTAACAGAAGAAATAGCTGACAATTAAATGATATGCCATAGAATGCTGCAGCAGCATGCAGGGTGTGAAGCAACTTTTAAAGGAGGAACCACTGTACCTAAAATCATCCCTTTCCTAAATTAGCAATGGATGGAGATCGGGATTTGGACTTGTGGTTTTACTTCATTCTCTGTACTGACCAATGATTATGGTGATTCTGATCCAACCATAAATTCATACATTGTGCCCCTGGCCTGAGAGGACGGAAGTTCAACATATAGCTAGATGTAGTAACGTTAGCCTAATGTTAACTAGCTGGCCTGGCGCATCGTTGCCCATGTAAGGAAGTTAGGCTAGCAAGCAATCATTTTAGCCAGGTAACCTAGGACAACAAAAACTAAAGGCTTGTATTGCAGAGTCATAGGCCGTTTAAGCAACATAAAAGAGGATGGCATTGGTGTTTCTCTACAAGTAGGGTGAATCACCAAGTTTTTTTCTTCATGCACACATGCACCATCATATTTAGCTTATGTAGATTGGATAAAATCGTTTTTGGTATCTTTTAGTTGTCACTATATTAGACTAAGCATAGGTGATTAGATGATGTTGAAATGGTGCTGGAATAGTGGAGGAAGCGCCTGTTTCCTTTGCGGCTTGCGGTAACTCTCTGTGGTTCTAAATCAATAGCTGTTTGGTTGTCCGAAAATGTTGGAAACATTAACTTGCTTCACCATGCTCTGAAGGTCATGTAACTGTTTGTTATATGCAATATGTGTTGTGGACTTCACCGGACAGAGGTTGCTCTCCGGTTTATGATGAAACTAGGGTGTGGTTGAATTTATTTTGCCACTGTGTCTTCTTATTGTCTTGACTTGAGGCCTGTATATCACAGTGTCAAGACATATGAACTAACAGGTTATAGAGCAAACAACACAATTATCACAACACATAGGTTGTAATATGGCATTTTATTCCTGGCTTGGCTTCCCCAGTAATTTTACCCACACACCGCTATGCCAAACACCATTGCTAATTGTTTGGCATGACAATGAGTGACAAGGAGTTGAACAAATGGGAATAAACCCTTCTTCTTTCAAGCATTTGAAATTCAAAACTAGCTTCATCTGAAAAAACATGCTCCCTAGAGTGAAAGTGTCCTTATATAACCTCAAAAGACCAGTAGCATTTACTCCATCACTGTTCACACCTTGAAATTGTATTTTATTTGACTATCTTTCAATCATACATGATACAATTTCGTGAGCATTGAACAACAATGGAAATAAAGTAATTTCCAAGTATTTGCATTGTTATTCAGTGAAAAGGGCACTGGAAAGCAAAGGCCCTGCATTTAAATTAACTTGTTATTCTATACGGTGTAAGTTAGCCTTAATGAAACTTTGTACATTCATTGGAGGTTTGGTTATCCCAGGTCAGATAAAAACTTCAGCAACAGTTTCCTGTTATGAAATTACGTATTGAGGTCGAATAGAGCTTACATGATGTAATTGTAAACTCCTAATTTACAAAAAAGTTGTGGACTTAAAGATCTTCACAGCGAGACAAGAAGCCAACACAATACTGCATTCATTATTCAATTCCAGGCTCAGAGCACACATCATGCTATACATCTGAGCACTGCGTTTTCCCCATGCTACTACCCATGCAGCAGTCACTGCCTGGCTGAGCTCTCCTGAATATAAATGCATTGCGTTTCAATGCAGGTGTGCATTTTGGTGTGTGTGCGTGTGTGTGTGTGCATGCGTGTGTGTGCAGTGGTGGAAAAAGTACCCAATTGTCATACTTGAGTAAAAGTAAAGATACCTTAACAGAAAATGACTTAAGTAAAAGTCACCCAGTAAAATACTACTTGAGTAAAAGTAAAAAATTATTTGGTTTTAAATATTCTTAAGTATCAAAAGTAAAAGTACAAATCATTTCAAATTCCTTATATTAGGCAAATCAGATGGGGACATTTTTTTACTTACATTTTTTAACGAAAAGCCAGGGGCACACTCCAACACTCAGACATAATTTACAAACAAAGCATGTGTGTTTAGTGAGTCTGCCAGATCAGAGGCAGTAGGGATGACCAGGGATGTTCTCTTGATAAGTGTGTGAATTGGACCCTTTTCCTGTCCTGCTAAGCATTCAAAATGTAACGAGTACTTTTGGGTGTCAAGGAAAATGTATGCAGTAAAAAGTACATCATTTTCTTTAGGAGTGTAAAAGTAAAAGTTGTCAAAAATATAAATAGTAAAGTAAAGTACAGACACCCCCCCCCCCCCCCCCCCCAAAAAAAAGTAGTATTTAAAGTATTTTTACTTAAGTACTTTACATCACTTTGTGTGTGTGTGTGTGTGTGTGTGTGTGTGTGTGTGTGTGTGTGTGTGTGGGCGGGGGTGGGGGGGTGGGGGGGTGAGCATGTCAGTGAGTGGTTTTTAGTCAGAAGATGTGAGCGAGGATAATATAAGTTGTAATCAAGCTTGTCCCTACAGAGTCTGAGAGATATTTATATGTAAGGGCTCACTCGTCAGGTTCTAATAGTCAGAATCACCACATGATTATTTCACTATCTTGTGTGCTGAGCTGAGTTACTATCCAGTAGTTGATTTTACTTGGTTGATGCCAAATATAAACGTGAGGGAAATCACTTCAGGGAGGAACAAGAAACCTCTTTGCTTATATATCTGACTAGTATATACAGTTGAAGTCGGAGGTTTACATACACTTAGGTTGGAGTCATTAAAACTCAATTTTCAACCACTCCACAAATTTCTTGTTAACAAACTATAGTTTTGGCAAGTTGGTTAGGTTTGTGCATTACACAAGTAATTTTTCTAACAATTGTTTACAGACAGATTATTTCACTTATAATTCATTGTATCACAATTCCAGTGGGTCAGAAGGTTACATACACTAAGTTGCCTGTGCCTTAAAACAGCTTGGAAAATTCCAGAAAATGATGTCATGGCTTTAGAAGCTTCTGATAGGCTAATTGTCACGCCCTGACCTTAGAGAGACTTTTTAATTCTATATTTGGTTAGGTCAGGGTGTGATTTGGGTGGGCATTCTAGTTTTTCTATTTCTTTGTTGGCCGGGTATGGTTCCCAATCAGAGGCAGCTCTATCGTTGTCTCTGATTGGGGATCATACTTAGGTAGCCTTTTTTCCACCTTTAGTTTGTGGGATCTTGTTTGTGTGTAGTTGCTTTTTTCACTGCATGTAGCTTCACGTTCGGTTGTAGATTATTGCTTTTTCGTGTTCATCAAAATAAATGATGTACGCTGCACCTTGGTCTGATTCTTCCATCAACGAACGTGACACTAATTGACATAATTTGAGTCAATTGGAGGTGTACCTGTGGATGTATTTCAAGGCCTACCTTCAAACTCAATGCCTCTTTGCTTGACATCATGGGAAAATCAAAAGAAATCAGCCAAGACCTCAGAAAAAAAATTGTAGACCTCCACAAGTCTGGTTCATCCTTGGGAGCAATTTCCATACGCCTGGTGGTACCACGTTCATCTGTACAAGCAATAGTATAAACACCATGGGACCACACAGCCGTCATACTGCTCAGGAAGGAGACACGTTCTGTCTCCTAGAGATGAAAGTACTTTGGTGCGAAAAGTGCTAATCTATCCCAGAACAACAGCAAAGGACCTTGTGAAGATGCTGGAGGAAACAAGTACAAAAGTATCTATATCCACAGTAAAATGAGTCCTATATCGACATAGCCTGAAAGGCCGCTCAGCAAGGAAGCAGCCACTGCTCCAAAACCACCATACAAAAGCCAGACTATGGTTTGCAACTGCACATGGGGACAAAGATCGTACTTTTTTGAGAAATGTTCTCTGGTCTGATGAAACAAAAATAGAACTGTTTGGCCATAATGACCATCGTTATGTTTGGAGGAAAAAGGGGGAGGCTTGCAAGCCGAAGAACACCATCCCAACCGTGAAGCACAGGGATGGCAGAATCATGTTGTGGGGGTGCTTGGCTGCAGGAGGGACTGGTGCACTTCACAAAATAGATGGCATCATGAGGTAGGAAAATTATGTGGATATATTGAAGCAACATCTCAAGACATCAGTCAGGAAGTTAAAGCTTGGTCGCAAATGGGTCTTCCAAATGGACAATGACCCCAAGCATACTTCCAAAGTTGTGGCAAAATGGCTTAAGGACAACAAAGTCCTGACCTCAATCCTATAGAAAATGTGTGGGCAGAACTGAAAAAGCGTGTGCTAGCAAGGAGGCCTACATACCTGACTCAGTTACATCAGCTCTGTCAGGAGGAATGGGCCAAAATTCACCCAACTTACTGTGGGAAGCTGGTGGAAGACTACCCGAAACGTTTGACCCAAGTTAAACAATTTAAAGGCAATGCTACCAAATATTAATTGAGTGTATGTAAACTTCTGACCCACTGGGAATGTGATGAAATAAATAAAAGCTGAAATAAATCATTCTCTCTACTATTATTCTGACATTTCACATTCTTAAAATAAGTGGTGATCCTAACTGACCTAAGACAGGGAATGTTTACTAGGATTAAATGTCAGCAGTGGCGTGCCGTGGGCCTGGGGACTGGGCCTTCAGTGAGGTACTACACAGTCCCACCCGAATTAATCCACCTCATTATGATGCCATGGCTCTAGAAACTATACATTTAGACAGAAACGCAGTATAACCAGGCGTTGCGTCACCTTGAAATTGACAAATTGACATTTTTGGGTAAACAGTGTTTACCCAAAAACATGACACAATCAATGAGTCTTTTCAATATTTCCCTTCACCTTTTCATTGTGCAGCTCCGTTGCCCTGCGCGTTTGTTCTTTGAGCTGTCGATCCACTCCGGTGTCCCCAAAAGTTTTCAAAAGCACCATTGCTTGTTAGTGCCCAGCCGTACTTTGGTGTCTCGTTGCTGCCTTGGTTAGACAACTCAAGTTTGCAAAGCCAGTGTGGCTCCAAACACCAAATCGATCACTTGCAAATAATAGGCATTCCCAGCAGTACAGTTTGCAGTGCTTCTCGGAGCCAAGGAGCCTGTGAGCCATTGACAGCGCTCGTAGTTGAAACTTTGAAAGTGGCGAGCGAACGAAGCACTTTCCCGCCTGTGACAGGCTTTGTGGCGTCGGGCGACCTCTCCTTACAATGTCTAACTTTTCTTGAAAAGTTCGTCTTGAGAATGGCGTTATAATTATATCCTCGACCAAATCGATATCTTCTCCTCCTTCCGCCATTGTGGGTTGAAAAAACAGCTTAGTAGTACGCGAATTAATTCGTTTATCAAATTCAGTTTCCTAGATCTCCATAGGACCTGCCTCTCAATATTGGTAATCCAATCAAAAGACGTGCACGCACTACGCCTGCTAGCTGGCCCCTGTGTAACACTGGAGCCAGCCAGAAGGCGTACAATAGCCAACTCTAAAGCTGATTGGTTGACACTAAATTTTCATTTCCATTCACTATAAGCTACAAGCGCCCGCACTGTTGATTCTGAAGGCCTGAGGGCAGATTTTAGACCCCTGGCAACACATGATGGCTGAATATGATTGGATAAAAGATCTAACATAAAGACCAGCCCTCAAAATCTCAACCTGGGGCTGGAAGCAGTGCAACCAAGAGGAAAGCTATGAAATGAAGAGTATAACTCTTACTCTGGGGAATAATTTAATACATATTTGTGGGAAAATATATTTAAAAAAAAATTATATTCTGATGATGTTTAGGCCAGCAGAGAAGGCCTTGCAGGCCCTGACGGCCCACCACTGAATGTCAGGAATTGTGAAACTGATTTTAAATGTATTTGGCTAAGGTGTATGTAAACTTCCGACTTCAACTGTAGGTATAGGATAATAATAATATTGCTAATAAAACAAGAGATTTTAGAAAAAAATACTGTTTATTCCTCTGGATAGTTAAGAGAAGGCACACTGTAGCTTCTGAACTGTACTGTGGAATTAAATGAACATCCGATTTACCAGCTTGTGAAGTCCAATTGAGTCCAAGTGTGAGTAGGTGAGCAGGAGATATTGGATTTGTGCTGTCTGCTATAAAAACAATTTATGGGAGGTCTGGATCAGGGAGGGTCTGCTTTAACTTCTGCCTGGACAAGATGTCTGGCATGTCTGAGGATGTCCTGCAACAGAATAGTGTGGGTTTTAGGAAAGATTGCCTAGCTCATTGTAAATTATAATGTGTGAAAATGTGCATGCATGTCTGTGTGTGTCTAACTGGATTAGACATGCATGCCCTGCAAGGTTGGTGAATGACAGAGTCAGATGATGAATGGAATCTGGGATCTTGGTTACCATGGCAACAGCATCTGGGCGCAACTTGATTGCTTGGTTATGACAAGGAATCAGTGTTAATTTTAGCATGTAAATCTTGGTGGGGCAAAGAAAAAAACATGGGATGCATGCCAGCAAAGCCACTACACAACACAACACTAAACAATACGTTAATTGCACTATAACGGTGACAAGCGGTACCCACAAACTGTTAGAGCCTACATAAAGCTGTCCCAACACCTTACCACTGCTACACCTGGCTATCAGCGGAGCCTTGTCTGGCAGCGAAACAATTCATTCAGCCTCATTTACTGCTTTTAAATGGCTGACTTGCTTAAACAAATGTGGCTTCTAATGACAGTTGAGATGTACAAACTACGGCATAAGGGGACGACAAGCGGATAAGAGGCAATCATTAATTTCAATTAAGATATTAATTGTCATGTTTTGTCTTTCATCATGTCTTGTCCCTGTGCTTCCCTCTGCTGGTCTTATTAGGTTCTTTCCCTCTTTCTCTCTCTATCGTTCCGTTCCTGCTCCCAGCTGTTTCTCATTCTCCTAACGACCTCATTTACTCTTTCACACCTGTCCCCTATTTTGCCCTCTGATTAGAGTCCCTATTTCTCCCTCTGTTTTCCGCTTCTGTCCTTGTCGGATTCTTGTTTGACGTTTGCTGTTCCTGTGTCCTTGTTCCGCCCTGTCGTGTTCTTTGCCTTCTTCAGATGCTGCGTGTGAGCAGGTGTCAATGTCAGCTACGGCCAGTGCCTTCCTGAAGCGACCTGCAGTCAGTGGTCGCGTCTCCAGTCGTTCCTCTCTGTTGACGAGAGGATAGTATCCAGGAGAATCATTATTTGTTTTATTCTGGAATAAAGACTCTGTTACTATTACGTCGCTTTTGGGTCCTCATTCTGCAGCATAACAGAAGAATCCGACCAAGAATGGACCCAGCGACTACGGATTCTCGCAACACTGCCGTCGAGATCCAGGGAGCAATGCTCGGCAGACACGAGCAGGAATTGTCTGCTGCTCGTCATGCCGTTGAGACACTGTCCGCTCAGGTCTCCGATCTCTCAGGACAGTTTCAGAGTCTTCGTCTCGTGCCACCAGCTACTTCCTGGTCTTCCGAGTCTCCGGAACCTAGGGTTAATAACCCACCATGTTACTCTGGGCAGCCCACTGAGTGTCGCTCCTTTCTCACCCAGTGTGATATTGTGTTCTCTCTCCAGCCCAACACATACTCAAGAGAGAGAGCTCGGATCGCTTACGTCATATCACTCCTTACTGGTCGGGCTCGGGAGTGGGGCACAGCTATCTGGGAGGCAAGGGCTGAGTGTTCTAACGTTTATCAGAACTTTAAAGAGGAGATGATACGGGTTTTTGATCGTTCAGTTTTTGGGAAAGAGGCTTCCAGGGCCCTGGCTTCCCTATGTCAAGGTGATCGATCCATAACGGATTACTCTATAGAGTTTCGCACTCTTGCTGCATCCAGTGACTGGAACGAGCCGGCGTTGCTCGCTCGTTTTCTGGAGGGACTCCACGCTGAGGTTAAGGATGAGATTCTCTCCCGGGAGGTTCCCTCCAGCGTGGACTCTTTGATTGCACTCGCCATCCGCATAGAACGACGGGTAGATCTTCGTCACCGAGCTCGTGGAAGAGAGCTCGCGTTAACGGTGTTTCCCCTCTCCGCATCTCAACCATCTCCTCCCACCGGCTCAGAGACTGAGCCCATGCAGCTGGGAGGTATTCGCATCTCGACTAAGGAGAGGGAACGGAGAATCACCAACCGCCTTTGCCTCTATTGCGGTTCTGCGGGACATTTTGTCATGTCATGTCCAGTAAAAGCCAGAGCTCATCAGTAAGCGGAGGGCTACTGGTGAGCGCTACTACTCCTGTCTCTCCATCAAGATCCTGTACTACCTTGTCGGTCCATCTACGCTGGACCGGTTCAGCTGCTTCCTGCAGTGCCTTGATAGACTCTGGGGCTGAGGGTTGTTTTATGGACGAAGCATGGGCTCGGAAACATGACATTCCTCTCAGACAGTTAGGGAAGCCCACGCCCATGTTCGCCTTAGATGGTAGTCTTCTCCCCAGTATCAGATGTGAGACACTACCTTTAACCCTCACAGTATCTGGTAACCACAGTGAGACCATTTCCTTTTTGATTTTTCGTTCACCTTTTACACCTGTTGTTTTGGGTCATCCCTGGCTAGTATGTCATAATCCTTCTATTGATTGGTCTAGTAATTCTATCCTATCCTGGAACGTTTCTTGTCATGTGAAGTGTTTAATGTCTGCTATCCCTCCTGTGTCTTCTGTCCCCTCTACTCAGGAGGAACCTGGTGATTTGACAGGAGTGCCGGAGGAATATCATGATCTGCGCACGGTCTTCAGTCGGTCCAGAGCCAGCTCCCTTCCTCCTCACCGGTCGTATGATTGTTGTATTGATCTCCTTCCGGGGACCACTCCCCCTCGGGGTAGACTATACTCTCTGTCGGCTCCCGAACGTAAGGCTCTCGAGGATTATCTGTCTGTTTCTCTCAACGCCGGTACTGTGGTGCCTTCTTCCTCTCCCGCCGGAGCGGGATTTTTCTTTGTTAAGAAGAAGGACGGTACTCTGCGCCCCTGCGTGGATTATCGAGGGCTGAATGACATAACGGTTAAGAATCGTTATCCGCTTCCCCTTATGTCGTCAGCCTTCGAGATTTTGCAGGGAGCCAGGTTCTTTACTAAGTTGGACCTTCGTAACGCTTACCATCTCGTACGCATCAGAGAGGGGGACGAGTGGAAAACGGCGTTTAACACTCCGTTAGGGCATTTTGAATACCGGGTTCTGCCGTTCGGTCTCGCTAATGCTCCAGCTGTCTTTCAGGCATTAGTTAACTTCTTGAGAATACAGGGGGTGCTATTTTCCCATTAGCATAATTTGCTCAACAGATTAAACTGCCTCTTATTCAATTATTGCTCTTACTACATGCATATAAATAATACCATTGGAAAGAAAACAATCTCTAGTTTCTAAAACCGTTTCAATTTTGTCTCTGAGTGATACAGAAGTCATTTCACAGCACTTTCCATGACCAAGAACATAAAATCAAGATGTGTTATGCTGGCTTCAAAGCTCTGCCTATATATGGTCGTGCCCCCTATGACCCGAAACACACCTCATTCGCCTTCCTCTGGGTGTCAAGAGGACGTCAGAGGAGAAATTCTTTGTTTATCTGGTACTGACGTGAAATAAGACCTATTTCTTTGGCGTGACCGACAACTTCCGGTTTGCTGATTCGCACGAGTTGGAGCTGCGATTGTGTACTGTTTTGCTGGCGTTATGGATGAAAACTATCTCCGTGTCGAATTTTGTTTGATACATGTGACCATATCATCGTAATGTATGTTTTTTCAATATAGTTTAATCAGATTATTTGAATTTTTTTGGGAGTTTTGCGGTGTTCCGTTGTCACAATTTATTTACATTTGAGAGATCTGTGCCACTCGACCGGTACCTGTGCTAAATGGAGTGGGAAAGGAAGATTTCTGAACGGAACCAACGACTCATCTTGACAAAGGACACTTTGATCAACATTCTGATGAAAGATCAGCCATAGTAAGACCCAATTTACGATGTTATATCATATCTGTTGTGCATGTGAACTGACCGTGGGCGCCTAGCCGAATCTGCCTTGTATAGCTATGCTAATTTAGCGCTACATTTTGTTTTCGTTATAAAACATTTAATAAATCTGAAATATTGTTTGGATTCACCAGATGTTGGGCTTTCAATATCTGTACGCTGTGTATTTTTCTGAAATGTTTTAAGATGAGTAATTCGTTATATGACGTTGGTCTCTGTAATTGTTCTGGCTGGGTCAGCACTATTTCAGATTGCAGCTGCAATGTAGAACTGTGATTTATACCTGAAAAATGCACATTTTTCCCCAAAAAAACTATGCTATACCATAAATATGTTATCAGACTGTCATATTATGAAGTTGTTTCTTGGTTAGTGGCTATATATATTTTTATCTAGTCGAATTAGTGATAGCTACTGACGCAGGAAAAAGCTGTTGGGAGTAAAAAAATCGTGTCCTTTGCTAACGTGGTTAGCTAATAGATTTACATATTGTGTCTTCCCTGTAAAACATTTTAAAAATCTGAAATGGTGGCTTTATTCACAAGATCTGTATCTTTCATTAGGTGGCTTGGACTTGTGATTTAATGATATTTAGATGCTACTATTTAATTGTGACGCTATGCTAGCGATGCTAATCAGTGTGGGGGGGGTGGGGGGTGATCCCGGATCCGGGGTTGAGGCTCGTTAGAGGTTAATGATGTACTGAGAGACATGCTGAACATTTTTGTTTTCGTTTACCTTGACGATATCCTGATTTTTTCACCGTCACTCGAGATTCATGTTCAGCACGTTCGACGTGTACTCCAGCGCCTTTTAGAGAATTGTCTCTACGTGAAGGCTGAGAAGTGCGCCTTTCATGTCTCCTCTGTCACATTTCTCGGTTCTGTTATTTCCGCTGAAGGCATTCAGATGGATCCCGCTAAGGTCCAGGCTGTCAGCGATTGGCCCGTTCCTAAGTCACGTGTCGAGTTGCAGCGCTTTCTCGGTTTCGCTAATTTCTATCGGCGTTTCATTCGTAATTTCGGTCAAGTGGCTGCCCCTCTCACAGCTCTGACTTCTGTCAAGACTTGCTTTAAGTGGTCCGGTTCCGCCCAGGGAGCTTTTGATCTCCTCAAGAAGCGTTTTACATCCGCCCCTATCCTTGTTACTCCTGACGTCACTAAACAATTCATTGTCGAGGTTGACGCTTCAGAGGTGGGCGTGGGAGCCATTCTGTCTCAGCGCTCCCAGTCTGATGATAAGGTCCATCCTTGCGCTTACTTTTCTCATCGCCTGTCGCCATCGGAACGCAACTATGATGTGGGTAACCGCGAACTGCTCGCCATCCGCTTAGCCATAGGCGAATGGCGACAGTGGTTGGAGGGGGCGACCGTTCCTTTTGTCGTTTGGACTGACCATAAGAACCTTGAGTACATCCGTTCTGCCAAACGACTTAATGCACGTCAGGCTCGTTGGGCGTTGTTTTTCGCTCGTTTCGAGTTCGTGATTTCCTATCGTCCGGGAAATAAGAACACCAAGCCTGATGCCTTATCCCGTCTCTTTAGTTCTTCTGTGGCTTCTACCGACCCCGAGGGGATTCTCCCTGAGGGGCGTGTTGTCGGGTTGACTGTCTGGGGAATTGAGAGACAGGTAAAGCAAGCACTCACTCACACTGCGTCGCCGCGCGCTTGTCCTAGTAACCTTCTGTTCGTTCCTGTCTCTACTCGTCTGGCTGTTCTTCAGTGGGCTCACTCTGCCAAGTTAGCTGGCCACCCCGGCGTTCGGGGTACGCTTGCTTCTATTCGCCAGCGGTTTTGGTGGCCTACTCAGGAGCGGGACACGCGCCGTTTCGTGGCTGCTTGCTCGGACTGCGCGCAGACTAAGTCAGGTAACTCTCCTCCTGCCGGTCGTCTCAGACCGCTTCCCATTCCTTCTCGACCATGGTCTCACATCGCCTTAGACTTTATTACCGGTCTGCCTTCGTCTGCGGGGAAGACTGTGATTCTTACGGTTATCGATAGGTTCTCTAAGGCGGCACATTTCATTCCCCTCGCTAAGCTTCCTTCCGCTAAGGAGACGGCACAAATCATCATTGAGAATGTGTTCAGAATTCATGGCCTCCCGTTAGACGCCGTTTCAGACAGAGGTCCGCAATTCACGTCACAGTTTTGGAGGGAGTTCTGTCGTTTGATTGGTGCTTCCGTCAGTCTCTCTTCCGGGTTTCATCCCCAGTCTAACGGTCAAGCAGAAAGGGCCAATCAGTCGATTGGTCGCATATTACGCAGCCTTTCGTTTCGAAACCCTGCGTCTTGGGCAGAACAGCTCCCCTGGGCTGAGTACGCTCACAACTCGCTTCCTTCGTCTGCTACCGGGCTATCTCCGTTTCAGAGTAGTCTTGGGTACCAGCCTCCTCTGTTCTCGTCCCAGCTCGCCGAGTCCAGCGTTCCCTCCGCTCAGGCTTTTGTCCAACGTTGTGAGCGCACCTGGAGGAGGGTCAGGTCTGCACTTTGCCGTTACAGGGCGCAGACTGTGAGAGCCGCCAATAAACGTAGGATTAAGAGTCCTAGGTATTGTCGCGGTCAGAGAGTGTGGCTTTCCACTCGTAACCTTCCCCTTACGACAGCTTCTCGCAAGTTGACTCCGCGGTTCATTGGTCCGTTCCGTGTCTCTCAGGTCGTCAATCCTGTCGCTGTGCGACTGCTTCTTCCGCGACATCTTCGTCGCGTCCACCCTGTCTTCCATGTCTCTTGTGTCAAGCCTTTTCTTCGCGCCCCCATTCGTCTTCCCTCCCCCCCCCCCGTCCTTGTCGAGGGCGCTCCTATTTACAAGGTACGGAAGATCATGGACATGCGTTCTCGGGGACGTGGTCACCAGTACTTAGTGGATTGGGAGGGTTACGGTCCTGAGGAGAGGAGTTGGGTTCCATCTCGGGACGTGCTGGACCGTTCGTTGATTAATGATTTCCTTCGTTGCCGCCAGGGTTCCTCCTCGAGTGCGCCAGGAGGCGCTCGGTGAGTGGGGGGGTACTGTCATGTTTTGTCTTTCATCATGTCTTGTCCCTGTGCTTCCCTCTGCTGGTCTTATTAGGTTCTTTCCCTCTTTCTCTCTCTATCGTTCCGTTCCTGCTCCCAGCTGTTTCTCATTCTCCTAACGACCTCATTTACTCTTTCACACCTGTCCCCTATTTTGCCCTCTGATTAGAGTCCCTATTTCTCCCTCTGTTTTCCGCTTCTGTCCTTGTCGGATTCTTGTTTGACGTTTGCTGTTCCTGTGTCCTTGTTCCGCCCTGTCGTGTTCTTTGCCTTCTTCAGATGCTGCGTGTGAGCAGGTGTCAATGTCAGCTACGGCCAGTGCCTTCCTGAAGCGACCTGCAGTCAGTGGTCGCGTCTCCAGTCGTTCCTCTCTGTTGACGAGAGGATAGTATCCAGGAGAATCATTATTTGTTTTATTCTGGAATAAAGACTCTGTTACTATTACGTCGCTTTTGGGTCCTCATTCTGCAGCATAACATTAATGAGCGAGCTAGGACGGACATGGTCACTTTAATTATTTGTTTAGCACTTTTGAAATGTACAGTGACAAAATTCAGAACATGGACCATTCTTACAATGTTCTCCCTGTACAGCAAGTCAGAACTGTACTGTAGGATAAATAAAGGGGGCATATAAGCAGACAATGAAAGCTCTTACAATATTCGATGACTACATTTCTCTAAAGCAGGTTATAGGCTACATGTGCACCACCAAGTCAGAACAGTAGGCTAAATTAAGAGGGGAAAATAGACCAAATTATTAGGGTGAGGCATATGGGCTACTAACATCTTACTACACAACATACACTTAGTATTACTTTCTTAGCTACAGTATACATATCTCCCTGGCATATTACATAATTTATGCAGCAGCATACAATATAACTTGTGCTGTGCTCACTTGAACACTTGAGCGCGGCGGTCCTTCGTGGGCAAATTTTGTCATCAAAGTCTGGCATTCTATGGATTTATGGTGCTTTCAAAACAACTGGGAACTCAGAATAAAACAAGGTCGAATCATGATGACTTCATTGAGCTTCAGGTCGTAGCTCTAGAAAGAGGCCAGATTTACAATTACGAGTTGGATGACCGTTCAAAACGTATTTTCCCAGTCTGAGCTCATTTATTCCTGACTTCCCAGTTGTCTTGAACTCACTGAAGTCAAGTTCTCGCAGTTCCGAGTTTACAGTTGTTTTGAGTCCGGCACAAATCATGCTTCATTGACTGCACGGCCAATGTTGAATGTTTATCATTTTAAACTTGGAAAAGAGACCCTTAATCCCAGATTTGGTACCACAAAGCCACTCCACTGAATAGCACGCTAGTGATTGCTTTGCAATGCTTGCAGTTAGCCACTGTCATTGATTCCTTCCAAACCACTCATTCTTGAATTTGCGATATCCAACTTGTGTAATGTTCTTGTCCAATGGCCGATGAGCACAGATACATTTTACCTATAATTTCTCGTTATTTCTCTTCATATGACAAGGATAAAAAAGGATTTCCCAGTAGATTGTCAACTTGATTCATGATGATCACTGCTAGCTAAGATATTGAAAGTAGGACGTTGACATGATCAGTCCAATCAAAGCTACTGTACATATATCGTGATTTAACGTCATTTTATCTGTGGCCAATGACCTTAAGCCTTCTTGGATGGGCACTTCTAATGTAACTCTATGGCAGCACCCATGGGCTAGAATTTTCTAGCTCTACCGTTGTAATGAACACGATGGGAGACAGAGAGCTGGTTTCAAGCCCAGGGCGCAGCAGGTGTTTATTTGTAAAGGACCACAGGTGGAGGCAGGTAGCTGCTCATTCCACGAATAGAGTACATTTTGCCTAGTGTGACTTGGTCAAAAACAGCACATGCTCAACCTAATTAAAAACATGTTTTCTCATCTAAAGGAGTGAAAAAAATATATACTATAGTAAGTGCAAATAAAGTGCCATTAAAGAAACAGTGTTGACCGTAACAGGGTTTGGGTTTTCATCTTTAGGGTACATTTGTAAATTCACTGTGGCTATCTACTCCGATTTCAGAGCACTCTTGTCTGAGTGTGCCAGAGCAGGGAATAACTGATTAATTCACAAAAGCTCAACACCGGTTGAATATGGCCCGGTGTCATTAAAGGTCGGCAAAAAAAACGTAATTCAATTGTTGCCAGCAGCACAGTTACAGTCCCCAAAGCTCTATAACATGAAAACAGCCTAACCAGCTCTGCTAGGGTGAGTAAAATGGTCAGAGTGAGGTGTTATCTCGTTTGTGTCTGGGAGTAGCTAGCAATCTAGCCAACGTTAGCTACTTAGCTTGGGTGCTTGACTGACGTTGTGAGGTCAGAACACTCTGATCAACCCTACTCCTCGGCCAGAGCATCCAGTGTGCTCTCTGAACACTGACAACACTGACTTTACGAACACCCAGTGTGCACTCTGAGTGGCACTCCAGATTGAATTTACGAACACACCCTAAATCAGCCATGAATCCCCTTGTGACGGGGAAATTCAATGCAAGCTTCACACATTTTTATTTATTGTTGAAATACTTCTAGCCTGTCTATCTATGGGTTTATAGCCTGCCTATCTATGGGTAACAGAGTTGACAGGTTATGCTCGAAGCACTCAGTTTTCCACCACAAAACACCCAAAAATGGCCAAAAAGAGTAGAAACGGCTCACCTGCTTTTAACTATTATATGTTTAATGTTTCTTTAAAAAAAAAAAAATTGTTTCACCATAATAAAACAAGAGTTCAGTTCACGTAACAGGGTTGACCTTGAGGGACAGACGTAAATTAATCACTTATCACATTAATTAAATAATTATCCCTAGAAAAGACTTTGTCAAAGCAGAAACATATCTCGGGGTTAACAATGATGGGGAAAACATTTTGGGATTAAGTGGGTTAAAATCTTCCTAAAAGTCGAAAGGGACAAAGAAAAGTCTTTATTCATAACAAAAATCTGATTTATTGCATTTTCCATGTGGCTTATATTAAAGGGAACTTAATTTAATATAACAGGCTTTTAAAATTCGATATTGGTACACAATTTCAAGTCAAAATGTCAAAGGGACGCAAAATGTACTCTATTCATGGAACAACCCGAATGTTTTATATGCTTCAATGCTTAACTTGTTTCATTTTCTCCATCGACAGTAAGCTCTATATTCTTACTGTTGCCTTATAATTTAGATGTAATACCGTGTGTCCTCTGCTATTATCCTCACTGTTCATAATAGCAAAATGTTGTCATGAGAAGGTCATGGTAGTGGCAACACAAAGCAAGGTGAGTCTGCCAGTGCCTCTGACTCATCTCACAGACCAATCTCACAAACACATTACTTTAGAGTTTATATGATGCCATTACATTAATCTGGTCCCAGCAGAGACTATCAAAAACCTCTCTGAACTGAGAACTGAGTGTGAGAGAAGCAGGCAGGCGCATAGCATCATACATCCAAGCAGGCTGCAATCCAAATCATTCCATTACTCCGGAGTGGCTGTTAGCTAGGCATCATCAGCTGATGTATGAAATAAAAACACTGATTATATTCACAACCCAAGGGATTCCCACACTGTGAAACTAAAATGTACATGTATATTTCAAATATGATAAAGTTTGAGTGTGTATGTGTGTGTGTGCGTGTGTGTGTGTGTCCGTCCATCTGTCTGTCATATCTCACCCCTCATCTGCGGAGGCCTCAGCGATTGGTCCGGCATCAACAAATGTCCCTACCCGGCTCTTAGAGCCCTCTAGATTCAGCTGGCTCTGAGTCACTTTCAGAGAACGGAACACAACAACCTCTGGGTCACATTGAACAATGAGAGTATCTATGAAGCATACTGTTATAAAACAACTACCTGAAGTGAAATATGTGTGCACATTAATACAATGTGAATACAATATGCATTATCAGTTCATGCCTGTCTGAGAAATGACCACTTGTAAAGGTCATTGTAACCTAGTAAACACTACTGGCTATGCAGTGTTTGGCTGGCCTTAGCTGTCTGTAGCTTATACAACTTATTCTAGCCATCTCTCCACATCATTCTATTATAGAATAGACAAACTGCTATGGTAAGTGACTGTGGTGCCTGTGCAGCATCCTTCAGACATAGCTCTCTCCAGCCCAATTGCTGCTGTTCAAAGTAATCTCCATCTCATCAAAGAGTATAAAGGAGTGAGTGTGATGAGTATTTTCTAATGTAATGGGCATGCTCTTTCGTCACACACTCTCCTGGCAGAGTTTATTATCATGTCCTGTCTGGCCCAGCCTGAAGAGTTATAAGGCCTTTTACTTAGAACTTAGAAATTGCCCTTTAGTTTTTAATAAAGTTTTTATTCTATCCAATGAATTGTATGACTTCAAACTATAACTGACCACAATACTGGTGACTACAGCAATTGACTAAAAACTACAAACATGGCCATCTGACATTTACCTTCTCGTTTCAATGTCTCTGCAGGTTGCTCAGGGCCAGGAGGGTTCAGCATAGGATGCACTCTGAAGTTTCCTGTGCAGGGAAGGGGAAATTATGTTCACAAAAAAATAAAATAAACTCATTGCAGATGGATTACCTTGATGTCAAAAAATGGGAGACATTGATGACTTACCCAAGGTGGGGAGAATGTTGTTCATGTTGAGCCAGGCTCTTATGAAGGGGAAGACATAGATGAGGAGGCCTGGAAAAGAATACAGATATAAGCTACTAACTTAATTTTAAGTGTTTTTAATCAACATTTAGACTTATATGGATGTTTATGAGCAGTGTGCTCAGTGTAAAAAAAAATAGGACAGATTCCCGTCTTGTGCTACTCAACTACAAATGAGCTACCACATGATGGTTAGCCTACTGGTAGAAACATGTTCTATACAATTATGTTCTTTCTCCAATTCTCATGATGTTCTGAAAAATAATGTTTTTTCATTTATTTTTGCTTTTGTTTAATGTTTTAATTGAATGTATTCACAGACTCTTTTTTGATAAGTGGATTTTCCTTTACTAACTTTATTAGCCCAGACGCTCTTTCGGTCTCAGGAGTCCACTAGGAGTTGTGAATGCATCTAAACAGCTCCAGCTACCCTGAGGCAGGCAGGCTGAACACACTTATTGATTTCCGTTCTGAGCCACAGAGAGAGCTGCCATTAAACAGTGGCTGGTCCTGAGGGTGGCTGTGTGGCTGTGTGTGACGCACACGCATGTCTATGCTGCCAGAACATCTCACCAGTCGCCAGGCTGCAACAGGAGCGAAAAGATCTTCGCAAGAACAGTTGGGTTCATTCAGTTTATAGCCACAGGCATAGCTTACTTGGATTGCAATTGTACTCTTCGGAGCAAATAATATGCAGACACCTGCACCTCAGGACATTTAGATTCTGCAGTGAATGAATGGGGAAAGTCCCATCGTGGGACATAAGGGGTTGTCTGTGTGCTTTATTTCTCCATACAAAATGTCTACAACTATTTGAGGAATTCATTACTACCCTATTGTTTTGTTTAAAAGCAATACGTTGTTCTTTTATTACAAGGAAAATACCCTACAGTTTGGGATGATCATAACAACAACAAAATGCAGAGTTCAAAGTTGACTTTGAATGACATACTCTGCAGTCAGTGTAGATCAAAAGCCGGCCACTTGTTTTCTTCTCTCGGACACTGCACTTCTCATAGTCTCCTGGGTTGAGTGGAATACCCTGCTCCCCGTGCTGCTATCAACTGTCTTAGATTACGCCAGCGGATCAAACGATCCCCGGGTGTGTTTTCGATTGAAGTGGATGGAAAATGGCATGGCCCAATGATCATTCACAGTCTTGTACAGGTCTTGGCAAATATTAGACATTGCAGCAGGCCTTGTACATCTAAGAAAGTATGACCTCTTAGACCCATATGACACCTTAGGATAGAGATAAAAATGTCTGACGTTCCAACAATGCAGTATAAAATCCCCCAGTTACAGTTTACAGTGTAAATATTGTAAAGATAGACCACAGAGATTAATAGAGAGTACATTACGTTTGCATGAAGTGTTAATATATTGGGGGAAAAGCCTACTGGTGGTTTCACCATCAAAGATGAACTAGTTTCTGAACTGAATAAGCTACCAGTAAATATCTGTAGGCATATATTTTAGCTATAAATAATGTTTGCATGCCTCTTGCAATGTTATGCCCTGCAAGTACCAATGAAATGTTGCATAGCACTTTTTGTATAGCACGTTTTGCATAGCACATTGCATTGCGCTAAGCAAAACCAAAGAATAGGTGTAGTCCTGGATGTACTTACCCAGCCCTCCTGCACCCATGAAGATTCCTCCTACGGCATCTGCATCACACTCCCTTGACACCCGATGATGATGCACCCTGCCACGATGCTGAGCAGGGCCAAGCCTACCCGCAGACCATGGTATGCTGACCCTGTTCATCCGGCAGGTGGAGAGGAGACCCCCCACCTGGTCACCACCCGCCTAAGGCCCCATGCACACAGAGGGACTAGGACTGTCAGAGACTGGACCTAACCTAGCCTTCAGATTCTGACCCAGCTGTAGCACCTGTGTCAGCAGCAACACTGGATGCAAGTACTCACCGCCACTTTTACTCTCACTGACACAGGACCACTTTCTCTGGCAGCCAGGCAGTGTCTCTGCTCTGGCCTGCTTCAATACTCCTCATTCATCATTAAAGACATGGCTCTGGTTTCCCTTTGCCACTGAAAATTTAAAAAGCCTGTTTCATTCATTCATTCACCCTCAAGACAGGGGTATGCAAACTACTCTACAAATCTGATCACAGGTGCCTCTACCTCCCCCTCCCCCACAGGAATACTTAGACCACTGATGGCTCAGTCAGGGATAGTAATTAGGACTAAACTGTGAGTGGTCACAGAGCCTCTGTAGGTCTCCTCCCTGTGGTACAATGGGAGGCTTCTGTAATAAAGGCTGGGTGTCATGAAGCATAAATGCACAGTCACATTGCCTACAGCTCTCGAGACCCTGGCTGACATGTGGAATGTGCACTGAGATTAAGGTAACAGAATGCTTGTGATTACGCAAAAGACAAGCAGGAGAGAGAGAAAGAGAGAGAGAGTGAGAGGAGAGAGAGGGAGAGGAGAGAGAGGGAAAGGGAGGAGAGAGAGAAAGAGAGTGAGAGGAGAGGGAAAGGGAAGAGAGAGAGAAAGACTGAGAGGAGAGAGAGGGAAAGGGAGGAGAGAGAGAAAGAGAGTGAGAGGAGAGAGAGGGAAAGGGAGGAGAGAGAGAGAGATAAAGAAATAAAGAAAAAGATAGAGGATAAGAGAACACTGCCACTGCTAGTGTCTGTGAGCTAGAAGGGAATGTACTGAAAGGTTCTGAGAGTCCTCTGTGGTCGAGGCCCGAGGCCATCCACAAAGACCCGTAGTTGCCATAGGAATAGCATATCCATGGCAACAGAGGGAGCTGAGGGTGAACGGAATTAACACCGGAGAGTTGGGTAACAAATTAAGTTATCGGGAGGGAAATAACAGTGACACATTTCCTGTTCAAGCTGCATATTTTCCCCTTTTTTTCCCTTTAATCGTAACATCTAATATTAATGCCTTGTGGTAATATCCTGGTGCTTGAAAGACATGTTTGCTTTCCAGACAGTATATTACTTTGTAACAATGTGACAGGGTCATTAAACATTTTAAGAAACAACTGTGTGTGTGTGAGTGAGTGAGTGAGTGAGTGAGTGAGTGAGTGAGTGAGTGAGTGAGTGAGTGAGTGAGTGAGTGAGTGTCTCAGTGAATGGTCATCTAGGCCTGTCTCTGTAGCAGGGGATGGACAACAAAGATGACTGGCGTGGGTTTAAAATTATTAGGCCAAGTCACTGTCAATAATCAGTTCCCTCAACCTGAAAGCAGATGAACCCAACACTGATGACATGCAAAACCTTGGACATTTTCCTCTGTTCTCCCTGGTGATTGGCTATAAATTGGCTGAGGAGCAATGTGGGGGGCAATACACAATGACCACTAACTGTATAGGTAAACAAACCATTTAATAACTGATATTTGAGGTAGAGAACAAATCTACATTCTGGGACATTTGTACAAGCATCATTGACCAAACGTATAGTATTTAACACCTATATCAAACATTGAATCTTGATTATTTAAATGTTACTTCTATTACAATTCCATGATAACCTTATATAATCCATTAACCTGGCACATTTATACTAGAAATGGAAGGCATATGAAGGGAGCAACACGTGGTACACAGCATAACCTTCTGGTCAGAGGAGGGATTGTGCTGTAGGCTACACACCCTTCAGTTTGACCTAAGCGCGCAGTGACAGCTCGAGCGTTTCAGTGTCGAAAAAAAGTTAGACAATTACCAAGAAATAATTAGAAAAGTTCACTGCGGGCCAATTAATGGGGCTTGGCCAGGGCTTCTGCACCGCAACCCTGGAGCGAGTTCACATACACAGCCTACAAAACCTCAGGTGAGTGCATGCGGGGGAAAAGCTGTGGTGTACCTTGAACACACATGTATCATTTGAAACGAACTTTAACTACTTCAAGGTATTTGGTCTAAGGTGTTTATCTTTATAAAGAAGGTTAATATTAAGGTTGGATGTGCTGACGCTAAAGCTACGCTTTCACCAGTAACGTTAGCTATTGTGATGGTTTGCCAACGTCATTAGAATTGCAATGTCGCCCAGGCTGTGAAATGCAGAAAGTGGTTTTGCCGCACCACAAAAGATAAGTGTGTGACTTAGTCATGCATGGGATTTGACTTTACTATCAGCAAAGATAAGGAAATGCCTATGCCATTTGTCTAAAATAAGTAAAACAAGACCACCAGATCAAAGTTTATCAAAGCAGATTTGTCAATCAACAATGCTATTCTATTGACCAGTGGTGGGCCGTCAGGGCCTGCAAGGCCTTCTCTGCTGGCCTAAACATCATCAGAATATAATTTTTTTTAAAATATATTTTCCCACAAATATGTATTAAATTATTCCCCAGAGTAAGAGTTATACTCTTCATTTCATAGCTTTCCTCTTGGTTGCACTGCTTCCAGCCCCAGGTTGAGATTTTGAGGGCTGGTCTTTATGTTAGATCTTTTATCCAATCATATTCAGCCATCATGTGTTGCCAGGGGTCTAAAATCTCCCTCAGGCCTTCAGAATCAACAGTGCGGGCGCTTGTAGCTTATAGTGAATGGAAATGAAAATTTAGTGTCAACCAATCAGCTTTAGAGTTGGCTATTGTACGCCTTCTGGCTGGCTCCAGTGTTACACAGGGGCCAGCTAGCAGGCGTAGTGCGTGCACGTCTTTTGATTGGATTACCAATATTGAGAGGCAGGTCCTATGGAGATCTAGGAAACTGAATTTGATAAACGAATTAATTCGCGTACTACTAAGCTGTTTTTTCAACCCACAATGGCGGAAGGAGGAGAAGATATCGATTTGGTCGAGGATATAATTATAACGCCATTCTCAAGACGAACTTTTCAAGAAAAGTTAGACATTGTAAGGAGAGGTCGCCCGACGCCACAAAGCCTGTCACAGGCGGGAAAGTGCTTCGTTCGCTCGCCACTTTCAAAGTTTCAACTACGAGCGCTGTCAATGGCTCACAGGCTCCTTGGCTCCGAGAAGCACTGCAAACTGTACTGCTGGGAATGCCTATTATTTGCAAGTGATCGATTTGGTGTTTGGAGCCACACTGGCTTTGCAAACTTGAGTTGTCTAACCAAGGCAGCAACGAGACACCAAAGTACGGCTGGGCACTAACAAGCAATGGTGCTTTTGAAAACTTTTGGGGACACCGGAGTGGATCGACAGCTCAAAGAACAAACGCGCAGGGCAACGGAGCTGCACAATGAAAAGGTGAAGGGAAATATTGAAAAGACTCATTGATTGTGTCATGTTTTTGGGTAAACACTGTTTACCCAAAAATGTCAATTTGTCAATTTCAAGGTGACGCAACGCCTGGTTATACTGCGTTTCTGTCTAAATGTATAGTTTCTAGAGCCATGGCATCATAATGAGGTGGATTAATTCGGGTGGGACTGTGTAGTACCTCACTGAAGGCCCAGGCCCCAGGCCCACGGCACGCCACTGCTATTGACTTGTATCGTAGAGAGATCTACATTTTTAGTCTCAAGTCGTGTCTTTTCCTTTTAGGTCCCTGAGTATGTTGTGGCGCTGGTACACAGTGGCCTATGGACAACTTCAGGGTAACGGAATTTCGCCGAGATTCAGATTTTTCACATTAAACTGTATTCCTAACAAAATCCATTGATTTCAAAGTTTAACAAACCATACAACTAAAATAATTGAAGAACAGTGCAGATACAAAGTACTGACTTTGCATCCGCACCGTTCTTCAATTAAATGTTTTTGTAAAATGTTCTGTGTAAATTGTTAAAAGTAGTCCTTGTGCATAGTTGTATGGTTTGTTAAATGTAGAAATCAATGGGTTTTGTGTAGCATAGAGTTCAAAGTGAAAAATCTGAGTCTCATCGTAATTCAATCATCATGGAATTCCCCCTATGAAACGAATGAAATTCTGCACACGCATGACATGAACACATTACCAAGTAGAAATTTCACACTAATCTAGGCCTAAATTCAATGTTATATTGACTCTCGTAGAAATGAAACTACAACCAACAGCAACCCCGAGATAGTGTAGCAGTTTTTCCAAGACAAACTATGTTCTATCCCTCATAAATCAAATCCAACCTGACATGTAGGCAACAAGACATGAAACACAATCCAAGGATTCCAACTGTGTCACTAGCTAGATTTCCATCCAATTGCCGATAGATTATCATGCGAATATTCTAAAATCTGCAAATTTTGTTTGTCAAATGGCAGTCAAGCATCGATCATCATGTTACCAGAATAAGACCCTCAATATTTACTGGAAAGGAGCATCAATATCACCATGCACTTTCACCACCCTGTGAAGTTCATCATCATTTATTTAATCTGTAACATACCTAATAAACTGCGTGGTTTTCCACCATGTCGAATGAACAAATTCTGTTGGCATTTATAAAATTGTACCGACAGTACCTTTTTCCATCATAGCTGTCATGATTCGTTTTTTAAAAATTGTATGACTTTACTTGCATAAAAACTGTGGATGGAAACTGGTTAGTGTAAGTAGAAAGGGAAGTTTGGGGATGAGGAGACTTGAGTTGTTGGGTAACTTACTTCTGCTCTCTCCATTAGTGTTCAGTGAAAATCTCACTTTTTAAAAGTTCATATTCTGTTATTAACTCATACCCAAATAATGTTGTTGACTCGTCCTATACTTGTATTTGTGGCCAAAACATGAATTGGAGAAAAAACTATTCAAAAACTCTGCCTCAGACTTGTATCTCAAACAGAACGTTTAAAAATGCTTGCCATTTCAGAATGTCATGTTGGCTCATTGGCTGAGCTGGCCAATCTGCATTCTACTTGCATGAACATGCGTAATGACCAGTATACGCCCACAGCATTCTGCTGTTCGTACTCCCACACCATACCAACACACAAAAGGTGTTTTTTAACATACTTAATTAAACAAATTTGGAAGGAAAAGTATTTCACTCTTATTGTAATTAATGATACTTAATATTTCATAGAAAGCTGGAAACACTGGACAGTTACTTTAACCCGCTCCTAAATATGTAACCTTTACCCCAGAAGCCCAGAGTATTCAGATGGTCTGTCCTGTCGACATGATCATTTAGCAGACGTTTACATCTAAATCAACTTAAAGAACTGTCTACATTAGCAGTGAGTGACATATTCAGAATGTGGCCTATGGAGGAATCAAAATCACAGCTCCTGTTGTAGCCAGTACCCTGCTCTAACCACTGAGACATTGGAATACGTTTTCTAACAGACATGATTGAGAGCATATGGCAAGTTGAGTGGACATTGTCCATTCTTTAGCAATGAAGCTGGACAATAACCTGTAGATACCAACAAAAAAACATGCCCATGGGGAATAACATTTAATACGGCTCTATATGTCTTTGTCTCCTTCACACATTTCTGTTGTGTGGGTATAAACTAGTGATGCACCGATATTACATTTTTGGCTGATACCGATATCTGATTTTTTTTCTTTGCCAAATTTTTTTGGGACCGATATTAAACATTTTGCGGCCTTTTAACTATTTAACTGTACTAGAATGCTTAACACACACACATGGACGCGGCAGTCTAAGACACTGCATCTCAGTGCAAGAGGTGTCACTACAGTCCCTGGTTCGAATCCAGGCTGTATCACATCCGGCCGTGATTGCGAGTCCCATAGGGCGGTCCACAATTGGCCCAGCGTCGTCCGGAGTAGGCCATCATTGTAAATAAGAATTTATTCTTAACTGACTTGCCTAGTTAAATATAGGTTACACACACCACACTCACCAAAAAGTTATTTTGTTGGCATTTACGTATGTCCCCATTACCAGTAAAACAAAATCAAAACCTATTTCTTTCACTTACTTGCTGTACTCTTTCGTTGTTCATTTGTTCAGTCGTTTCATTCTCAACCAGGATTTCAATGGAATGCTGTTTGGGTCTTTGCATGTCAACAAAGATGCACGTCAAATAACACTATTTGACATGTCAAATAAGCTTGTTGACCAATCAGGACCTGAATATGACTGCACAGAACGAGCAGTATGACTGATGGCATTGTCATGCTGGAGGGTCATGTCAGGATGAGCCTGCAGGAAGGGTACCACATGAGGGAGGAGGATATCTTCCCTGTAACGCACAGCGTTGAGATTGCCTGCAATGACAACAAGCTCAGTCCGATGATGCTGTTACACACCGCCCCAGACCATGACGGACCCTCCACCTCCAAATCGATCCCTCTCCAGAGTACAGGCCTCGGTGTAACACTCATTCCTTCGACGATAAACGTGATTCCGACCATCACCCCTGGTGAGCCAAAACCGCGACTCGTCAGTGAAGAGCATAGGCGACATTGTTGCTGGTGATGTCTGGTGAGGACCTGCCTTACAACAGGCCTACAAGCCCTGTCCAGCCTCTCTCAGCCTATTGCGGACAGTCTGAGCACTGATGGAGGGACTGTGCGTTCCTGGTGTAACTCGGGCAGTTGTTGCCATCCTGTACCTGTCCCGCAGGTGTGATTTTCGGATGTACCGATCCTGTGCAGGTGTTGTTACGTGTGGTCTGCCGCTACGGGGACGATCAGCTGTCCGTCCTGTCTCTCTGTAGCGCCCTCTTTGACATCTCACAGTACGGACATTGCAATTTATTGCCCTGGCCACATCTGCAGATGAGCAGTGACCCTGGGCATCTTTCTTTTTGTGTTTTTCAGAGTCAGTAGAAAGGCCTCTTTAGTGTCCTAAGTTTTCATAACTGTGACCTTAATTGCCTACCGTCTGTAAAACATGTCTGAACGTGGGAAACAGTGTTTAAACCCTTTACAATGAAGATCCTTGAAGTCATTTGGATTTTTACGAATTATCTTTGAAAGACTGGGTCCTGAAAAAGGGATGTTTCTTTTTTTGCTGAGTTTATAATACAGTGGCTTGCGGTATGTCTCTGAGGTTGGCACATCTAGCCACTGGGATTTTAGGCCATTCTTGAAGGAAAAAATGCTCCAGCTCCTTCAAGTTAGATGTGTTCCGCTGGTGTACAGCAATCTTGAAGTCATACCACAGATTCTCAAATGATTGAGGTCTGGGGTTTGACTAGGCCATTCTAAGACATTTAAATGTTTCTCCTTAAACCCCTCATGTGTTGCTTTAGCAGTATGCTTAGGGTCATTGTCCTGCTGGAAGGTGAACCTCCATCCCAGTCTCAAATCTTTGGGAGACTGAAAACAGGTTTCCCTCAAGAAGTTACCTGTATTTAGCTCCATCCATCATTCCTTCAATTCTGACCAGTTTCCCAGGCCCTGCCGATGGAAAAACATACCCACAGCATGATGCTGCCACCACGCTTCACTGTGGGGAGGGTGTTCTCGGGGTGTTGAGAGGTGTTGGGTTTGTGCCAGACATAGTTTGTTTTTGTCTCATCTGACCAGAATACCTTCTTCCATATGTTTGGGGAGTCTCCCACATGCCTTTTGGCGAACACCAAATGTGTTTGCTTATTTTTATCTTTAATTAAGCAATGGCTTTTTTTGGCCACTCTTCTTTAAAGCCCAACTCTGTGGAGTGTACAGCTTAGTGGTCCTATGGACAGATATTCCAATGTCCGCTGTGGAGCTTTGCAGCTCCTTCAGGGTTATCTTTGGTCTCGTTGTTGCCTCAGATTAATGCCCTCCTTGCCTGGTCTGGGAGTTTTGGTGGGCGGCCCTCTCTTGGCAGGTTTATTGTGGTGGCATATTCTTTCAATTTTTTAAATAATGGATTTAATGGTGCTCTGTGGGATGTTCAAAGTTGTGGATATTTTCTTTATAACCCAACCTTGATCTGTACTTCTCCACAACTTTGTCCCTGACCTGTTTGGAGAGCTCTTTGGTCTTCATGGTGCCACTTGCTTGGTGGTGCCCCTTGCTTAGTGGTGTTGCAGACTCTGGGGCCTTTCAGAACAGGTGTGTGTATATATATATATATATATATATATATATATATATATATATATATATATATATATATATACTGAGATCATGTGACAGATCATGTGACACTTAGATTACACACAGGTGGACCTTATTTAACTAATTATGTGACTTCTGAAGGTAATTGGTTGCACCAGATGTTATTTAGGGGCTTCATAGCAAAGGGGGTGAATACATATGCACACACCACTTTTCATTTTTTCATTTTTTTTTTTCATTTTTTTTTAAACAAGTAATGTTTTTCGTTTCACGTCACCAATTTGGACTATTTTGTGTATGTCCATTACATGAAATCCAAATAAAAATCCATTTAAATAACAGGTTGTAATGCAACAAAATAGGAAAAATGCCAAGGAGGATGAATACCTTTGCAAGGCACTGTATGCCAATTATGTGATGGTCCGACCTTATTCTGTCCCCATCGACACTTTAAAAAAAAAAAACTTTTGGTGCCAGAGAGAATGATTACTTTGTCAAGACGACTAGCTTGATTTAGCCTCCACGATGTATATCTCACTAGGTCAGGATATTTAAGCCTACATATATCCACTAAATCCAATATGTCCATGACATTCATGATTTCCTTAAGTGCATGAGGGTGATAGTTTGTAGTGTGATTTCCTTTACGGTCCGTAGACGTATTTAAAACCGTATTATAATCCCCCCAGATCCCATGGCCCCTGAGAGAACGGGACCCATCCTTCGACAAGAGCACACAGTGCCACCCACAGAAAAGAAGCAGATCAGCCCCCAAAAGCATTTCCATCGCCCTCACCTCGATGTGTATTATATACAACTATTTAAAAAAAATGATATATATAAAACAAATCCTGCTTTTTAATTTATTTTAACAATGAATATTTGTTAAAGTAACAATGAATATAATGTAAGTAGTTTATGCAAAGGACCTCTTACCAGTATTGCCATTACAAAAATTACTTTTTCACCAAACAATTATTGTGATTCATCCTATATTGTCCCTAACATCTTTACTCCCAAGCAACAGTTGTGGGATGCATACACACTCAACCCCTTTCCCCAACAAACAACCATACACTCAGATGCTCAACAGTTGTTCCATCTCAGAGCCCAACTCAAGAAAGACCTTGATTTACAAATGCATATACAGTTGCAGCTGTATGAGAAGGCATGCAAAATTTAGCAAAATATTTACAAAAATTGGGAGATTTGACAACCATTTGACAATGGTTAATCAAATCTCCCCATTTTTGCCTAGGTGATGGATATCAGATATACCCCTTTCCCCTGAAACACCCACACGCGGTCCCCCGATTTGACCATATATCCCAAGCATCTCTGTGCAGTCAGACTTTTGATTTTGTGCCACCAGGGCCACAATAATATGCCCCCTCTCTGAATGTCCGAGTGTGACACCCTCCCCATGGGTTACTGCAGCTAGTGTTGCCAGCACTGCCACTGCCTGGGTGGGGGCACCCCACCGGAATCCCCACCGGCTAGGTACAAGATCGTCACGGTTCACATTAGCAGCTTTGAGAATTTCCTTGTATATTATGCTCTCCCATCGGGGGGCTTTGGTTTTGTAGGGCCAAACCAGCCAGTGGTCATTGTCCATTCGTTAGCAATGAAGCTGGACAATAACCCGTAGATACAAAAAACATACCCATGTGACGAACATTTAATACGGCTCTTTACGTCTTTGTCTCCTTCACACACTTGTGTTGTGTGGGTATAAACCAGTGACTGAGGAGCTAACAATTTTTCTGCCTAGTCACAAGGTCCAGACGGTCAGTCTTGTTGCCTAATTTCACAACAATGAGAAATGGGTGACTTACTGTCCAATCTGATGGGAGAAGTTTTGTATTTTGCTTCTCTGTTACACTGACAACCATTTTACAATTTGTCATTCCCCTCGTAGAATGTTCAGACTCGAATAATGGGATGTAATTACTCAAACTATTTTGTAGGCTAAGGCAGGGCAGAGGTTGGAGAGTTCAGCTCTTACAAGACTCAAGCTTTTCACCCAGCAAACCACTTATTTTCATTTAGGTGATCTAATTTACTGTTCTGTTAGTTAGAATATTTGTAGTATCAGTGTATAAACAGTGCATTCAGAAAGTATTCAGACCCCTTGACTTGTTCCACATTGTTATTTACAGCCTTATTCTAAAATGAATTAAATAGTTCATCCCCCTCAATCTACACACAATACCCCATAAAGGAAACAGGTTTTTAGAAATGTTTGCAAATTTATAAATTAAAAACTGATATCACATTTACATAAGTATTCAGACCCTTTACTCAGTACTTTGTTGAAGCACCTTTTGGCAGCAATTACAGCCTTGAGTCTTCTTGCGTATGACACTACAAGCTTGGCACATCTGTATTTCGGGAGTTTCTCCCATTCTTCTCTGCAGATCCTCTCAAGCTCTGTCAGGTTGGATGAGGAGCAGCACAGCAATTTTCAGGTCTCTCCAGTGATGTTCGATTGGGTTCAAATCCGGGCTCTGGCTGGACCACTTAAGGACATTGAGAGACTTGTCCCAAAGCCACTCCTGCATTGTCTTGGCGGTGTGCTTACGGTTGCTGTCCTGTTGGAAGGTGAACATTCTCCCCAGTCTGAAGTCCTGAGTGCTCTAGATCAGGTTTTCATCAAGGATCTCACAGTACTTTGATCTATTCATCTTTCCCTCGATCCTGACTAGTCTCCCAGTCTCTCCCGCTGAAAAACATTCCCACAGCATGATGCTGCCACCATGCTTCATCGTAGGGATGGTGCCAGGTTTCCTCCAGACGTGACGCTTGGCATTCAGGCCAAAGAGGTCAATCTTGGTTTCATCAGACCAGAGTCTTGTTTCCCGTGGTCTGAGAGTCCTTTAGATGCCTTTTGGCAAACTCCAAGTGGGCTGTCATGTGCTTTTTACTGAGGAGTGGCTTCCATCTGGCCACTCTACCATAAAGGCCTGATTGGTGGAGTGCTGCAGAGATGGTTGTCCTTCTGGAAGATTCTCCCCTCTCCACAGAGGAGCCCTGTTAGTGACCATCGGGTTCTTGGTCACCTCCCTGACCAAGGCCTTTCTCCCCCGATTGCTCAGTTTGGCCAGTTGTAGGAAGAGTCTTGGTGGTTCAAAACCGCTTCCATTTAAGAATGATGGAGGCCACTGTGTTCTTGGTTCTTGGTGACCTTCAATGCTGCAGAAATATTGTGGTACCCTTCCCCAGATCTGTGCCTTGACACAATCCTGTCTCGAGGCTCTACGGACAATTTCTTCGATCTCATGGCTTGGTTTTTGCTCTGACATTCACTGTCAACTGTGGGACCTTTTTATAGACAGACAGGTGTGTGCTTTTCCAAATCATATCCAATCAATTGAATTTACCACAGGTGGACTCCAAGGATGATCAATGGAAACAGGATGCACCTGAGCTCAATTGAGTCTCATAGCAATTTACTTATATCAATCTGATATTTCAGTTTTTTATTTGTAATAAATTAGCAAACATTTCTAAAAACCTGTTTTTGCTTTGTCATTGATGGGGGGGGAAACGATTTAATCAATTTTAGAATAAGGCTTTAAATAAAGACAAACCCTTGAATGAGTAGGTGTGCAAACTTTTGAGTGTGTATGTTATATATATATATATATATCAAACACACTAAGCAAAAATATAAACGCAACATACAACAATTTCATTGATTTTACTGAGTTACAGTTCATTTGAGGAAATCAGTCAATTTAAATAAATAAATTAGGCTATAATCTATGGATTTCACATGACTGGGCATACATATTTTTAATTTAATTAACCTTTATTTAACTGGGCAAGTCAGTTAACACATTCTCATTTACAATGGCGGCCTACCCCGGCCAAACCCTAACCCGGACGATGCTGGGCCAATTGTGCACCGCCCTATGGGACTCCCAATCACGGACGGTTGTGATACAGCCTGGAATTGAATGAGGGTCTGTAGTGACGCCTCTAGCACTGAGATGCAATGCCTTAGACCGCTGTGCCAGATATAAATCTGTTGGTCACAGGTACCATAAAAGAAAATCGGCCTCAAAATGGGCCTCGGGATCTCTTCAAGATATTTCTGTGCATTCAAATTGCCATACATAAAATGCAATTGTGTTTGTTATGGGCAGCTTATGCCTGCCCATAACATAACCCCACTGCCACCATGGGGCACTCTGTTCACAATGTTGATATCAGCAAACCACTCACCCACATGATTCCATACAGCTTGGTCTGCGGTTTTAACGCCGGTTGGACGTACTGCCATATTCTCAAAATCAACGTTGGAGGTGGCTTATGGTAGAGAAAGGAACATTAAATTGGCAACAGCTCTGGTGTACGTTCCTGCAGTCAGCATGCCAATTGCACACCCCCTCAAAACTTGAGACATCTGTGATATTGTGTTCTGTGACACAACTGCACATTTTAGTGGCCTTTTATTGTCCCCAGCACAGGTTGCACCTGCATAATGATAATGCTGTTTAATCAGCTTCCTGATATGCCACACCCTGTCAGGTGGATGGATTATCTTGGTAAAGGAAAAATGCTCACTAACAGGAATTGTTAGAGCCGATTTAGACATTTGTATAAAAAAACTGAAAGTACAGAGCTCCATGTATGTGCGTGTGTGTATATATATATATATATATGAATGTGATAAAATATTTTGTACGTACGTTTCTGATTTATATTTACCTGATTTGAGAGAGATTCCTTTGTTATTAGTATAACTTAGTTTTTGGCTCCCCATCTCGCCAATTCATTGTACTGTGGTAAGTGTGTTAGTGATGGGATAAAGGCAGGATGTTGGGGGGGGGTCCTAGCTAGATGCTGGAGTGGTATAGTCTTTTGAGCATACATAAATGCATACAAACAGGCCATATGTGTTTTTCATGTCAAGTAATCTATGCTTTAAGTTGATTTCATTTGAGAATCATTTTTGTTAGATCTAAGAAGAATACACCATTTCCCTGGATCTCATTCTCTTCTGTCATCATGAAGTGCTTTGAGACTAGTCAAGGATCATATCACCTCCACCCTACCTGATACCCTAGACCCACTCCAATTTGCTTACAGCCCCAATAGGTCCACAGATGATACAATCGCCATAACACTGCCCTATCCCATCTGGACAAGAGGAATACCTATGTAATAATGCTGTTCATTGACTACAGCTCAACATTTAACACCATAGTACCCTCCAAACTCGTCATTAAGCTCGACCCTGGGTCTCGACCTCGCCCTGTGCAGCTGGGTCCTGGACTTTCTGATGGGCCGCCCCCAGGTGGTGAGGGTAGGAAACATCTCCCCCCGCTGAACACTGGGGCCCCACAAGGGTGCGTTCTCAGCCCTCTTCTGTATTTCCTGTTCATCCATGACTGCGTGGCCATGCACACCTCCAACTCATCATCAAGTTTGCAGACACTACAGTGGTAGGCTTGATTACCAACGACGACGAGACGGCCTACAGGGAGGACGTGAGGGCTTTAATAATGTCTACATATATCCTACATTACTCCTCTCATATGTATATACTGTATTCTACACCATCTGCTGCATATTGCCTATGCCGCACGGCCATCGCTCATCCATATATTTATATGTACATATTCTTATTCAGCCCTTTACATTTGTGTGCATAAGGTAGTCGTTTATGTTTTTGCCATCTGGGAACTTCGAATGTGGACTGTATGTATCCGAAACAACCCTGCTTCAGGCTTGGACAGTAGCTATGGTCAACTGGTAAAGAAGGATTACTATCTGAAGGAAAGCTCCGCTAAGGACACACGCTGGATACGGTTCTACCCACCGTTGCATTTGGATCATATGGACAGCTCGCTTTGAAGGATTTGAACGCCTAGAATTCGCCCGCCGTGAGTAACCATTGCGAATGAATGAGCTGCCCTGTTCAATGCAATCGTTAGATAAAGAATATTATGGAAGCGCAAATGTGTTTCTTATTGGAATGTTTGATAAACTTGGGAATGGAAATCAAAACACAGCGCTGTGAAAACAATTAAGACGTTTGGGAAACACTGAGATCCTATGCACAATGTAGCCTCATCAAATGTCTAATATTAGGCCTAACGTGGAAATGCAATGCATCAATGGAACGCAACTAACGTATCTAAAGATACTGAGTGTTTTTAAATAAAGGGGACAAAACCTATAATGGGATGAAGCACATTGAACACATCTAAAGTGCCAAATTTGCACATGATCAATGCAAATTGGTCAATATGCTGAAATGGATGACTGTGTTTTAAAGCGTTGAAGGAGGTCTAAAGGGGCATTGCGTTTAACAATGAAATCAACAACTGTGTCATTGTAAATTGAGTGAATTAAAAGTGAATGATGGCGGATGAAAACCCAAATGAGACTGCACTGGAGAAGGCAGAGGTGCATTAAAGTTCACTCTATGCAGCCCGGTGAGGCAAACTGTGAATGAGGGTCTTGAAGCATTTGTTGTTCTCAATGACTTTATGAATGCTCATGAATCTGTGCTAGAGCTAGTCACGAAGAAGAAAAGTGACAGGAGAGCATTAACTATTATCAACCAAGAATGAGGACTTACGAACATTGCCTGAAAAAGGTGGGAAAATGCTGAAGTGGAGCCACAAACGCTCATTGAATCACAAGACGGCATTTCCAATGTGTCAAATATCAAGTAAAACCAAGTATTCTCTACACCTTGCCCAAACCGGCTGCGCGCGTGCGCCATCGTGCATAAATTTATTTTGCCCCCCCACACCAAACGCGATCACGACACGCAGGTTAAAATATCAAAACAAACTCTGAACCAATGACATTCATTTGGGGACAGGTCGAAAAGCATTAAACATGTATGGTATTTTAGCTAGTTAGCTTGCACTTGCTAGCTAACGTTAATTTGTCCTGTTTAGCTAGCTTGCTGTTGCTAGCTAATTTGTCCTGGGATATAAACATTGAGTTGTTATTTTACCTGAAATGGACAAGGATCTCTACTCCGACAATTAATCCACATATAAAACGGCCAACCGAATAGTTTCTAGTCATCTCTCCTCCTTCCAGGCTTTTTCATCGTTTAAATTATATGGTGATCGCATCTAAACTTTCATTGTATTACCACGACTACCGGCAAAACAGTTCGTCTTTCTATCACCCACGTGGGTATAACCAATGAGGAGATGGCACGTGGGTACCTGCTTCTATAAACCAATGAGATGGCACGTGGATACCTGCTTCTATAAACCAATGAGGAGATGGGAGAGGCAGGACTTGCAGCGCGATCTGCGTCAGAAATAGGAACGACATCTATTTTAGCCCTTGGTGTCGCAGACGCTCGTTGGCGCGCGCAAGCAGTGTGGGTGCAGTAATTGAATAACATGGGTTTCTAAATTTATTTTGCGACGCACGCGACGTGTCCGGTCTGGTCAGCATGTAAGGCTGCATCGTCCTCCGCATGCCTAAAAGCTGAGGCAGAGAGCAGCACTACTCGCTCGCCAAGCATCATTACAAGACAAGCATGCATTGGAACTGGAGAAAGCTCAACTGAATGTTAGAATGGATATGGAAATGGAAATGGCAGCATATAATGCCAGACTGAAGGTCTTGGTGAGTTTTGAGTCAACTTCTCAAACCCATGCCATGGCAGCCCACTTACTAAGCAAAAAATATAAAATGAACTTCTATTTTGAGAACCAGGATCCCAAGGTCTTTGAGGAACCTGAACCATCACCTGTTGAGTTTGCAGGATTGGTTGTAGTTCCAAAGACCCAACTACAAAGGGTTTTACAACAGACAACAAAGCCATGAAAACCCATTCAGAAAACAGTCATAACCCACAACCTTCAGCAGCCAACAGTAAGGTCTAGCAATCAACAGAATCAACCCTGTGGGTATCAGCCATAATACCAGCCATGATAACCTCCTCTACTGTCATGCAAAGGCCGAATGAAATTGCTGAACACCTTGTACTACAGTACAAACAGGCCACACCCCCTGTTAGGTATCTCCCTATGTTTAATGGTGAACCTCTCAACTTTAGGCCATTTATGCGTGGTTTTGAGCATGGCATAGAAGATAAGATGAGCAGCCACCAGGATAGGCTCTATTACCTGGAACAGTACACCTCTGGTCAGCCCAAGGATCTGGTCTGCAGTTGTCTGCATATGGAAGCCAGAAGAGGCTATGCTGAGGTTGTTAAAGGAATACTTTTGGCAATGAAATCAGTCACCACTGCTTACATGGAAAAAGTTTAACTGGACAAACATCAAACCGGATGATGGAAAGGGACTGGGTGCCTAGCCACCATCTTATAGGTTGCTAAAACGCTATGCAAGACCTTGAGAACATGGAAGAGCTTAATCTTCCCTCCAGCATAAAGTTGATAATGTCAAAACTTCTCTACAAACTAAGTGAAAAATTGAGCTCTACAGCATGTGATATTTTAGAGAGAAGCCACCTGAGGGCCCAGTTCAGTGACCGTGTGACGTTCATGGACAAACAGGATATTGCAGGATCTGTTGTATGGAGATGTTCAAGATTCCCTGTCCAACAAAAGGTTTTTAAAAACCAAAACAGCAGCAAACCTTAAACAGCAGTAGCTGTAGTGGCAGATTGCAACACTGAAAAACCTTTAAGAACAAACATTCGAAGTTAAGAGACCAGGCACCTACCCTCGGCTCACGGGGGCGTGGCCACTGACTAGTTGATCTTTATATGAAAATCCATACTCATTTAGAAGGTTATCACATTACATCTTTTCACAAATAGTTTCATGTTTAATCACATTATTTCCCCAATATTTAGATGTAAACATGCCAGCTGGAAAATGTACACTTTAAGTGTGTTTCCTGTCCTTCATGAGATCACCAAATGAAACACACTCGTCATAACTATCCCTTAAGTGTCCCCGGACCATTCTCAAATTTAGAATTTGTTTAATTCTCCCATTTTGGGGATTTAGGAGTTTGGCCAAGTGAAGTCCTTTGTTCTCTCTGTGCTCTCTCCCTCTCTTTTTTGACGAAGTCAATCCCAGACGAACACTCTATTTCATGGAAGAGATGGCTCTCAGAGCTTGAATAAATGTCCAGATTCCAGATTGACAGGTGCATGATGCCTGTGAACTTTGGTCAAGACTACAGAGCTGCATCACTTCAGTGACTCAAGTGAACAAAATTATTGCACGGCAAGTTACCTTAGGTTCACAAACGGTATGCAAAAGGTCCACATTGCATTCATGCTTGGGAAATCAAGGGTGACTCCACTCAAGCAGATGATGATCCCCAGACTAGAACTTGCTGCAGCAACATTGGTGGTGCGAGTGGATGTTAAGGTTGGAGCTCCAGATTGAACTCGAGGACTCAACTTTCTGGACAGACAGCCAGTCTGTGCTAAAATACATCCGCAATGATACCAAGAGATTCCATACCTTTGTGGCTAATGGGTCACAGATCACAGCAACCCTATCGAAAGCAGTACAGTGGAGGTATTTGAACTCCAAACACAACCCAGTCAACAATGCCTCGAGGGTTACATGTTTCAACTTTCCTGAACTCAGAGATGGCTCAAATGACCAGAATTCCTGGAGAAAACAGAAACATAATGGTTGAAAGTCCCAGAGGAGCTTGGCTCCATCCCTCCGGATGATCCAGAGGTGAGAAAAGACGTCATCGTGAACAGTACAAGTGTGGAAGAAAGGAGTCCGACCAGCAAACGGAGTACTATTCGACATGAAACAGCTTGAAGAAAACAGTTGCCTGGATGCTTAAACTGAAGATACTACTTCTACAGTTAAGCCAGAAAAGGAAAGTTCTCACACAAACGGATCCAGGATCAGATCAGAGTTTAACAAACTCACTGAAGGAACAAATTGACAAGTTCAAATCGACATTTGGAATAGAAAGTGTGTCTGTGGATGACCTAGATGAAGCAGAAAAGATCATAATTGAGGAAAGACAGCATTTTAAACAAGAAATTGCACTCGTTGTCAAAGGGAGACAATGTGCCAAGGGAAGCGGCTCAATCTGTAGACTTGCTCCAATTGTTGACACTGGCATTCTAAGAGTGGGAGGAAGGTTAAGCAAAGCTGCTATGCCTACGGAACTGAAGAATCCTATGATCCTTCCCAAAGACTACCACATCTCCAGACTGATCTTACTCTAGAAGGACAACCATCTCTGCAGCACTCCACAATCAAGCCTTTATGGTAGTGGCCAGACGGAAGCCACTCCTCAGTCTATGTCGAATGACAGCCCGCTTGGAGTTTGCCAAAAGGCACCTAAAGGACCCTCAGACCATGAGAAACAAGATTCTCTGGTCTGATGAAACCAAGATTGAACTCTGGCCTAAATGCCAAGCGTCACGTCTGGAGGAAACCAGACACCACCCCTATGGTGAACCATGCTGGTGGCAGCATCATGCTGTGGGGATGTTTTTCAGCGGCAGGGACTGGGAGACTAGTCAGGATTGAGGGAAAGATGAACGGAGCAAAGTACCGAGATACTTGATGAAAACCTGCTCCAGAGCGTTCAGGACCTCAGACTGGGGTGACGGTTCACCTTCCAACAGGACAATGACCCAAAGCACACAGCCAAGACAACTCAGCAGTTTCTTCGGGACAAGTCTCTGAATATCCTTGTGGCCCAGCCAGAGCCTGGACTTGAACCTGATTTGAACATCTCTGGAGAGACCTGAAAACAGCTGTGCAGTGACTTACCCCATCCAAGCTGACAGAGCTTGAGAGGATCTGCAGAGAAGAATGGGAGAAACTCCCAAATACAGGTGTGCTAAGCTTGTAGTGCCATCCCCAAGAAGACTCGAGGCTGTAATCACTGCCAAAGGTGCTTCAACAACGTACTGAGTAAAGGTTCTGAATACTTATATAAATGTGATTTTTCAGTTTTAAAATTTTTATACATTTGCTACAATTTCTAAACTTGTTTTTTCTTTGTCATTGTCGGGTATTGTGTGTAGATTGAGGTGGGGGAAAAAACAATTTAATCAATTTTAGAATAAAGCTGTGACGTAACAATGTGGAAAAAGTCAACCATTTCCATCCTAAAAATTAAGAATAAGCAAATGCTTTAGCTTCTGGTTAAAAAAAAAGAAGAAACTTTTAGTCAGGTCCATAATTATTGGCACCCTTGACAAAAAATATTATAAAATAAATAATACAATGCTGAGCTATATTGTATGCAAAAAAATTTGGACATTTATTTTATACTAATACAATTGCTCAGAAAGAGGGTCAAAGTTATTGGTGCCTGTTTTCAGTACTCTAGCACCATCCCCTGGTGAGGTTTAATGACACTGAACCTTTTTCTAAAATGCTTTGAGATTGGAGAACATTTTGGGAGGGATCTTAGACCATTCCTCCATACAGAATCTTTCCAGATCCTTGATATCCTTTGCTGGCTCTTATGGACTGCCCTGTTCAATTCAAACCACAGGTTTTCAATGGGGTTCAAGTCCGGAGACTGATATGGCCATTGAAAAATGTTGATTTTTGTGGTCATTTAACAATTTATTTGTGGATTTTGATTAGTACTAGGGATTATTATCTTGCTGGAAGATGCACTTGCAGCCAAGTGTCAGCCTCCTGGCAGAAGCAACCAGGTTTTGGGCTAAAATGTTTTCTTTCTCTTTGTTGCGTGGTGGTCAAAGGACGAGTGTGAAAACAGTCTACTCGCTCTCTCCTGTAACCAGCCCCCTTACCCACTGAGTACCAGACTTCCATGGGTGTTGAAAAGTAGTGGAAAGTTGGTGGTTCAAATTTGGACTAAATCATAGATGTCTGTTTTACAAGTTTGGTCAGTAAAGTAGAGTATAGGTCAACACTGTAGAGTACAGTACTGTGCTGTTCTGTGTTGTCCAAACTTGTGAAACATAGACGTCGATGATTGGTACATATTTGGTCCGGACCAATAAAATGTGTTCTTGTTTGGGGGTGGAGCTCATTCAAATAATAGCCAGTGTGTCGCATAATATACAAAGGAGGAAATTACATTTTTGAAAAAAAAGTGTACTTATTCAGGATACATCACCATTAAGGGAATGACATTCATAATTATGCATTTCTGTAAAGTACAGATCATTGACCCATGATGTCAGTCGATTACCATCATTCTGTTACCAGGTGTTTAATGCACTTCACTTACTGTAGTTCAATAACTGAAGAAAAAAACTCAAGGTGTCAAATCATAGCTGATTTTAATCTTAATTCGGGGAGTAGATATTGAACAAGTTTTTGGAAAACTTGGTCACATAAACTGAGGGAGATTTTGTCATTCTGTTACCAAACTTTACATCTGCGCTGTTGTAAAATTGTCAGTGGAAATTGTTAAAAGTAGTCCTTGTGCATAGATTTGTATGGTTTGTTTAACTTTGCAGTCAATGGTTTTTGTTGGCACACTTTTTTTAAATGGAAAGATCGAGTCTCAACATCATTCTGTTACCTTGGAATTGCCCATATTGATAACTTTGGAATTCAAACATTATGCTGGATGAGTCTCTGGCCTCTGCAATTGGTTTGAAACAAGTTATGCAGTTTTAAAAAATAGAAAATGCATTTGTTTTACTCACGGGTAACATCATAGGCCTAGTACATTCTTGTCTTTATGGTACGATGTAGGTGATGTAAGATGATAAACATTAAGCACCACGCAATGCTGAGATGGCAGTGAAACTTGTATTGGTATTAGCGACAAAAAAACATGTATATTTACAGTAGAAATTCATCTCGACGTATGTGATCACACGTTCCCAACAACTTGAATATTGTTCACTGAGGAGTTGTAAAGTCATGTAAACAGCGCTAGCTCCTTAATTCTTATGGCTGCAATCCCGTTAACGGGATGATATGACAACAGCCAGTGAAAGTGCAGGGCGCCAAATTCAAAAAACAGAAATCTCATAATTTAAAATTCCTCAGACATGTGTCTTATACCATTTTAAAGGTAATCTTGTTGTTAATCCCACCAAAGTGTCCGATTTTTCAAATATGCTTTTCAGCGAAAGCACTACAAACAATTGTTAGGTCACACAAAACCACAATAAGCACAGCCATTTTTCCAGCGAAAGATAGCAGTCACAAATAGAGATAAAATTAATCACTAACCTTTGATGATCTTCATCAGATGACACTCATAGGACTTCATGTTACACAATACATGTATGTTTTGTTTGATAAAGTTGATATTTATATAAAAAAATCTGAGTTTACATTAGCGCGTTACATTCACTAGTTCCAAAAACATCGAGGGATTTTGCATAGCCACATCGTTTCAACAGAAATACTCATCATAAATGTAGATGATAATACAAGTTATACACATGGAATTATAGATATACCTCTCCTTAATGCAACCGCTGTGTCAGATTACAACAAAACTTTATGAAAAAGCCAACCATGCAATAATCTGAGACGGAGCTCAGAACAAATTAGCCGTCAAATTAGCTAGTCAAATTAGCCGCCATGTTGGAGTCAACAGAAACCAGAAATTACATTGATGATCTTCATCAAAATGCAGTCCCAGGTCCACAATAAATGCTTGATTTGTTCAATAATGTCCGTTATTTATGTCCAATTAGCTACTTTGGTTAGCGCGTTTGGTAAACAATTCCAAAGTCACGAAGCGCGTTCACTAAAACCTGATGAAATGTCCAAAAGTTCCGTAACAGTCAGTAGAAACATGTCAAACGATGTATTGAATCAATCTTTAGAATGTTGTTAACATATATCTTGAATAACGTTCCAACCGGAGAATTACATTGACTTCAGATGAGCGATGGAACGGAGCTGCCTCATGTGAACGCGCGTGGTCAAAGAATGTTCACCTCATGGCAGTGGTGACTCATTCCTGTCTCCTTCGGCCCCCCTTCACATTAGTCATCAGACAAAGTTCTACAGACTGTTGACATCTAGTGGAAGCCGTAGGAAGTGAATACTCATTCATATCTCGCTGTGATTTCAATGGGATCTTGGTTGAAACTCTACCAGCCTCAGAATTTCCACTTCCTGTTTGGATTTTTTCTCAGGTTTTTGCCTGCCATATGAGTTCTGTTATACTCACAGACATAATTCAAACAGTTTTAGAAACTTCAGAGTGTTTTCTATCCAATACTAATAATAAGAATATGCATATATTAGTAACTGGGACTGAGGAGCAGGCCATTTACTCTGGGAAGTTAACACATCCATCGCTACAAAGCTAAAATGAAATATGAGTTTAGTTTTTGATAATGGAAATTGGTGTGATTTATTTTCTTTTTTAGCAACATCTCATGCACATTAACTAGTAAAACCAAAGATGGTTTATTTATAGCGATGGTCAAAACTACTTTCAATTACAGGAGCCTGGCTGTCCCATGTGTAACAGTATAACTTTAGTCCGTCCCCTCGCCCCGACCCGGGCGCGAACCAGGGACCCTCTGCACACATCAACAACAGTCACCCACGAAGCATCGTTACCCATCGCTCCACAAAAACCACTACTTCAAGGTCTCAAAGCGAGTGACGTCACCGATTGAAACGCTATTAGCGCGCACCACCGCTAACTAGCTAGCCATTTCACATCGGTTACCCATGCATCTGTCAGATGTTTCTGTCATTGGCAAAATTGACATTTTTGGCATGACAGAGGTTAGCTATAATAGCGGAAGCACAAACACCAACCTGTATTTGGATCATTAAATAAATGTGAACTCAAGCTAATACCAGAAATGTTCATACTTCAGCAATTATTTTTTTTTAGCAAATTACAAGTGGTTCATTCATTACTAGCCATATGGGCATATATTGCATAAAAATAAAAATAATGGTTGAGTTTTTATTCAACGTATACACATACACAACAATAGATCATTAAACCTCACATCCTAGTTTTTCTGACATTTAGAAATGTTACATGGTGACAGTAACATTTAGTCTTCCCATCCTATCAGAGTGACATTTATGTTGTGCAATGTGGCATTACTTCTCCTGTCTTTGGCATAGGTTTGGTTATTAGGCCTAGGCTTCTTCTTGGCATCCCCTGGTCAGATGTTAGCCGGATCCCCCAAACCAGCTCTTTGGCGGTCTGTGGTGCAGATGTTGTTCTTTTGTCTTCAATGCATGGTTTTCTGGACTGCAAGAAGGAAACATATATTTGATGAAATATTAATTAAAGGGAAAGTCAAGTTTCCATTGGAATGTTGTGTGAGCAATAGTTTGGTTGCATGGTATGCTGATTTGCATTCAATTCATAGTAATATGATATTACATTCAATAGTTGAGGGTGACGTGCATCATTTTGAGTTGTGCATGGCTGATCTGTGGTGGTTATAATTCAACACTGCCAGCAATAAGGCCCCAGCCTCATGCACCCTAGGATAGTAGCACTTTTACACTGAACAAAAATATAAATACAACATGCAACAATTTCAAAAATGTTACTGAGTTACAGTTCATATAAGGAAATCAGTCAACTTAATTCATTTAAGTTAATTCATTACGCCATAACCTATGGATTTCACATGTCGGGGAAGACAGATATGTTGGTCACAGATACGGGGTGTGGATCAAAAAGTAGTGGTGTGGATTAGAAAACCAGTCCAGTATCTGGTGTGACCACCATTTGCCTCATGCAGCGTGACACATCTCCTTCACATAGAGTTGATCAGGCTGTTGATTGTGGCCTGTGGAATGTTGTCCCACTCCTCTTCAATGGCTGTGCGAAGTTGCTGGAACTGGAACATACTGTCGTACACATCAATCCACAGCACCCCAAACATGCTCAATGGGTGACATGTCTGGTGAGAATGCAAGCCATGGAAGAACTGGAACATTTTCAGCTTCTAGGAGTTGTGTCCAGATCCTTGTGACATGGGGCTGTGTATTATCATGCTGAAACATGAGGTGATGGCGGTGGATGAATGGCAGTGGATGAATGGCATGATAATGGGCCTCAGGATTTCGTCACGGTATCTCTGTGCATTCAAATTACCATCGATTTTTAAATGCAATTGTGTTCATTTTCCGTAGCTCATGCCTGCCCATACCATAACCCCACCGCCACCATGGGGCACTCTGTTGACATCAGCAAACCACTTGCCCACATGGTACAAAACACGCCAACTGACATCTGCCCGGGAACAGTTGAAAGACGATTACGACGTTGAACTGCCGTCAAGGCCAAGACCCTGGTGAGGACGACAAGCACGCAGATGAGCTTCCCTGAGACGATTTCTGACAGTTTGTGCAATAATTATTTGGTTGTGCAAACCCAGTTTCATCAGCTGTCCAGGTGATTGGTCTCAGACGATCTGTAGGTAAAGAAGCCGGATGTGGAGGCCCTGGGCTGGCGTGGTTTCACGTGATCTGCGGTTGTGAGACTGGTCGTTTGAAAAACTGGCAAATTCTCTAAAATGATGGAGAAATTAACATTCATTTCTCTGGCTTGGATTATCTTGACAAAGGAAAAATGCTCACTAACAGGGATTTAAACAAATTTGTGGACCAAATTTGAGAGAGATAAGCTCTTTGTGTGTAAGGAACATTTCTGGGATCTTTTATTTCAGCTCATGAAATATGGGACCAACATTCAAAACAATATTGGTGATGAAACGTGCAACCCATGAATTGCAAGTGTTGATGTATGAAGAGGTGATCTCTTTAGTAATGTAGAGGGGATTCAATTTTGAATCAGTTTTTCCAGAATCACATCCCCATGTTGGCTATGCAAGTATCCACACTGAACACTAATAAACGCAACATGTTGCCGACTATGTTCTATTCCCCCATTCAGAATGACCGGACACCACTATTCTATGGCTGTGGTTAAATCTAAATGCTGAAGCTAGCTAAATAAATTGCATGGGCCGAAATGAAGATATGATTTGTAAACAAATCCCCACAGACTCTGAATAGCAAATTCATGTGGCACTCAGCAAAAGTAACGTTAGGCTACCTTGGCTAGCTTTCTACAACGAGTAAAAAAATATGTAGCGCTTTGCTGGAACATAGTACGATTAACATTAGATGACTAGCTAGATAGGTATGAATAGCAGATAGGAATAGCTAGTAAATGTTGCTACGCTAACATTAGTTTTGAGTTTTAGCTTACCAGGTTTCAGCCCAATAATGGACTAAAGGAGCCTAACATTACTTCTTAGTCCAAGGACATGTTCTGTTTAGAACCAAATTGGCTCTGGCAGCCAAATCAGCCAAATACTTAATTTAAAAGGGAATTGATTCTCAATTGTGGTATGGTTCTAGAAACGTAAAGCCCTCTACTTTCATATGACATCAATAATTTCACAAATGCAAAATATCCACTTATTGGACACTGTTTTATCACAGTTGCAATCGACAGTATTTCTCAGTGACAACACGTTTGTGGCGTCCGTCTTCTGTTTACACACAGGTGTATGGAGACACAGATAGCTAATTAGCACAGGTAATCAACTCTGTCGTCTGTCTGTTTCCCGTAAATAAGCACTGTAACATGGAAATATGGCTGTGTGGGAAAGCTATTTTATTTTGCTGATATGAAAGATCCTTATGTTTGCAAAACCTTACCGCAAGAAATGCGTTAAATTTCAGCATTTGGGCTCTTAACAAAAGGTCCCTGGCCAGAAGGTACTATTGTCAATATGCACTAAAGGTAGTTGGCGTCTATGAATTGAGTAACCATGTTTGAGTGCACTAACAATGCGGTCCATCGGGCCGAAGTATTTATCTACCATCTTCTCTTTCCACATCCTTCATCCAACTCCCTTTTTGGCTGGCTAAACTTAGTTTTTTAGCAGATAGTTTGCTGTCTGTCTGCTGTTGACAGCATAGTCCTTGGAAACTTTCCTTCCGTCCGTGCCATAAATAATGTTGTCCATGTTTGTTGTGACTGTCCAGAGATACTTTTGAGGGGATGGGGAAACTCCATTGGGAAAGTATTAACCATTGTGCACATTGTCCATGCGTCATCAATGGTCCGCACGGTGCGCTCTGGCCGATGCTGGGACAAGGAGTAACCTTATTCAAAGAGTTAATGGGAGTCAACTGGGTGCTACCTTAACTCACCATTAGCCTGAAATACGTGAACAAGAAGTACTATATTACAAATATATTTTGGGATGTGAGATGATTAACTTGTTCTCTGTAATATTGTATAGCTTTGAAATCGTGACATTACGTACTTTTGAGGAAAATAGGCAGGTTTCTCGACTCCTACACTGACTTTTAGAAGGGATTGCGTGATGCAACGTGAACAAGATTTGTCGACAGTCTGCTGGGTGGGGCTTTATACGTTTCTCCATTCATTGGCAACTGGGATTCCTATCTCCACCTTTTCTCTAAATATCTCTGGACTGTCTGAGTCTTGTGTCCTGGGAGAGGCAAAGGGCCACGCCTCTTACGTGAGAGCACGCAGGGACAATATTCCCGCCAAATCGTACCAGACCACTATTATTCCAGCAGCAGTGGAATAGGCAACCCTCGGGTCTGAAGTCATCATGTAATTTTCAAAGCATTTTATTCTCTTATCCTTGCCACTTATGTAAATTTTAGAGCTATTTGAACGATAAAAAAAAAAAAAAAAACATTTAACCTTTTTTAATGAGTGGAAAGTGCCGGTTCTCGATGGCCTATTGTGGCTGACAACTACACCCAGTATGGGACTACAGGTCCAGTCAATCCCCCATCTAGAGGGATGCTGAAAAGAGGGATGAGAGAGTGATTGCCCTCTGAATGTTGGCGATTTGCCCAAAACCTCAGCCCATAGGGAAGAGGTGTATTTGATCTTGAAAGAATCTGTGATGTGTGGTTAACCCTGTCTGGTTGGTGTTTCTAGGGTTTGTTTCTCTGTCTAATCCTATCATATTTTCACTTAGATGTGGTGGCGTCTTCCTCCTCCACTTGCCCCATCCTACTTCATCATTCTCTCCTTTGTCTTAAATACACACTGGCTGTAGGCCTACATTTGAACTTGGTAACTCAGTAAGAGAAATATGGACTAATTCCTATATGTCATCTTGTCTAAACAGCCAGGTCATCATCACGTAATGGTGAGAGTATATGGCCTTTTACAGTGTATACCCCCCATGTGCTTTCCCCCAGGGAAAGTCTTAAAGCACTGTGTAAACTGACACAGTTGTCAATGTGTTTGAACTTTTTTGTCTGTATACTCTGCTCATGCCCAGATTCTTCTAATTCCAGTCAGCCATTCATGCCAATGTAAGAATGAGTGATAACATTTTAAGGCCCCCTCTTTCACCACAACGGCCATTTCCCGTTCTCGGTGTCTGAGGAACAGGTAGAACCAGAGCTACTGGAAGTTAGTGGAACCTGTCATATTGTGACTGTAGGTGGGACTGACGTGAATTTAAGCCTAGCCTCCATGCCTGTAGCCAGTTAGGGCCACATGGACACATTACATCCCCATGATTTACTCTCATATCCAACCTTATTATTATAAGGGATGTTTTTGTTACATATAGATGTACTATGTGATGGGCCCCCATTATTTAAGAGGCCATTTAAACTGGGCCCTGGAGAGTTTTCAAAAGTTATCTATCCAGATTTTGCCAAATGGAATGAATAGAACAGGAGTCCCTATTAAAGTGAAGTTCTATTCATTATATTTCTATGCATTTAATCCCAGGTGAAATCCAGATACATTTTTGGCAGAGGTTGCTACTGGATTCTCCCTCGCTTACTACCTTCAGCTACCCAACCCTGCTCTGATGACCAATGGCCAATCCCACTTTTTCTGCTGAACCAATCAGAGAGAGGCATAGTGGTTAGGGGAGGGTGGGTCTAGATGTTGAAACAGGGTGTGTTCCTGAAACTAGCTGGGTGTTGTCACTTAGTAGTGTGCTCAGCCTTTGGTTTAAATCTGGGTTGAATGAGTCCTAACACAGCTGTCTTCCCTCATAGCTGTACACATCTCTCTCTCTGACTTAGTCTGCCTGAGCTTTCTGTGGCTAGAAGGTAATTTGATTCAACATTTGAGGACTTCAAGGGAGAAACAAGAAATTCTGGGACTATCATTACACTTTTTCAGAGAATCTCTCTTTTTGACTCTTCTGTTTTGCTGGGCCTGGCCCATTGTAGGATCATTGGTTGTTACCCTCGGCTGTGTGCCTAAAGGCCTGAGGGTTTGGGGACAGTACTGAGGACAACTTAATAGGTGAGTCTTGTGTTAACAAAAAAATGTCTGACTGTATATTCTCAGTAATGCTCAGTGCTAAAACTCCATCTAACACTGCAGTGTCTATTTCAAGTTTTTTACTTTTATAACAAACTGTCAGGACAGGTTTTTCTTGTAGTTAGAACTGTATTACTTGGTGGATATGATAACACTGTCCCATCTTTTTTATATGTGGAGTGGGTTTTATTGCCGTTGTATGGAAAGGACATAAAAAATAAAATATCCAACATTCTCTTTTTGTCCTTCGCTCTTAGTTTGGTTTGCCGGCTCACCTCCAAGCCACTCCATCTCTGTCATTTTTCTCAATCCCTCATCCATTCCTATCTAGTGAGCTCATACCACATACTGACTGTTCAGATGTGTTCACCTCACCTGTTTGACTGGATCTGTTAGTCATTGAGAGAACACATCATTGTCTCAAAGGAGTCGCTAAGGGAATGTTAAATGCTGCTGAACAAGCCCTTTGTAAAACTACCGCCATCTTGGGTCTCGGTGTGTGAGATGATTTTATTAGTATAGTGGCGCGTTTGTTTTTAGGTTGACTCAATGCTAAAGCCTGTATAGTATATTCCCTTATGTGTAGGTTAAAGCTGGTGGGGCTGCAACTGCCTGGTATGCCAGATTCAGCTATGGTATACAACTGCCTGGTATGCCAGATTCAGCTATGGTATACAACTGCCTGGTATGCCAGATTCAGCTATGGTATACAACTGCCTGGTATGCCAGATTCAGCTATGGTATACAACTGCCTGGTATGCCAGATTCAGCTATGGTATACAACTGCCTGGTATGCCAGATTCAGCTATGGTATACAACTGCCTGGTATGCCAGATTCAGCTATGGTATACAACTGCCTGGTATGCCAGATTCAGCTATGGTATACAACTGCCTGGTATGCCAGATTCAGCTATGGTATACAACTGCCTGGTATGCCAGATTCAGCTATGGTATACAACTGCCTGGTATGCCAGATTCAGCTATGGTATACAACTGCCTGGTATGCCAGATTCAGCTATGGTATACAACTGCCTGGTATGCCAGATTCAGCTATGGTATACAACTGCCTGGTATGCCAGATTCAGCTATGGTATACAACTGCCTGGTATGCCAGATTCAGCTATGGTATACAACTGCCTGGTATGCCAGATTCAGCTATGGTATACAACTGCCTGGTATGCCAGATTCAGCTATGGTATACAACTGGATGAAAATGTAACCTATCCCCTGTTTCTTGCTAGAAACTGAAGTCAACACTGAACAAGTGAAATGCAATTCTGAGTTGTAATTGAGTTGGTGTGTCTGTTTGCCTTTGCAATCTGTTGTGTAGATAATCCCAGATAATCCCAGATTTGCCTTTGCAATCTGTTGTGTAGATCAAACATATTTGATGTAATATTAGGGATTATGTCCATGGCTGATAGTGGAATAAAACACTTAGCTACTATAGAAAAGTTAAAATAATATTACTTACCTGTGAAAAATCCCAGTAGGATCTATTGGACATTGACTGACATACAGTACATGGTCAGACCGACTACAATGCCCTTTGTGGTGGTTTTTAGGGTTGTGAATTATTTTTGTTTTGTTTGTCTATCAGATAGATAGTCAGTCATCAAAGCAGAGCCTCCGGTTCAGATATATGATGGGCCTGTGCAGCTGTCTCTGTTTGTTTAGTAGGGGAGGCAGTGACACTAGGCTGCTATGTTCATTACCATATGTCTCTGTGTACTATAAGCCTAAGGACACACCAATGCATTCCATGTAGGCATAAAAGCATTACCTGCTATTATCACCACCCACTGTCTTTTCAACCAAATTGTATTTTTGTCTATTTTAAGGGTTTTTTGATCAACTGAATAAAGAAGGAAAGAGGCCATCAAAATGCTGCTAGAACTGGGATCCAATATTATGTCGTTGTATGAGTATGTATTGCAGAGAACGGGTGAGTGCTTTCTCTAAAATTCATATTTTTTTTTTTTTTTTTTAAATGAATTAAATACATTTGATGATTTGCAGTTTGTAGATGATGAACATGTTGTACCAGGCTATGTGTGTAACCTGTATTGTTGTCTTTGATAAATTCCTTATCCTCAGACCACCGGTTGTTGCCCTACCCGTTGATGCGGACCCCCTTCCAGATGACCAGCATCCTGTTGGGCTATGTATTCTTCTCGCTGTACGCAGGGCCTCGCCTGATGGTACACCGCAAGCCCTATCACCTCAAAACGGCCATGATCGTCTATAACTTCAGCATGGTGTTCCTGAACGCCTTCCTTGTCTATGAGGTGAGCAAAGCAGTTGTTCAGCAGAATTTAAGCTCTTCAAAGAACCTTGTTGTGAATACAGACTACTCTAGTTACGATTATTTTATTTTTTATTTATTTTAACAGCTTTTATGAATGTATGATATGACAGCCAGTTCTGTGCTTTGCCATTGCAGTTCCTGATGTCAGGATGGGGCACCACCTTTACCTGGAGATGTGACCTTTGTGACTACTCAAGCAGCCCACAGGCTCTAAGGGTAAGCTTTATTTATGAGAGAATCTGCTTTGCATCTCATGAGATGCCATCCATGTTTTCATTCAATTAAAATGTTTTATATTATACATTTAAACATGCATAGCTATTTTAATAGGTCATATGATATTATTTGATGCCATCTATTTATTCTCTGTACTTTTCTCTCCTTTTTGTTAGATGGTTCGAGTGGCTTGGTGGTTTTACTTCTCTAAATTCATCGAGCTTCTGGACACAGTAAGAATGTTTTTTTTCTATTAAAACATGTTTGTGAATAAAAAAAATGGGCATGAACTGTCCTTTGACATAAGCATAATTCTGACTTTGTCTTTCTGACACACATGGAGATTTTAGAATTTGTTTGCTTAGAGTAACTTAAACTCTTGTCTGCTTTGCAGTTATTCTTTGTTCTGCGTAAGAAACACAGCCAGATTACATTTCTTCATGTCTTCCATCACTCCTTCATGCCCTTCACGTGGTGGTGGGGCATGACCATCGCTCCTGGTAATCTTGACCTCATCATCCCCATGCAGTGTGCTTACAGTCGCTCATATAACCTGTTTAACTTTAGAGTAGTTAACTGTGGGGGGGGGGGGTTTGTTGTTCAATAAACCTTTTAACCACAAAAGGAACATTCTACAATGTTACCAGGGAATAAGAAGCTTAACAAAATGATTTAGGAACAACATGTATTTTGTTATGCCCCTGTGACTATTCAGAATCTCTGAATGGGGCTCTCGAGTGGCGCAGTGGTCTAATGCACTGCTTCTCAGTGCTTAGAGGCGTCACTACAGACACCCTGGTTTGAATCCAGGCTGTATCACAACTGGCCGTGATTGGGAGTCCCATAGGGGGGCGCACAATTGGCCCAGCGTCGTCCGGGTTTCGCCAGTGTAGGCCGTCATTGTAAATAAGAATTTGTTCTAAACTGACTTGCCTAGTTAAATAAAGGGTCAATTAAAAAATAAATAAATAATAATATGCCTGTCATTGTGAATCTCCAGCAGGGGGAATGAGCTCGTTCCATGCCATGGTCAACGCATGTGTCCACGTCATCATGTACACCTACTACGGCCTGTCTGCTGCAGGACCTCGCTTCCAGAAATACCTCTGGTGGAAGAAGTACATGACCGCAATCCAGCTGGTGGGTGTTCTTTCTTAATGATGTACAATTGGGGAAAAAACTGTTAAACAGAAGCATTGATTTGTGTATAGCTGCCGGTGTTACTGTTGTGAATTGGTGACTCGCGCGCCATCTACAGACGACACATCATTAATATGTTCTCCCTTATATTTCTTCTTTAGATCCAGTTTGTGCTGATCTCACTTCACATCTCTCAATACTACTTCATGGAGAAGTGTGACTTTCAGGTGCCCATGTTTATTCACCTCATCTGGATGTACGGAACCTTCTTCTTCGTACTCTTCTCTAACTTCTGGATTCAGGCCTACATAAAGGGTAAACGGCTGCCAACAGTAACCAAGGAGGCGAAGCTCAAGCAGAATGGCGTTACTAATGGTCATACCAACGGCATTACCATTGGCAACATTTCCGGGGTGCCCAACGGCAAACAAGTGGAGAATGGCAATGGGACAACAGCGCACCGTGTCAACGGCCATAACCAACTAGGCAAAGTGAAGGAAGTCTAGCTTTGTCATTTTGGACGGGGAAACATAACTGTCTGAAGGAGCCTCCAAAATGCCAAAGATTTCAAAACAATGCTACTCTTTCACATGTTAGCTACTGATCACTTTCCTCAAATGTATATTTTTATATTTATTTACACTGCTTTTGGGATATGAATGGCGTAATGGATTTACCAGTTGGGCCCTACTTGACACACTGTTCATGTTTGAGTGGTTGAGGGAACTACTAACTGTAGATCACACTGTATGAAGAGGTATTCATCGTCACTATTATTCACCTCAAACCCAGTTTTGAAATGACCAATGAAAGCCCACTCTTGGACTTTTACTTCTTGTTTGGCTGGCATGACTCCTGTGTTGCTTGAACATATTGTAGTTTCCACTGAAAGGACTGGAACATGCTTGTAAATGGCTTACCCAGTTCTCTTTCAAAGAGATGGGATTTGTATTGATGTCCATCATGGTTTTGTTTTTTGGTGCTGTTTATATTTAACTTTTTGAAATAAAACACATTTTAAGTAAGGCTGAGTCATTAAACATACTTACCTTGAGGCACATAAGGCATCCACAATCGAATACATCAGCCGATGTCACAAAGTGCTATACAGAAACTCAGCCTAAAACCCCAAACAATGCAGATGTAGAAGCACGGTGGCTTGGAAAAACTCCATAGAAAGGCAGGAACCTAGGAAGAAACCTAGAGAGGAACCAGGCTCTGAGGGGTGGCCAGTCCTCTTCTGGCTGTGCCGGGTGGAGATTATAACAGTACATGGCCAAGATGTTCAAATGTTCTTAGATGACCAGCAGGGTAAAATAATTATAATCACAGTGGTTGTCGAGGGTGCAACAGGTCAGCACCTCAGGAGTAAATGTCAGTTGGCATTTCATAGCCGATCATTCAGAGTTAGAGACAGCAGGTGCGGTAGAGAGAGAGAGTCGAATACAGCAGGTCCGGGACAAGGTAGCACCACTGGTGAACAGGTCAGGGTTCCATAGCCACAGGCAGAACAGTTGAAACTGGAGCAGCAGCAGGTGGACTGGGGACAGCAAGAAGTCATCAGGCCAGGTAGTCCTGAGGCATGGTCCTAGGGCTCGGGTCCTCCGAGAGAAAAGAGAGTTAAGAGGGAGCATACTTAAATTCACACAGGACACCGGATAAGACAGGAGAAATACTCCAAATATAACAGACTGATCCTAGCCCCCCGACACAAACTATTGCAGCATAAATACTGGAGGCTGACACTGTGGCCCCATCCGACGATACCCCCGGACAGGGCCAACCAGGCAGGATATAACGCCACCCACTTTGACAAAGCACAGCCCCCACACCACTAGAGCAATATCTTCAAACCACCAACTTACTAGCCTGAGACAAGGCTGAGTATAGCCCATGAAGATCTCCCCCACGACACGAACCCGAGGGGGGCGCCAACCCGGACAAAAGATCCCGTCAGTGACTCAACCCACTCAAGTGACGCACCCCTCCTAGGGACAGCATGAAAGAGCACCAGTAAGCCAGTGACTCAGCCCCCGTAATAGGATTAGAGGCAGAGAATCCCAGTGGAGAGAGGGGAACCGGCCAGGCAGACAGCAAGGGTGGTTCATCGCTCCAATGCTTTTCCGTTCACCTTCACACTCCTGGGCCAAACTACACTCAATCATAGGACCTACTGAAGAGATGAGTTTTCAATAAAGACTTAATAAAGGTCGAGACCGAGTCTGCATCTCTCACATGGATAGGCAGACCATTGCATAAAAATGGAGCTCTAAGGGAGAAAGCCTTGCATCCAGCTGTTTGCTTAGAAATTCTAGGGACAATCAGGAGGCCTGTGTCTTGTGACAGTAGCGTATGTGTAGGTATGTACAGCAGGACCAAATCGAAAAGATAGGTAGGAGCAAGCCCATGTAATGCTTTGTAGGTTAGCAGTAAAACCTTGAAATCAGCCCTAGCCTTAACAGGAAGCCAGTGTAGAGGCTAGCACTGGAGTAATATGATAAAATTTTGGGGATCTAGTCAAGATTCTAGCAGCCGTGTTTAGCACTAACTGAAGTTTATTTAGTGCTTTATTCGGGTAGCTGGAAAGTAGAGCATTGCAGTAGTCTGATCTAGAAGTGACAAAAGCATGTTTACATTTTTCTGCATCATTTTTGGACAGGAAGTTTCAGATTTTTGCAATGTTATGTAGACGGAAAAAAGCTTCGCAGCTTTATTTGAGACGACTGTACAACCATCAAGATTAATTGTCAGATCCAACAGAAGATCTGTTTGTTTTTGGGACCAAGAACTAGCATCTCTGTTTTGTTTGAGTTTAAAAGTAAAAAAATTGCCACCATCCACTTCTTATGTCTGAAACACAGGCTTCCAGGGAGGGCAAATTTGGAGCTTCATCATGTTTCATCGAAATGTACAGCTGTGTATCATCCGCATAGCAGGGAAAGTTAACACTATGGTTCCCGAACCACATCACCAAGAGGTAAAATATATAGTGAAAACAATAGTGGTCCTAAAACGGAGCCATGAGGAACACAGAAATTTACAGTTAAGGACAAACCATCCACAGAGACAAACTGATATCTTTCCGACAGATAAGATCTAAACCAGGCCAGAACTTGTCCATGTAGACCAATTTGGGTTTCCAACCTCTCCAAAAGAATGTGGTGATCGAGGGGCGCTAGAGAGCTGCTATGGAGTAGACGTGCTTTGCTAGAGCTCCGCTCAATTTTGAAACAAATTAGTATTTATCTTAACCTCTCACAACCTATAACTTCAAACAAATATGACAAAGGGGAAAGGCACCAAGAAAGGGGGCGCTAAACAAGATAATTGGAATGAGATAGACAACGAACCAATTTCAACGTCGCCGTCCCACGAGGAGCTAGCTGAAGAGGCTAGCTTCCAAGAGTTCCCCACAGATCCTACTCAAAGTGACATACTGGCTGCCATAAACGCACTAAGCAAGAAGGTGGACACAAGGTTGGCTGATATCTCAAAGAGTATTGGGACTTTGGCCGAAACTGTGAAGGCAACTAAGAGAAGGGTGCACGAGGTTGAGCAGACGACAGTCGATCACGAGGCCAGACTACAGGACATAGAGAAACAGTGCGCAACGTTCAAAAATGACAACAAAACCCTGAAGGCCCGACTGGAAATGCTCGAGTCGCATTCAAGACGCCAGAACATCCGAATATGTGGGATCCAGGAGGACACTGAGAAAGGGAAACCCACTGAATTTGTCTCGGAGCTGATACCGGCATTGCTGGGGAGTGAACACTTCAAAACGGCCATCCTGATCGACCGCGCACACAGATCACAGGCAACGAAGCCGGCCAAGGGCGGGCCACCAAGGCCATTCATTGTAAGGCTGCACTATCCCCACACCAGGGATCTCATCCTCAAGCTGGCTAGTCAAAAGTTCCCCCTTAACTACAACGGAGCCAGGGTGTCTTTCTACCCAGATCTTACCTTGGAGGTGAGGAACCAACGGAAAGAGTATGATGAGGTACGCAACAAATGCAGGGCGGCCAACATCCGATATGGATTCCTCTTCCCAGCCCGGTTTAAGGTGACAGTCGAGGGATCAACACGTACGTTTGACAACGCAAAAGAGGCCGATCTGTTCTTGACAAGCAAGCTCCCCGGCTGAGGATACAGAACGGCTGTGCCAGCCGGCTAAATGGCCAAATACAGGCCAGGAATGTGTTTGAATTGAATTTCCGGCCTATGTCTTTTCGATCAGAAGATCAGAAATTGGGACTTATAGGATAGGTGAGATGTTGTGGCTAATATAGCATTGTTTGGCATGTCATGTTTTGGCGCCACTCACCCCCTAACGTGAGAGTTAAGTTAAGTGTTATTTAATATTAGTTTATATGCGGAGCATCTATAGACGACGAGTTAGTTCAAGCTGTATGTCTAGACACCCTAAGGTTTGTGTGTTAGCCAAGGAGTGCTTCGTTTGGGGAAGTCACTCAGTAAAGGGATGGGAGGGGGGATGGGGTCTGTGTTTTATGTTCACGTTTATTAATACAGGTGGCATGACAAGCTCCCGTACGGCGGGACGTTTTTCTTCTGGGTTTTGTATGACAGCAGCAATTTGCTTTAAAATAAGAAATGCCACATAGTGACCGAGCACAGAGTAGACCAGGTGGAATAAAGATAGTCAGCTGGAACTGTAATGGATTAGGGCATGTCGTGAAACGAGCTAAGGTTTTTTCTCATCTTAAATCACTGGGTGCTGACATAGTGCTTCTTCAAGAAACTCATATTAAACGCTCGGCGCAGGCCAAGCTACGAGTCAGCTGGATCGGTCAGATATACCAGTCTAACTTTGATACAAAAGCGAGAGGGGTAGCAATCCTGATAAGGAAAAACATTCCTTTTGTTTACTCAACCTCGATTTCAGATCCTAATGGTCGGTATATTATTGTGGCTGGTACACTGAATTCAAAACCAATAACCTTGGTCAATTTATATGGACCCAATTTCGATGATCCATTATTTTTTCAAAGGGTATTTAAGGCCATACCAAATATCTCGGATACAAGTGTTATTGTTGGAGGTGACTTTAACTGTACGTTAGATCCTCTTTTAGATAAACAGCTATCAAGGTCACTTCAACAATCAAATGCCAGTGTCTGTCTAAATACATTGATGACAAACCTTAACATTGTCGATATTTGGAGACTGACGCACCCAACAGACAGGGATTATTCTTTCTTTTCATCAGTTCATAAATCATATTCCAGAATTGACTATTTCTTGTTGGACTCCAAACTAATTTCAGCAGCTGAGTCGGTTACCTATCACCCCATTCTAATTACGGACCACTCTCCTCTGTCCATGGTGCTGAAACTCGACAATATGTCGACAGGTCGGCGACCGTGGCGCTTAGACGCATACCTGTTGAAAGATGAGGCTTTTTGTCAGTATTTGAAGGAGCAGATTTCCTTTTTCCTCAGAACTAACGACACGGGGGATGTTGACGACTCCACCCTTTGGGAATCTCTAAAGGCTGTGATTAGAGGTTACATTATTTCTTATACATCAGAGAGGAAGAAACGTGCCAATACTAGGCTGAGAGAAATTGAAAGAGAGTTAGGGGAACAGGAGAACGTTTTTAGGACAAATTCCTCATATACAGTCCTTGAGAAGATCACAAAGTTAAAATATGAATACAATACCATCCTTTCGAAACGGGTGGGCTCTTTACTTGCTAGAACGCAACAAAGTTATTTTGAACTGGGGGACAAACCACATAAATTATTAGCAAGACAGCTAAGGCATGTACAGGCATCTAGAGCTATTCACAAAATAAAAGACAAGAAGGGTAAAATAGTAACAGATCCGCAGGACATTAATAAATGCTTTGCGCAGTTTTACTCAGAGCTATACCAATCAAAATGCGATGCTACTGATCCACAAACTATGGAACGCTTTCTCGCTGAATGTGAACTTCCTAAACTAGACAGGGGGGCAGCTGCTGCACTCGATGCAGGGATAACCTTAGAGGAAATTAACACAGCGATAGCACAATTTCCAAACAGCAAGGCCCCTGGGCCCGATGGATATGTAATAGCATTCTATAAGAAGTACTGCGCTAGTCTATCTCCACTTATGTTGCGAATGTTTCAACAATGAAAAGAAAATGCCAAACTCCCGCAAACACTGTATGAGGCTACAATAGCCCTGATCTTGAAAAAAGATAGAGATTCTGTGGAGATGTCGTCGTATCGCCCCGTGTCGTTACTCCCCATAGAAAACAAGGTGTTGACAAAGATATTAGCAAACCGATTGAAAAAATATATTTCCGACATCATACACCCTGACCAGACAGGTTTTATCCCGGGCCGACATATATACTACAATTTGAGACGCCTTTTCAACGTAATGTATCATGATCATAAAGTTGAGGCAGTGGTAATGGCTCTTGATGCAGAGAAGGCGTTTGATCAGATTGAGTGGAAGTATATGATGTCGGTTCTGGAGCATTTTGGGTTTGGAAAGGAATTTATTAATTGGATAAGAATTATTTATGCACACCCAATGGCCTCCGTGGTGACCAATCAGGAAATGTCGCAGTCATTCCGCCTGTTCAAGGGGTGCCGACAGGGGTGCCCTATTTCGCCTGCTCTCTTCGCTATAGCCATGGAACCCCTTGCTACTCGCATTCGGGCATGTCCCGATATAGCTTCTGTTAAAATAAAAGACACACAGCACAAAATTTCCCTATATGCAGACGATGTTCTTTTGTTTTTGTCCAAGCCTAAAACTTCTATTCCACCCTTACTTAACTTGATAAACACATTCGGCTCCTTCTCTGGCTACAAGATAAACTGGCAAAAAAGTGAGTTGATGTCAATATCACGGCCTGTGGATATGCAATTTCTGCAATCTACCCCGTTTAGAACAGTGAGGGACAAGTTCACAAGCCTTGGCATTGTAGTGACAAGAGACCTTGATCAGCTATTGAAAGCGAATTGGGACATGAAAATATATCAGCTTAAACAAAATATAGATTTTTGGAAAACTCTGCCTATTTCCTTGGTTGGTCGTATAAACGCTATTAAAATGGTTGTCCTACCCAGGTTTCTTTACCTCTTCCAATGTCTACCCAATTTCATACCACAAAGCTATTTTAAGAAACTGGATTCAATAGTAACTCCATTTTTATGGGATAACAAGGCAGCCAGAATTGCAAAGAAGCATTTATGCAAGTACAAGATAGAGGGGGGCTTTGGCCTTCCTCACTTCAAACTGTATTATTGGGCTGCTAATCTGAACATTGTGTCTTTCTGGAGGGAAAGTTTACCTGCGATGAGACAGAAGGATATGCCTTCATGGCTTTTGATTGAGCAGGCCTCCTGTCAACGTTCCTCACTCCCTGCACTTGTTAATAGCCCATCATATGTGAAAAAAGCCACTTATGACTCCAATCCAGTCATTTGTCATACGCTTAGGATCTGGAAACAGATTAGGGATTTTCTTAACATACCCACTGTTTACATAGACAGCCCGATTAGCCTGAATCATGCTTTCCACCCTGCATTGGATGATGTGGTGTTTTCACAGTGGAGGGAGAAGGGGCTCACAACAATTGGTAATCTATACATAGATGGTCAGTTAGCTTCATTTCAACAACTACAGGCAAAGTTCAACATGCCAACAACACATTTTTTCAGATACCTCCAAATCAGGAATTTCTTAAGGACACATATCCCACAGTATGGCATGAAGCCAAATAGTCCTACATTAGATAGCTTGATCCTTGTCAAACCCCATTCAAAAGGGTCGGTCTCTAGACTGTATGATGTGCTACAGGCCCAAATAGAGGTATCCACAGACACCATTAAAAGGGCTTGGGAACAAGAACTTGGTTCAGAAATCTCAAATGAGGACTGGATAGAAGCTCTCAGGAATATAAACCACAGTTCAGTGAATGCCAGACACAACCTTGTACAGTTTAAGGTGATTCACAGGTTACACTACTCAAAAGTAAAACTGCATAAAATATTCCCGGACACCTCACCACTGTGTGAGAGGTGCAAGCAGGAGGAGGGGACGTTGACCCACTTATTCTGGACATGCCCTAAATTACATGCTTACTGGGCTCTCATTTTTTATTACTTATCTAAGGCCTTTGATAGAGTTCTAGCCCCAGACCCATTGATCGCTCTGTTTGGTACAGTTGATGGGAATAACCAGGAAGGGAAAGCTGTCTCTCTTTGTACTCTATTAGCCAAAAGGCTCATATTGCAATTTTGGAAATTGGAGACTGTACCTACCTTTGAAATGTGGTTACGGGATTTAGGGAATGTAATACATATGGAAAATATTCGATACAACACCTCCAATAGAAGTCCATTGTTTTACAAAATATGGCAGCCGATACTGGATAAATGGTCTAGTCCCGCTTCATAACTGGGCTGACGATCTGCTGCTACTCTGTGCTGTACTACACTCAATATTTATTTTTGGCTTAACTACACTGCTTGTAATGACTATATGCTGTCTTCTTATACATGTACCACCTAATAGGATTTTGTTTTATTTTGTGTATGTGTGAGTTAACTTTTGTTTTGTCCTCTAAAGTGGCCATCCCATTCAATTGTACAATGAATGTCATTGTTTGTATTGCTGTCTTTTTTACTTTATTTTTATTGGAAAATAATAAACATATTATTAAAAAAAAAAAAGAATGTGGTGATCGATGGTATCAAAAGCAGCACTAAGGTCTAGGAGCACGAGGACAGATGCAGAGCCTCGGTCTGATGCCGTTAAAAGGTCATTTACCACCTTCACGAGTGCAGTCTCAGTGTTATGATGGGGTCTAAAACCAGACTGAAACATTTCGTATACATTGTCTTCAGCAAAGCAGTGAGTTGCTGTGCAACAGCTTTTCAAAACATGAGGAATGGGAGATTCGATATAGGCCGATAGTTTTTTTATATTTTCTGGGTCAAGGTTTGGCTTTTTCAAGAGAGGTGTTATTACTGCCACTTTTAGTGAGTTTGGTACACATCCGGTGGATAGGGAGCTGTTTATTATGTTCAACATAGGAGGGCCAAGCACAGGAAGCAGCTCCTTCAGTAGTTTAGTTGGAATAGGGTCCAGTATGCAGCTTGAAGGTTTAGAGGCCATGACTATTTTCATCAGTGTCAAGAGATATAGTTTTAAAAAACTTGAGTGTCTCCCTTGACCCTAGGTGCTGGCAGTGTTGTGCAGATTCAGAACAACTGAGCTTCAGAGGAATACGCAGATCTAAAGAGGAGTCTGTAATTTGCTTTCTTATGATCATGATCTTTTCGTCAAAGAAGTTAATGAATTTATCACTGCTGAAGTGAAAGCCATCCTCTCTTGGGGAATGCTGCTTTTTATTTAGATTTGCGACAGTATAAAAAATAAATGTTGATTGTTCTTATTCCCCTCAATTAAGTTGGAAAAATAGGATGATCGAGCAGTGGTGTAGCGCCATTTCTGTTCCATATTTCTGGAAGATTGCTTCAGTGCTCTGGTATTTTCTGTATACCAGGGAGCTAGTTTCTTATGACAAATGTTTTTTTGTTTTTAGGGGTGTGACTGCATCTAGGGTATTAGCAAGGTTAAATTTAGTTCCTCAGTTAGGTGGTTAACCGATTTTTGTACTCTGACGTCCTTGGGTAGGTGTAGGGAGTCTGGAAGGGCATCTAGGAATCTTTGGGTTGTCCGAGAATTTATAGCATGGCTTTTGATGATCCTTGGTTGGGGTCTGAGCAGATTATTTGTTGCGATTGCAAACGTAATAAAATGGTGGTCGGATAGTCCAGGATTATGAGGAAAAACATTAAGATCCACAATATTTATTCCACGGGACAAAACTAGGTCCAGAGTATGACTGTGGCAGTGAGTAGGTCCGGAGACATGGACAAAACCCACTGAGTCGATGATGGCTCTGAAATCCTTTTGGAGTGGGTCTGTGGACTTTTCCATGTGAATATTAAAGTCACCAAAAATTAGAATATTATCTGCCATGACTACACGATCCGATAGGATTTCAGTGAGAAACGCTGTATACGGCCCAGGAGGCCTGTAAACAGTAGCTATAAAAGGTGATTGAGTAGGCTGCATAGATTTCATGACTAGATGCTCAAAAGATGAAAATGCAGTCTTTTTTTTGTAAATTGAAATTTGCTATCGTAAATGTTAGCAACACCTCCACCTTTGCTGGATGTGCTTGTAACCGATGTGAAATGGCTAGCTAGTTAGCGGTGGTGCGCGCTAATAGCGTTTCAATCGGTGACGTCACTCGCTCTGAGACCTTGAAGTAGTTGTTCCCCTTGCTCTGCAAGGGCCACGGCTTTTGTGGAGCGATGGGTAACGATACTTCGAGGGTGACTGTTGTCTGTGTGCAGAGGGTCCCTGGTTTGAGCCCAGGTAGAGGCGGAAGCTATACTGTTACACACGGGGGATATGGTCACTAGTGTAACCAGGAGAGGCCTCATTTAACACAGTAAATTCATCAGGCTTAAGCCATGTTTGTCAGGCCAATCACATCAAGATTATGATCAGTGATTAGTTAATTGACTAACTGTCTTGAAACTGAGGGATCTAACATTAAGTAGCACCATTTTGAGATGTCACAATCTCTTTCAATAATGACAGGAATGGAGGTCTTTATTCCAGTGAGATTGCTAGAGCGAACACCGCCATGTTTAGTTTTGACTAACCTAGATCGAGGCAGACAGTCTCAATTGGGATAGCTGAGCTGACTACACTGACTGCTAGTGGCAGACTCCACTAAGTTGGCAGGCTGGCTAACAGCCTGCTACCTGGCCTGCACTCTCATTTTGGAGCTAGAGCCCTGTATCTGGTCTGCAGCAGCATTCTTGATAAGGCTCCCCCAGGTCAGGCCACTCTTTTTATTGTTCTCCATGCATCTTTTGGGTGTTCTGGCACATCCCAGCCATTGCCATCTTTTCCTTACCATCAGGGTCAAGGGTGTTGCATTTTTGGCTTTCATAAAGGAGCAGATCAAACCAAAGCGTTCTGAACATTAGTCATACATGCCTCATTTTAGGCATTCATCCAACAAGCTTACTATTGTAGAACACCATCCCGGCCTCTGGCCAGGTTTAGAACAGTTAGCTAGAGGGAGGTTAGCTGGGACACAATTTTAGAATATCTTAATTCCTGCAGAAGTGCTTCTCAGAAACCTACCGATCAACAATCTTGTACTCTGCAGAATGTCTTACTGGAAAGCGCCCACTGGTTTTCCAGGTAGTCTTTACTGTGGTCACACTGCTAGTTTCAGAAGATTGTTGTTCCTGAGCTGTTAACACTTCCAGGCATTGTGATATCTGTACATGACGTAGACCCCACCCCTTCTGGCTGGACAATATCAAGTCAAGCACTTCAGAAAACACCATTCTTGATTAAAGAGCCATTTATGAATAAGACCACTTTCAACTAGCACATCACCAATAAACTCCCAGGAGTACTGTACTTCAAAATAATGTTAACCATGGAAATATGAATCAAAAGCAGAAACTAGTATGGGTTTCAGCAAAGAAAGAAACCTCAGTTTAACATTGACCGAGGGCCCGAACAGTATTTCACTACATTCTACCCAGGTTATAATACTTGAAGATTTTCTTAAGTGGAAAATCAGATTTGTAATCAAGTGCCATGGCTGCAAAATATTCAAACGCAAAGAAAATGTAAAAGTGGCAATCTTTATTTTACAGTGAATAAACATTTTGTACATTAGTAAAGAATTAGGAGTTGATCAATAACTAAATTGAGCACAACACATAAAAGGTTAATTATCGGATAGATTGGTGAATGCTGCTGCTGGTGGACTTCACCATCCTCTCTTTGGCCTTCTTCTTGACTGGATCCAGCTCAAAGCTCTTCCAGAGGCGGACAGTTTCATCACCGGCTACAGTGGCAATAGTCGAGCAGTCTGGACTCATGGTAATGTTCAAGACCCTGCCCTCATGACCTGGGGGGGGGGGAATTAAAAAGTTTGAGATTTCAGTTTTGAACTTTGACCCCAGAATGGCTCCAGTTCGAAACATGTGCTATTTTACTTTCAATTTTGTACACCAGCTTCATGAAGCTGAAAAAAATATACTTTTTGGTTATGGAAGAGATTTCACAGCAGTTTAGATTATTCTTTACACTATACCTGCTTGTTTTGTCAAACTGAAATTAAGCAAACTAATAGAATTTTAGGAACCAAGAAAAGGCAGAGCGATTTCAGCATAGCACATCTTTAAGCATGCATCATTATTGAGATGGATTGGGAGGTGTACATGCCCAAAATGCTTCAGCATTGACATTAAGCAAATTAATGCTACAGTTTAGTTTAAATTAGGATTATGTTTACCCAGTTAAGGAAACTGGGGCGAGGGACATTATCCATCAGGCTCTTTGATGCTTTTATAGCTTCAGGCAACAAAAATGGTCCTTGTCAACTGATCCATCAATGACAAACTTAACAGCTCTGTGTAAAGTTATTATAAGTCAAAATAATTTCAGGCCAGTCACTCACCATTGAGCTCGGCCACTTTAGTCAAGGAGGGATACTTCCAGATGACTACGTTGTCGTGGGCATATCCGTGGCCGGAGACCAATTCCTTGTAGTTTGGCGCAAACTTCAAAGAGGACACCTGTAAGGCAGATTTGACCACCAGTCAATGTCTGATCGTATGGCATTGCAGTTATGGAATGTAAACTTATTTAAAAAGTGACCGGTATGCAAATATTCATGCTGCTATGACTGAGCAGCAGGGCCTTGGAGGTGTAATATCATCCAGCACAAAATTGAATGAGACTTCAGAACTCAGACAATCCCACTAGGGATCAAGATGGGTGCAGTTACCTGAGACTGAGTGTCCAGGGCACTGATGCAAGAGCCACTGGTGACGTTCCAGATGCGGATGTGACGGTCACTGGTGCCCCCTCCAGACGCAAGAATGTTAGGTTGCCATGGGCACCAGGCCAAAGCCTAAGGAATTTCAGTAAGAAACAATCATTACGGTTGGGCATGTCTCTTTACAGTGAGTGGACTTTAATGTGCATCAAATTGTGGCCTTTTATTCAATCCCAACGCCATCCTTCAATAAAACATGGTAGTTTAGCACGTCGCACCAAGAATTACATTTAGTTCAAAAATGTTTGCTTACCTTGACTGCACCTTGGTGCTCATTGAAGCCGTGAACAGCATTGCTGCCTTGGCCGCTGCCCTCCTGCACACCTGGCCACACGTACACAAGGTTGTCGTTTCCACCGCTGGCCAGGTATCTTCCATCAGGGGACCACTCCAGCCCACACACCTCCTGAGAGTGTCCGGACAGGGTGAAGATGTGGTGGTCTGCTACCCTTACATCATGGTGGTGGATGTGACCAGATCTGGAGCCACTGGAAAAAATAAATCATAAGACGGCTAATAAAAACACCAAATCAAAACATTCTGGACACAAGTATAACAAAAAAAGATCCTGGAGGGACTGACTTAAGCCCTTGGCAGACTGTACATGAGATTCCATCTTTTACATTTTGTCACGTGACACTGATGTTACCAAATTAAAATCTTTATCAACCTGTCCAGATGTACAATTTGCTTCAGTTCTGGCGTCACAGTCTGATTGGCATGCGAGGCTTCATCAACTGCAGTGGTGCATTTGATCTGAGCATGTGCCAGCACCAGCAGTGCAAGCCTCACTATGCTTATGCGCTAGTATATTGAATTCAGAAAAACTGAAAGTATGCATTGTAGAAAGTTTTCAAATAAAATAAATCAAATAGGCTTCCTCAAAATAGCATGGTCGCTGTGGTAGAACATTATTTTGATTGGGATTATAATAAGTGCACAATCACCATCAGGTAGACTGAATTCAGATGTGTCACGTAAATAAGACTATTAGGGAAATTGTTCTTGAACTATTACAATAACCTGACTATTCACAATAATCATATTGTGTGCATACTCTGTACCGGCAGTGTTCCTAGTCGACAGTCGCTGGGATCGGCTCGTAATACAAGCCACACTGCACGATAAAGCCCCCCCCAAAAAATTGGACACGGCTAGAACGTCGAGGGGTCTACGACCGCATGTAGCGGTACTCAAAGCAACAGACCCATGTCACACTGAACGAGCCAAGACGTACCACAATCATTTACGATCTAAGAATTTGCCCACAACGTGAACATTGTCTGGGACAGCAAAATCACAGCAAAAGCATTAAGTGGGACTGACTATTCATACAGTTGTTTTTTCCCCCCAGACATGAATCTTTACCTGGAAAGAATGTGATTGTTCCAACTCAGGCTGCCAACTCTGGCAGTGTGGCTGGCCATGCTGCGTAGACGCTTCTGGTTCTCCACATCCCACAACTAGGGACAAAGACAAATTCAGGTGATATGTATATATATAAAAAAAAGCATAAAATCATTCTTTAACACCACAAAATTGCATTGGAAGCCAAATTCAGTTAGATGAGTGCTGGGTAGGTTCACGGCAGACAGTTTACCTGAACTTTGCAGTCACTGGTACCAATGGCAAGGAAGTTGCCCTCCTTGATCCATGACACAGAGCAAATGTAGTCCTCCTCCCGCTCCATCTTCATCAGTAGGACGATGTCACCCTGGGTGGCGTCCCACAGATAAACACTGTTGTGAAGGGCAACTGCTAGAAGGTTCCGACTGCTCCAGTCAAGTAGGTTCAGATCTGTGTGAACAGACGGAGGTAAATGGAGCTTTTTAACAAAGTAAATTGTCAAAGAATGCTCATCTCCACCCTGAGTGAATTAAGATGAGTTTGAAGACAAAAGGACAAGATACACTTGATGTGGCCCATTAGTCACTTAGTGCAAATCTCCCATTGAAATCTAGGACCTCTTCTCCTCTCTATACACCAAGTCACTCAGCTCCGTCATATCAACCTGGCAGATATCTCAGCTTGGATGTCAGCCAACCACCTCAAGCTTAACCTCGACAGGACGGAGCTGCTCTTCCTGCAGGGAAAGGCCTACCTCACCATCAGTTGTCACCTCCAGTGTGTCCCCCCAGAGCGCAAAAAACCTTGGCCGGACCCTGAACAACACCCGTTCTCTGCCAACATTAAAGCAGTGACTCGCTCCTGCAAGTTCATGCTCTACAACATCGTAGAGTACGACCCTATCTCACCAGAAGCGGCGCAGCTTCCACCTCAAGCTAGGACAGCAGCTTCCCTGTCCATCTTCCAAAAACATCCAAAACCCTATCTCTTCAAAGAGTATCTGAAGTAATCACACACCTCCACCCCCCCCTCTGGATAAGAGCAGCTGCTAAATGACTAAAATGTAAAACAGTATGATTTATGCATCACGGCAGGCGCATGTTACACCCACATCTAGGATTACTTCCCAGGTACGTTACTGGACATTTACTGTGTTAGGAGACTGTCGTAATTTTGAAGTTCCGGAGCATCTTTGACCAACACCCCTAGGTTAAGTCAAGCGGTACCTGCTCCTCAGACAGGTTATTAGACATTTGTAGTACTGTATTGGCAGGACTCACAGAAATCATTTCGGAGTTCAGGAGCGTCTAAGATTCTGTCAGGCACTGATGGTATGTATCGGTTCTTTTTGGTGGAGACTGGGGTAGGAATCTGACTGTAGAGAACTTTTAGGTTATTCTGGTAACCTGCAAAGAAAAGAGAATTGGACACTAGATTCTGATAGCAAGCAACTGACATCAAGTCACAATCATTCCCAACAGTAGGCCTACCTTCTGGAGCATTCAAGGGTTTTCCTCCCAGATGCAAGATCTTTGCCTCCTCAATGTCATATCCATTGAGTGTAACAGACCATGCTTTCTGGTTCTCCTACAATGACAAATTTGCCTGTGTTTAGCTACAATACAACATACCAACAAATGTGATTGGAAATGTTAGAGAAAAGACTCACTGATGTTGTTGCTGAGGGGTTTGTGTCCATGGGCTCATTTTCCTTTGAGAGCAGGAAGCTTGCCACATCCATCTGTTTGTTGTTTCTAGTGGGAATGAAACGGTCACCACCTGCCTTGGAAGGTGTGCACTGTGTCTTTCCATTTTTACCTGAGCAAGAGAGAAGGGCAGACTAGTAATAGAACCCTTGGTGAAACAGATTGGTAACAGTGCCACACCCATAGACAGTTGAAAAAGACTACCTACGTACACAGAAGCAAGTACTGTAGAGCAAGATTCAACATGAAAAACAAAAATAATAGCTAGTCACCTGGTGTTTTACTGGGCGTCTTGGACAGACTAAGAGATCGGTTTCCGGATTTGCCAGGTGATAGAGCGCTGGTGTTGGCACAGCTGGTCGACATCGACGAACTGGCTTTTCTCTGCCACCTCGCCATGGGCGCGTTTGTGATCGGCATATCCAGCTTCAGAATGCTGTGAATGTCGTTGTCGAATCCAAATTGAGCCATGTCTGAATCTTCCTTTCGGACTCCCTACAGGGTAACGTTGCAAGAATAGAACCAAGTAGTTTATAAATTACACTAACAAAAGCGTATATTTGGTTAACTAAACGTGCATGTTAGCTAACCTTAGAAAACGAATTCACTGACGCTATAATTGAACAGCTAACGTTAGCCAGCAAACTTGCTGGCTTTCTCCGTCATTTATTATTTACATTTCATGCAACAAAACCTAAAAGTAGGTGTTAACAAACGTGAGCTACTTACTCCAAATTAATTCCACACGTAAAAATGTACTTTTAGAACTACTGGAAGGGAAAAATCAACTCACAAACTTCACTGAACCGTTTTCCTTTCTGCCGCAGCTCAGGTTTAAAATTTCAACATCCAATGACGAACTTTCTTTAAATTACTAAATGCGCTGTCGTGATTGGTTTGTTCAAAAGATTTGGGAGGTTACCATGGAAGCGGAATAGCATCCGTTACTATGATTGGTGGAAAATGTATCCGTTGCCCTCCTGAATAATCAATGCCGAAAGAAAATATCGTCACACTTTCGAAGGACGGATAGAATCCACATCGCCCCCTAGCGAAAATAATGTACAAACCACTGGCACTGAGTTTTATGTTTTTGTTAACACTGATCTATAGTCAATCATTTTGAAGTCGCCTACTTAATCAAATGCGGAAATGAATTCAAGATGTGTCCATTCTTGCAAGTCCATTTATTTAACTTACCGAATTTCCGGAGGCGTGGTCTTCACCATCTTTGATTTCAGTAGCACCATTTTCGGGAGGAAGCGCTATCAATTTATAAAACTTAACTAGTAGCTACATATTCGTGTTTGTAGGATACCCCCCGAAAATAAACCACCAATATGTTCAACAGGATGACAAGCCTTTGGATGGGTGATGTACGTTCGCTCTGTTTTAATCCTCTTGTTACTAACTGACTGAAGGCAAACGTTTTAGCCAGCTACTTTAGCTACAGGAGACTAGCTATCTAGTAACGTTAGGTAGCTACACCAGTAACGTTATCTAGCTTGCTAACGTCAGCTAGCTAAGTTCCCCAATTGTTGTGAAGTGTATAATCTGTATGGTTATGTGGACGTTCATTTAAAAACAGGATAAGATATACAGCCAGTGATGTATTAGCTACCGAATTAAAATGTGTAAACTTCTCAAAAGTAATGTTCCCGATCCCGACAGTTTAGCTAGCTCGCTGCCCTGTCTGGGCCTAGTAGTAGAGCGCCTAATAATATCAGAGTTTCTAAACCTGTCTCCTGAGCCCAGGCAGACATTTGGGTAAACATTTGGGTTGTCACGAGTTATCATAACTGACTAAACTCCACTCCATGGTGAAGGAAGTGTCTGACGAATTGAATTACGTTCAACAAATGTTTGGTCGTCACTAGTTACCACAGCCACAAAGTCATAATTATAGCAACATTTTAAACCTAACTTTAACCACACTGCTAACATTATGCCTAACCTAATTAGGCCTTCTCTCACTATTCTCTATTTCCTGGCTTGTACTGTAGCCAGCTTTATATTTCATGGATATGAATGGGATATTTGCAAGTGTATATCTTACAGACAGATAACTCTACACAATCTTTTTCATAGCTGGACCCATACATGGATGAGAATTTCATCAAACAAGCCTTCAGCACTATGGGCGAGACGGCGTATGGTGTTAAGATCATTACCCACAGAGTAACAGGGTATGTTCATCACACCTCTGTGTAATGTAGTCAAGTAATGCCATGTGTTTAGCATGTGTTTCCTTGTTTGAAAATAGTCCACACTATTTTATCTAGGCTATATATCAAGCAACTACTTTCTCAAATTAGAATCAGTCAGTAATTAAAATACATAGTGAGTAATTGAACCCCTATCAGCTACAATGCCAGGCTACCCTAACCTTAAATGGCTGTTGTTCTAGAACCTCCTGTTGTCATTTTAGGGAAGTACTTGGTTTACTTATCACAGAGCTGTGAATTGATACTGTAATTCCAAAATGCAATATTTATTACCCCACATTGGGTGTTTCTGTCCCGTTTCTAAAATGTTGTAGTATCACACTGTTGGCACTAATACAATCTCTTGTTCTACAGTGGTTCAGCGGGCTATTGCTTTGTGGAAATGGCAGACGAAACCAGCGTTGACCGATGCGTTCACCAACTGAATGGGAAGCTAGTTCCTGGATCAAATCCGGTGAGCACTCATCATAAGCTTGACATTTCTAAAATTCAAAGTTCATTTGAACAACTTACTGATGATGTGTTAGCGGACAACCACCCTCTAGTTTTAGTTTCAAATGTGTTGTTGATAGCGGAGCTTCGCTAGCATTGGCCTCCACCTTAATTTGAGGTTGATGGAACGGAATACAGTATCTCAGATTTACATTACTGCAAAGTTACTGAGCTCCGTATTCTTCCTGATGAAGGTGGTTGAGGCTGTTTGTAAGTTGACTTTGTTTAAAGCTGGTGAATAAACTCTGTTAGGAACTAACTGACGAATGGAATAAAGCCTGTTCTGGGTGGTGGAGGTATGTAAACCAAATAAAATGTTATTCTCTAATAATATACTCTTTATTTTCCAGCAATATATGTCCTTACTACACGCGTTTGTCTTTGAAGGTGCTTGACTGCTTGTTCTTTCTTCCTGTACAGCCCAGAAAGTTTAAGTTAAACTATGCAACTTACGGGAAACGGCCAGAGGCTGGGTAAGCTGTTTTACTTTCTTCCTCATTTGATGCATGATTCTGTTGTTGGAACCCACAGTAACTTGTTTATCATGTACACTGTTCTGTGTGATATTTTCTATCTCCAGAAAAAAGATTGTGCGAAAGAAACCGCTAGATGGTATGGTGTTGGTTCACCTTCGTAATCCCTCTCTCTGTGTCTGTCTTTCATGCAACCTCAGCCCGGAATTTTCCGTTTTTGTGGGAGATCTGTCTTCAGAGGTGGACGACTACCAGCTTCATCAGTTCTTCTTGAAGAAGTACCCTTCCTGCAAAGGAGGCAAAGTGGTCTCTGATCAGTATGGTAACTCCAGGTATGTGTGCTGAACAGACTTATACATTCATGTTATTTGGTGAGGCTAGTTATGCACCACCTGCTTTTGAACACAATTTGAATTAATCTGACATTTCATTACATTTAAATTCTTTGTAAAAGCTCATGACGTTTTAACAATAGATTCTTATTACATTGGATTGTGTGTGTATATATACTAGTGTGTTGGGTATCTTCACCACTGTTTACCACTGGTATATTTCCCCCAAAATACTGGAAAAGTTTGTTTCTGACATTTATGCTAAAACTATTGTTTTCCCCATGTAGGGTAAGCAAGAGCAACTCACAATTGAAGTGATGCTACTTCATATTAAAAGTAAAACAACAAGTTTCAGTTCTACCATACCATTTTTGTTTTTCGAATTAATTACGTATTTGATTAGCATGATACGGCGAGTTCGGACAGAATGTGTGCTCAGGGTTTTAGCATTTTGCTTGCTCTCGCAGAGGTTATGGCTTCATCAAGTTTGAAGATGAGAACGAACAGAAGAAAGCCATCGATGAGTGTCAGAATGCTTCAGGCCTGGGGACGAAACCAATCAGGATCAGCATAGCTGTGAACAAGAGGTATGCTTCTAATCTTCTGAAATAAGTGTATAAATTATACTGTATTAGGGTCGATTAGTGTCATGCTGGTCTGTCTTTGTTGAAAGTTGATATACTATGTGTGATTGTCCTCCTAACTTAACATCCACTGCACCCAACATACATTTTTCCTGTTTCCTTACTTTTTAGCCATAAAATGAACAGCTATAACAACCAGAACCACAACTCCTACCACAACAATTACCAACAGCCATACTATCAACAACCCAACCAGAACTACTACCCTCAGTGGGGCTATGACCAGTACAACAGCTACAACTATGGTGGGTACGGTCCCTACGGGGGGTACCCCCCTCCAGGCCCCCATGGGATGATGGGACCCCCACCTCCCATCGGCATGCCCCCCATGCCCACAGACATGCAGACTTCCTCAGATGTAAGGCTTCCTTACAAGCTCCTGGGATCTTTCCTCATAATTTCCCATAACCTGTCCCTTAATCTAATGAAATCTGTCTAAAAATGGTTTTCATGCTAACAGGTGTTTACAATGATTAATATATGTTGTCTTGTTTTTCACATTAGCAAACACAGGAGTCCACAGATGAGCCTGAAGAAGAGGCAGCAGAAGGTAACTCTTCGCTATACTTTCACATGCACTAAAGGAAAATGTAATGTGCTGCAGATATAAGGTCTTTCTTGTTCTTCCTTTTAAATGTATTGTAACTGCCTGACTCGGTTGCATTCAAATCCCTTGGTTTCTTGACTTATTTACTCTTCTTCATTCCCCTCTCTTCCCTGCCAGAACCCAATCCTCACCTGGATGTGGATGCACTGAACAAAGAATACATGGAGAGGAGTGAGGAGCTCTATGATTCACTAATGAACTGTCACTGGCAGCCACTGGATACCATCACTTCAAAAATCCCTCACTTTTCCACTTCCTGATCTGTTTTAACTTGTCCTATGAATTTAGTATGAAGTGTATTTTCTCCAAAAGAGCAGTCACAGAAAATGTCAGCGTTGTTTAAAAAAAAAAAGAATCACCAGTAGAGACACATTATGTTTCTGAGCTACATTATTGGCCATTTGTATATATTGTCCATGTCCTTCTGTCTTTGTTTTTGCCTATTTTTTTTCTGTCTCTAGATTATTATAATTATTTGTTTTTTTTTTAATGTTTTTTTTAGACGAAACTTGATTCTTCCATTTAAATTTGATTATATCAAGTAATCAATGTTCGTCATCTCCCAGACACTTTGTTTGCATTTCACACTGTTTTGGGTACCATCTTGTCTTCAGAAAGAAAATGTAAAGAAATGTTGGTGTAAGTCTATTTTTCAAAAATGATTAACTTACAAGCTTAAATGTATTTCAAAAGCTTGCATCACACCTTTACTTTAGCTTAATCTGTGGGGTTCTTAAAAAATAAAAATAAAAACTACCTGTCATTTTCATGTTATATCAACTTGTCTATTTGTCTTAGACTTGTAATTCATGTCCGCTTTTTTTTGTGCCTGTAGCTTTTGGAATAATTGTATTATTAAAGCTGACTTGGAGGGGAAAAAAACAAGATGTTGAAGTTATGTTTAAGTACAGTAGTAAACTATGTGTTTTCCAATTATAATTTGACACGGAAAAGTGGTGCTTATGCAAAGTTTAACATTTTCATTCAACACATTTGGTCTGGTTTGAATAAAATCACAATTCATTTATTTTCCTTACCTACAGTTGAAGTCGGAAGTTTACATACACCATAGCCAAGTACATTTAAACTCAGTTTTTCACAATTCCCAACATTTCATCTTTGTAAAAATTCCCTGTCTTAGGTCAGTTAGGATCACCACTTTTATTTTAAGAATGTGAAATGTCAGAATAATAGAGAGAATGATTTATTTCAGCTTTTATTTCTTTCATCACATTCCCAGTGGGTCAGAAGTTTACATACACTCAATTAGTATTTGGTAGCATTGCCTTTAAATTGTTTAACTTGGGTCAAATGTTTTGGGTAGTCTTCCTCATGCTTCCCACAATAAGTTGGGTGAATTTTGGCCCATTCCTCCTGACAGAGCTGGTGTAACGGAGTCAGATTTGTAGGCCTCCTTGCTCGCACACGCTTTTTCAGTTCTGCCTACACATTTTCTATAGGATTGAGGTCAGGGCTTTGTGATGGACATTCCAATACCTTGACTTTGTTGTCCTTAAGCCATTTTGCCACAAATTTGGAGGTATGCTTGGGGTCATTGTCCATTTGGAAGACCCATTTGCGACCAAGCTTTAACTTCCTGACTGATGTCTTGAGGTGTTGCTTCAATATCTCCACATAATTTTCCTACCTCATGACGCCATCTATTTTGTGAAGTGCACCAGTCCCTCCTGCAGCCAAGCACCCCCACAACATGATGCTGCCACCCCCTTGCTTCACGTTTGGGATGGTGTTCTTCGGCTTGCAAGCATCCCCTTTTTTCCTACAAACATAACGATAGTTAGTATGGCCAAACAGTTCTATTTTTGTTTCATCAGACCAGAGGACATTTCTCCAAAAAGTACGATCTTTGTCCCCATGTCCAGTTGCAAACCGTAGTCTGGCTTTTTTTATGCCGGTTTTGGAGCAGTGGCATCTTCCTTGCTGAGCAGCCTTTCAGGTTATGTTAATATAGGACTCGTTTGACTGTGGATATAGATACTTTTGTAGCTGTTTCCTCCAGCATCTTTACATGGTCCTTTGCTGTTCTGGTATTGATTTGCACTTTACGCACCAAAGTACGTTCATCTCTAGGAGACAGAACACGTATCCTTCCTGAGCGATATGACGGCTGCCTGGTCCCATGGTGTTTATACTTGCGTACTATTGTTTGTACAGGTGAACGTGGTACCTTCAGGCGTTTGGACATTGCTCCCAAGGATGAACCAGACTTGTGGTCTACAATTTTCTTTCTAAGGTCTTGGCTGATTTCTTTAGATTTTCCCATGATGTCAAGTGAAGAGGCACTGAGTTGGAAGGTAGGCCTTGAAATACATCCACAGGTACACCTCCAATTGACTCAAATGATGTCAATTAGCCTATCAGAAGCTTCTAAAGCCATGACATCATTTTCTGGAATTTTCCAAGCTGTTTTAAGGCACAGTCGACTTAGTGTATGTAAACTTCTGACCTACTGGAATTGTGATACAGTGAAATAATCTGTAAACAATTGTTGGAAAAATGACTTGTGTCATGCACAAAGTAGATGTCCTAACCGACTTGCCAAAACTATAGTTTGTTAACAAGAAATCTGTGGAGTGGTTGAAAAACGAGTTTTAATGACTCCAACCTAAGTGTATGTAAACTTCCGACTTCAACTACATGTCCTGCACTGTCAAAGATGCATAATCAAAACGATACAGCATTATGTAATGAATGTTGTATGGTCAGATGCACTGTAAAAATGTGTTCGAGGCCTAGTTAATACCATATTGATATGCATGTACATTTGCAAAATGATGGCACCTGAGGTCTGAAAGGCAGCCATCCAATTGTATGATTTTATTTATCATAAAACTGCTTGTAGACAAGTTCACAAACAAATATTTCTTATCAAGTTCAATAACTGGATGCTAGTTGACAGCAGTTAAAAATGACTTAAAATTCTGTAGAGGGTTTAATTAGCCCCTAATTCTGTCCTGAAAAAGACAGCACATTCATTAGCTCCGTGTCTAAGTTTAATGAGGTGTGTTTATGCCTAAAACCATTCCTCTCATTCTTTCACTCAGGCTTCCCCCCTTCCTTCTTGGTGAAGAGTCCCACCCCTGGTCGTCCAGGACAGTACCAGCTGGGGCCCAGGCGGTACCAGCCCTGATACAGGCCCCTCCAACTAAGACACCCCAGAGCCCCTCCTAAGATCTGTGTGGGGAATGCGGGGAAGTAAGCCAGCAGGCAGAGAAGCAAGAACATCCAGAGGCCTAGCAGGGTGACACAGAACAGGAAGAGCAGGCGCAGTGGGGCCCCCGAGGGCCCACCCAGGGTCAGGTAGGGCCCGAACACGGCCGTCTCCTCTGCCACCAGCAGGCAGCACAGACACAGCAAGAAGATGTCCTCAGAGACCTCATAGCCACGCCACAGCATGCCGTTTCCCACACACAACTGCTTGCTCGCCCCCTCCCGAAGTAGTAGGAAGGGCTGGCCGTCCACCGTGGGCTGGCCATCTACAGCGCTGAGAGGCTCGTAGCAGCTCCCTGTGGCATTCTCAAGGACATCCAGAAGCTTTCGGAACCCCACCCACAGCACGCCTGCCACCACCAGCCTGGACAGGTGTCGCAGTGAGAGAATGAGGGATCTGCGCACTGAGAAGGAAAGGAGGAAGACAAAGGAGCCGACGAAGATGCAGGTCCATCCCCAGCCTGAGCGCAGGAATGCTCTGAATGGTAAAGAAATGACAAGATGGTTGGAACATAGTTTTAAATTAACTGGCAGGCATGTTTTGGAATATTGTTATTATGTACAGGCTTCCTTCTTTTCACTCTGTCATTTGGTTAGTATTGTGGAGTAATTACAATGTTGTTGATCCATCCACAGTTTTCGCCTTTCACAGCCATTAAACTAACTAACTATTTTAAAGTCACCATTGGCCTCATGGTGAAATCCCTGCAGTTTCCTTCCTCTCCTGCAACTGAGTTAGGAAGGCGCCTGTATCTTTGTAGTGACTGGGTGTATTGATACACCATCCAATGTGTAATTAATAACTTCACAATGCTCAAAGGGATATTCAATGTCTGCTTTTTTTTCTTCACCATCTACCAATAGGTGCCCTTCTTTGCGAGGCATTTGAAAACCACCTTGGTCTTTGTGGTTGAATCTGTGTTTGAAATTCACTGCTCGACTAAGGGACCTTTACAAATAATTGTATGTGTGGGGTCCAGAGATTAGGTAGTCATTCAAAAATCATGTTAAACACTATTATTGCACACAGATTGAGTCCATGCAACTTATTATGTGACTTGTTAATTAAGCACATTTTTACTCCAGAACTTATTTAGGCTTGCCATAACAGAGGGGTTGAATACTTATTGACTCAAGACATTTCAGCTTTTCATTTTTAATTAATTTGTAAACATTTCTAAAAACATAATTCTACTTTGAAATGATGGGGTATTGTGTGTAGGCCAGTGTCACAAAATCTCAAAATTCTGACTGTAACACAACAAAATATGTAAAAAGTCAGGTGGTGTGAATACTTTCTGAAGGTGCTGTACTTTAGAAAAAGACCCTGAAACAAACAATAAGACAATCATGCATTGTTATTTGGGCCCATCTTAGTTCTCACCTGTAAAGAAAATTTGTCCTTTTGGCAAAGATGCTGTGTTGGGAGACCCACATGCTCAGGGCAGGTCCAAACACGATCAGGCATGACAATAACAGGTGAAAATGGCGGCGGAAATTGGCACTTCCCATGAGTCTGGCTGCCAGGTCAGTCAAGACCACCAGAATGGTATTGAGAAACATCTCAAGTGACTAAATCTAGTCTCAACTGAAACAATAATGAAGCTTTTATCTCTTCCTCTGGCTTTAAAACTACACCCTATAGTTCATGTGTGTATCCAATGATCCTGTAGGTTGTTGTTTCTGTATTGCTTACTATGCCCGTGTGACTGACCAATCCTGCATGTTATAATCCAAAACCAATACCTTCAGTTGGTGTAAATCACTTTTCATTGAATCAATCCAAAGGTTTGGTAATTCAATCGAGATGCAATCTTCTGCAAGTTTTTGACATTCAACTCTTCATGTGTAGATGTCTTAAATAAAGTGGCAGGTGTTCTGACTTTCAGAAGCTCATTTATTTGAATGTGCACAAATCCAGTTGTTCACCTCCTGTATCCAACACAGTTGGTACATTCCATTTCCACAAATGTTGCACTTAATTTGTTATTCAATATCTTGCAGTTTTCCACAGTTGAAGAATATTTGAATCCTGCCTTGTCTGACCTTGACTAGGTTTCCACTTTGGACTTACTTCCACGTGTTGCCACTGTTCTTCCTGTTATTGCTGAGGTAACTGCCCACCTCTTGCTCATGCAGCATTAAAAAATGTGCTCATCCACAATGGCGTGTTTGTTGTCCTTGTGCTCATACAGTAAACCGTAAAGTCCAACTGTTAGAGCTGAAGTTAGAGATTCCTCTGTCCCACATCCCCTCAGCTCCTGTCTCACTCCACCCCTTCACCCTTTCATCGACACCGACAGAGTGGGACATATGTTCTCGCCTTTGGTATATCCCTCCGTTGCGGGTGTCACATTACCTTTACAACGTTTTTAGGGGTTACAGAATGTATTGAGTGAATCAGCAAGTACCCTACTGTTAATGTGATTGTGTGTTACTGTGTTAATGTGATTATTGTGGTATTTGAGTGCATTCCAAAAAAGACTACATTAATGCCGAGTACGCACTTTGTTTATAACATCTTTCAACTCATTATGAGCAGTGTGAAGTTGTGCAACGATATTTGATTATAGTAAGCGCTAGAGCTCCCAAATACTGTCCCAGTTGAATTGGTTGGCCCACAGTTACACAATTTAATTTTGTTTTCTTTAACTCTCTACTGTAAATGTCAGTAACATTATAAATAACTAGGTCTCCTCCATGTGTCTTCTATTTATATCTATAACCTGTGTACTGTATCCACACCCGCCCATCCACCAGTCTTAGACTCAGCTGTTGGTATAGGCCTAGAAGCCTGTCTCTGTCAATCAGTGAGTTGGAGCTGTCCGCCCTCTCTATCTCTCTCTCTCTGTCTCTATCTCTCATATTACTCCCCAACGCTGACATTTCTAGCTCAAGTATTCCTGACTGACATCCCTCACTGCTGTCTATTTTCTCTGTCTGCCTATATACAGAGAAAGTCTATATCTAGCATGTACAGTGCCCTCAGAATATTCACACCCCTTTTCCACATTTTGTTGTGTTACAGCCTGGATTTAAAATAGACTAAATTGAGATTTTGTGTCACTGGCCTACTCACAATACTGTATAATGTCATAGTGGAATTATGTTTTTAGAAATTTTAGCAAATTCATTCAAAATGAAAAGCTGAAATGTCTTGAGTCAATAAGTATTTGTTATGGCAAGCCTGAATAAGTTCAGATATAAAAAACAAGTCACATAAGTTGAGCATGGTGAAGTTATTAATTACACTTAGAGTGGTGTATCAATACACCCAGTCACTACAAAGATACAGGCATCCTTCCTAACTCAGTTGCCGGAGAGGAAGGAAACCGCTCAGAGATTTCACCATGATGCCAATAGTAACTTTGAAACAGTTAGAGATTAATGGCTGTGATGGATCAACAACATTGTAGTTACTGCACAATACCAACCTAAATGACAGAGTCAAAAGAAGGAAGCCTGTACAGAATAACAACATTTTAAAACATGCTTCTGTTTGCAATAAGGTACTAAAGTAAAACTGCAAAAAATGTGGCAATGAAAATAACTTTACAAAGTGTGATGTTTGGGGCAAATGCAACACAACACATCACTGAGTACCACTCTTCATATGTTCAAGCATGGTGGTGGCTGCATCATGTATTCTTGTCATCGCCAAGGACAAGGGAGTTTTTATGATAAAAATACAAGTAATAGAGCTAAACACAGGCAAAATCCTAGAGGAAAACCTGATTCAGTCTGCTTTCCAACAGACACTGGGAGACAAATACACTTTTCCGCAGGACAATAACACAAGGCCAAATATACACTGGAGTTGCTTAGCAAGACAACAGTGAATGTTCCTGTGTGGCCTAGTTACAATTTTGACTTAAATCGGCATGAAAATCTATGGCAAGACTTGAAAATGTCTGTCTAGCAATGTTCAACAACCAACTTGACAGAGCTTGAAGAATTTTTTGCAGAATAAAAAATAATGTGCAAATATTGTAAAATCCAGGTGTGCAAAACTCTTAGAGACTTACCCAGAAAGACTCACAGCTGTAATCTCTGCCAAAGGTGATTCTAACTTGTATTGACTCAGGGGGTTGAATACTTATGTAATCAAGATATTAGTGTTTTATCTTTCATAATTGTTTTACAAATGTTCTTCTATTTTGACCTTACTGAATATTTCGTGTAAATCGTTGACAATTGTTTTACAATTAAATCCATTTTAATACCACCTTGTAACACAACAACATTTGTAAAAAGTCAAGGGGTCTGATTACTTTCTGAAGGCACTGTAACTTGTAGAAGCAAAATTGCTTGTGGGGGCAAATTCCCCCTGGATTCTTTTTATTAAGGCCAATGGACGTAGTAGACCTGTTTTGCCCATGTGGCTCCAGGGAAAAAGTCTAGAAGGGATGTGGAACCAATGTTGATTCAACCAGTGTGTGCCCAGTGGGCCATTAGCACTCCCAAGACAGAATGTAATTTGAACACATGTACACCATCGATTGCAAGCACCCTCATCGATTGCAAGCACCCCTACGCAACGATCAAGCTACCCCTCAGCTACCCAAGTAAAACATTTCGCCTTTTGGTCTTTCCCAAAAAATCATTGCACATTCTTCTCTCATAGCATCAGTGATTTAGCACACACCTTGATCTACTGTTTACAAGACACTCATCTTGCATTCTTGCCGCATATTTTTGCACTTTGAAATCTAGAGGTGTAGGCTTAGGTGATGAGAGGATGTATTTTCATGATATGCCGTTTAGTATAGACCTATGGAAACTATGATAATCTAAGTGTAACGATTGTCTATTTTGTCCTCCTCATCGGACGAAGAGAGGCGAGAAGGATCGGACCAATATGCAGAGTGGTTCGTGCTCATGATGATTTATTAAAACCGAAACTGAACACTGAAATACAAAACAATAAACGAAGTGCAGAAAACCGAAACAGTACCGTGTGGTGAAAACACTAACACGGTAGACAAACACCCACAAAACACACGTGAAACCCAGGCTGCCTAAGTATGATTCTCAATCAGGGACAACGATTGACAGCTGCCTCTGATTGAGAATCATACCAGGCCGAACACAAAATCCCAAAATAGAAAATCACACATAGACAACCCACCCAACTCACGCCCTGACCATACTAAATAAATACAAAACAAGGGAAAACAGGTCAGGAACGTGACACTAAGGGACTGTACATTACTTATAATGAGGGATACCTTGAGAAAATCGGACCTCTCTGAATTGAAAATATATTTGTTCCCTTCCTGAATGCTTGAAAAAAAAACAAGTGACCCTCCCCTATACCCAAAATAATAATTAAAACATAACGTGAATAGCAAAGAACATGTTTACCCTTAGTCCTTGGACAGACCAGAGGTAGATGCAGTTTGAAAAACTGTTCCTCATTTTGTAAGCATTACATGGCAAAGTAGCCAGAAGATTGTGGCTTCGCAGACCACCGCAGACTGGAGTAGGGGACAAAAGAGCTCCATTATAATAAAAGCACTGTATCAATCTATCATATTATTTGCAGACTGAGAAAAAATTGCCTTTTATAAACGCATTTCATGTAATTCTATGTCATTTTATATGACAGAAGACGAGCAGAATCTTTTTTTAGTATGCTGCAGGACCAGAGACGTTTTGATTTCTATACAGGCTATTGTTAAAAAAGAAGATAGTCTATGTTTGGAACAGAGCTAAAGTTATCTATCAACTGTAAAAATGTAGCGTAACAGAACCAGTTACAGCTGAAGTACAGTACCAGTCATACGTTTAGACACACCTACTCATTTCAGGGTTTTTCTTTATGTTTACTATTTTCTACATTGTAGAATAATAGTGAATACATCAAAACTATGAAATAACACATATGAAATCATGTAGTAACCAAAAAAGTGTTAAATAAATCAAAATATATTTTAGATTTTGGATTCTTCAAAGTAGCCACCCTTTGCTTTGATGACAGCTTTGCACACTCTTGGCATTCTCTCAACCAGCTTCATGAGGTAGTTACCTGGAATGCATTTCAATTAACAGGTGTGCCTTGTTAAAAGTTTATTTGTGGAATTTCTTCCTCCTTAATGCGTTTGAGCCAATCAGTTTTGTTGTGACAAAGTAGGGTAGGGGTGGTATACAGAAGATAGCTCTATTTGGTAAATCCTTATTATGGCAAGAACAGCTCAAATAAGTAAAGAGAAATGACAGTCCATCATTACTTTAAGACATCAGTCAATGCGGAAAATCTCAAGAACTTTGAAAGGTGGGAAGTATTGGTGACAAAACGAATGGCACTGTGATAGACTACATCCAATTTGCTGAGTAGAGTGTTGGAGGCTATTTTTGTATTTGACATCGCCGAAGTCAAGGATCGGTAGGATGGTCAGTTTTACGAGGGTATGTTTGGCAGCACGAGTGAAGGATGCTTTGTTGGGAAATAGGAAGCCTATTCTAGATGTAATTTTGGATTGGAGATGCTTAATGTGAGTCTGGAAGGAGAGTTTACAGTCTAACCAGACACCTAGATATTTGTAGTTGTCCACATATTCTAAGTCAGAACCGTCCAGAGTAGTGATGCTAGACGGGCGGGCAGGTGCGGGCAGCGATCGGTTGAAGAGCATGCATTCAGTTTTACTTGCATTTAAGAGCAGTTGGAGGCCACGGAAGGAGTGTTGTATGGCATTGAAGCTCGTCTGGAGGTTTGTTAACACAGTGTCCAAGGAAGGGCCAGAAGTATACAGAATGGTGTCGTCTGCGTAGAGGTGGATCAGAGAATCACCAGCAGCAAGACCAACATCATTGATGTATACAGAGAAAAGAGTCAGCCCGAGAATTGAACCCTGTGGCACCCCCATAGAGACTGCCAGAGGTCCGGACAACAGGCCCTCCGATTTGACACACTGAACTCTATCGGAGAAGTAGTTGGTGAACCAGGCGAGGCAGTCATTTGAGAAACCAAGGCTGATGAGTCTGCCGATAAGAATGCGGTGATTGACAGAGTCGAAAGCCTTGGCCAGGTCGATGAAGACGGCTGCACACTATTGTTTTTAACGATGGCGGTTATGATATCGTTTTGGACCTTGAGCGTGGCTGAGGTGCACCCATGACCAGCTCAACCCAATTGAGAGGGTTTTGGATAAGTTGGACCGCAGAGTGAAGGAAAAGCTACCAACAAGTACTCAGCATATCTAGGAACTCCTTCATGACTTTTGGAAAAGTATTCCTCATAAAGCTGGTTGAGAGAATGCCAAGAGTGTGCAAAGCTGTCATCAAGGCAAAGGGTGGATACTTTGAAGAATGTAAAATCTAAAATATTTAAAAATATATATATTTGTTTAACACTTTTTTGGTTACTACATGATTCCATATGTATTATTTCATAGTTTTTATGTGTTTCACTATATTTCTACACTGTAGAAAATTGTAAAAAATAAAGAAAAACCATTGAATTAGGTAGGTGGGTGTCCAAACTTTTGACTGGTACTGTATGATTTATCAGTAAATAGTTTATTAAAGTAACAACAATTTCCATAAAGATTGTGAAGAATGGTAGTAGCAGATGACTACCTTGTGGGGCTAAGCTGTAGTGTAGTCCGTGCATCGCTCTAGTCATATCTCACGTCATGTAACGAGTGTGCTGAGAGTCGGGAAGCAAGTTCAGGGAGTGAGTGTTTTCATAAATAAACTAAACAATGAACACAAACAATGCACCGACATTGCTAAAATTCAAATACTTCGCCTAATTTCTGTTTATGTGTCAAAACAAGAAATAGAGAATCATTGTACCATCTAAAACGGTGTGAAATATATTTTCCATAACCAAAAATATTATAATTTCAGTTGTTTGAAGCTGGTGTACAAAACGTAAAGTAAAAGACACAAAAACGAAATTTAATCACGGGATGCATAGAAATAGCGCACATAGAATAGGCATTGTTGAATGACTTTATAGCCAGTAAGACATTTTTCGTTTCATTATAATTAAATTCTAAGTCATAGTTTTTTTTCCTCCTCCACCAAACTTTTCAGTTGGCACTATACATTTGGCCAGGTAGCGTTCTCCTGGCATCTGCCAAACCTAGATTCGCCCGTCGGACTGCCAGATATTGAAGCATGATTCATTACTTCAAAGAGCACGTTTCCACTGCTCCAGAGTCCAATGGCGGCGAGCTTTACATCACTCCAGCCGAGGCTTGGCATTGCGCATGGTGATCTTAGGCTTGTGTGCGGCTACTCAGCCATGGAAACCCATTGCATGAAGCTCCCGATGAACAGTTATTGTGCTGACTGTGCTGACGTTACTTCCAGAGGCAGTTTGGAACTCAGTGGTGAGTGTTGCAACCGAGGACAGACAATTGTTACGCACTACGTGCTTCAACACTCGACTATCCCATTCTGTGAGCTTGTGTGGCCTACCACTTCACAACTGAGCCGTTGTTTATCCTAGAAGTTTCCATTTCACAATCAATCAAATCAAATTTATTTATATAGCCCTTCTTACATCAGCTGATATCTCAAAGTGCTGTACAGAAACCCAGTCTAAAACCCCAAACAGCAAGCAATGCAGGTGTAGAAGCACGGGGGCTAGGAAAAACTCCCTAATAACAGCCCTTACAGTTGCCCGGGGAAGCTCTAATAGGGCAGAAATTTTACGAACTGACTTGTTGGAAAGGTGGCATCATATGACGGTGCCACGTTGAAAGTCACTGAGCTAGGGCCTCCCGGGTGGTGCAGTGGTCGAAGGCACTGCATCGCAGTGCTAGCTGTGCCACCCGAGATTCTGGGTTCGAGCCCAGGCTCTGCCGCAGCCGGCTGCGACTGGGAGGCACATGGGGCGGTGCACAATTGGTCCAGCGTCGTCCGGGTTAGGGAGGGTTTGGCCGGCAGGGATATCCTTGTCTCATCGCGCACTAGCGACTCCTGTGTCGGGCTGGGTGCAGTGCACGCTGATCAGGTCGCCAGGTGTACAGTGTTTCCTCCGACACATTGGTGCGGCTGGCTTCCGGGTTGGATGTGCATTGTGTCAAGAAGCAGTGCGGCTAGGTTGGGTTGTGTTTCGGAGGATGCATGGCTTTCGACCTTCGCCTCTCCCGAGTCCGTACGGGAGTTGCAGCGATGAGACAAGACTGTAACTACCAATTGGGGAGAAAAAAGGGGTAAAATAAAAATAAAAAACAACATTAAAAAAAAAAGTCACTGAGCTCTTCAGTAAGGCCATTCTACTGCCAATGTTTGTCTATGGAGACTGCATGGCTGTGTACTCTATTTCATACCCATGTCAGCAACGGGTGTGGCTGAAATAGCTCAATCCACTAATTTGAAGGGATTTCTACATACTTTTGTATATACAGTGCCTTCGAAAAGTATTCCACATTTTGTTAGGTTACAGCCTTATTCAAAAATTCATTAAATTGTGGGGTTTTTTCTCATCAGTCTACACACAATACCCGATAATGACAGGTTTTTACAAATGTTTGCTAATTTACAAAATTTATAATATAAAATTTACATAAGTATTCAGACCCTTTACTCAGTACTTTGTTGAAGCACCTTTGGCTGTGATTACAGCCTCAAGTCTTCTTGTGTATGACGCTACAAGCTTGGCACACCTGCATTTGGGGAGTTTCTCCCATTTTTCTCTGCAGATCCTCTCAAGCTCTGTCAGGTTGGATGGGGAGCGTTGCTGCACAGCTTTTTTCAGGTCTCTCCAAAGATGTTAGATCGGGTATAAGTCCCGGCTCTGGCTGGACCACTCAAGGACATTCAGAGACTTGTCCCGAAGCCAATCCTGCTTTGTCTTGACTGTGTGCTTAGGATCGTTGTCCTGTTGGAAGGTGAACCTTCGCCCCAGTATGAAGTCCTATGCACTCTGGAGCAGGTTTTCATCAAGGATCTCTCTGTACTTCGCTCCGTTCATCTTTGCCTTGATCCTGACTAGTCTCCCAGTTCCTGCCGCTGACAAACATTCCCACAGCATGATGCTGCCACCACCATGCTTCAACGTAGGGATGGTGCGAGGTTTTCTTCAGACGTGAGTTCAATCTTAGTTTCATCAGACCAGAGAATCTTGTTTCTCATGGTCTTAGTCTCTTCAGGTGCCTTTTGTCAAACTCCAAGCGGGCTGTCATGTGCCTTTTACTGAGGAGTGACTTCCGTCTGGCCACTCTACCATAAAGGCCTGATTGGTGGAGTGCTGCAGAGATGGTTGTCCTTCTGGAAGGTTCTCCCATCTCCACAGAGGAACTCTAGAGCTCTGTCAGAGTGACCATCGGGTTCTTGGTCAGCTCCCTGACCAAGGCCCTTCTCCCCCGATTGCTCAGTTTGGCCAGCTCTAGGAAGAGTCTTGGTGGTTCCAGACTTATTCCATTTAAGAATTATGGAGGCCACTGTGTTCTTGGGGACCTTCAATGCTGCAGGCATTTTTTGGTACCGTTCCCCAGATCTGCACTTCGACACAAGCCTGTCTTGGGGCTCTACGAACAATTCCTTCGATCTCATGGCTTGGTTTTTGCTCTGACATGTGGGACCTTACGTGGGACCTTATATAGACAGGTGTGTGCCTTCCCAAATCATGTCCAATCAATTGAATTTACCACAGGTGGACTCCAATCATGTTGTAGAAACATCTCAAAGATGATCTATGGAAACAGGATGCACCTGAGCTCAATTTTGAGTCTCATAGCAAAGGGTCTCAATACTTATGTAAATAAGGTACTTCAGTTTTTTATTTTTAAATGTGGAAAAAGTCAAGGGGTCTGAATACTTTCCAAAGAGACTGTAGGTGTAGTCAAATTAAATTATCATTAAAATATAGGTAACCCCATTGACAGAAAGGCAACACAAGCATTTAGCAAACATTTTATGTAGTAAAATATCAAAATACATTAAGCTGTAATTTATGTTGATTTCCATTAAGTTTAAAAAAATATATGTTTTGGTTAAAAAAATATATATATATTTAACCTTATATATATATATATATATTTTTTTTAATTGGCTGGTCAAAAAGCCACTATTTTCGGAGAATGACCCATGCCCTCTTTCTCCTTCACTACTTAACAGAGTTGAGCGGCTTGATGTCCTTACAATTTTTCAATCACCATCCTAGAATAACTAGGCCACTTAAATAGGCCTATATTGATGTGGCATCACTGCCACTATGTGGTCAAAATCTGCATTACACATGATCATTAAATTGCATGTGGGTATGTTTTGAAATCAGAGCTCGTGAATTTCTGGATGTAGTATTCTTGTCATTGTGTCCGCAATCTAGAATATGTAGAATGCCAGTTGTTTCTTAATGGCTCCTGCGTCCAAAATATTTACCCTGGGCTCCAGCCTTATGTCTCCCTTGGTATTAATGGATGTCTCACTGTCGTTATCCCAAGCTATTCTATTACTAAGCCTGTTACTTTTTCCTGTCTCTTTGTTTTCATCTGACAATCACTAAATTGTTCTATGTTCACAGAAAGAATGGATGCCCAAAAGGTCTATAAGGGAATTGAGACAACAGAGAGCGAGATAAAAAAACAAAAACAAACATCTAATCAAAAATATGGGGTATTCGGGATGTTAAATTTCAACTTTGTATCCATAAATTGGGCAAACATACAGTACATACAATAATACATAACTTTGCTTATCCAACCACTATCCTGTCCTTGGTGATGACCAAAAACAATTCATGTATTTGTCTCTCTGTGCCTCTGAGAATAGAATATTCAGCAGTGGGACTGGAATTTACCTCTGATCCCCTGGTTAGGCTCTGACTGACAATACAAACAGCTGCACTGCTGAATGCAGTCAGTCCTTTTCAACTCCCCTAAGTCCTCTCAGATGAGGACACAGGAGGCAACGAGAGGAGATGATAAGGCAGACAAGTGGCATGTCATTCCCACAGGAGTCAGGACGCATGCAGACGCTTCTGGTAGTTGAGCTCACACGCAACTTTGAAGAGGACATGCCAAAGTGCACTGAACATACCTTTAACGGCTATTTACATAAATAATGACTGACAAAAGTAGTTAAAAAAATAATATTTAAAAAAATAAATAAAAATCAAGTATCTACTTGCAGGGGGACATGCGCTATCCTCTGGCTATTCTAAAACTGAAGTCTGGGCATGTTCGAGCGGATCACTTTTGTCAAGTCGGTGCCGTTCAAAGTGTGTTGCATTATGGGAAGAAAAAAATCTGACTTGCACCTACATTTCGACTGCATGCACTTGGCAAAAATCATGTGATCAAAGTTCATGAAGTTTTGACTGCAAGTTTCTGGAGTTTTACTTCAACAACTTCATCATGCAGCCATGGCCTGCGTTGTGGGGAGGCACTATCGGTCAACCTATCATTAGGGTGTTTTTGTTTGACCCACACAAACAAATGTGGCCAAAGATGTGACTGAAACAGGAGCCTACTTCGCCGTAATTCTAAAGCTTCAGAGTATACAAATGAAAGTTACATTTGAGACCTCTCTCTAACCAATATTGTTCAAACGTTAGTTTTCAGTTCTTGAGTGTGTGATATGCGGGTATAGAAATGTTTATTTCAATGTTTTTACAGAATTTATTTTATAAACACTAGCAGCTATGTTGACACTGCCATGTTGATCTGGGCCTTGCTTTTGGAAAACCACTACAGTGTCTGACTTTTGGCTGTCGCAGATGTACCGACCCCAACTTCACTCACCGACTTTCGTCTACAGTCGGCTTCATTAGGCTTACCGCTCGACATGCCCATTCTTATCTCAATAGGGGTAGTAGGCCTGCTCTCTGCCTGGCCTTATCTTAGGTTTGTCATTACCTTCACTCCCAGGTTAAACACAGAGTATGTCATTTTGGGAAGGGACATTAGACTTTATAATTGTGAGATTAAGGTCAGAAAAGATCAATGGATATTTTGTCCTATTCCCAGATTTCTAATTATGCCCTTCCCAAAACTACATGCTCAAGCTTTAATAAGGATTGCCTACTCAACTTTTGAGTAAATGCCAGACATTTCCAAACATCCAAAGTAGCATTACTTCCTCATCAATGTGTCAATTTCAGTGCATACTGGATAATTTTCAAACACTTAAAGGTGTTAAACACAAAAAAAGAGCCAACCCCAGTGACAAACCAAACGTACTTGAGCAGGTCACAATTGACTAAAATAAATTAAATGTATGGCCAATAGGAACTAGCCTATAGCTTATAGTCCATTATCTTCCCGAGCAGAGTACAGACACATTCATTGTGTGGCTCTTCTTCTCCACTACCTTTCCGCTTTTCTTGCTGACGACCTCTGCTGTGGCTGTCTTCGAGCCAGTGGATGCATTGATTCCAGCAAAACATCTGTGAAAACAAAGAGCACACACATTTTTGAAAGATGATAAGGTCCCCTGATGTCTTCAATAGTGTCTGAAGTGTGCTACATTACATCTGTACATTGTCCCCAGCTCAAATAATGACTTCGCTATGTGTTTACGCTCTGACAAAGGAGTCTTTCAAACTTATCAACCTATATTGATTTAATTAACCTGTCAAACCAAGCTGTGACACAAAATGCCTCAGTTTAAAGCCCCCGACCCCAAAGGAATTCTCCCAAGGAAGAAGCATATTTTTGTTTACCTTTGGATGAACTTTAGGGTGCGTGAAGCCTCCTCTTGGTATTGCATATTGAAGGTGTGGAATGAGACAAAAAAAAGCTGCCAGCGCTTCCACAAAGTTTGAGTGAACCGTCATCACGACCTCCTTCTCGATGCTTATCATCCATTTGGCAGCAGTCATTATGTCCCCTGAAATCAGATCACTTACATGTTTCACAATTACTTCTGTGAAACTTTGCGATTGTAAGGCCCCATCTAAAAACAATTACTCACACAGAAAGTCTTATTGGATACACTACCTTGAACAATCAGTCTTAGCGAGTCCGGCAGGGGAATTGATCCCTCCACATCGGTGGCTGTGGCTGACACCTGAAAGATATAAAACGATCTTTCTATAACTTTCAATTCACATATTTTGAACATTTGGCACATTATTTTAAACTTCTAAAATACTTAGAAAAGTATTATCTTATGCATAAGATGCAGATGAATGTAAAACATTGGCCTGTAGAAGGAGTGCATCTGTCCTTTCTTTGAAATGGGCCATCAGCAGGAGGACAACACAATGGCTAAATGCAGTCGCTCCACCCTTTTCAAAACTTGACAGGATGTGCCGAACTTCTTCATTTGTTGGTTTGTACAGGAAGTGTTGTATGATAATCTTTCCTTTAACTGCCATCGTTGCATACATTTTTTCCCAGCATTGAGACATCTTTCACTAACTTGAAGTGGTTGTAGTAGGGTGGGTCATCTAGGTGTATTATATTTCTATGTTGACCTAGTATGGTTCCCAATCAGAGGCAGCTGTTTATCGTTGTCCCTGATTGGGGATCATATTTAGGTAGCCATTTCCTATTGTGCTTTGTGGGATCTTGTCTATGTATAGTTGCCTGTGAGCATTATTTATAGCTTCACGTTTCGTTTGTTCGTTTTGTTGTTTTGTTGTTTGAAGTTTTAATTTCCAATATTTAAGGATGGAAACATACCACGCTGCATCTTGGTCCACTCCTTGTAACGATCGTGACAGAAGATCCCACCACAAACGGACCAAGCAGCGTGGCCAGGAGGAACAGGTATCCTGGGCCTGGGAGGATATCCAGGAGGTAAAGACATCTTGGACTTGGGAGGAGATAATGGCAGGAGACGAAAGCATTCCATGGAAGCAGACGCAAGCGGTGAAGGAAGGAGAGCGACAACGCAGGGGTTCGCGGCCACGACGCAAGCCAAAGAAGCCGCCTCAAAATATTTTTTTTGGGGGGGGGGGGGGGGCACACGGGGTGGTCGGCGAAGTTGAGGTGTGAGTCAGAGACCGAGGAGTTATTGGACAAATTGGAGGAGAGTGAACGGAGGGGAGAGTTAGAGACCTTCGAGGAGTTGTTGGACAAATTGGAGGAGAGTGAAGAGAGAGCTATTGGTTTGGCGTAGTATGCACGGCATTTGTCCTGAGGAGCGTGTTAGCCGTCCGATGCCACCTGTGCCAGCTTCCTATACTCGTCCTGAGGAGCGTGTCATTTGTCCGGTACCAGTCTCCAGTGCGCCTCCAGTGCGCCTCCACAGCCCAGTACGTCCTGTGCTAGCTCCCCGCACTCACCGTGTGGAGTGTGTCATCGTTCCGGCACCGTCTGTGCCAGCTCTAAGCACCAGGTCTCCAGTGCGCCTTCCCAGTCAGGTACGTCCTGTGCCTGCTCCTCACACTCTCCCTGAAGTGCGTGTCCCCAGTCAGGTACGTCCTGTGCCTGCTCCTCACACTCTCCCTGAAGTGCGTGTCCCCAGTCAGGTACGTCCTGTGCTTCCTCCCCGCACTTGCCCTGAGGTGCGTGTCATCAGCCCGGTGCCACCTGTACCGGACCCACGCATCAGGCCTCCAGTGAGCCTCCACAGTCCAGAGCTTCCGGCGACAGTTCCCAGTCCAGAGCTTGTGCCTTGCACTGAGTGTTTTTCTCTTTCTTAGCCGTACCAGAGGATTATCACGATTCTTATGCTCAATGCATGTTTTCATCTGGTTTAACGGGGATCCATAGCCACTCCCAATTGTAGAGCCATCTTTCATTGTATCAGCAAAGCTTTTCGGGTACTGTTGTACGGCAATCTGCTCTGGTTGGATTAGGTTCAACAACTCTCATTGCACCTACTGTAATTCTCACCATCTCTCTTCGTTCTCCAGGGGTTGGCAGTGTGCCTCTGGCGAGGGCTGATGCACATTTTGCCCCAAGGGACAGTGAAGTTCTCCGGGCCAGATGTCCAGGTCTACAGTACTGGTCGTATTCGTTGTTGACCGGGTTGTGCTGGATGTGGAGGATAACTGAAGGGGAAGGGCTTAATGGCTCAAATATTGATATATCCTTGATGGCACCAGCAGTGTCACTCCTTGCTTGTCCTTAGAAGTAAAATAGTTGCTCAACTAAAGTAATACAATTCCAAACATTTCCTCTCAACAGTACAGTACTTGTAAATCTTTAGCAAAATGTAATACCTTCAAATCTCCATGCATATAGCAGCTTCCGGCATTGTATTGGTCTGATTTGCTCCTGTACAGTAGGTCTTCTTCTTTAAGAAATTGAAGGTCTGGCTTTCCCTCTACTCCCACCTCTGATTCAGAGGGTTGGGTTAAATGTGGAAGACACATTTCAGTTGAATACATTCAATTGGACAACTGACTAGGTATCCCCCTTCCCCTTGTCCTGAAGGGATGAAAGCGGTCTCCTCAGGCAAATCTGGTGTTCCGCCAAAACGGCACTCTTTCTGATGTGAATCTCAGCTAATTGTCATGTAGAGATTAAAATTAAAGCTCATGTGATAAAACGTCAAAGGTATAATAAAGGTAGCAAATATGTGGCAAGCTGTGTGTCTGTTTCCACTGCGCAGGCAAATGTCCAGCATAGTAATGTTGGCCATCATGTATGCACCAACTGTACTGACAGCTGGTATCTGCATTTTAAATAGTAAATATTATTTTGTGAAATAACTTGGGTAAAGACAGTTTATTGCAAAATACACTGATACCTTCAAGTTTGATTATTTGAATTGTGAAAAATGTCCGTACAGTCAATATTATTCAACCCTAATGTGATATATTTTAGTCAAATGTAGAAATGTATTTCTGGATACTTGTCCACCTTTTGATACCAGCATTATAAACCAGCAGGCATACAGTATGTGATCAAGACATCAGTCTATGATGGCTGGCAACGAGCACTCTGCTGGCAAGCTGCCCTCCAAAGTGATGGTGTGGTTCTGCCAGAAAGAACATCCTTTCCATCTGTCCTGCATCGTCCGCTACAAGTAAGCCGTATGATTTTGCTTGCTCTGGACTCCAGGGAAGTGACATATCCCTAGTTGATGATATTGGCTGCTAACATGAATGACTTTCAGCTCCAAATGCTGCTGTAAAACACATTGTATTTCTGTAGCCTATCTTGCTTTTTGAAAATGCATCATTGTTTTTGGCTGTAATGATAGGCTACGTTTGCGCAGCAATTGTGCAAGCATGTTCGCATGTGCACGGGGGGGGGGGGGGGGGGGGGAGGTTGCAAGTTTTGTACCTCTGGATTGTGGAAACAAATGGGCTTGGGTTGTATATAGGTGTCACGCCCTGGCCTTAGTTATCTTTGTTTTCTTTATTATTTTAGTTAGGTCAGGGTGTGACATGGGCAGATGTATGTGTTTTGTATTGTCTAGGGGTTTTGTATGTTTATGGGGCAGTGTGTAGTCTAGGGTTATGTATGTCTATGGTTGCCTAGATTGGTTCTCAATTAGAGACAGCTGTCTATCGTTGTCTCTGATTGGGAACCATATTTAGGCAGCCATATTCATTAGGTAGTTCGTGGGTGATTGTCTATGTGTAAGTTGCCTGTGTCTGCACTTATTGTTTGTATAGCTTCACGTTCGTCGGTTTGTTGTTTTTGTTTAGTTTGTAAAGTGTTCTTCGTTTCGTTTCGTCTTCGTCTGTATGTATTGTTATCACGCTGCGCCTTGGTCCTCCTCTCTTCCACGTTACGACGATCGTGACAATAGGAATGGTGGGCTACAGTATTAATTACAATATTCTATTTTGACTGGAATTGTTTTGGTCGTTGTTCATAAGTGCAGCATTTATTCCTGTTCAAAATATTTATTCTAAAATGATTTACTCATCAGATTGCGCTACTTTCCCTTCTTCTTGCAATAATTGCTCAAAGAGTCTGTGACTGTGGATGCGGGAACTTTGCCCCAAAAGGTCTGTGCATGGCCCGGGTCGGCAAGCACAGTGAGCATGATCGGCTAATGAAGAGTTCATGCCTGGTGTTCTAAGCAGGTAACACTGAGGCAAGTGTTAATTTAAAGTTATTGCTCCCTTAGCTCTGCTATCATTGGACGAGTGAGAGTCAAGTTTGTATTTCCTATGTAGCATTTCAGAGAGGAATGGGAAAGTCCCAAATCACATTGCTATAAATAATGTGGAGTCATAATAACAAGATCATAGCAACACTTTAACGCAAGTGTATGTGTTGGATCAGCTAGGTGTTTCAATCAGTTAATGTGACCTTTTCAAAACAAATAGTTGGATGAGTGATAATGAGGATTTACACCAGCACTGTCACATGCACATTCAGATGTGAACGCGGCCATCCCTGCCGTTCCCCTTGGGTTGAGACAGATGGAGATATAGAAAGGTGGATGGGCCAAAATGAGACTTATATTAAACCCTAGATAACAAAGAAGATGAAAAAGAACAATACTGACAGTGACAGATGAAGTGTTGGGGATAGTAATGAGTGCTTGTATATGTGTGACTCACAGCATAGACATCTGCATTTCCCTGGACATTACCTCATAAAATCACAATGGAGCTGTGGAATGCCGGTCAAGGGAGGTAGACAGATAACAATGCACTCCTCTGGGCAAGAGTGGCATGTCCCTCTGGAGCCAGGAGTAGTTTGTGTCTCAGTGGGTGATTGTGAGGTTTGTGCGTGTGCTTGTTTTGTGCGTAGGGGGGTCATGGGTTACAGTGTCCTTGGCCTTTGAGGCCAGGGCCTACAGAGGTTATATATTTGATCTCCACTATTGCAGGGATACAGTTCTGAAGCATCCTTCCTTATCCACCTCTTAGCAGTGTTCAAGGTAAATTAACACTCCATACACTTTTATTGTGTGATTGTTACATACATCATCTCCTCTGTGGATAACATAGCTATGAAATAGACTTCATACCTATCCCCACTACAATAGTGGAAGACACAGTGACTTAGTAAAAACTAGTACAGACTCCCTCGACAACAATTCTGACTGACCTCCAGGCATTGACCTGAAAATTACCTGACTACGTCAGACTCATTCTGAAGTTGTAATCTGCCAGGATACTTGGTTTTCTTCCCTTGACATGCGTGCTTGTTTAAGCATAAACGCACATGCACAACGGAACATCCAATTAGGATTTATGCTAGGATCACTTAAGGGTCCAAGCAAAATACCAGCCTTAGAAAAATTGAACCACTTCTAGGCCTTTGTCTCTACAGCACTCACCAGTTTTCTTCCCAGAAGTCCATAGGTCATCCCTGTAGACTGCCCAAAACTAGTGCCTTACAGCTGTAAAGTTATCATATAGTTATCAACTTAGGATAGTGCCTAAGCAACACACCAAGTAGGAAAACCCTAGATATGGCATTAGAGACAATGCCATGATAGTAATTTTGCCAGAACATTGGACGTATATAGAATACAGTCCAATTAGATGATTTTTGTGTGAGAACTATATTTTGTATATTTTTTGTTTATGCTTTCATTCCTTTTCGGTTCAGTTCCTTTGACATTTAGGAAGTGATAGAGCCATAAACAAAGTCCCCATACAACCATCACTTAGTGCCACAACGCCGCTCATTGGGGAATGAATGTAATTATATATATATTTCATGAGTGTGTGTGCGTTGTTAACATCTGCCTAAGTTACTGCTCAGATCTTCCAGTCTGGACGACAACCAGACGACGGGTCCGGAACGGCGACCCCAAATCGGGACACCCACGGCCCATCCTTGTGGCGGCATGCCCGCTGTCAGAGCCTACCAAAGTAAACCACCAAGGGGGGGACCACAACGGCGATCACCAACCAGGACATCCCCTGGCCCTCCCTGGGGTACTTTGCAGCTTCCAGGGAACCTACCAAGGTACATCACTAGAAGGGACCGCAACGGCGATCACCAACCGGACATCAACTGCCATCCTTGTGGTGGACTGCTCCGCTTTCAGAGAAGCCTACCAAGTTCAACCACCAGAGGGGACTGCAACGATGATCTACAAACAGGACATCACGTGTTCATGATTTTATGTTGATTTGTAACTTGCAGGACAAACAAGATCCAAACCACCAGGGGGGGTATGTCATGACGTTGCCTGCTTGGGTATAGCAAACCCCATCCCCCTCTCCCTGCCTCTCCCTTTCCTCCTTCAACCCATGCTGTGATCACAGACAGACGTCGTAAATTCCTGAGAATCTCCTCATGGCCAAACAGTATTAGAGGGAGGGTAAACTTTCAGGACAAAGAGGTTTCTTCCACCTCACAGAACTCGAGGTACGAACAGATTTCATGTTCCGGAAAAAGTATAAAAGATCGATGAAGAGTCCAGCTATACACATAAATCTAATTGTATGATTTATTGCTATGCTTTTGACAAAGGATTAGTGATGTAATGAGACACGGGAATGTATGGTGGAAATGCTGAAGGAGTTTGTCCAGGCGTCCGTCACCAGCCGCGAAGGCGACTCGGTCACTGTGCAGACCAGTGGCAGTCAGTGTCGTTTAAGATGAGGGAGGACTATTTTTTCTTCAATGAGCATGGCCTTATTTCTATTACAGCATATTGGATGACTCATTTATATTCCATTCACCCAGTTCAATGTAACAGCAATAGGTTTAGGCTACTACATGATACTCAAATGTTCCTATACCCATCATGAGGTTGCTACAACCTAGCCTATGAATGAAAGTTTACAACGTAGTATGCGCACAGGTTGAGAGACAAATTTGAGGTGACAGACAGTGACATTCAGTACCGCCTTGCACACTCTTGTCTGCATCTAGCTGATATAGGGTGTAATCATTAGTCCAACAGTTGCAAAGGAGAGTTTATTGGACAAATTCAGGTATTTTTATCCCCGTTTTGTTCCGTTTAAGAAACGTTTTTCAACAGAATCGGCATAATGAATCCCACGTAAACAGAGTTCACTCTCATAACAGCCACGTTGTATTTCTTCACTTCGCTTGTGGACTTAAATGCACAACACATCAGCTGTATGTGACGAGGCAAAAAAAACTTTCCAAGCCAAACCGCCACACACAGCCTACATTGTTGTCACCATATTAGCTAAAGTAACATCATAGTCAGCATAGCTAATAGAACTAACGTGTTAGTAAACCCGCTACAGTCATGCAGTAACGTTAGTGTACAGTCAGTAAGCAGTTACACCGGCGGGCCCTGGTGGCAATAAATGTGTAATACCAAAAGCTTACCTTGACTTGGAAGAGTTCCAGTGTTGTGTTAGAAAGTCATAGCCAGCTAGCTAACATAGCATCCCTCTGTTTGAGCAGGATGTTTCAGTATGCTAAACTAGGTAGCTGCATTTGCTAGCTAAGTAAGTAAAAGTGAGAAAAAAAGACACTCTTTCTCTTGCTTCTCCTTAATTTTGAAAGAAATTAATTTGTTCAAAACTGTTCAACTATTCTCTCTCTCTTTGAGTCCACTACTCACCACATTTTATACACTGCAGTGCTAGCTAGCTGTAGCTTATGCTTTCAGTGAATATTTGATTGGGTGGACAACATTTCAGTTCATGCTGCAAGAGCTCTGATCGGAGGACGTCCTCTAGCCTTAAGTTGTCGTAATTACTGTGTAAGTCAATGGAAGGGGGTGAGAACCATAAGCCTCCTAGGTTTTGTATTGAAGTAAATGTACCCAGAGGATGGAAGCTAGCTGTCCTCCGGCTACACCATGGTGCTACCCTACAGAGTGCTGTTGAGGCTACTATAGACCTTCTTTGCAAAATAGTGTTTTTTAATCAGTTATTTGGTGACATGATTATATTTAGTATAGTTTTATCTAGAAAGTATACATTTTGAATGTTTTACAATTTAAATGTGTATGAAATTCACTGAGGATGGTCCTCCCATTCCTCCTCTGAGGAGCCTCCTCTGGTGCAGACCAAGAATGGGAAGGTCAGTGAAATGGGAAGGTCAGGTGAAACAGATCAGGGCGTGACACTAATATGTGTTTCTATAACATTCTAAGGAAACTAAGGATCAAATCATCCAGGCTAACCCAGCTCTGGAGGCATTTGGTAATGACAAGACCATTAGAAATGACAACTCCTCAAGATTTGAGAGTTTCTGATAGATATTCAGATTGATTTAATACAGCATTAATCACCTGAAAATAAACTAACAAACATTTTATGTTTCGGGTAAATTTATCAGGATTAATTTTGACACTAGAGGAAAACTCACTTCTGCTAAAATTGAGACATGTCCAAAGAAAGTGGCTGAAAGAAATGTAATTTTCTACTGTTCTAAATCTCCTTCTTTCCAGACCTTCTGGAAAGTCTTGTGTCACTTTTGAGCTGAAGGCTGAGAGAGACTACCACGTCTTCTATCAGATCTTGTCAAACAAGAAACCTGAATTACTGGGTCAGTACCACAATTAGATAACAATGATGCATTGACATTAATTTGTGTAGTGTAATAATGTAATAGCATGTCTACATTTGTCTTTCTATGTCTCTCTCCCCACTCATGGGAATACAGAGACGCTGCTGGTGACAGCTAATCCATATGACTACCTTCATCTCCCAGGGGGAGACAAGTGTTGTCTATTGATGACGCTGATGTTGGGAACAGATGTGAGTTACTTTACCATTACTCTGGCCCCTGAATTTAGGTATTAGAGTTGTAATTCTTTGGTTTGGGAAACAAAGTGTGGTCTTGCTGAATTTCAAGCCAGCTTGTTATGTTGTCAATCCAAAATATGGATTTATGTTGCATATTGTCAGGTTTTATTGTCATCTTCTGGGTTCTGCCGACTATTTGTGACTGTTTCTCACACCGGGTCCTGACACATATGTCAAGTAAACATTGTAGCCTACCCTGTTCTTGGTTTGAAATAATAATATCTACAATAGCGGAGCATCATTACATCCAGAAATATCGGTGTTGTTTTTTTTTTGGACCAATTCTCACTACTAAATTGATGTGCTTTTCTCATCTTCCACAGAGTGCTTTTGATTTGCTGGGCTTTACTGTGGAGAAGAAAAACTCAGTGTATAAGCTGACTGGTGCTATCATGCACTATGGCAATATGAGGTTCAAGCAGAAACAGTGCGAGGAGCAGGCAGAGGCTGACGGAACGGAATGTGAGAGCAGACTAAAAGCCAAAAGCAGAGCATTGTTCTGTGAATCCATAGGTAAAGCATTACAACTCACTGATTTTCTTTCCCAGGTGCTGACAAAGTATCATATCTTATGGGCCTGAACTCTGCTGACCTCATAAAGGGTCTCTGTCACCCACAGGTAAAAGTAGGGAATGAGTGTGTCAAAGGGAAAACTGTCCAAGAGGTGAGTGATGGGATATTTCACACAGGGGAGAGCAACAAGTGGATGATGTGAAATCCTATATAGAGATTAGATAGCATTTTTCCATTCTAACAAACCACTAGCTCGAAGACGCCAGGCTCCCCAGCATTACTCACTCATGCCACCATCATTACGCACACCTGCCTTCTCCCGTCATACGCATCAGCAATTATTGGACTCACCTGGACTCAGTCACCTGTGTCATTACCTCCCCTATATCTGTCTGTTCTCAAGTTCTGTTCCTCGCTTCAGGATTAATTGTCATATGTCGTTGTGTTACCCGTGTGCTGACGCTGTTCCTGTCTTGTTCCATGTCTGTTACTTATTAAATATTGACTCCCCGTACCTGCTGCTCTACTCCAGCGTCGGTCTTTACAGTAAATACTACAGTATACAGTACTACAGTCTGCAAAAACACTACAGTAAATACAACAGTATACTGTCCCCATAGGAGAACCCTGTAAAAATGATTGGAGACAGGTGCAGGAATTCATAACAGGGGGGTTTAATACTCCACCTAAAACTACACAACATGCCATGAAAAGTCACGGGGAAGAGGCCCAATACAAACACGTATACAAAAACACAGGGATGTAACCCAAACAAAAGAGCAAGGTTAAACCTCTAATAAATACAAGGGACGAGACCCGTAATACACTACAGGGGGAGAGACCCGTAATAACAAATGCACAACAATACACGGGACGAGACCCATAATAACAAGTGCACAATACATGCAGCACGAAAGCCAAAATAAAAAAGCACAGGTACTCACAGACCAACGGACATGGGAACAATAACCGACAAGACAATGGTGAACAGAGGGCACGTATATACAATTACTAATCAGGGGAATTGGAATCAGGTGTTCGTAATGAGACAGTTCAGTGACTCCTAAAGGCCGGTGACATAGACCTATTTTGTTTTAAACATTTAATAAAAATATAGGACAAAACACACATCACAACAAGAGAGACACCACAACACTACATAAAGAGAGACCTAAGACAACAACATAGCAAAGCATCAACACATGACAACACAGCATGGTAGCAACACAAGATGACAACAACATGATAGCAACACAACATGACAGCAGCCCAACATGGTAGCAGCACAAAACATGGTACAAACATTATTGAGCACAGACAACAACACAAAGGGCAAGAAGGTAGAGACAACAATACAACACGCGAAGCAGCCTCAACTGTCAGTAAGAGTGTCCATGACTGAGTCTTTGAATGAAGAGTTTCAGTGTTAATTGCAGCTCGTTCCAGTCGCTAGCTCAGCGAACTGAAAAGAGGAGCGACCCAGGAATGTGTGTGCTTTGGGGACTTTTAACAGAATGTGACTGGCAGAACGGATGTCGTAAGTGGAGGATGAGGGCTGCAGTAGGTACCTCAGATAGGGGGGAGTGAGGCCTAAGAGGGTTTTATAAATAAGCATCAACCAGTGGTTCTTGCGAGATGACCAGTTTACAGAGGAGTATAGAGTGCAGTGATGTGTCCTATAAGGAGCATTGGTGGCAAATCTGATGGCCGAATGGTAAAGAACATCTAGCCGGTCGAGAGCACCCTTACCTGCCGATCTATAAATTATGTCTCCGTAATCTAGCATGGGTATGATGGTCATCTGAATCAGGGTTAGTTTGGCAGCTGGGGTGAAAGAGGAGCGATTACGATAGAGGAAACCAAGTCTAGATTTAACTTTAGCCTGCAGCTTTGATAGGTGCTAGCCATACTCCCAAGTACTTGTATGAGGTGACTACCTCAAGGTCTAAACCCTCAGAAGTAGTAATCCCACCTGTGGGGAGAGGGGCATTCTTCTTACCAAACCACATGACCTTTGTTTTGGAGGTTAATGGTTAAGGTTAAGGGCAGAGAAAGCTTGTTGGACACTAAAACACTTTGTTGTAAAGCGTTTAACACAAAATCCGGGGAGGGGCCAGCTGAGTATAAGACTGTATAATCTACTTAGAAATGGATGAGAGAGCTTCCTACTGCCTGAGCTATGTTGTTGATGTAAATTGAGAAGAGCGTGGGGCCTAGGATCGAGCCTTGTGGTACTCCCTTGGTGACAGGCAGTGGCTGAGACAGCAGATGTTCTGACTTTATACCAGAGGTTCGGACTCGAATCACATGACTTGGACTCGAGTCAGACTTGAGTTACAAATATGATGACTTGCAACTCAACTTTGACTATAACTCCAATGACTCGTGACTTGACTTGGACTTGAGCCTTATGACTCGACCTGACTTGATACCCTCCCCAAGCTTTCTCATGGCTATCCATGCATTTCCATGGAAATATAACGTTTATTTGGAAAGTAATAAATATATATTTTTAAAAGCATTCATGATTTGCGTAATGTAATATACTATTACTCTTGATAAAAATATGAAATGGTATTACATTTGGTGAAGAGCACATTATGACTTGTTTAGGACTCGAAACTTGACTTGATACTTGACGGTCTTGACTTGAGAGATGACTCTGACTTGCCTGTCTTGACTTAGGACTTGACGTGGGACTTGAGCCTTATGACTCGACCTGACTTGATACCCTCCCCAAGCTTTCTCATGGCTATCCATGCATTTCCATGGAAATATAACGTTTATTTGGAAAGTAATAAATATATATTTTTAAAAGCATTCATGATTTGCGTAATGTAATATACTATTACTCTTGATAAAAATATGAAATGGTATTACATTTGGTGAAGAGCACATTATGACTTGTTTAGGACTCGAAACTTGACTTGATACTTGACGGTCTTGACTTGAGAGATGACTCTGACTTGCCTGTCTTGACTTAGGACTTGACGTGGGACTTGAGTGCTAAGACTTGAGACTTACTTGTGACTTGTAAAACAATGACTTGGTCCCACCTCTGCTTTATACACTGCGCTCTTTGAGAGAGGTAGTTAAGCAAACCAGGCCAAAGACCCGTCAGAGACACCAATACTCCTTAGCCGGCCCACAAGAATGGAATGGTCTACCGTATCAAGTCAATCAAGTCAAGTCAATAAAAATAGCGGCACAACATTGCTTAGAATCAAGGGCAATGGTGACATCATTGAGGACCTTTAAGGTTGCAGTGACATATCCATAACCTGAGCAGAAACCAGATTGCATACCAGAGAGAATACTATAGACATCAAGAAAGCCAGTCAGTTGATTATTGACAAGTTTTTCCAACACTTTTGATAAACAGGAGAAAATAGAAATTGGCCTATAACAGTTAGGATCAGCTTGACACCCCCCCCCCCCTTAAATAAAGGATGCACCATGGCTGCCTTCCAAGCAATGGGAACCTCCCCAGAGAGGAGAGACAGGTTTGAAAGGTCAGAGATAGGCAATGATAGGGGCAGCAACTTTAAAGGAGTAAGGGTCTAAACCATCTGACCCCGATGTTTTTTTGGGGTCAAGTTTAAGGAGCTCCCTTTAGCACCTCAGATTCAGTGACTGCCTGCCTTTGTAGCGGGGCAGAGGAAAAAGAGGGAGGAGCATCGGGGCTGGTCGTATTAGAAAGGGTGGGAGATGAGGAAATGTTGGACGGGCAATGAGGAATGGCTGAGTCAAATAGGAATCCTGACTTAATGAAGTGGTGATTAAACAGCTCAGCCATGTGCTCCTTGTCAGTAACAACTACATCATCAACATTAAGGGACATGGGCAGCTGTGAGGATGAGGGTTTATTCTCCTGGTCTTTAACCGATTTCCAGAACTTCTTGGGGTTAGACCCACAGAGAGAGAACTGCTCCTTAAAGTAACTAACTTTGGCCTTCCGGATAGTTTGAGTGCACTTATTTCTGATTTGCCTGAACGAGAGCCAGTCAGCCGGAGTCTGCATGTGCCTTTCTTCAAATGGAATTCTTGTGGCGGAGTAACTCTGCAAGATCACAGTTGAACCAGGGGGTGAACCTGTTTCTAATTCTAATTTTCTTTATGGGGGCGTGTTTGTGAACAATACCACTGAAAATAAAATTAAAATAAGGTCCAAGCATTTTCGACAGAGCTGATTCTATACAAATTTACAGAGGCCAGGTCATGAATGAAGGCTTGCTCATTCAAGTTTTTTAGCAAGCACCTATGACAAATCAGGACAGGTCGTTTCACTGAGCAGCCATTACGAACACAGGCTGTAAAACAGTGATCACTAAGGTCATTACAGAAAACACCAGACTGATACCTATCAGGATTATTTGTGAGGATAACATCAGGGAGAGTAGCCTTTTCTGGGTGTTTGGAGTCATACCTTGTGGGATTGGTAATAATCTGAGAAAGATTTAGGGAGTTGCATTGCTTTAGGACTTGGTCAGATGGTTTAAGCATGTCCCAGTTTAGGTCACCAGCAGGACAAATTCAGACTTAGTGTAAGGGGCCAGGAGAGAGCTTAAGGCGGGTAGGGTACAGGCCGGTTATAACCAGAAAGGTTAACATCAGTGTTCAAAACACTCTTCCTTAACCACTTCTCAGTAATGACCAACACATCTGGATTAGAGCTGCAGAAACCTCAGGCTTTTATGAGAACAGAAATCAGTGAATCAGATATCAGAGCACAAGTCAGAATTGGGGATAGCAACAGTAGATGGGCCAGGGTGTACATGCACATTTCCTGATATCATCAGCAGTAATACAATCAGGGCACAGCAGAGAACAGGGAGAGCTCTGCAGTGTTGATTTATGACATTTGAATGAGCATTAGAAGGCAACAAGATCATATTGTACAGAAATTTCATCAAGTAACATGAATATAAAGCCAGCGAGAGGTGGTTAGAATAGGATGGGAGGCCAAGATTCCATGCTACCAATAGAGTGTCAGAGTCCCGAGTGTGGGAACAAACATAGTCTGTCCCACGGTTGGGTAAACAAGGAAGTTCATAGTCAATAAAGCATGCAGGAGCCTTGAGGCAAATAGCATAAAGCACAAGAAAACAATATAACGACTTGAGGCTAGCCATTGTAAGTTCAGAGTCCCTCGCCCCAACAGTGCATGTGTCCTGGAGGCGAGTGAAAGCTCGGGAGAGAGGGGGAGTGTGGTGGGGGTACCTGTACCTGACTCTCTCCATTCCAATGATGATCTTAAAGAGAACATTGCCATTGTAGAGAGACGTAACAATCTAATGCAGGCAGAGGTTGAGGAGCTAAGAAGCTGTCTTGAACAGATTGAAAGAGGCCGCAAGCTGGCTGAGCAAGAGCTACTGGATGTCAATGGAGGGTGCAGCTGCTGCAAGCTTTGGTAAAGTAGAACTACTGATTATGGATTTTCTACTTTAGCTATAGCTGAACATTGTAAAAAATATATATATTTAGACATCTCTTCACCACAGCTCCCATCTTGGTTCATCCGGATCCTTCCCGTCAGTTCATGGTGGAGGCCGATGCTTCTGATGTCGGAGTGGGGGCGGTCCTGTCCCAGCGTTCTGCCCTGGATCTCAAGCTACATCCCTGCGCCTTCTTCTCCCACCGCCTCAATGCCACGGAAAAGAACTACGATGTGGGGAATGTGAGCTTCTCGTGGTGAAGATGGCGTTGGAGGAATGGAGACAGTGGCTGGAGGGGGTGGAACATCCATTCATCGTGTGGACCGACCACAAGAACCTGGAGTATCTCCGCACCGCCAAGCGCTTCAACTCCAGGCAAGCCAGATGGGCCCAACTGTTCACACAGCTCAACTTCTCCCTCTCGTACCGGCCAGGATCCAAGAATGTCAAGCCGGATGCACTGTCCCGCCACTATAGCCCCGCGGTTACCATCCCGGAGCCCGAGACCATCCTTTCCACCTCGTGCCTGGTGACGGCACTCAACTGGGGTATAGGGAAACAGATCCGGGAGGCGCAGTGGTCCCAGCCGAACCCTGGGGAGGGGCCCTGATAATCGGATGTTTGTGCCTGACGCTGTCCGCTCTGCGGTCCTGGAGTGGGCCCATTCCTCCAGGCTTGCCTGTCACCCGGGATCCCGTCGGCCCCTGGCCTTCGTGCGACAACGCTTTGGTGGCCTACGATGGTTTCCAGATGTCGCCGCGTTTGTCTCCCCCTGCATGATCTGTGCTCAGAATAAGACTCATTGGCAAGCTCCGGCTGGTCTTCTGCAACCACTGCCTGTCCCTCACCATCCCTGGTCCCACATATCCCTGGATTTCATCACAGGTCTCCCCCTGTCTGAGGGCAGCACTGCCATCCTGACTGTGGTCAACCGGTTTTACAAGGCCGCTCACTTTATTCCTCTCCCCAAACTACCAGCGGCCAAGGAGACGGCCCAGCTCATGGAGCAGCACGTCTTCCGGATCCATGGACTGCCCGTGGACATGGTCTCCGACCGGGGGCCTCAGTTCTTGTCCCGGTTCTGGAAGGCGTTCTGCGCTCTCATTGGGTCATCGGCCAGCGTGTCCTCTGGATTCCACCCCCAGTCCAACGGCCAGTCGGAGCGGGCCAACCAGGATTTTGAGACTACTCTGCGCTGCATGGTCTCTGCCAACCCCACCTCCTGGAGCCAGCAGCTGGTGTGGGTCGAGTATGCCCGCAACACCCCGGTATCGTTCCCTGCTCTGCCACAGGCCTATCTCCATTTGAGTGCTCCCTGGGGTATCAGCCCCCGCTCCTCCCCGAACAGGAAGAAGAGGTCGGCGTACCTTCTGCCCAGATGTTCATTCATCCGCCGCTGTCGTCGTACCTGGAGGAGAGCCCGGTCGGCCCTCCTCAAGACCACCTCCATGTATCGATGACAAGCGGATCGCCATCGGACCCCGGTATTGTCTCGGGCAGAAGGTATGGCTATCCACCCAAGATCTGCCCCTCCGGGTGGATTCCCACAAACTCTCCCCCCGGTTTATCGGCCCATTTCCCATCTCCAAGATTATTAGCCCCTCTGCTGTTCGTCTTCTGTTGCCCCGTACCCTTCATATACATGCCACCTTTCATGTGTCCAGAGTCAAACCTATGTCTCACAGCCCTTTGTCTACTGTTTCCATACGCACCCACGTGTTGAATGCTTGCTGACATTTTTAAGACGTTAATAATAATAATAATAATTTTACCATTTATAATATTTTCCTATTTTTACGTAAATAAACAAAAGTGTATAAGGTTGTCACACCCTGATCTGTTTCACCTGTCCTTGTGATTGTCTCCACCCCCCTCCGGGTGTTGCCCATCTTCCCCATTATCCCCTGTGTATTTATACCTGTGTTCTCTGTTTGTCCGTTGCCTGTTTGTCAAATCAACCAGCTTTTTTGTTCTCAGCTTCTGTTTTTCCCAGTTTCAATTTTTTTTGCCCTCCTGGTTTTGACCCTTGCCTGTCCTGACCCTGAGCCTGCCTGCCGACCTGTATCTTTGCCCCACCTCTGGATTGTTTGACCTCTGCCTACCCTGACCCTGAGCCTGCCTGCCGTCCGGTACCGTTGCCCCACCTCTGGTTTACTGACCCCTGCCTGCCTTGACCTGTCTATTGCCTGCCCATGTTGGAATATTAAACCATTGTCAATTTGACGTGTCTGGGTCTTACCTTGATTTCTGATAAAGGTAGGACATTACCTAGTTAATTAGCCAACTCTTACCATAGTCACTTATCTATATCCTTGACTATCTCAGAGAGTTGGAGGGTGATGAGGCTATCTGAGATCCTGAGGTCAAGCACCCTTTTTGACGTTGGCATTGGGATAAGGTTTGAGTTAGCAGGGAACCCGAGAGAGGCCAAGCAGGGGTGGACAGACAGAAAAGCCAAGGGGTGTGGGTGGGCGGGAGGTTTGGCTGAGTGGGCTTAAGTGTTTGAAATGTGAGGTGATGATAGCTAAAATAGAGAGAGAGATAAAACAACTCTCTTGTTCTCAAAATAGAGCATTAAGGAAAGCTCAACAGTCAGGGTGTCAAATTCATGCAATAAACCACCTCAGATAGTTAGGCTTCTCACAATGCCATGCAGCATAATTACACTAGCAGCTGGTCTGTCACAATAAATCCCTATCCCACTCCTCAACAACAATACTTCTCGATTGTGGCTGTGTTTGATACAATGTTTTTGGAAAAGTGCCATTAAAACAATGTTTAAGTTTTTATGATCTAAAAAATAAGTTGTCAAAATTTATTTAAATTGGAAATAATATACACTGAACAAAAATCTAAAAGCAAAATGTAAAGTGTTGGTCCCATGTTTCATGAGCTGAAATAAATTTTCCATACACACAAAAAGCTTATTTCTCTCAAATTCTGTGCACAAATGTCACGACTTCCGCCGAAGTCAGTTCCTCTCCTTGTTCAGGCGGCGTTCGGCGGTCAACGTCACCGGTCTTCTAGCCATCGCCGATCCACCTTTCATTTTCCATTTGTTTTGTCTTGTTTTCCCACACACCTGGTTTACATTCCCTCATTACTTGTCGTGGATTTAACCCTCTGTTCCCCCCATGTCTGTGTGTGGAATTGTTTGTTTGAAAGTGCTTGTGCACTCTGACTGTTTCGCGACGGGTTATTTTGTACCCATATTTTGTTGTTTTGGGTGCCGTTGGTTTTGCTATTAAACTGCTCCGGTTTTTACCCAGTTCTGCTCTCCTGCGCCTGACTTCCCTGCAGCCAGTCACGCACCCCTTACAACAAATTTGTTTACATCCTTGTTAGTGAGCATTTCTCCTTTGCCAAGATAATCCATCCACCTGACAGGTGTGGCATATTAAGAAGCTGATTAAACAGCATGATCATTACACAGGTGCACCTTGTGCTGGGGACAATAAAAGGCCACTCTAAAATGTGCCGTTTTGTCACACAACACAATGCCACAGATGTCTCAAGTTTTGAGGGAGAGTGCAATTGGAATGCTGACTGCAAGAATGTCACCAGAGCTGTTGCCAGAGAAATTAATGTTAATTTCTCTACCATTAACTGTCTCCAATCATAAGCCGCCTCCAGTAAAATCTTAGAAATTGTTGCATGTTTCGTTTATATTTTTGTTCATTACAGATCTGATCATCTAGTCCACACTCTTACAGTTTAATATTTAAGAAATAGTATAGCTGTTAACAAATATAGTGTCTGGATCATGATAATAGAACAACTAGGTATATTAACTCCCTCTGCACCCACAGATATCCTCATGCTGATAGCAAGGTTGACATCCTCTAATTCAATAAAAATAAGATTAATGTTGTGTAATTTGCCACTCTGCATTTAATTTTGTGCCTATTGATTTTGACATCATAGTCTCTCATAAAATACCATAGTAAAAATACTAAGTAGTCAGTGCCTGTTGGTCTCTGTCCTGGTGCTGTTTGCTGTCCCTCGCCAAGGTTCTGTCACTTCTGTCAACACAGTGTTGTGGCCATCAGAAACCCCCATTGGAGAAACAGGAATCCATCAGCAGTGAACATGCTGACACCTTGTACAGTAGCTGTGGGGAGAAAATATCTGTTGAGGATTAGTGTACAGAGATGTATTTGATAAGTGATTAGGAAAAATAAATGTGACATGACATGATGACACATTGATTGACATTTAAACGACTAAACAATCTAACATGTTTTTCCCCCACTATGGTCGCTATTGTTGCTATTCTTAAATAACATGCTTGATAAAGGTACATGTTCACACCTATTTGTGGTGACTTGTAGCTCCCTGCTATTAAAATATATGATAACTATTTGCCCTTAGGAAGTGTTTACAGATTCATTGCATTGCATTCATTCTTTGAGTTTGAGGGCAATTACAAGGCAGTCCTATAAAATACTTGCCTGGCTACCCACACTCCTTGCTCTGGCCAAACACTACGCCACGCCCACGAACGTTAGTTTCTTCTCTGCAATAAGTTTGGATCTGAGTACCTCCCCAACCCGTCTCCCAATGTGAACACATTCGGGACTGTCTGATTGGTTCAGAAACCGATGGGTTTAGCCAGAGCTAGAACACGTGGGTTTGAAAATTTGTCATTGGCTTTGACTGATTACAGACGATCCAATCGCTGATTATTTTGTTTTGTACAATGCCCCTTGTGCCTATCGTCACCACAAACAACTTCAATGATGGCAGTCTCAGACTGAAGTATGTAGAGAATGACAGCAAGTATGGGTAATCCATACTTGGAGTGGGTCTGAAAGTGGGCGTTGCAAAAGAAGTGGGTGGATCAACAGCGATGTGTGTAACATCAGTGGGTGGATCAACAGCGATGGGTATAACATCACCGGCCATAGTCAGGTGCACAGCGGGTCAACTTAATGTTTACATAGTAGGTTAGGAGAATTACCGAAGCAGGTTAGGAGAATTAACATAGCAGGTTAGTAGAATTAATGTAGCAGGTTAGTAGAATTAATGTAGCAGGTTAGGATAATTAACATGGCAGATTAGGAGAATGAGGTTAAGGTTAGGAAAAGGGTTAGGGTTAGGCTTAGCTAAAATGCTAGTTGCAGTTGTCAACAATCGACTCGTCGTGTAGCCCAATCAGCCACGCAAAACTGTCTTGAGTGGCAACAAATCTGCCCATTAGCTTTCCATACACCTACTTCTGTTGATCCTCCCACTTCTGTTGACACGCCCACTTTCAGACACACTCCATGTATGCAGTTATCCATGACTCAATGACAAAGCAGAGCCGTCAGGCTAATAAAATACATGGTGTTGTTAACCTGCCAATTGTTCATATAAGGTTAAAATGTCAAGAAGTGTCTGGACTCCTGTGAATAGGGCTCAAAGAGCACTCAGGAACAGAATGTTACAAGTGATAGGCACAATTAAGGGGTTGGACAAGTGGAATATTTAAAACCTTTGAGTGTATGAACGTATATACATGTGTGTAGGAGGTAGGTATGGTGATGGTGCACGTAACAAGTCTACTACTGTATGTGACTCATTTTAATGAATTAAACTAACTAAAATGCCCCATTTGCATCTAGCTGTCTTATATTTTCTCATGTTTCCTTTAGTCTGTGCTGGTTTGACTTTGGGCAGAGTGATAGGAAGGTCAATTTTATCTTCACAGGGTCTTTAGCAGTGGCATGGCATTTCTCACTTCAATTTGCCACCCTAACGCCAGCTGTCATTTGCAGGCCTGGGGAAGCTATCAGAAGATAAATAATCTTAAAACTTGTTACCAGCACTTGACTCATCTTTAACCTCTTGACCCTTTGAAAGGCTGTGACGATTAGTGGAAGTTACTAACATTCTATTTTACTTTTAGTAGTTACATTTCATTGCTTTTCCTCACTTTGGGAGTACTTTATTATTTTTATTCCTTCGACACGTCATCAAATGTGATGGACAGAATTCCCAGGATGTAAATATTTTGACTCAGAGAAAACCAGCCATAACCCTGACCGTACACAGCTCAGCATTGACTCCACACCATAAATGGAACATAACATATTGATGGGTTACAAGATACAACTGTCACTCTCTCTTTATGTGAAAGAAACCTTTGTTGGGTATGGTCATCTGCTACAGTTGATCCTACACGTAGGCAATGGCTGGACACTGAAAGCTTAAAACCCACCATGACTCACAAGCTGTCCTCCTCAATCAGTGAGAGGCACTCTGCAGGAATTTGACAGGGTTATCTTTGTCCTCAGACACAATGCCATGTCAACAAGACTGCAGTAAAGGGGAGAGTTTTAACTGGCTGTTGGTAGGTGATAATGGAGAACCTATGGAAGCCCATTCCAGTCAACATTTTGTTTATACTATCTAAAATGTTAGATTTTTATCCCAATTTTTTTCACTTACATATATCAAAATGTTAAGATAGTATCAACATAAACATCAACAAGGCCAATGACCTTGGCCTCGTACTAATCCGCAGTTACTGCCTCTGCCTCCATTATGTATCATTACTATGATCTTTCAGCGAAATCTAAAGCTTGTCACCTGTGACAGACCTCCGTCCGTGTTGCATGACACTTGCCGCCTGGTTAATATTGCTGCCTAAATGTTCTTTATTTAGACCGGCCCATTGGCTATTTTATATTGCTGCTTATGCTTCCACAACGTCTATGGCTATGATAACAAAACACAATATGTTACCAATGTCGAACATGAACTCCTCTTAAGCCCTCTGGGAAATTGAAAACCTTGTCATGACATCTTTTTCTTAAATATCCCTTTGTGAAATCCAATATCTTCCTTTGTGTTTTCAGAAAAATACCAGTAGTCAAATAATTATCCTTGTGCCACGGTAAGACATCTGAGACATGTGGATAATTTGAATTCTCTTGAAATATTTGCTCTTTAATGCAGGGGAGACTGGGGGAAATTGTAACAGTTTTTGTATTTTACTTTGTATTTTACTTACTATTGCTCAGAGACCATTTGAACTAGACCAGTCATTTTTTGATATAAGAAACTTACATCTGTCTCCTAATCATTCATACCACTTATATGTCTGTACATAAGACGGTCGAATCACAATATTGATTTTAATCCGAAAAGTCCAGACTGGGGTCAAATGGAACACCTAAAAAATAAACCAAATAAATTAACTTCACTTCAAAAACATTCATGTTTATGAATTATCATATTATCATAGAAGTATGTAATTATTTTGCAAGAAATATGCATATTTCTATGTACGGTACATGATAAATAATTACAGTAAAACCCATGTGTGTGCATGGCAATTCGGTTCCTCTCAAAACATCTGAATAATCTCACGGTGCCGAGATTGATTCTGTTTACAACTTCTTTGACTCTCTACAGGACCCCAAGGCTATTTAAAGATAGTATTTCAATAATTAACGTATAATTCATACATTCTTTAAGTTAAAATCACTTGTTTTCATAATTTGGCTGCTTGGCTCAGGGACATTTTAACAGTGTTACAATTGCCCCCAACCCAGCAGCCATGACAAAACCTCATGTGACTAGAAAGAGACAACAGTAGTGACACATGTCATTCATGTCAATGTTTAGTGATGAAAATTATGCTTGTTTGAATTATTGGACATTATTGCGCAGGGCAGTATAAGAAAAATACAGCCGGTGGAAAAAACTACTTTCACCCCTAAAAAACAAACATTTGCCCATAAAGGAAATAGTGAGATCTATTTGGTTGTAACTTGTAGGAACAGAACCTAAATGAGCATACACAGTGTGCATTTCATAACTATAGATTGTTTCTGTTGTCCCGACTCTCCCCTACAATTACTAGCATCTGTTCATCTTATTTCTTCATAATTTTTTTATATCAAAACAAATGAACATATTGATAAAATATATCTATATATTTTTTTCTTCTTCCTTAAGAAAGGAACATTATAATTGTAATTTAAGTAACATCATTAAAGCCAGATCTGCTCTGCAGTTGGAAAATGTAGACCACCCAGCTGCTATCTGACATGTACATTTTCTATTTTCAATTCAAGCTTTGAATTTCAGTTGAGATGGTATTGAGTCCAACAATGCAAGCGAACTAGTTAGATTACAAGGGATTTTCTGTTGCAAGATTGTATAACATGAAAGAAACTACATAATCTGCTATTTATGAGTGAATTTTGAGATTGCTGACAAAATCCCTTGACTATTTAAAGATGGAGTTGACTTCCTCTCACTGCTTGAATATATTTATGATTAACTACAACACTCCACGAATCACCTAATATGGAGCCTTCAGGGACACCCTCACTGATAAGACTACCTCTACCCGGTGATTTCTACAGTACATGGCTTTCCGACACTCATTAACCCCCACCACTCTTGTACCCCAACCAAACACAGACACAATAACATTCCTGGTCCCTGAGATGCATATCCATATTTGGCAGAGAGGTTTCATTTATAAAGAGGACACATGGTCTGGACCACAATAGGCCACCATACTACTGCAAGGTAAGACGTGATGCTGGAGCTATAATCTTCCTTTTTGTGTGAAAAAGGTGAGTGCTAGAAAGGGTAAATATGGTTTAAAATGTGTGTTTTTGTTTCCACAGGACCATTACCTCCATCAGTCTTCTATAAAGGGGTTGGTGTGGTAAGGGAATTTTAACATCATATCAGGGTGTTATTGATTCTGTATTAACCTTTGTTAAAATGTTTTATTTTAAATCAAGTCATACTATTTCAGAAATAATGCCTTAGAATCAATTGAATATGTGGAAATCAGAAATTAAATAAAGTCGTTCAAAATTAGCAAAAGGAATTTAAAAAAAATCTAAAACATTTTATTAAATTCTATTCTGTTATTTCAGTGATGCCTGATATAATATGGAATAAATGGAAACATGCAACAAATAGCTCTTTAATTTCTTTAAATAAAAATAAATAAATAATGGAGTTGATTTCCTCTTTTTTCTCTAGACACAGTAAATCATGGGAGACGCTCATATGGCAGAGTTCGGGCCCGCAGCCCCTTACTTGAGGAAGTCAGACAGGGAGCGTCTGGAGGCCCAGACCCGTCCCTTCGACATGAAGAAGGAATGCTTTGTGCCTGACACCGAAGTGGAATTTGTGAAGGCTTCCATCACCAGCAGAGATGGTGACAAAGTCACCGCTGACACTGCGAATGGGAAGGTTAGTAAGCTGTGAGAGAGCTGCTCAACCAGGACAACTAGTGATGATAAGATTATATTTTAACAAAATATTACTTTATATGTAATATGACAACAATTATGCCAGAAACTACTGGATCTAAACACTTGTGTGTTACATTTACTGTAAAAAAATATATAATTGTGAAATCTAAATGTTTAATACTCCTTTTTGATGTACTGTTGGTTAACAACTGTTTTAAAATGACTGACAAATAGTTCAACAGTACTTGCTTTTGTGACTCTGATCATTTCATTTTACAGACTGTGACTGTGAAGGACTGTGATGTCCACCCTCAGAACCCGCCAAAGTTTGATAAAATTGAAGACATGGCGATGTTTACCTTCCTTCATGAGCCAGCTGTGCTGTTCAACCTCAAAGAGCGTTATGCAGCATGGATGATCTACGTGAGTTCACACATGCTGGATTTATTCTCAATTTCTTAACACTGTGGAATGAAACAAAGTAGATATTCTGACCTGAAGAGGTACTACATGTTTTTGATATTTGCCACATTTTTGGTATTCTTAAGACTCATACAGAGTATTCGGAAAGTACTCAGACCCCTTCCCTTTTTCCACATTTTGTTACGTTACAGCCTTATTCTAAAATGGATAAAAAATTTACAAAATTGTCATCAATCTACACACAATACCCCATAAAAAATGTTTTAAACATTATTTACACAAGTATTCAGACCCTTTGCTATGAGACTTGAAATTGAGCTCAGGTGCATCCTGTTTTGATTGATCATCCTTGAGATGTTTCTACAACTTGATTGGAGTCCACCTGTGGTACATTCAATTGATTGAACCTGATTTGGAAAGGCACCCCTGTCTATATAGGTTAAATAAGTTAAATAAAGGTTAAATAAATAAAAAGTCTATATCAGGTCCCACAGTTGTCAGAGCAAAAACCGAGCCATGAGGTCGAAGGAATTGTCCGTAGAGCTCCGAGACAGGATTGTGTCGAGGCACAGATCTGGGGAAGGGTACCAAAACATTTCTGCAGCATTGATGGAACCACCAAGACTCTTCCTAAAGCTGGCCGCCCTGCCAAAATGAGCAATCGGGGGAGAAGGGCCTTGGTCAGGGAGGTGACTAAGAACCCGATGGTCACTCTGACAGAGATCCAGAGTTCCTCTGGGGAGATGGGAGAACCTTCCAGAAGGACAACCATCTCTGCAGTACTCCACCAATCAGGCCTTAATGGTAGGGTGGCCAGATGGAAGCCACTCCTCAGTAAAACGCACATGACAGCCCGCTTGGAGTTTGCCAAAAGGTGCCTAAAGGACTCTGAGACCATGAGAAACACGATTCTCTGGTCTGATGAAACCAAGATTGAACTCTTTGGCCTGAATACCAAGCGTCACGTCTGAAGGAAACCTGGCACCATCCCTACGGTGAAGCATGGTTGTGGCATCATCATGCTGAGGGGGGGGGGGGGGGGGGGGGGGACTATTCAATTCATTTTAGAATAAGGCTGTAACGTAACAAAATGTGGAAAAAGTCAATGTGTCTGAATACTTTCCGAATGCACTGTATACCCAACCAATCTTAGATTCAACTGCACACCAATCTGGTTAGGCCAAGTATTCACAATAATAAATGTAGGCCTAATATCATGCTCTGTATTTTAGCATACTCTATTAAATATGTACTTTCAGTTTTTCTATTTTGACTCCTTCCTGTTTCTACAGACCTACTCCGGGCTGTTCTGTGTCACTGTCAACCCCTACAAGTGGCTGCCAGTATATAACCAGGAGGTGGTCTCAGCCTACAGAGGCAAGAAGAGGAGTGAAGCTCCTCCTCACATCTTCTCTATCTCCGATAACGCCTATCAGTACATGCTGACAGGTAAACTCACTACGATGACTTAGAATATCTTATTCAACTTTCACCCAAAAGATATTCAAACATTACGGTACTAATAATAGTGTATTCTTAAAAAAAATGTGACCATGCCCTTATATTTATTTCAGACAGGGAGAACCAATCCATTCTTATCACGTGAGTTCTCTCCTTTTCATCAAGCTGAATTAGTCTATTTTTAGCTCTTACATTGTCTGACAGTGACATCAAAGTGTTGCTACTGTATAGAAGCTTAATGTGGCTGTATACTGTGATAAATGGATGGAGTCATTGGAAAGTATTGCATTGAAAAACCAATGACATGTAAATATTTGTGTTATTTTAACTACCTCAATTTGGACTGTTGTGTTGATACATCTGATTAACAGTGGATAAAACATCCACTTTGAATTCAGTGACTGGCATCCTGTGATTCCTGAAAAGAAGAAGGAACTTAAAATAACATTGAAGCCTGGTTGGGGGCTGAGGGCAAATTAAGGTTGAACAGTCAGTGCATGCCAGCATTGGTGGATAGAGGCAATATTAATGGTGATATAATGGGTCATGGCTTTTCACAAAAGCTGGTACGGTCTTACACAGCTCACCAATTGAAAAGGACTTGGCTGAGATCGATGAGATTGACCATCCACGCTAAAATAAAAGCACATAGAGCTAACATTATGGCCTCCCGGGTGGCGCAGTGGTCTAGGGCACTGCATCGCAGTGCTAGCTGCGCCACCAGAGTCTCTGGGTTCGCGCCCAGGCTCTGTCGCAGCCGGCCGCAACCGGGAGGTCCGTGGGGGCGACGCACAATTGGCATAGCGTCGTCCGGGTTAGGGAGGGTTTGGCCGGTAGGGATATCCTTGTCTCAGTATGTAAAAAATGTAATAAAATGTATGCACTCTACTGTAAGTCGCTCTGGATAAGAGCGTCTGCTAAATGACTAAAATGTAAAAAAAAAAATGTAAAATTGTGTTTGCATTGAACTTCTTGCTCTTGTTTGATGTTGGGTGTCAGGAGAAAAGTGATATTATATCTTGAAAACTTGAATGTTGACATGCAACATTTGTGGGATTATATCAAAAGTAGACTAATGAAGAATATACAATATTTTTTTCTTCGTATGGCTGGTTTTTAGGGGATGAGGGAATAGTGAGCTGAATTGTGGCACATTAGGGTGTAGCTCAGCTGGTAGGACATGGCTCAGCTGGTAGGGCATGGCTCATCTGGTAGGGCATGGCTCAGCTGGTAGGGCATGGCTCAGCTGGTAGGGCATGGCTCAGCTGGTAGGGCATGGCTCAGCTGGTAGAGCATGGCTCAGCTGGTAGGACATGGCTCAGCTGGTAGGACATGGCTCAGCTGGTAGAGCATGGCTCAGCTGGTAGAGCATGGCTCAGCTGGTAGGGCATGGCTCAGCTGGTAGGGCATGGCTCAGCTGGTAGGGCATGGCTCAGCTGGTAGAGCATGGCTCAGCTGGTAGAGCATGGCTCAGCTGGTAGGGCATGGCTCAGCTGGTAGGGCATGGCTCAGCTGGTAGGGCATGGCTCAGCTGGTAGGGCATGGCTCAGCTGGTAGAGCATGGCTCAGCTGGTAGGGCATGGCTCAGCTGGTAGAGCATGGCTAAGCTGGTAGGGCATGGCGCTTGCAACACCTGGGTTGTGGCTTCGATTTCCACAGGGGACTAGAATGAAAAAAGTATGAAAATGTATGCACTCACTGCTGTAAATCACTCTGGATAAGAGCGTCTGCTGAGTGACTAAAATATAAATGTAAAATATACAGCATTCTGATTGCTCTGGAATCTTTTTTAATCAGTCAGAAGGCAGCCTTGAACTAAGTTATTAGTTAAATTTATTTCATGATGCTTCTATGTTCAGTTCTTAAGCCTGGCCATTTGAGAGTGAATTTTGCATTTTGAGATACTTTCCATTTGTTTTGAGCCTATTTTACTGTTATATACTGTATTTGTATCCTCAGCGGAGAATCTGGTGCTGGGAAGACTGTCAACACCAAGAGAGTCATTCAATACTACGCCAGTATTGCAGCTGTAGGAGGAAAGAAGGACACAGCCTCTGAGAAAAAGGTTAGCTTGTTGAATTAACAGATAACATGTTCTCTAATGGCACTTTACCCTTCATTACTGTAATCAAAGCACTGCTATGAATACTTCCAGGGGACTTTGGAAGATCAAATCATCCAGGCTAACCCAGCTCTGGAGGCCTTTGGTAATGCCAAGACCATTAGAAATGACAACTCCTCAAGATTCGTAAGTTTCTGTCCACAGACCATTGTGATCACACTACCATTGAAAACATACAACATATGATACAAGGCACATAATATACTCACTATGTATGTTAATTGTATGCCAAAATGAATGATTGGTTCTCTTTAACTTTTATTCAGGGAAAATTCATCCGAATTCATTTTGCTGCTAGTGGAAAGCTAGCCTCCGCAGACATTGAGACCTGTAAGGAATATTCAAATCAACTATCAACTATTCTCATATATACAATCATGTTAACTGCTTCCTTCAATAAACTTTTCCGCCTTGCATTTTTACAGATCTGTTAGAGAAGTCCCGTGTGACTTTCCAGCTCAAGGCTGAGAGAGACTATCACATTTTCTACCAGATTCTTTCCCAAAGGAAACCAGAGTTGCTTGGTAAATAAAGAATACTGTCATCCATGTACTAACTAAAACATATCCTTGCTCGGATCTCACTGGATTTTACCGAATCTGACATTTTGCTTTTCAGAGATGATGCTCATCACCAACAACCCCTATGACTACCAATTCATCTCCCAAGGAGAGACAACTGTAGCCTCCATCGATGATGGTGATGAGTTGTGTGCCACTGATGTGAGTAAATATCGATGGTTGGTTCATCTGGCGCCATATCTGTTTTAACTATATTACCTTCATGTATTTATTGGTGCACTGGTAGCATACTATCTCTCTCTTTTTCTAATTTAGGAAGCTTTTGATGTCCTGGGCTTCACTCAGGAGGAGAAGAATGGCATTTACAAGCTGACTGGTGCTATCATGCACTATGGCAACATGAAGTTCAAGCTGAAACAGCGCGAGGAGCAGGCAGAGGCTGATGGCACTGAGGGTGAGGGGGACTTTATTAAGCAAACAAACCTCGGTGTTGATGATACATCTTAAAGACAGTACGTTAACAAATATTCTAATGTATCATTTCATTTGATTTATCCTAAGATGCTGACAAAGTGTCATATCTGATGGGCCTGAACTCTGCTGACCTCATCAAGGGTCTCTGTCACCCAAGGGTCAAAGTAGGGAACGAGTGGGTCACCAAGGGGCAAACTGTCCAACAGGTGAGCCAGAAATAACGTATAACAAAGATCTGAAAACACAAAGAACTCAGAGCTCAATGTTAATCAGGAAAGGTTCATAACCATAACAATAATGTTTTTTTCTATTTCATTAAAGGTGAACTATTCCATTGGTGCACTGTCAAAGTCAGTGTATGAAAAGATGTTCCTCTGGATGGTGGTGAGAATCAACCAATCCTTGGACACCAAGCAGCCTCGCCAGTACTTCATTGGTGTATTGGACATCGCTGGGTTTGAGATCTTTGATGTGAGCTGAAGTGATATTCAATATGATACTTTAATCCCTTTTTTTTACCTCAATCTATTCGTGATACTTCCAAGTTGTAAAACTAAGTTCACCTTTCTGCTGCAGTACAACACCTTTGAACAGCTCTGCATCAACTTCACCAATGAAAAGCTGCAACAGTTTTTCAACCACCACATGTTTGTGCTGGAGCAAGAGGAGTACAAGAAAGAGGGAATTGAATGGGAGTTCATCGACTTTGGCATGGACTTGCAGGCTTGCATTGACCTTATTGAAAAGGTAAGGAATAGTTATGTTTTTCAATAAGACAAGTGCACCTACACACATCTAAATGTTATCAGGTCATCAGTAACACTGCTCATATTTGTCTTCCCCTCAGCCAATGGGTATCATGTCCATCCTTGAAGAGGAGTGCATGTTCCCCAAGGCCAGCGATGCTACCTTTAAATCCAAACTTTACGACAACCATCTAGGAAAATCCAACAACTTCCAGAAGCCCAGGCTTATGAAAGGGAAACCAGAGGCTCATTTCTCCCTGATTCACTATGCTGGTACTGTGGACTACAATATTTTCAACTGGCTGGTGAAGAACAAGGATCCACTGAATGAGACTGTGGTCGGACTGTTCCAGAAGTCTAACCTCAAATTGTTGACCGTGCTCTTCCAGAATTATGCTGGAACAGATGCTGGTATGCAAATTATGAATTTTTATATAAACCAGTTCTGAAAGCACCTAGATCAGTCCTTTTCAATAGGCATTGTCCCAGTCAAATAAACCTAATAAGATAAAGTACATTTTTAAGACGTTATTTTATATCCATTGTACTTCTCAGCTGATGATAGTAAGGCTAGTGGAAAGAAGAAGAAGGGATCATCCTTTCAGACTGTGTCTGCCTTGCACAGGGTGAGTATGAAAAACAAATCAAACTGTGGTGTATATGTATTCAGATTTACAGTTACATGCATGGTTTTATTGCTTCTACAGGAAAACCTGAACAAGCTGATGACCAACTTGAGGTCTACTCACCCTCACTTTGTGCGCTGTATCATCCCCAATGAGACCAAGACTCCTGGGGCCATGGAGAATCCTCTGGTCATGCACCAGCTGCGCTGTAACGGTGTGCTGGAAGGCATCAGGATCTGCAGAAAAGGCTTTCCCAATAGGGTCCTGTATGGAGACTTCAAGCAGAGGTATACAATACATAGGTTCAACTGAATTGGGAAACAGGTCCTCTTTTGTAATATGTATTATATTCAAGACTATGTAATACTTCAAATAGATACCGTATCCTGAATCCTGCTGCCATCCCTGAAGGACAGTTTATTGACAGCAAGAAAGGAGCTGAGAAATTACTTGGGTCTTTGGATATTGATCACACTCAATACAGATTTGGACACACTAAGGTATAACTTTTATAAGGATGATCATGCACAATATACACATATTCTGATGAAGAAGCAAATATACATATATTTTCCAATGGAATATTTCCCTAAAGTGAAAGTGCCCAAATGTTATTAATTCATTCAACAATATGGGTTCATTCTGTATATAGGGAGGTGAATTAGATAGGCTCTACTTGAAATCTCTTTAAGGTGTTCTTCAAGGCTGGTCTACTTGGTCAGCTGGAGGAGATGAGAGATGACCGTTTGTCCCTCATTATCACTGGAATCCAGTCCAGAGCACGCGGTCTGCTGGCTAGAGCTGAATTCCAGAAGATTGTTGAACGAAGGTAAGCATAAACAGTCACAAATTACTTTGATATCTATGTCGAATTCACATTGTAGTTCCATGCAATATCTGCTAAACTATATTTGTAATTGTTCACAGAGATGCATTACTTGTGATCCAATGGAACGTACGTGCCTTCATGGGGGTCAAGAATTGGCCCTGGATGAAGCTATTCTTTAAGATCAAGCCTCTGCTGAAATCTGCTGAGTCTGAGAAGGAGATGGCCAACATGAAGGAGGAGTTCTTGAAGCTAAAAGAGGCTTATGCAAAGTCTGAGGCTCGCAGGAAGGAACTAGAGGAGAAAATGGTCTCTCTTCTCCAAGAGAAAAATGATTTACAGCTTTCAGTTCAGGCGGTGAGTTAAATATATCATCCCGTAAATGAAGTAATATGCATCAGAATTGTGATCCTTGCAATAATACTTGAAAATGGTCATTAAGCTAATGAAACCTTTCAAAATAGGAGCAAGATAATCTTTGCGATGCTGAGGAAAGATGTGAACAACTGATCAAACACAAGATTCAGTTGGAAGCTAAATCCAAAGAGCTGACTGAGAGACTGGAGGATGAAGAGGAGATGAATGCAGAACTGACTGCTAAGAAGAGGAAACTGGAAGACGAGTGCTCTGAGATAAAGAAGGACATTGATGACCTGGAGCTCACTCTGGCTAAAGTGGAGAAGGAGAAGCATGCCACTGAGAACAAGGTCACTATCACCTCCATATTTAAAAAACAAATAAAAACTGTGTTTATGTTGTTGTTTGCTCAACCTTCACTTCCTATTCACAGGTGAAGAACCTGACTGAGGAAATGGCAGCTCTAGATGAAATCATTGCCAAGCTGACCAAGGAGAAGAAAGCTCTCCAGGAGGCTCATCAGCAAACGCTGGATGACCTGCAGAGTGAGGAGGACAAAGTCAACACTCTAACAAAGGCAAAGGCTAAGCTGGAGCAACAAGTTGATGATGTGAGTACTTGATGTTGTATTGCGAGCAATAAAGGATAGAAATACAGCATTCATGTAGCCATCAGAAGTTGAATGGATAAAACAGTAGTGAGTTTTATGATGATGTTCCCCAGCTTGAGGGTTCTCTGGAGCAAGAGAAGAAGGTCCGTATGGATCTTGAAAGAGCCAAGAGGAAGCTCGAGGGAGACTTGAAGTTGACCCAGGAAAGTCTAATGGACCTGGAGAATGATAAACAGCAACTAGAGGAGCGTCTTAAGAAGTAAGTTAAAACATTTTTCCCAGTTTATATCATTCATGCCTATATTTGTTGATTTGCAAAAAACAAAATGCCTTTCGGACACAGGAAAGACTTTGAGGTCAGCCAGCTGAACAGTAAAATAGAAGATGAGCAAGCAGCTAACATTCAGCTGCAGAAGAAACTGAAGGAGCTTCAGGTAATGAATCATGTGTAATTGAATGTGTAACCATGAATGTGTAACCATGAAAATACACATTATTTTGACTTAAGTCACCACAAAAGAATCGTACAATCTTTTCCCCCTCGCTAGGCTCGAATTGAGGAGCTGGAGGAAGAGCTTGAGGCAGAAAGAGCTGCCCGAGCCAAGGTGGAGAAGCAAAGAGCAGACTTGGCCAGAGAGCTGGAGGACATCAGTGAGAGACTGGAGGAGGCTGGTGGAGCCACATCTGTCCAGATTGAGATGAACAAGAAGAGGGAGAATGAGTTCCTGAAGCTCCGCAGAGACCTTGAAGAGGCAACTCTGCAGCACGAGGCTACAGCTGCCACACTCAGGAAAAAACAAGCTGACAGTGTCGCTGACCTTGGGGAACAAATAGACAACCTGCAGAGAGTGAAGCAGAAACTGGAGAAGGAGAAGAGCGAGCTCAGGCTTGAACTTGATGATGTTGTCTCCAACATGGAACATATTGTGAAGTCCAAGGTATGACCCCATTTCATTATCTGGTCTTTATGTTTCTCATCAAATGTGATGCATGATGGATTATTTAAAAACTCACATTTATCTTTATATCATGCACTTTATTTCAGACCAATTTAGAGAAGGCATGCAGGACCTTGGAAGATCAGATGAGTGAATATCGGGCAAAGTATGAGGAGGGCATGCGCAGTATCAATGACTTCAGCATGTGTAAAGCTAGGCTGCAGACAGAGAATGGTAAGTTTGTTATCTCGTATGACAAATGATCGTCAATATTAGAAAACAATGCCTTCCTCCACATGGATCAAGGCAGTGAAATTGTTCTTAACAATTTCGTAATTTACTTCGCTAGGGGAGCTTTCCAGGCAGCTTGAGGAGAAGGACTCCCTTGTATCTCAGCTAAGTAGAGGGAAGCTGTCCTACACTCAGCAGATTGAGGACCTCAAAAGACAACTGGAGGAGGAGACAAAGGTGAGAGATAAATATGTTCACCCAAAGCTATATAATATACTGTAATCTATCACGTCATCCTTAGCTAATGATACAAAATGTGTGAAAATATTTGTCTTCCAGGCAAAGAATGCACTAGCCCATGCAGTGCAATCTGCTCGACATGATGGTGACCTGCTCCGAGAGCAGTATGAGGAGGAGCAGGAGGCCAAGGCTGAGCTGCAGCGTGGCATGTCCAAGGCTAACTCTGAGGTGGCTCAGTGGAGAACTAAGTACGAGACTGATGCCATTCAGAGGACTGAGGAGCTGGAGGAAGCCAAGTAAGAAATCATGGCAGTAATTTATTCCCTCTTTTAGTAAAATGTTCTTCAAGGAAATACACTGTTTCTCTTCTAGCAGATAGGCTTTCTGTTTGTGTTATGTTTCTTCTAAAATGTAAGACGAACAAAAAGTTTGTCTGATAGCTGACCACGCAGCTATGAGTAGGGAGGTAAAGTATCATCAAATGTTCATTTACCTATGAAGCAAAACAAATGTCACTGCAGGCACTAAATATCTCCTGTTTATTATTCTTTAATCCAGGAAGAAACTGGCTCAGCGTCTGCAGGATGCTGAAGAAGCTGTGGAGGCAGTGAACGCCAAGTGTTCCTCCCTGGAGAAGACCAAACACAGACTGCAGAATGAGATTGAAGATCTCATGGTGGATGTGGAACGGTCTAATGCTGCTGCTGCTGCTCTGGACAAGAAACAAAGAAACTTTGACAAAGTAAACTCTTTAAGCCATAGATAAATATGCTAAATTATAGGTTCATGAGCCTTTCTTTCAAATGACATTTTTGTTTGATTGCTTCCAACAGGTTCTGTCTGAGTGGAAGCAGAAGTATGAGGAGTCTCAGTGTGAGCTAGAGAGCTCCCAGAAAGAGGCCAGGTCTCTGAGCACTGAACTCTTCAAGCTGAAGAACTCCTATGAGGAATCTTTGGATCAGCTCGAGACAATGAAGAGGGAGAACAAGAACCTCCAAGGTAAGCTGTCAGGCTATCATTACAGGGATGTATATATTTCATTAATGTCAACACAGCAATCTAAATGCCACTGTATGGCCTTAACCTCACAGAGGAGATTTCCGACCTTACTGAGCAACTTGGTGAAGGAGGAAAGAGCATCCACGAGCTGGAGAAAATAAGGAAACAGCTGGAACAGGAGAAAAGTGAGATCCAATCTGCTCTGGAGGAAGCTGAGGTAGGTTCCCTCTGTCCAGAATCAAGTCATAATATATTATACATACTTATACTGTATGCCTTTATAATAAACCCGAACCATTACGATCTAACAGGCTTCTCTGGAGCATGAGGAGGGTAAGATTCTGAGAGCCCAGCTAGAGTTTAATCAGGTAAAGGCTGATATTGAGCGCAAGCTGACTGAGAAGGACGAGGAGATGGAGCAGTCCAAGAGGAATCTGCAGAGGGCCATTGATACCCTGCAGAGCTCTCTTGAGGCAGAGTGCCGGAGCAGGACTGAGGCCCTCAGGCTGAAAAAGAAGATGGAGGGAGACCTCAATGAGATGGAAATCCAGCTCAGCCAATCCAACAGGCAGGCATCAGAGGCCCAGAAACAGCTTAAGAGTGTTCATGCTCATCTAAAGGTAAATTCTTTTTGGTCTATATCTGGATAGGAGTGTTGGTTAAATGACTCAAATGTAAATGTACATTTAATGAGCAATTGACTAATTCATTATACAAATGTCTTCTCTTCTAGGATGCCCAACTCCAGTTAGATGACTCTCTTCGTTCCAATGATGATCTGAAGGAAAACATTGCCATTGTAGAGAGACGCAACAATCTGATGCAGGCAGAGCTGGAGGAGCTTAGAAGCTGTCTTGAACAGACTGAGAGAGGCCGCAAGCTAGCTGAGCAAGAGCTGCTGGACATCAGTGAGAGGGTGCAGCTGCTGCACTCACAGGTGTGAAAATGATTATTTAGGGTGCTTATTAATAGTATGCTACTGATGTATTGTACATTTCCTCTGGACTGTCCCACTGTTTAACAGTGGAAACATATTCCATCTGTAGAACACCAGCCTGCTGAACCAAAAGAAGAAGCTGGAGGCCGACACAAACCAGCTTCAGACTGAGGTGGAGGAGGCAGTCCAGGAGTGCAGAAATGCTGAAGAAAAGGCCAAGAAGGCCATTACTGATGCTGCCATGATGGCAGAGGAGTTGAAGAAGGAGCAGGACACCAGTTCTCACCTGGAGCGAATGAAGAAGAACATGGAGCAGACCATCAAGGACCTGCAGCACCGCCTGGATGAGGCTGAACAAATTGCCATGAAGGGGGGCAAGAAGCAGGTTCAGAAGCTGGAGAACAGGGTGAGTGTATGCTTTTGACAGTAGATGTACATACTGTACATTGGAGCCATATGCAAAACAGCAATAATGGTCCCTGTTACATAGCCTAGATGTTATTTTTATGTTATGACAGGTGAGGGAGCTGGAGAATGAGGTCGAGGGTGAGCAGAAGAAGGGTGCTGATGCAATCAAAGGAATTCGTAAATATGAGAGGCGTATCAAGGAACTCACCTACCAGGTGATCTTTTATTTCTATTGTTGTTACCATGACAGGCATGCATAGATGTGTGCTTTACATCTACTGACTGCTATTCGCTATGGCTTCTGTCTTTACAGACTGATGAGGACCGCAAGAATATGACCCGCCTCCAAGACCTTGTGGATAAGCTGCAACTGAAAGTGAAAGCCTACAAGAGATCTGCCGAGGAAGCTGTAAGTGTGGACTTACCTACAATATTGGGGATCTTTTGCTTGTATGATAGTATCGGTCTCTGCTTTAGCTGTGATGCTTGTTGTGTTTCCATGTCACAGGAGGAGCAGGCCAACAACCATCTGGGCAAGTTCCGCAAAATACAGCATGAGCTGGACGAGGCTGAGGAAAGGGCCGACATCGCTGAGTCTCAGGTCAACAAGCTGCGTGCCAAGAGCCGTGATGTTGGTTCCAAGGTTAGTGAGGCTAAGTTAATTTTCTGATTCTTGAATATCTTAATTTTTGGTGTGCATAATATAATTATGTAAAAACAAACGTTGTTTTAATTCTAGTATTTCAAAATCATAAGCAAAAGTGGAAAAATATTTTTTGTAAGTGACTATGTAAGCAGATGTAAACATTAATACTGAAAAAGTCTTATTGACCCCAAAAAATCAGACCAAACCTGCATTCAAATATATTTTATTATAACAGTATTATCATAGTGCATCAGACTTTGTCAAGATAAGGCCTGTATTTGTCATATAGTATTGTATTCTGTATTTGTAACGCTTGTTCGTAATAAGACTTTTAAGGCAAATTGGTGGTCAGTTGGTTAGTCAAAGTGATTCCAAATTACACTGTTTACAGTATTCTGTTATGAGAGATGGTTCCCATATTTAAGTCTTGATAAGTCTACACCTTTATATTGTGTTACTTACCTTGTGAAATGTTACTACAACATTTTAAAAAGTACGTAGCCATCCAGTCTAACATTTACAGTTAGTCCCAGTTATGTCTCTTGACACGTGGGCTTGGTTTCCCCATAAATATGCAGCCTAGGTGATTGGTTAGTGATTGGATTAAGGAGGTAATGAGGATGTAGCTGAAGGCTCATCAACTGTTACACTTATGCGAAGTGACAAAATATAAAAATCGGGGTAATTTATCAGTGTTTTAAAATGTATTAAGTGACATCTAGGACCTTATATTGAATAATCCAGGACTTCAGATTTAGGACACATTTTCATCACTTTACATTTAATTGAACCTGCAATTGTATTATCACGGTTGTGAAATGAAAACACAGAATAGTTTTGGGCACTGTAAAAAAAACACTATTACTATCTACTAGGTAGACTCCCTTCACAAGTAGATGCTTTTCGTTTTCAGAAAGAGGAAGTGTTTGTTCATAGGCAGTAGTTTGAAAACAAATCCACTATTATATTGCTATGGCAGGTTTGATTGAATACAGTCTATATTTCCACTGTATCTACATAAAGCTTGACCAGTGCTTACCAATATCTTCTGATCTGTCTCTATTCCCTAATTCTTTATCATCACAGAAAGGGCACGATGAAGAGTGAAGCTCTCATATGGACCTCTGAAACCCTCTGCTGTGGTGAAGTCTATCCAAAGCCCTAAAGTAACTCTGTAGAATAAAGTTAAATCGCAATCAGATTCACATCTACTGACTGTGTCTTTATTCATTGTATGTGAGTGATAGTCTCACTCCTCTCAAATAATTGTTGCTGTCATTAATGGTCATCAAAGCTTGGCAATCTGATTATCGGCATATATTGATCTGTCATCATATTGATCTTCACTTGGTTAAATGTAGAACATTTTAACAAGGAGACTACCAATATCAACAGTTTACAAAAAAAACTCTTGTCAATGCATTCGTCAGTGCATTCAGAAAGTATTCAGACATTTTAGCAAATGTAGTAAAAATAAAACATTTAAATATCACATTTACATAAGTACTCAGACCCTTTACTCAGTACTGTGTTGAAGCACCTTTTCATCAATGATCTCTCTGTTCTCTGCTCCATTCATCTTTTCCTCGATCCTGACTAGTCTCCCAGTCCCTGCCGCTGAAAAATAACCCCACAGCATGATGCTGCCACCACCATGTTTCACTGTAAGGATGGTGCGAGGTTTCCTCAAGATGTGATGCTTGGCATTCAGGCCAAAGAGTTCAATCTTGGTTTCATCAGACCAGATAATCTTGTTTCTCATGGTCTAAGTCCTTTAGGTGCCTTTTGGCACCTGGGCTATCATGTGCCTTTTACTGAGGAGTGGCTACCGTCTGGCTACTCTACCATAAATGTCTGATTGGTGGAGTGCTGCAGAGATGGTTGTCCTTCTGGAAAGGTTCTCCCATCTCCACAGAGGAACTCTGGAGCTCTGTCAGAGTGACCAACTGGTCAGAGTGGTCAGAGTGACCATCTCCCTGACCAAGGCTCTTCTCCCTCGAATGCTCAGTTTGGCCGGGCGCCCAGCTCGAGGAAGTCTTGTTGGTTCCAAACTTCTTCCATTTAACAATGATGGAGGCCACTGTGTTCTTGGTGACCTTCAATGCTGCAGAAATGTTTTGTACCATTCCCCAGATCTGTGTCTCGACACAATCCTGTCTCGGAGTTCTACAGACAATTCCTTTGACCTCATGGCTTGGTTTTTGCTCTAACATGCACTGTCAACTATGGGACCTTATATAGACAGGTGTGTGCCCTTCCAAATCATGTCCAATCAATTGAATTTACCACAGGTGGACTCCAATCAAGTTGTAGAAACATATCAAGGATGATCAATGGAAACAGGATGCACCTATGTAATCAATTTCACAATAAGGCTGTAACAACAAAATGTGGAAAAAAGTCAAGGGGTCTGAATACTTTCCGAATTCACTGTATCTACTCTTCTGTTACCTTACCTGCTATTGTCTGCAGGAGCACGGTCCTGAAGCTGTTTCTCTCACCTTACACTGGCTAACTCACCCTCCTGTGGTGTCAGATGTCAGAGCTATCAGACTATCCACATGACCTCACTGCAGTATATAGAGAATGAGAATTTAAGAATAACTACACTACCATTCAAAAGTTTGGGGTCACTTAGAAATGTCCTTGTTTTTGAAAGAAAAGCAATTTTTTTGTCCATTAAAATAACATAAAATTGATCAGAAATACAGTGTAGACATTGTTAATGTTGTGAATGACTACTGTAGCTGGAAACTGCAGATTTTTTATGGAATATCTACATAGGCATACAGAGGCCTATTATCAGCAACCATCACTCCTGTGTTCCAATGGCACGTTGTGTTAGCTAATCCAAGTTTATAATTTTAAAAGGCTAATTGATCATTAGAAAACCCTTTTGCAATAATGTTAGCACAGCTGAAAACTGTTGTTCTGATTATAGAAGCAATAAAACTGGCCTTCTTTAGACTAGTTGAGTGTCTGGAGCATCAACATTTGTGAGTTCGATTACAGGCTCAAAATGGCCAGAAACATAGGACTTTCTTCTGAAACTCGTCAGTCTATTCTAGTTCTGAGAAATGAAGGCTATTCCATGTGAGAAATTGCCAAGAAATTGAAGATCTCGTACAACGCTGTGTACTACTCCCTTCACAGAACAGTGCAAACTGGCCCTAACCAGAATAGAAAGAGGAGTGGGAGGCCGGTGCACAACTGAGCAAGAGGACAAGTACATTAGAGTGTCTAGTTTGAGAAACAGACGCCTCACAAGTCCTCAACTGGCAGCTTCATTAAATAGTACCCGCAAAACACCAGTCTCAACGTCAACAGTGAAGAGGCGACTCCGGGATGCTCGCATGGAATGGCCTTCACATTTGTAAGGGAATGTTGATCAGATACATTTTTCCAAGTATAAATGTAAAGCATATTCTGCACGTCACATTTACGACAGCAGAACTCTGCCTGATGCCATTATAACATGGAAATACACCACCTCTAAACAGACAATGCATGGTCATTTATGGTATTGTTCAAGAGTGCCAATGAACTAATAATAGGACCCCTCAAGGCCAATGGAGTTGGGTTTGCAGCAACAGGCCTTTTAGTGTTAGGCTAACAAATAACTGCTCAGAGGAGGGATATGGACAGCTGGGAATGAGTTGGCTAAAAGTGTCATTGAGTAGCCAGGAATGGAATGTTCATCCCCTCAACAGAGCTCATTGAAGGAGCTTTGTTGGTGCAAAGGTTGAATGTTTAAATGTAGAATAACTTGAATAACATAGGGTCACAGGAGTTAACGAGTTCATTAAAAAAAGAGCAGACAGCTTCAGAGATCAAACTGTAGCTAGTAAACCTAACACCTGTTTTATGAACAAGATGCCCCCTATCATTCATATGTTCCTGAACATACATGACTTGCTGCACTGTGACATGCCACAGCCACAAATACAAACAGAATAGCAAAGAATGGCCTAATCATTGTTGAAACAAACATACAGCTCATTACTTACTACATAGCTAGCTGGATCTGGTTTCTTAGGTTTCAGATGGATCATGTGGCAGCAAAGTTGAACCTGTAGGTCAAAAATATAGTTATTGCTTTATGATAATAATTTAATATATGATCACAAGCAGGTTCTCTAGAGGCGGTCCCTGAACACAATTTCTTCCAGTAACTAGCTAGCTATCAAATATATAACCCAGACACTGCAGTCTCACTAGCTGATGAAACTCAACTGCACGATTGAAGATGGAGTTGAGTGGCGACTCGTGTGGGCGAACATCACATAAAATGAAGTTTTTATAAAACACTGTGGATTTCAGTACCAAAATAATAGCCCAAATTTACACATGATATGGTCCTTTTTTTAAATTTTACTTCACCCAGTTGGACTAGCTAGCTAGTCTCAATAAATAGCTACTACAGCAGTTCTATTATGTTTTAAGTAAAACAAATAGGTATTAGGTAAACAATAGATAAGTAAAGAAATACTTGTTCCGCCCAAAGAAAACTACAACGCAAACTTGCTCAAGTAGCTAACTAACTGACTCAGAGATCTCAGTTTTTATTTTTCCTGGTTTTAGATTATTATTATTTTTCACTCTCAATATGACAATTGTTCATAGAGAAACAATGAAATTGTATGTTCTGAGTCCATGTTCATGCTTAAATCACATCAGAAGACCATTTTTTAAAGTTCTGGACATAAACGTACACATTTTGATTTTTGAGTCTAATTCCCCCTTAATTGTGCGTCTGTTGTCTATCAACAATGACAAGACACCTGGGTCTGACAACTTGGATGAAAAATAACTGAGGATGATAGCGGACGATATTGCTACTAATATTTGCAATCTCTTCAATCTAAGTTTACGGAAAAGTGTGTGCCCTCAGGCCTGGAAGGAAGCAAAAGTAATTTGGCTACCCAAGAATAGTAAAGCACCCTTTATTGGCTCAAATAGCCAACCAATCAGCCTGTTACCAAGCCTTAGTAAACTTTTGGGAAAAATGGTGTTTGACCAGATACATTGCTAATTTACAGTAAATTTATTTACAACAGACTTTCAGCACGCTTATAGGGAAGGGTATTCAACATGCACAGCACTTACACAAATGACTGATGATTGGCTGAGATAAATTGATAATAAAACGTGGGAGCTATTTTGTAGACTTCAGTGCGGCTTTTGACATTATTGATCATAGTCAGCTGCTGGACAAAACATATATGTTATTGCTACACACCCCCTGCTATATTGTGGATAAAGAGTTACCTGTCTAACAGAACACAGAGGGTGTTCTGTAATGGTAGCCTCTCCAACATAATCCAGGTAGAATCAGGCATTCCCCAGGGCAGCTGTCTAGGCCCCTTACTTTTTTCAATCTTTACTAATGACCTTAGTAAAGCCCGTGTGTAAAGCCCATGTGTCTATGTATGCATATGACTCAACAATACACATCAGCTACTAGAGTGAGTGAAATTACAGCAACCCTTAACAAAGAGCTGCAGTCAGTTTTAGAATGGGTGGCAAGAAATAAATTAGTCCTAAATAATGACCATGAGAAACAAGATTATCTGGTCTGATGAAACCAAGATTGAACTCTTTGGCCTGAATGCCAAGCATCACATCTTGAGGAAACCTCGCACCATCCTTTGGGACAAATCATTCACTAAACCCTAAACCTCAACTAAATCTTGTAATAAATAATGTGGGAATTGAGCAAGTTGAGTAGACTAAACTGCTTGGAGTAACCCGGGATTGTAAACTGTTATGGTCCAAACAAATTGATGCAACAGTAGCTAAGATGGGAAGAGTTCTGTCCATAAAGAAGCACTGCTCTGCCTTCTTAACAACAATATCAAGAAGGCAGGTCCTACAGGCCCTAGTTTTGTCACACCTGGACTACAGCCCAGTCGTGTGGTCAGGTGCCACAAAGAGGGACTTGGGAAAATTACAACTGGCCCAGAACAGGGCAGCATGGCTGGCCTTTAAATATACATGTAGAACTAACATAAATAATATGCATGTCATTCTCTCATGGCTCAAAGTGGAGGAGAGATTGACTTCCTCACTACTTGTTTTTGTAGGAAGTATTGACATGTTGAATCCCCTGAGCTGTCTGTTTAAACTACTAGTAAACAGCTCAGACACCCATGCATACCCCACAAGACAGGGAGGTGCACAGTAATGCTTAGAGCCATGGCTACAAGTAACTCACGCAAGCAGTCAAATCAGATTTAAAAAATAGATAAAAATACACCTCATGGAACAGCGAGGATTGTACAGTCGTGGCCAAAGGTTTTGAGAATGACACAAATATGAATTTTCACAAAGTCTGCTGCCTCAGTTTGTGTGATGGCAATTTGCATATACTCCAGAATGTTATGAAGAGTGATCAGATGAATTGCAATTAATTGCCATGCAATTGCCATGCAAATGAACTGGAAAAACATTTCTACTGCATTTCAGCCCTGCCACAAAAGGACCAGCTGACATCATGTCAGTGATTCTCTCGTTAACACAGGTGTGAGTGTTGACGAGGACACGGCTGGAGATCACTCTGTCATGCTGATTGAGTTTGAATAACAGACTGGAAGCTTCAAAAGGAGGGTGGTGCTTGGAATCATTGTTCTTCCTCTGTCAACCATGGTTACCTGCAAGGAAACACGTGCCGTCATAATTACTTTGCACAAAAAGGGCTTCACAGGCAAGGATATTGCTGCCAGTAAGATTGCACCTAAATCAACCATTTATCGGATCATCAAGAACTTCAAGGAGAGCGGTTCAATTGTTGTGAAGAAGGCTTCAGGGCACCCAAGAAAGTCCAGCAAGCGCCAGGACCGTCTCCTAAAGTTCATTCAGCTGCGGGATCGGGGCACCACCAGTACAGAGCTTGCTCAGGAATGGCAGCAGGCAGGTGTGAGTGCATCTGCACGCACAGTAAGGCGAAGACTTTTGGAGGATGGCCTGGTGTCAAGAAGGGCAGCAAAGAAGCCACTTCTCTCCAGGAAAAACATCAGGGACAGACTGATATTCTGCAAAAGGTACAGGGATTGGACTGCTGAGGACTGGGGTAAAGTCATTTTCTCTGATGAATCCCCTTTCCGATTGTTTGGGGCATCCGGAAAAAAGCTTGTCAGGAGAAGACAAGGTGAGCGCTACCATCAGTCCTGTGTCATGCCAACAGTAAAGCATCCAGAGACCATTCATGTGTGGGGTTGCTTCTCAGCCAAGGGAGTGGGCTCACTCACAATTTTGCCTAAGAACACAGCCATGAATAAAGAATGGTACCAACACATCCTCCGAGAGCAACTTCTCCCAACCATCCAGGAACAGTTTGGTGACAAACAATGCCTTTTCCAGCATGATGGAGCACCTTGCCATAAGGCAAAAGTGATAACTAAGTGGCTCGGGGAACAAAACATCGATATTTTGGATCCATGGCCAGGAAACTACTCAGACCTTAATCCCATTGAGAACTTGTGGTCAATCCTCAAGAGGCGGGTGGACAAACAAAAACCTACAAATTCTGACAAACTCCAAGCATTGATTATGCAAGAATGGGCTGCCATCAGTCAGGATGTGGCCCAGAAGTTAATTGACAGCATACCAGGGCGGATTGCAGAGGTCTTGAAAAAGAAGGATCAACACTGCAAATATTGACTCTTTGCATCAACTTCATGTAATTGTCAACAAAAGCCTTTAACACTTATGAAATGCTTGTAATTATACTTCAGTATTCCATAGTAACATCTGACAAAAATATCTAAAGACACTGAAGCAGCAAACTTTGTGGAAATTAATATTTGTGTCATTCTCAAAACTTTTGGCCACGACTGTACAAACATGTACACCTGGATAGTGTGCTGTAGTAGAGTAGTGGCCGGAGGGCCTCACACTTAATGTATAGTGATATATGTTTTTAAAATGTATTTTAATGTTTACACATTTTATTATAATGTACTGTATATTACTGCTTTCATTTTTGCTGGACCCCAGGAAGAGCAGCTGCTGCCTTGGCAGCACCTAATGGGGATCCATAATAAATACAAATACAATGTGCTGGTTTAGTGATAGTTCTGTACTGCTGCTAGATATACTAGATATTTATTATATACTTCTGCCAGGAAAGCCTACTTTGCAGTTAACATTTCATTGTGAAGGTTTTAGGGAAAGTATTTTTGCCAACCCACAAGATGGTTATCACATCAACTGGCTACACACGGAGTGATAGACAAACACACGCACCACACTGACAGACAGGGGCAATATTGCTGGAAATTATTTGGCAGATATTGTCTTAAGTTTGCTTTTTAAGCCAATAGTGGCTAACCAGGGGTGGGATAATGTCAACGCTGCGTTGATTCGATAGTAGCTGGGTGCTTTCAGTGTCTAATACTTGTGAGATTTGTTTATCACAAGTTTGTGGTGGAACACATGAAAATTCCATGTACTTTCAGAATTCCTTGGCGAGCTACTCATAGGTGGGCTGCGAGCTACTGGTAGATCCCGATCGACCAGTTGGTGACCCCTGGTGTGAATGTAGGCCATTGCTTCGCTTCCTAGCTGCAGCTAGTACTTACTTGGGAGAAAGGACAGAACATCATCAGACAACAACGGCTCGCTGCACACACTAGTAACTACACTGATTTTAGGTGGAATTCTGTGGTGCATGGCTGATTTGATAGCCTGCTTGTTAATGTCCCAAACTTGGCTATGGCCTAAACTCACCAAAGGTGAGCATGCGAAGAGTGTGTGTGATTCATTTTAGAATGCGTTGTCTTGAATTATAAAATATATTCTTCCCACACCATTTTCGGATTTTTCATTGGTATTTGCTTTTGTCACCCTGAAATCTTGTAGCAAATCAACTTTTAGGGTTTTTACATTTCAAAATAAATTGAGAGTTAAAAAATGGTGTAGGCCTACGTTACACAGTTGAAGTCGGAAGTTTACATACACTTAGGTTGGAATCATTAAAACTCGTTTTTCAACCACTCCACAAATTTCTTGTTAACAAACTATAGTTTGGCAAGTCGGTAAGGACATCTACTTTGTGCATGACAAGTCATTTTTCCAACAATTGTTTACAGACAGATTATTTCACTTATAATTCACTGTATCACAATTTAGTGGGTCAGAAGTTTACATACACTAAGTTGACTGTGCCTTTAAACTGCTTGGGAAATTCCAGAAAATGATGTCATGGCTTTAGAAGCTTCTGATAGGCTAATGAATATAATTTGAGTCAGTTGGAGGTGTACCTGTGGATGTATTTCAAGGCCTACCTTCAAACTCGGTGCCTCTTTGCTTGACATCATGGGGAAATCAAAAGAAATCAGCCAAGACCTCAGAAGAAATTGTAGAAATTGTAGAAAAAAAAGCCTGGTTCATCCTTGGGAGCAATTTCCAAACGCCTGAAGGTACCACGTTCATCTGTACAAACAATAGTACGCAAGTATAAACACCATGAACCCACGCAGCCGTCATACCACTCAGGAAGGAGACGCGTTCTGTCTCCTAGAGATGAACGTACTTTGGTGCGAAAAGTGCTAATCAATCCCAGAACAACAGCAAAGGACCTTGTGAAGATGCTGGAGGAAACAGGTACAAAAGTATCTATATCCACAGTCAAACGAGTCCTATATCGACATAACCTGAAAGGCCGCTCAGCAAGGAAGAAGCCACTGCTCCAAAACCGCCATAAAAAGCCAGACTACGGTTTGCAACAAAGATTGTACTTTTTGGAGAAATGCCCTCTGGTCTGATGAAACAAAAATAGAACTGTTTAGCCATAATGACCATCGTTATTTTTGGAGGAAAAAGGGGGAGGCTTGCAAGCCGAAGAACACCATCCCAACCGTGAGGCACGTGGTGGCAGCATAATGTTGTGGGGGTGCTTTGTGCAGGAGGGACTGGTGCGCGTCATAAAATAGATGGCATCATGGGAAGAAAAATTATGTGGATATATTGAAGCAACTGGCCATCACAAAGCCCTGACCTCAATCCTATAGAACATTTGTGGGCAGAACTGAAAATGCGTGTGCGAGCAAGAAGGCCTACAAACCTGACTCAGTTACACCAGCTCTGTCAGGAGGAATGGGCCAGAATTCACCCAACTTATTGTGGGAAGGTTGTGGAAGGCTACCCGAAATGTTTGACCCAAGTTAAATAATTTAAAGGCACTGCTACCAAATACTAATTTAGTGTATGTAGACTTCTGACCCACTGGGAATGTGATGAAAGAAATAAAAGCTGAAATAAATAATTCTCTCTACTATTATTCTGACATTTCACATTCTTAAAATAAAGTGGTGATCCTAACTGACCTAAGACAGGGAATTATAACTAGGATTAAATGTTGGGAATTGTGAAAAACTGAGTCGAAATGTATTTCGCTAAGGTGTATGTAAACTTCCAACTACAACTGTAAGTATTTTCACAAAGTAAACAACTGTAGTATATGCCCTTTCTAAGGTTTTAATGAGCAATTATTCAAAGCTGGATTACATACCTGCTGGTGCCTGCCTAGGCTGCTGGACCATAGAGACAGTGGAGGCATTCAGAGATACTGGCCAATGGGTGACAAACTATTGGTGGGAAGCATCTTGAGCATTCTCAAATTGATCCTGTGTGAGACAAACAGAGCCACCAGATCAAAAGCATCAACGTAATGTGAAATGAAACAACATTTAGACTTTCCACTCTTCAATTCTTCTGCAAGCTATGTTTTCTCTCTGTCAGGTTCAGAGGATCATCAGTGGTGAGAGAGACCATCTGTAGCCTACTGCAGTCTGATAGGAAGACGACCACCGAAGAGAATATCTGTAGCCTACTGGAGTCTGATAGGAAGACGACCACTGAAGAGACCATCCAGCAGAGCCACCAATGACTGATCCAATGTTAGTCAGGAGGAGATAGAGGGAGGTGGGCAGTCCTTCTCTAAAAAGTGACCGTTATGCCACGTTGCCACCACATAAGAACAAACACCCCTAACAATAGTCCTCTGAAACCCAAGCCGTGTCAGATTGCACACTCAAGTAGGACAGGTACCACACATCCCTGATGGCTTGGTTGGGGGACTTTCAAGGACATGACAGTAAAGAGTGGGACAAGGAGGGACGGACAGCAGGTGTTTATTTAGTCTAGAGACGGGAGATGTGTGAACTCTAATAATATAGTTTGAAAAGACAGAGGGTGGTTAAGTTACAGTCGACGTTGTAGGGAGACATGATTTCTCATTGGGTCACCTGTTACTATTGGTTGACACTTGACAATGAACCTTATTGTGCATCTAAAGCTGTTCTGCTCAATCAGTGAAAGGCAGCCAGGAGGAATTTCACAGGTTTATCTTTATCCTCAGGACTATAACTATTCCATGTCAACAAGACCTGGCAATACAGGGTATTAGGCTATACAGCTCTCTAGTGGCTGGCACAATAGGTTATAATGGAGAGGCTGACTTTGAGTCTCCTTCGTCTGGCTGCCTGCCAAGATGCATTGTCCCTCTACATAAGTGTCGTTATCTTCTCTCTCTATACAGTATTAAATGCAAAGTTGTCTAGCCACTACCATTTAATTGTGCACCGTGCTGATACTTCATGTGCACTATACTCTGTGTTTGCCTTTAAAAAAGGTCCCCCCTCCACAACGTTAAAACTATTTTCACGACCCTCCCATTGTACTGTGAAATAAAATTGCACACCCTCCCTCTTCATACAATTAACTCAAAATAATGTTTACGACCACAAATATCAATAATTGTAGCGACCCTGTGTTTATAAACGTGGATATCGACTTTGACACGTCAGCATGCTTTTGTAGCACGGTCGATGCCACGCAGGGCTATGGGCCAGAAGGTTGAGGTTTCGCCGACCACCATGGACAAGCTCCTTTTCCCTGCCTGTTTCACTAGGCCTACACTACGATCAGAACCGGCTGCAGACAATGATCAGCTACTGTAGGTTGAAATGAGATTTTCAACATTTAGATTTTAAAATCATATAAAATATACGCAAAACATACCGACTTTGGGCACATCAATATCATGGTTTGCATTTTCAACACCACAATAAATAGACCATGTCAATCTCCACAAACAGAAAATACATCCCTCTTTACCTTGTAGGCCTACGCAGTATCGAAGGTTTGGCTTGACGATCTCCGAATGTCATTAAATGGTCATTTTGGTGTTTTGTAACAGATGTCTCTTTCCATTCATCAAATGGCCTCTGCACAGTTTGGATTGATTGATTTGTCAAACAGCAGCCAAGCATCGATCATCATGTAGGAGTATGAATACCCTGACTTCTGCAGAGGCCGTATCACCGTAAATGCTGCACGGCCAATGCAGACATCGGATTGACCATGCAGCGCCTTTTAGGTTCTAGGTGCGGGAGGAATAGCCGCTTGGATTGGAGAGGAGGTGACGCGCCTGGCCATATTATTGTAGGACGACTTGGGAGAATGGTGATCCCCAACAGACAGCGCATCCCAGTAAAATATTAAATAAAATAGAAGTACAAATAAGGTATTTAAAAAAATGTTTTTTTATCTTTGTCATTATGGGGTATTGTGTGTTGATTAATGAAGAAACCAATTAATTTAATACATTTTAGAATAAGGCTGTAACGTAACAAAATGTGGAAAAAGGGAAGGGGTCTGAATACTTTCCGAATGCACAGGTATGCATAGGTAAATCTGCAAAAGAGCAAATGCAAACTAGGAGAAAAACGCACAACACTCCCATGTGCCTAATAAAAAACACACAACCCTCCCCAAAGTAAAAAATTAAGTTAGACAACCCTCCCCTATTTTGGTCCCCCCCCCTCCAGTGAATGTCGAACTGTCCTTAAGATAGTTATTTATGGAAAAATGACAAAGTATGCACAAAAGAGTAGAAGTAGAAGAATTGGAAACATAAAGTCATAAATGTTTTGCTTGTCTTTTATTTCATGATTAATATTCACATCACTAGTTAACAATGAATCACAATGAACATCTCTTTCATACCAAATTACATTACTCAAATCGAAAGGGAAACAATTAACTCCTCCTATCTATGACAGATGTTTACAATCCATTGTCTTCTGCATGCTCTTATGGTGTGCACTATGGAGAATAATACACACTGTAGGTGTGCTCTAAGAAGAAGCACAGCTATGGGCTCCTTGATGCTTTGCAGAAGCACACTACATAACACATGCCAAAAGACAGTTACTGTTAGTCTTACAAGGGGAGGATGTCTGGACAACATTCAAGGGCTGTGTGTGTCAGGTGCCGCATGTGGGAGCTTGACCTTCAACCTATCCTCAATGCCTGGTTCATGATTACAGTTGAGCACTCGGTCAGCTCACCAGTGACACAAAACATTTGGAAGAATATGCATTAAAATGGATGATTCTTTGTTTCTGGTAGATTTTCTACATATAGTAAGTCTAAGTGTAAGAGGCAGATAAAAGTGGTAATTTATTCAAGCAAATATCAGTTTATCCACTATAGAGTTGGAGTGGATAAAAGCACACCTAGACCATCCATTGAGAAGTTAACCATCGCTGAATGCTTAAGCTATTCACAGTCTGCTGCGGTCCCCATACTGGACTCGACACACACTTCCTACTGTCAGTCAAATTTATATTGAGTATAAGTGTCTTATTGTGATTTTTACAACAAAACAAAAAGTTCATACATATTATATTCATATCTTGCATCTTTAATATATTAAATTGTAAAAACATTCTTGTACTTCAGCCCTTTCTGAAAAAAGGCAGACTCCAGAAAGAAAACACTCTCCGGAAATGGGTTCATGAACGTCAAAGACATTTCTCAACATCCATAAAGACCCTAACATCAATACCTTGTTCTCCTGTGGTGATGAAAACGTGTGGATGTCTATATACAAACGAATGTGTGAAGACTGATGGAAGGGTGGTGGTGCAAGCAGCACTTAAGCGTTGGAAAGGTGAGTGTTCATAAAGGTGGTGCCTAACAGGCACAAGGAGAACAGACAGAGTGAGTGACCACTGTACCCAAAACATGACACCAAAGTCCACTAAACGTGACCGGTGAGCAAGGTTACCATCAAGGAGACTAAAAGACAAATCTGTTCATCCAATCACGGCAACAGTTCACTCAAACATACTGTAGAGCTCAAACGTGAAATGGACATGCCACTGTGCATTCAACGTGCTTTCGTCTGCTTTCATCAGTGTAAGGCTTAGTCTTCAGGAAGAATTCATTTCATTACAATTTTTGAACTAACCATGGGAATGTTGGGGGAAAGAATACCTTAAAAATATCATAAGGTGCTTTTGCTTTTCTTTCTCGATAATTTGATCACTTGCTCTTTGATTATCTCTGCCATTGACGTTCACTATTATTTCTTCCACTGCAGTGCACACACTCAAATAGATTCAGATTACACCCTACCGACAGTACAACAAATAAATCAAAGTAAAAGTGTTTTAGGGTGGGGGACACAAATATACTTTTTGGGGGGGAACTGTACACCTGTTACAGTTCAGCCTTGAGAATCTACAAGGCACAATTACACATTGAAAATCTGTGGCCATTATCCCTCTTGTTGGAGTAGTGTGATGGATATCTCCAAAAGGAACGGCAATTTTCATACTCTAAGAGCCAAACTAGCAGTATTTTAAAGGCCACCCGGGTGCCCTTGATCTTGATCCGGCAACGTACCACAAATCCGACAGACTCCACAGACGTCTAAATGTCTAAATGTTGATCACAAAATGAGACCATCCCAAAGATCGTTCAACTACTATACACACACACACCGGATCCTAATTCATAGTCATGTAATGTTATACAATTCCATCCGCCAACCTCTTTACAAAACCGATAGCAAGTTAGACAGAGTAATTAGCTTATATATATATTGCTATATATATTTGCTTGGTTAAGCAATTGTGCCCTATTGTTACACAATAATGTTACTATTCACAGTGGAACCAGTAGCATAAGCAGCCATTCAAATCAATTCATATTTAACAGTGGATTCCTTGAGAATAATTAAAATGTACATTGTTACATTGGAGATCAATGACCATCTTTGTCCTTCAAAAACTTCTCTTGATATTGACTTCAAATTGTATTTGTATTTTTACGATAATATTGTTAAATCTATCTAAATCTTGCTTTCCTTCAACATGGCTCTCTATTCGTCGTCCCTGTCCCAACGATTTGGCCAACACTACAGAGACTTGATCGTCATTGGAGTATCTCCACTCTCCTGGTGCAATCATAGGCCTTTCCTCACTTTGTATGCTGCCTCCTGCTTACTATTCTGTCCTGGCTCAGGCATCCAGTCTCTGTGCACAGACCCTGAGAGGGTTTTTCTCGCTCTCTCTCTCTGACTGTACCGTACTGTAGTTTACATGTGCGAGTACGGGTGTGTAAGAGGAAGTTGTATCCTCAACAAAGACCACTCACTGTATTGCTTTCAGAGAGATGTAACAGTAAAAGGAAAAAGGGTATATTGATGATTAAACAACAGAACAACACATCAGCTCATTGTTACAATAATTTACTAAAACACAATACAGAGTTTTTTTAAAAAGAGATGTTAAATATCCTACTGTTTGTAACAGCCTACTAGTTTCTTATTGTTTAGAGGGTTGTGTGGGGGGGTCACAGGTTTACAGAAGGTTATCTAGACATACTGAATTGGTTAAGTGAGGGGGTGACATATTAGCCGCTGTTCATTGGGATGACATAACAGTCCCACATGCTCACAATAAGGGGTGTTTCACTAATCATCATAATGTACTGTATAAGTGAAATCTGGGGTCCCTACAGTACAGGGGAGGCTATGCTCATCCAGAGGGTTAGATATGGTAAGGAAGGTTTTACATCTAGGGTTAGGCCTGTCACATACATAGCAGTGGCTCATTGTGATAGTCTATGACGAAAAAGTCATACTAATATACAGTGCGACACTGTAGGTGTTTGTGATTTTGATCAAGACTGCACTACTGTACGTATAAGAACAGTGCTTATAGGCTGGAACAAAAGAAGCAGGCGCTGACATAACTACAACAGAACACTGAGGGTCTAGATTCTAGAAGGTTCACTCTGAGGTCATACTACTCCCCTTATATTACAGCCAGGGCAATCCAGAAGAGACAAAACCTCACTGTACAGAAATACCTTCCTCTATCTGTCAACTCTGGTCTCTATACTTTAAAACTGGCTCTTCTGAGACCAGAAGACTAAGACAGATATTCAATGAGGGTAGAGAGTAGTGATGCGATACTGTATTGTGAGGTAAAAGGAATAAGTTGGAATGTGCTAAAGAAGTCCTTGTTCTGCTAGCATTCAGTATTTTTCCCCCTGCCCCATGGCTGGGTGACGAGGGGCTGGGTCGGAGCTGGAGGGTGTGGAGGAGGAAGCTGGCGGACCCCAGAGAAACACAGAGAGAGGTGCTGCGATGGGGGTGAGGGGGGGCTGCCAATCGGGGTGGGCCAAGAGATAAGGTCGGCGCCGTTGGTGGTGCGAGCCCGTGCGTTCTCGCGAAAGCTCAGCTTATAAGACTCAATCTGCAGGCAGATACAGACACAATGGAGAAAGATGGAGGGATAGGGGAGAAAATTAAGACGAGAAAGAGTGGAGGGAAGAGTAAACTGGTTAGACTTATGGCATAAAATAACGTACAAATGTTTTTGTACAGTATTTGTCATTTGTAGCAAGAAAGCTAAAAAGGAGCCTACTTCACAACAATCAGTTATCTCTCATCTGAGCACTCGGCAACGGAGGTAATCTCAAAGTTAAAGCTATGAGAGTGCATGACAGTGAAAGTGCTTGTTGGAGTAAGGGGCACCTACTTGTCTCAGGGATGCGTTTGTCCATGCCCATCGGGTCACCCCCAAAGGGATTAGGTTGAGGCGTGGCCTTATTCCCGTTCTCCTTAGCCATGCTTCCTGCACCTGTAGCTGGAGCTCCACCAGGGGGAGATGTTTTCCCTGCAGCTTTCTCTGGCATCCCCTCAGCCTGGAAACACACCAGCATCAGAATCAGACACACGCTGATGTTAATTAACAATAATTTGTTAATTGAAAAAGTGTTAATGCATTTCTAGAAGTTCAATGATCTTTTCTTTATCTGTTGTTAATTTTATGAAGCAGTAGTGAGGCTGGGTAATCATTACCGGTAATGCCATCTAGTGGACAAACTCCCATAATGCATGATGACATTGCTTGTTTTAACAGGATGAAATTGCTCTCTGTATGTGAGCAATCAGCATGTTCAAATGAAACTTTTCCACCACAACCACAAAGATGCTGTGTTTCTGTGTTTTGCAATAAACAATTGTTTCATAACTTCAAGCTTTCTGAAATGTTTTTAAATAAAACTTCCATGACCAAATCCTGGTTAGATAAAAATGTTAATGACTATGTGACTACAACAGAATGGTGACCTTACCTTGATTTGTCCATCCCCTGCCTCAAGGCCAATATTGTCCATTGACCCCACCTTGGGCTTTCCATTACCATTGCCATTGGCCTTAGCCTCAATCTTCACGTCTCCACCCCCTGTAGTGGACACACCTTAGTTACAAGTAGGGTAAGAAGAGAATTAATTTGGTATAGGATGCTTCCCAATGGAACCCTATTCCCTATGTAGTGCAGTACTTTTGACCAGGGCCCATGAGGCTCTGGTCAAACTAGTGCACTATGTAGGGAATAGGGTGCCATTTGGGATGTAGATATATTTTCCTAAATCATTAGGCGTCTTACCTGGCTTGTGCTTGATGTTATCCTTAGAGCCACACTTGGAGGTCACTTTGCTCATGTCCACCTTCTTATGCTGAATCTGGACCTGAATGCACGCAAACAAACAACACAAATGTTGAAGTATGAATGGCAAACATGAAACAACACCCACTCTGAAATTCACACACAATGCCTTGAATCACTCTCGCCCACCAATGTAACACTGATTATGACATTTGGACAGATAAAACGCTGAGGTACTGTAAATTGGAGAAGTAGGCAATTTGAAGTATCCATTTAAAAATATTGTTTGTCACTTAATAAGGAAAATGCTTGTTGAATGTAAAAGAGTGAGAGGCAGACAGAAAGCTAGTATCTCGTAGGCTAGTTAGTTGGGTGAGAAAGTTCACACAAACAGCACAGCACTCGGACCGAAACATTATTCACTGAGTATAAAAAGAATTAAGAACTTTCTATGACATAGACTGACCAGGTGAATCCAGGTGAAATCTATGATCCCTTATTGATGTCACTTGTTAAATCCAATTATATCAGTGTATATGAAGGGGAGGAGACTGGTAAAAAAATATATATATATTCAGCCTTGAGACAATTGAGACATGGATTGTGTATATGTGCCATTCAGAAGGTGAATGGGGAAGACAAAATATTTAAGTGCCTTTGAACAGGGTATGTTAGTAGGTGCCAGGCGCACCAGTTTGTGTCAAGAACGGCAACACGCTGGGTTTTTCACGCTCAACAGTTTCCCGTGTTAATCAAGAATGGTCCACCCCCCAAAGGACATCCAGCCAACTTGACACAACGGTGGGAAGCATTGGAGTCAACATGGGCCAGCATCCCTGTGGAACGCTTTCAAAATCTTGTAGAGTCCATGTCCAACTCAATATTAGGAAGGTGTTCTTAATGTTTGGTATACTCAGTGTATCTAAGCTGGTCAATAGGGCTGACCATATAATTAGAATGACTAGAACGTTAGGACATTACTCTGTCCAATCGAGCATGTCAGTGGGATATGGGGATGGAGGCAGCAGCCACATGGGACCACCATGTGTTGTACTTACATTCCCTCCACCAGGGACATGCTTGATATTATCCTTGGAGCCACAGCGAGAGGTGATATGGCTGAAGTCCAGTTTTTTGTGGACTATCATAACCTACAAAACAGCACAGTAGCAGAGGGGAATGGGTCACTATGATGAGTGTAGAATTAGTGGAGGATGGTGGAGGAGCAACCAGGATATAAAAGTGAAAGCAATTTGAAGAGCATACAGTAGGGTGTTAACTCTTACTTGCTCCTTGTAAGTAAAGTCAAGTCACACAACAGTCAGAAATGCTGGCTGGTCAGACATCAGTATTTACATGCAAATGAGCTCAAATCCAATTCTAGATGTGACTGAGAACTATTGCAGTGTTACTCTCTCTCTCACACACACACACCCAAACAGATATACTAGCCAGCCAGCTTTTCTCTGATATCAATTATTGATTTCAAAACATTGTCACACAGCAAGGGAACATCTGTTCAGAAACCTTGAATGAAAAGCACTAGTCTGCTTTCTGCATTTATTTTTTGCTTTGTATTCTGAGACGCCTGGTGTTAGATGATTTTGCGGCTCTGACGCAGGTAGCAGAACAGGCAGGCTGAGTCACCCTCTAAAACACACGGCCACAGCCAAAGTCTGTTAGTTCTCACAGCCTGTTCACACTGCCTCCAGTTCATATATCACTGAACTCAACTCACAGGTGTTGGACAACCAATGGCTACATTACTCTGCTATATCACTTGGCTTATGAGTGCTGGAGCTTGTTTCTGTATTGCTTATCTTGCACATTTTTTAGGCCCAACAGTTTACCCACCTGCATTGAAAGAATAGTAAGCATAACTTTTTCACTGCGACCGGTGATCAGTTTACCAACCTATTTTTGTACCACTACATCACTGATTCAAATCCTTAATTGAATCATACAAGACTAACAGGACTGTATAAAGGTTAAGGCTAAACTACGAAGTAAACCCAAATGAACATTAACAGTGGTATTGGTTGCACTACGAACTCAAAAGCCATCCAGGGCCTCTCAAATACTCAAGCTCGGGGCTCTTCTAAATGTACCAGGTGCATGGGAGGACCAGCGAAGGACAACGGTCCCTGTGGTGTTCTGTTATTTCATGATGAGAACGTTTCAGTGCCAAACAAATGGGATGGGTAGTGCCATGGTTGTAGAGGTCAGGTGAATGATGGCAAGGTCCTGTCTGTCTCTTTTTCTGTCTGTCTGTCAGTTAAGCTGTGCATTTCAGGGGATACAGAGACTTGTCATACACTGTCCACAACCATTCCACATTTTATACAGGAAAGCAACAGGTTATCATGAATAAGAAGAAAAGGTGAGAATGTGCATGAGTGAGTGTGTTAGAGTGTGACGTGTCTCTATTTATGTGTTTGTGTGTGTACAGGTAGGTTCAAATAGTCAGTGGACAAAAATATCCACTTATGTCATTTCCTTCAGTGTGATATCAGAGGAGAGAGAGTGGTTAGGCACACGGGTGAGAATGAAAGAGGGGTGTGTGATGATAGGGACTCACTTTGCCCGGGCCGTCTTTGGATTGGGAAGCCCCCGCCGAGGAGACCTGAGGGGAGACAACCACCCCTGGGTCAATACCAGGAGACAAGGCTGCCCTGGGCCCTGGGTCAGTACCACCAGTCAGGGCACAGGAGAGTGTGGTGGTGGGTGTATGGATGGAGGGAAGTGTTCTGCTTTCAGCTACACCACCTGTCTGTGTCACTGACGAGTTTCAAACCCAGGTCTCCTGCATGCCAGAAGAGTGCTTAGGCTCGCTAAACCAAAGCCTAGACATTGGCTCAGGGAGCCAATTCAACTCTTCAGTTCTCAGGCAAGATTAGTGGAAGTGTGTGCAGGGTTGGTACTGAAACTAGTTTTTTTAGATAGTTTTTCTAGGGAGTCTCCCTTATGCTTACATCACTGTGACAGGCAACCTTTTTGATGGATGGACACTGTCACAACCAATGCCATATGTAAAGACTGGACATGACAGCTATTTTCCAAGATGATCATCTGTATGAAAGGATTCCTCTTTTCAGAGTGATCTTTATGAATACAGGTGACAGCACCTTGTATCAGTCGGTCAAATGAGTGACGGCGGCTGTCAGTTGTAACGTAGAGAGACGAGAGAGAGAAAATAGAGAAAATAAAAAAGTTACAGAGAGGAAAAGGGGAGAGAACAGAAAGAGAACTACAGAAAGAAAAATAAAAGTAGAATTAGACAGATAGTTTGCTTGACATATTTTCTCTAGGGTTAGCATGCATTGTGCCACTATTCAGTTGAGGAGGCCAATAAAGGTGGCAATGACTAATGAGATGGTATATGGTCTTGTTATATGGTAGCAGTGGAGAGGTGAGGAGGTTTTAATAATATGGAATTTGTATGATAATTTGCTTGTGAGAAAACCCCTGCTATGAATGGCATTAGTTGGCAGCATTGAAAGCACTTTAAATATGCTAATACAAAAATGTCTATGTCTCATGTTGGTCTTCTTAAATAGACCCATCTCCACAAGCTTCCATGTACAGTACATCTCTATCCCTGGTTACCGCACCTTGCCGCCGGTAGGCTGGTACTTCATGTTGTCTGTGGAGCCGATCTTGGAGCGCACATTCTTTAGGTCCGGCAGGGGTGCGTTGATAGGTCTGGGAGTCCTAGGTGCTCTGGGTACAGGTGGCTTCCTCTCCATAGCAGTCTGCTTGGGCACTGGGGGTTTGGTGATGCGTCGGCGAGGCTGCTCCCCGTTGGTGGCAGGAGTGCTCGGAGCAGTGGCGGAGGTGCGAGGAACCCTGGGCTTGACTGGGGCAGAGAGAGCGAAAGGACATGAGGAACCATAGAACAGTACCCTCTAATGGCTGGAGCTGAGCTGATCGCGCACAACACTAACAATGATTTACTAGGAAACAATGGGCTGGAAGCTAACAAGTCCACAGGGAAGTATGAGGAACCACACTACTACTACCTACATACAGTAGATACAGTGGTCTCTGGTAGTTGGTTTTACAAGGCTGGGTCACCAGCCCCTGATTTGATGACTAATGAACATCTCAGAGGAGGAAACGACAGGATTGAGGGTTCAGTCAGTGTTTTCATTAACTGGAGCTACTGTGGAGACACAGGCAGCCCAATTCTGATCTTTTATTTCACTAATTGGTCTTTTGGATAATCAGGTCAGCTCTGAAAAAGTTCTGATGTAAAAAGATCTGATGTGATTGGTCAATTCAATTACTGAAAAAAAAAAGATCAGTAAACGCAGCCTAAGTTTCTGTTTCCCTCTGCATCCCTGTCTGTCTCTTAGCCACACATATCCACTGTGTTTGTCTCTCTGTGTAGTTATAATGACACTGTCAGGAGAGATTAAAACAGGATATCTGTCCTAACAATTTCAAAGAATACATTAAACTCCAGGGTGTTTTAGTTGTATACTGAGATAATTAGATTGTGTAGGTTGGTTGTTGTTACTTGGTGTTGTCTTCAGCGTACTAGGCTTCTTCACATCACTTGGCTTGATATCAGTCTTGGGAACTGTAGGGTAGAGGACATAACCAAGCTCACCTTACATGATTTAGACTTGTGAACAATGTATTGATCTGGGGATGACCAATGAATTCTGACTTTGGGTTTTTGAATATCACCATCATCAAGAATAAAGTACCTTAAAGAATGTAAGTTTGCACGGTACAGTTAGAGTTAGTGCTCACCAGTGTTGCGGCGCAGAGAGGGGGCACTAGCAGAGGGGCGTGGCCCAGCAGGTTTAGTAGTGACGGTTGTAGAGGAACCGTTCTTATTTGCCGTGCCGTTGGCCTTTGGCACAGGGGGACCGTTTTCCGGAGTCTGAGTAAGCAAACAGGAAAACAGAGAACGGTTGGTGTGGAAGAGAGCGCTGGACTAAAAGGAAAGTGATTAGGAAATGAGGGGAGCAAAGATTGGAAACAGAAATGAGATATTGGAAATGTACAGTATGCTGGGGTTTTCAGGGAGGTGATAGACAAGATTCAGTTTGTAGGACTACCCTAAATGGTGAAGAGACTGGACAGATGTCATAGTGCAGGGAGTTGGTGGTCCACAAACTATGAGTGAGAGTCAGTAGGTGGGCACTGGACAGTTATACGGCAGAACCAAACAAACGGGAGGGGGACAAGGTGCCAACCACAAAAGGGGAGGCCAGTGAGAAGACACCAGAGGAAAGTGGGAGGGAACTCACCATGGACTTGGTGACTTTAGGGGTTTGACTGGCAGCGGGCGTTGGCTGCTTGGTGCAAGCAGTGGGAGTGGTTGCCTTGGTAACAGGACTTTTTTTATTGGCAGAGCTGGAGGTGGGGGAGGAACGTTTTGGGGGGCCAGCTGCGTCCCCAGTGGACAAAGAGGTGGGCCGTGTTTTGGCAGAGTTTGGTTTGGTTGACCCAACAGCAGGCTGTACAACAACGTCACACGATAAAGGAGAAAAGAAACAAACCAAAAGCATAGAACAGAGGACAGGCAGGATAGTAAAGCAGCAGAAGCAGCATTCACTAACACCAAATCATAATCAAACCAAGAGCATCAGCAGAGCAAATTGGCAGTGACGAATTGCACATAAGCATGTGCATACAAACACACACAGACACACGCACACGCACACACACACACACACACACACACACACACACACACACACACACACACACACACACACACACACACACACACACACACACACACTAGAGATGGCAGTGACAGTTGCAGAAGCAGCTTGCTGAGATTAAATGAATGGCAACATTGTCCCAGCCTTTCCTTGACATACCTTGGCCTTACTGTCTGGGCTGGTGAGGTCCTGCTTGCTCCCGTTGGTTGTTGGGGACTTTGCAGTACCTTTCCCAGCCTTTTCGTTATTTTCAGCTTTGACCATCTTGTCAGTTTTCTCCCCATTTTCATTCTTCTCCATCTTCTCATCTTTGTTTGTCTTCTCTGGCTTGTCCACTTTTTCATTTGTATAATTCTTCTCCGTCTTATGGAACTTCTCTTCATCTTTGAGGATCTTGTCAGATTTTGAGGTCTTGTCCGCATTGTCGACTTTCTTAAATTCATCTTCTTTCTCTTTCTTCTCCATCTTGTCGGACTTCTCCGTCTTCTCAAATATGTTCAAGTTATCTGTCTTCGGGAAGAAATCTGCCTTCTCTTGTTTGTCCTTATTCTCTGCTTTCACTGTAAAGCAATAAAAACAGATACATATTTAGCAAACCTGCAATACTGTATGTAATATAAAAATACCAGAATTACTCTACGGATCAAATACAGGTAGAGAAACATTTCATAGTGCCAGACGCGCTTTCAGCCATGAGAGCGATCATATCTTATAGTGTGTTATTAACCTAACCACAGATTCAGACTGGCTTTAGCTTGAAAATCGAGCTACAACAATGCATCCTAAGAATGCCACCTAAGAATACCACCACCGTATATGGTCAACAGGACTTTGTACATGTTGCGGCTGTTCAAATAGGCAACTAAATGTCAATCCTCTAAAATCCTCCTGATTGATCGGCACAAAATACAAGCGTTCCGAATACTGCTGTCATATTTTACTCATATGATGATAATCTATCAGTGATAATATTTTGTACTACACCCCAGAGCAACTCATTGGTGTGGAAATAAGAGTGAGTTAACTACAGTGACCAGTCATGGCATGGTGGTGTGTAGTCTAGGCAGGGCTACAGAAAGTCAGGGCCAAGTCCAGGGCCGAGCAGGGCAGACAGAACAGCACATTGTTGGCATCGGCTCCTTATGTAACCCATCCTCAGTGACCTCTACAGAGAGAGAGGCTATGTCTGTTATGGCACCCTATTCCCTATGTAATTCACTACTTTTGACTAAGGCCCATAGTTTTCCTCTCTCAGGCTGTATCCCAGGGTACCATTTGCGATACAACCCGAGCGAGAAAAACCAACTTGTTAAATGGATTAGGAAATGTGGGACAGATTAAGTTGGGTCAAAAGATGACCCATTGACGTAATGACTGAATCCGCTTTTCAAAGAAAATTCTGACCAATTAGTTGACTAGAGCATCAAAATTTAAAAAGACAGCGAGTGCAAATGGATTGTAAGTTTACGGTAGATAGATACCAGTTCAATGCGTCAGACAAGATCATGGATTTGCCACAATGGTACAAAACCATGAGCCAATCGAAAAATGGATCAAATGATTGAGTACAGTATACAGGACTGGCCTTGTTGTGCCCATGGTTGGCTTTAGGAGCCCTGGTTCCAGTAACTGTCATACACTATAGACCAAGGGTAGGCAAATAGATTCAGCCGAGGGCCAATTTTCATCAGAGCAGAGGGTCTAGGGGCCAGAACATAATTATAATTATAATCATTTGTACACAACAAATTGACTACAACTAAGCCCAAAAAAGATTGTAAAAAATAACTAATTTCATACCTTGGTTACATACGTCTCTTTTTTATTTGTGGGAATTATTTATATGTTTCTTTATTTATTATTTATATATTATAATTATTTGTTTGAAACAGATTTCCTGAATTAAACTCATTCTTAGCAGAATTTCTGGTGATTTTACATTTAAATATACACCCCAGAGCAAATATACACCCCAGAGCAACTATATATATATACAGTACTAGTCAAAAGTTTGGACACACCTACTCATTCAAGAGTTTTTCTTTATTTTTACTATTTTCTACAAAATATGAAATAACACATATAGAATCATGTAGTAACCAAAAAAGTGTTTAAAAAATCTAAATATATTTTATATTTTGAGATTCTTCAACGTAGCCATCCTTTGCCTTGATGACAGCTTTGCACACTCTTTGCATTCTTTCAGCCAGCTTCACCTGGAATGCTTTTCCAACCGTCTTGAAGGAGTTCCCACATATGCTGAGCACCTGTTGGTTGCTTTTCCTTCACTCTGTGGTCCAACTCATCCCAAACCATCTAAATTGTTTTGAGGACGGGTGATTGTGGAGGCCAGGTCATCTGATGCAGCACTCCATCACTCTCCTTCTTGGTCAAATAGCCCTTACACAGCCTGGAGGTGTGTTGGGTCATTGTCCTGTTGAAAAATAAATGATAGTCCTACTAAGCGCAAACCAGATGGGATGGCGTATCGCTGCAGAATGCTATCGTAGCCATGCTGGTTAAGTGTGCCTTGAATTCTAAATGAATCACTGACAGTGTCACCAGCAAAGCACCCCCACACCATCACACCTCCCTCTCCATGCTTCACGGTGGGAACCACGCATGTGGAAATCATCCGTTCACCTATTCTGCGTCTCACAAAGACACGGTGGATGCAACCAAAAATCTCTAATTTGGACCAAAGGACAGATTTCCACCTGCCTTGTCATGTTTTGTCATTGATCATCATGTCTTGTCCCTGTGCTTCCCTCTGCTGGTCTTATTAGGTTCTTTCCCTCTTTCTATCCCTCTCTCTCCCCCTCCCTCTCTCCCTCTCTCGCTCTCTCTCTCTATCGTTCCGTTCCTGCTCCCAGCTGTTTCCCATTCTCCTAACTACCTCATTTACTCTTTCACACCTGTCCCCTATTTTACCCTCTGATTAGAGTCCCTATTTCTCCCTCTGTCTTCCGCTTCTGTCCTTGTCGGATTCTTGTTTGATGTTTGCTGTTCTGTGTCCTTGTTCCGCCCTGTCGTGTTTTTGCCTTCTTCAGATGCTGCGTGTGAGCAGGTGTCTATGTCAGCTACGGCCTGTGCCTTCCTGAAGCGACCTGCAGTCTGTGGTCGCGTCTCCAGTCGTTCCTCTCTTCTGACGAGAGGATTTCAGTTTCCTGTTTTGGATTTACCTTTGATAATATCCAGGAGAATCATTGTTTGTTTAAGACTGGAATAAAGACTCTGTTTCTATTACGTCGCTTTTGGGTCCTCATTCACCAGCATAACATGCCTAATGTACATTGCTCGTGTTTCATGGCCCAAGCAAGTCTCTTCTTCTTACGGGTGTCCTTTAATAGTGGTTTCTTTGCAGCAATTCGACCATGAAGGCCTGATTCATGCAGTCTCCTCTAAACAGTTGATGTTAAGATGTGTTTTACTTGAACTCTGAAGAATTTATTTGGGCTGCAATTTCTGAGGCTGGTAACTCTAATGAACTTATCCTCTGCAGCAGGGGTACCTTTGGGTCTTCCATTCCTGTGGCGGTCCTCATGAGAGCCAGTTTCATCATAGCGCTTGATGGTTTTTTTCAACTGCACTTGAAGAAACTTTTAAAGTTCTTGACATTTTCTGAATTGACTGACATTCATGTAATTTCTCTTTGCATATTTGAGCTGTTCTTGCCATAATAAGGACTTGATCTTTTACCAAATAGGGCTATCTTCTGTATACCACCACTACCTTGTCACAACACAACTGATTGGCTCAAACACATTAAGAAGGAAAGAAATTCCACAAATGTACTTTTAACAATGCACACCTGTTAATTGAAATGCATTCCAGTTGACTACCTCATGAAGCTGGTTGAGAGAATGCCAAGAGTGTGCAAAGCTGTCATCAAGGCAAAGGGTGGCTACTTTGAAGAACCTCAAATATAAAAATATATTTTGATTTGTTTAACACTTTTTTGGTTCCTACATGATTCCTTATGTGTTATTTCATAGCTTTGATGTCGTCACTATTATTCTACAATGTAGAAAATAGTAAAAATAAAGAAAAATCTTGGAATGAGTAGGTGTGACCAAACTTTTGACTGGTACTGTATATATACCGTTCAAAAGTTTGGGGTCACTTAGAAATTTCCTTGTGTTTGAAAGAAAAGCACATTTTTTGTCCTTTAAAATAACATCAAATTGATCAGAAATACAGTGTAGACATTGTTAATGTTGTAAATGACTACTGTAGCTGGAAACGGCAGATTTTTTATGGAATATCTACATAGGCGTACAGAGGCTCATTATTAGCAACCATCACTCCTGTGTTCCAATGGCACGTTGTGTTAGCTAATCCAAGTTAATAATTTTAAAAGGCTAACTGATCATCAGAAAACCCTTTTGCAATTATGTTAGCACAGCTGAAAACTGTCGTCCTAATTAAAGAAGCAATAAAACTGACCTTATTTAGACCAGTTGAGTATCTGGGGCATCAGCATTTGTAGGTTCGATTACAGGCTCAAAATGGCCATAAACAAAGAACATTCTTTTGAAACTACTCAGTCTATTCTCATCAGTCTATTCTTGAAGGCTATTCCATGCGAGAAATTGCCAAGAAACTGAAGATCTCGTACAACGCTGTGTATTACTTCCTTCACAGAACAGCGCAAACTGTCTCTAACCAGAAAAGAAAGAGGAGTGGGAGGCCCTGGTGCACAACTGAGCAAGAGGACAAGTACATTAGAGTGTTTAGTTTGAGAAACAGACGCCTCACAAGTCCTCAACTGGCAGCTTCCTTAAATAGTACCCGCAAAACACCTGTCTCAACGTCAACAGTGAAGAGGCAACTCCGGGATGCTGGCCTTCAAGGCAGAGTTCCTCTGTCCAGTGTCTGTGTTCTTTTGCCAATATTTATATTGGCCAGTCTGAGATATGGCTTTTTCTTTGCAACTCTGCCTAGAAGGGCTCTGTGCAGGGCTCCTTTGCAGGCCAGTCAAGTTCTTCCACATCGATCTTGACAAACAATTTCTGTATGGGCCTTGCTTTGTGCATGGGGGCACTGTCATGCTGAAACAGTAAAGGGCCTTTTCCCAAACTATTGCCACAAAATTGAAAGCACAGAATCGATTAGAATGTGCACAGAATCGTCTAGAATGTCATTGTATGCTGTAGCATTAAGATTTCCCTTCACTGGAACTAAGTGGCCTAGCCCGAACCATGAAAAACCGGCCAAGACCATTATTCCTCTTCCACCAAACTTTACAGTTGGCACTATGCATTGGGGCTGGTAGCGTTCTCCTGGCATCCGCCAATCCCAGATTCATCCGTCGGACTGCCAGATGGTGAAGCGTGATTCTTCACTCCAGAGAACAAGCTTCCACTGCTCCAGAGTCCAATGGCGGTGAGCTTCGCACCTCTCCAGCCAACGCTTGGCATTGATCTTAGTCTTGACAAACCGTTCTTGTGCTGATGCTGCTTCCAGAGGCAGTTTGGAACTCTGTAGTGAGTGTTGCTGACGAGGACAGACAATTTTTACGCTGTACGACCTTCAGCACTCGGCAGTCCCGTTCTGTGGCCCAACTGACTTATTGGGAAGGTGGCATCCTATGATGGTGCCATGTTGAAAGTGACTGATCTCTTCAGTAAGGCCATTCTACTGACAATGTTTGTATATGGAGATTGCATGACTGTGTGCTCAATTTTATACACCTGTCAGCAATGGGTGTGGCTGAAATAGCCGAATCCACAAATTTTAAGAGGTGTCCACATACTTCTGCATATATATATACATATATTTTTTACTACAAACTTCAGGGGACCAAAAGAGATCACTGCCTGTTGCTGACCTGTGCTATAGACTAATATAGAGCTGTTCTGTATGCCTGGCCAGTGGTGTAAACATACACTATATAGAGCTGTTATGTATGCCTGGCCAGTGGTGTAAACATACACTATATAGAGCTGTTATGTATGCCTGGCCAGTGGTGTAAACATAGACTATAGACACTATAGACTAATATAGAGCTGTTCTATATGCCTGGCCAATGGTGTAAACATACACTATAGACTAATATAGAGCTGTTATGTATGCCTGGCCAGTAGTGTAAACACATTGTCACATAGAGCATGACTAACACACAGGGACATGATGGTGCTCATGACATTTTACTGCAGGCGACCAGCATTACACACCAGACTCACACACACATATACACGCATACACATGCATGCACACACCCACCCCCACACACATACAAACGCATGCACACACACACACTACTGTATATGAAGTGATGATGCATATAGCTCATTTGCTAGAATTAGTAAATGTGTGCATATTATACAGGATGTCTTTGAAATGACCTTGCATTATATAAAAACACACAGCCACATAAGCAGAGGGATTATTTCCCCATGACTTTCATCCATGAGGTAGAAATGACCCTTGTTACAGCAGGAGGATGCTGCCAGCTATTTCTGCTTGCTCCCTACTGTCGCTAGTTGAAGGATGCAGATGTATCATTGTCATGATGGTGTCTTTGTGAGATATATAGCAATAGGCTAGCTGAAGGTGAAAGAGAGCTCTAATACTGTGTGTACAAAACATTAAGAACATCTTCCTAATATCGAGTTGCTTTTGCCCTCAGAACAGTCTCAAGTTGTCAGGTTATGGACTCTACAAGGTGTCGAAAGGTTTCCACAGGGATGCTGGCTCATGTTGACTTCAATGCTTCCCACAGTTGTGTCAAGTTGACTGGATGTTCTTTGGGTGGTGGACCATTCTTGATACACATTGGAAACTGTTGAGCGTGAAAAACTCAGCAGTGTTGCAGTTTCGGACACAAACTGGTGCGCCTGGCACCTACTAACATACCCCGTTGAAAGGCACTTCAATATTTTGTCTTGCCCATTCACCCTCTGAATGGCACAAATACACAATCCATGTCTCAATTGTCTCAAGGCTTAAAAATCGTTATTTAACCTATCTCCTCCACTTCATCTACACTGGTTGAAGTGGATTTAACAAGTGACATCAATAAGAGATCACAGCTTTCACCTGGATTCACCTGGTCAGTCAGTCTATGTCATGGAAAGAGCAGATGTTCCTAATGTTTTGTACACTCAGTATATAGTGCAAGCAAAATGGCCTCAGGCTCCAGACTGCCTGCTTGTCTAGTGTTATTGAATCTAAGTGTATATATGAAAAACACAGAGTAGTCATGCAATTTGAAAGCATTCCCAAGAGTCCCCAGTCCCCACATGGTGCCACCAGAAATGACTACTTTCTGTTTAAATGGATACCCAGAATCAATTTCAAATCCATCACACACCCTTCCTTTAGTGCTAGCCACTTGTTGGAGTGCCACTTGATGTGATGTATCACTGAACAACAGTCATCTGAAGAGATGGGAGTTTGAGATGGTAAATTAACCTCAGCATTTCAATAGACATTCATATTCAGAGGAACTTGACACACATACTATTAATTCTGTATAAAACCCCAGACCTCCTCAACGATGGTATTCTGGTGCCTGTGACATTTTGTCAAAGCAAAATGTTGATGGAGGGGAGACACAACAATGGATGTACACATTTCCTTTCAATTATTCTTTCTGAATTGTAAACCCTCCCGCTCCCTTAAAACCCTAAATTGTTTTAGAAGCACATCATCCTAGTACAAATATACCAAAAATCTGAACTTCTAGTTGTTGTTGTTTTTTTTTTACATACATTCTTCTTTTGGCTACTTCCATTTTCTCTCTCAGCACTCCATCATAGTTAAAACAAACAGCCAGCCCAGACGAATACCACTGCCCACTGATCTATCTGGTCAGGCATCACAAATAAACTCCCAAATCTATGTACTTAAATCAGTGTACACCATTATATACATAACCAATGAGAGATAGAGGAACCAGGTCTAAGGTGTATATGAGCAACATGTTATAACAGAGCTAGTCCAAACACCAAGAGGAATAGGCCTCAAATCATATCAGTCACCTACCCTCAATGGAGCTTTTGGTATTGATGCTGTTGAAGGTTTTTCCAGTGAGGGGAACCGGCAGTAGAACACTCTCACTCTGGCTCTGTGACATCCCATTACCAGTACCTTTCCTGGGGGGAGGGGAGTTGGGGGCCCTGACAGGGCTCAGTGGGGACAGAGGAGAGAGTGTGGGCGACACAGTCTTTCTCTCCTCCCCCACTGTCAGAGAGCGTTGCACAGCCGAGTGTGGAGACTTGGACCCCATAATGTTACTTCCAGGCGAGGGCAGGTCCACTAGTCCGCCAGGCTGCACTGGGTACTGGGAGAAGTCAAAGCTACCCGGCACAGACAGGTGGGAGCAGTCAGAAATGGCGCGCCTCACGGCTTTGTGTTGCTGCTCGGTCCCTCCTCCTCGAGGTAAAGTAGGCTCCGTGTCCTCATCACTGTCTTCAGAGAAGTTAGAGTAGTTGTCGTTGACAACACCAATGACACAGTAGTTGTCTGCAGGTGCAGGTGCAGAAGTCTGAACAGCAGGCTTAAGGCCTGTGTGGGGTGGCCCAGAGAAGGAGGGATTCCATACACAGTTGTCCACCTTTTGTGTGTTGGGGAATGGTGAGGCGTCAAGCTGCACAGCAGGTGACACCCGCAGGGCTGCAGCTCCATTGGCCCTGTGTTCTTGTCCCGGGGTAGAGAAGAGTTTCCCAGGGCAGGCTGGAAAGGGCGAAGAGGAGACGGAATTTGTGGGGCTCTCCCAAGCACTGCCCAGACCCAAAGGTGCCCCGAGTCCAACACCCATCCTCCCTGGCACCTTGAGGTCAGACGACTCCACCTTGAACCCTGATCCAGATGAAGGTCCATCAAAGAGGCTTGACAGCTTGTCCTCGTCGGTTAGTCTGGGTGCCCCTGGGCTGCCCCCGAAACATTGTGGTCCCATCTGGTCCTGCTGCCGGTCCCAGCCCTGAGGGGCCTGCTGAGGAGGCGCCATAGAGACAGAGGGCACCTTGCCCAGCTCAGTATACTCACAGCGCTGTCCACCTCCACCACTCTGCTGCTGCTGATTGGAGAGAGAAGACATCCTCACCTCTCTCTCTCTTCTCTCCGCTGCTTCTAGATTCTTCTAGAATCTTCTAGATTCTTCTAGAAAGCAAAATAAAGGAATCTTCCTTTGGCTGTAAGGAAGGTTGTTAATGTACTCTATCTGTGGTATTTGGTGTTTCTGTGAAGTACAGCCTATTTGTGTGCTGGTGTAGTAATTGTGTGTTTCTCTCTGTGTCTGTGCTCTGAACTGATCAGATGAAGCTGTGAGGCTGAACTGAATGCTGCTCCCTCTCCTCTCTCTCTCTCTCCCTCTCTCTCTCCATTTCTCCCCCTCTCTGACATCACAGCCCTAACAGAGCTTTGGTCACATGACTCCATGGAACATATCCCCATTCGCTAGAGCAGATTCTCAACTCATGCCTTCGAGCAGTAAGCTAAGTCACAAACACACAAACACACACACACACACAAACACACAAACGAACATCACTGACACACACACAAACTAATACACACACCCTCCCTTGGTGTCCTATAAACCACAGCTCTGACTCCTCATTGACAGGCAGCTTGGCATTACATTAGAAACACAGAAAAGAGAGAGAAAGAGAGCAGCTTTGGGAGATACAGGGCCAGTTTCCACTGCCATTCTACTTGAATGAATTTGTCTTCTCTATAACAGCATCCATTAGTGCTACACATCTCTTCCTGGTTCTGGTGGTATAAATTTGCTTTCAATGCTGTTCTGTCATCTCCAATTCTTCACTTAGTTCCATGCCCACTACTGTACCCACTGCCCCTCTCCTCCCCCCTGCCTTCCTGCCCCCGTTAGGGGCCCTGGGTGTGCATCTCTGGCTCATGGCCCCGCCTGGAGCATTTGACTCTTTTGTTTATTGTGTTTGTTGTTTGTGGACTTGGTTGTGGACACTGTGTTCCTTCTGTCTGCTGTTGCCACATGCTGTGGGCTACTCTGTTAGGACGGTATTGAACGACTGGCCTCGAAAAGAGTGTGCCGACCTTCTTCACACCAACACCCTGTCCAAACGTTCACTCTAACATCCCTGGTTCAGTCCTGTACTAGACCCCTCCCTCTTCGCAATTGTCCTGGATGGCAGGCAAAAATAATTAAATCTCTGATGACATCCCTCCCTTCCACCCCCCTGCCACCATCCCACCTCCAGCTGCATGAGGAAAAACGAATTCAATATAAATGATTGAAGGTGACTTAATCCCCCCCAAAACAGTCCACCATTTACTGTAGGAGGGGATAGTCAAAGAGGGGATGCATTGTTCAAGGAGTACAGTACAGTGGGGTTGATATGGGGAAAATGCTGAACATATTGGAATCACACAGGACATTGTCAACTTCTGAGATCATGTGCCGCTAGCATAAGCGATATTATATTTCAATAATATCACATTTGAATTCACACTGCAAAATCATGATGGCAATTGTTTGAGTTGATCACATAAGATACTAATGCACTGATGCAACACTCCTCAGATAAGTATACAAATGCACTATACTGAAGCCTCACTGGTCAACATATTTCCCAAACAGCAGTGTTTTCTACAGCCCTACACACAATATTAGGGAAAAGTTGGACAACACACTGCAACACGTCTGTCTATGACAACAGTCAGCCTCATTCCCAAATCAGAGCCCTTGTCTCTGTTCATTACATCACTCTAATGGTCCTGTTTCTCATGAATAGACATTGTTATGCAAGACCCATGTCCAACATATTCCTCTGTCTGTTTATGTTTACATCTCTTACAGAAAGATTTACATTTACATTTACATTTAAGTCATTTAGCAGACGCTCTTATCCAGAGATGACTCTAGCTTTAACTACACGTATAATCCACATTATTATTTATTTTATTTTATTTAACCTTTATTTAACTAGGCAAGTCTGAAACTCTTAAGGATCCGCCCCTTTTTTCAATTTTCGTCTAAAATGACATACCCAAATCTAACTGCCTGTAGCTCAGGACCTGAAGCTAGGATATGCATATTCTTGATACCATTTGAAAGGAAACACTTTGAAGTTTGTGGAAATGTGAAATTAATGTTGGAGAATATAACACATTAGATCTGGTAAAAGATAATACGAAGACAAAAACTAGTTTTTTGTATTTCTTTTGTAACATCATCTTTGAAATGCAAGATAAAGGCCATAATTTATTATCCCAGCCCACGCTCAATTTAGATTTTGGTCACTAGACGACAGCAGTGTATGTGCAAAGTTTTAGACTGATCCAATGAACCATTACATTTATGTTCAAAATGTTGAATCAAGACTGCCCAAATGTGCCTAATTGGTTTATTAATAACTTTTCATGTTCATAACTGTGCACTCTCCTCAAACAATAGCATGGTATTATTTCACTGTAATAGCTACTATAAATTGGACAGTGTAGTTAGATTAGCAAGAATGTAAGCTTTCTGCCAATATCAGATGTGTCTATGTCCTGGGAAATATTCTTGTTACTTACAACATCATGCTAATCACATTAGCGCACATTATCTCAACTGTCCTGAGGGTGGGACACCGAACAAATTCTTATTTAAAATGACGGCCTACCCCGGCCAAACCCTAAACCATTAAACACAATCTTATATAATCGTCATGAAAAATACAGAGATCTGTACAAACAAACATTGCACAAATCATTTCAGTTCAAGGCCAAGTATGATGGTAAATATCTAACTGCAGAGAACCAAACATTCTCTTTTTTGGAAATAGATCCCCTCTCCACTCCAATTATAATAGATCCCCTCTCCACTCCAATTATAATAGATCCCCTCTCCACTCCAATTATAATAGATCCCCTCTCCACTCCAATTATAATAGATCCCCCTCTACACTCCAATTATAATAGATCCCCTCTCCAATTATAATAGATCCCCTCTCCACTCCAATTATAATAGATCCCCTCTACACTCCAATTATAATAGATCCCCCTCTACACTCCAATTATAATAGATCCCCTCTCCACTCCAATTATAATAGATCCCCTCTCCACTCCAATTATAATAGATCCCCTCTCCACTCCAATTATAATAGATCCCCCTCTACACTCCAATTATAATAGATCCCCTCTCCACTCCAATTATAATAGATCCCCTCTCCACTCCAATTATAATAGATCCCCCTCTACACTCCAATTATAATAGATCCCCTCTCCACTCCAATTATAATAGATCCCCTCTCCACTCCAATTATAATAGATCCCCCTCTCCACTCCAATTATAATAGATCCCCCTCTACACTCCAATTATAATAGATCCCCCTCTACACTCCAATTATAATAGATCCCCTCTCCACTCCAATTATAATAGATCCCCCTCTCCACTCCAATTATAATAGATCCCCCTCTACACTCCAATTATAATAGATCCCCCTCTCCACTCCAATTATAATAGATCCCCTCTCCACTCCAATTATAATAGCCCCCGATGCCACTAAGCCATTTTCCATATGTTCCAGTGTACCAGTTCCAGTGTAATACGTCTGTATCCAGTGTGAGTGATATGTCTGTGTCCAGTGTGAGTGATAGTGTTAGTGTTAGTGATATGTCTGTGTCCAGTGTGAGTGATAATGTTAGTGATATGTCTGTGTCCAGTGTGAGTGATATTGTTAGTGATATGTCTGTGTCCAGTGTGAGTGATAATGTTAGTGATATGTCTGTGTCCAGTGTGAGTGATATTGTTAGTGATATGTCTGTGTCCAGTGTGAGTGATATTGTTAGTGATATGTCTGTGTCCAGTGTGAGTGATAATGTTAGTGATATGTCTGTGTCCAGTGTGAGTGATAGTGTTAGTGATATGTCTGTGTCCAGTGTGAGTGATAATGTTAGTGATATGTCTGTGTCCAGTGTGAGTGATATTGTTAGTGATATGTCTGTATCCAGTGTGAGTGATATTGTTAGTGATATGTCTGTGTTCAGTGTGAGTGATATTGTTAGTGATATGTCTGTGTCCAGTGTGAGTGATAGTGTTAGTGATATGTCTGTGTCCAGTGTGAGTGATAGTGTTAGTGATATGTCTGTGTCCAGTGTGAGTGATAATGTTAGTGATATGTCTGTGTCCAGTGTGAGTGATAATGTTAGTGATATGTCTGTGTCCAGTGAATACCAGTATAACAACCAATTCTAATGAGCACAATCACCTCATACCATAACAGCCTTTGAGCAGAGAGGAAGTATGTCAGAGAATTCTATTTCTGGAATCCAACCTCCAGACTGTCACACCCCATTTTTTTCATCTCAGCAGTCCTGAGTTGTTCCATCTCCACGGAAACCGCCTCCCATATCCATGGCAACAAGCACCCAGTCAAAGAGAGGCTGCTATGATGTGGAAGTAGAGAGAAAAGGCAAAGGAAGGATGGAGAGATGGAGAGGAGAAGGACTCCAAATGAACACAATAATAAAGAAGGGAAGAGGAGAAGTAGAGGTAGGGACATATAGAGAGAGGACTCCAAATGATGGAGAGAAAGGACAAAGGAAAAGACGGCGGGAGACTCATCTCACTACACTCATTCCTTCCCACGTCTTCCTTGGTAGCTTACAATCCATCTTGTGGAATGGCAACAAAATCGGGTTAGATGAAGTCAAATAAAGTGTCACATCGAATGAAGTATCAGAGTCATGAATTCACACATCTGATGGTCCAGTGGACTGATCCGGATACACTAATTAAACAAAATCCAATCATTCTGCCAAATTATGCCCCTAAACGAAAACAGGGGGAAAAAATGGATAGGCTTGAGACATGGAAAAAGACCACACTGGCTGAGTGGAGTTTAGTATTGGCTTTGTAGACATCATTTGCCTGGCTGAGAAATCAGAACACATAACCGTGAGGAAATGCAGTGAGCTGTCTTTCAATGAACTCCTGTAATAATCAATGAGCGTCACCAGAAATGTTATTATTGGAAGCTGCTTTTTCGAATCAAAATGATCAGAATTGTGAATATATTTGCAGTATGATATGTTTTGATCATAGTTATCAACCTTAGTTATTAGCTATCATAGTATAATTGATCTAGTTTCAACAACAAGAATGTTGCCCATATGGGCATAGTGACCTAGTCAAATGTCTGTACCTTTTTTAAGACCAAAAGCTCATACAAATGGTTAGCATTTGAGATGACTACTATTGTTTTTCAAGTGTCCTCGTTTTGATCCTGCTATCATTCAATATGTTCAGCTTCAGGCCTATTGTACTGACAACATGAAATCTTATTCTCAATCCAAGATCCAAGCACTTGTTTCCACAAGAGGAAAGTGATTACATTGATATTCTCTGGTTTGAAGCTTAAAATCAATTAAACGTTTTATTCAGGTTATCATAATGACAACTTATCTAGTTTTCATTATACTGAAAAGTTTTTTCATTTTCATATTAGTGTGCTCTTTTAGATAGCGAGTGGCTAAAAGTAGGACTGTGGTTCCCAGTGAGGCTGCCTCAAGCAGAATCTTCACAGGTGTGTTCTCGCTTTATCATTCTGTAATATTCATGAGGTATCTTGAGCCAGCTAGACCACATTCACATTCACAGCTACAGATAAAACTTTGATATAACCACCAGTCATTTATTGAACCACCAGATGATGGCCCCATTGGTCAATTAAAGGTGAATTATGCAGAAATCGCTCTCCCATTTCCGGGTTCCTAAAATGTCAGTTTTTGTGACAAAACAAGCAAGTATAGTATAGAGAATCATTGTACCATCTAAACCGCTGTGAAATATATTTTCCATAACCAAAAACATTGTATTTTCAGTTGTTTGAAGCTGGAGTAGAAAACTGAAAGTAAAAGACGCAAAAACTAAACTTAAGAGCGGGAAGCATAGAAATAGTGCACATAGAACAGCTCTATCGCTTCGTAGACTAGCTTTCAATGAGAATGACAGATCTATATCTCACATTTCTTTGTGAATTTGGTCAGGTCTCCCAAAAAGTTACATATTGCAACTTTAATAAATCATGAAAAATAGCAGGGATTTTCAATCTTATAAACAACACTAAAATAGCACCTGTCCTTTTACTTGGCTTCAACATATATGGTCCAGTGTGATGATATTCACTGTGAAACACAGAATTGCACTTAAAACCGACAGCATGATGATGAAGTATTTACTGAAAGGTACCTACGACGTAAAAAAAGAAAGACTGCACAGCACTGCCCGTCTCAATCAGTACCATAGTGGCGACTGTGGTAGCTATATGCTTTGCCAGGCTGGGCATGCTCTTTTGGATGGTCTCTTTGTTTAGCTGGTGGCAGGATGGTCTGTGCTCGGCTGACCAGAATAATGACTATGCAGCAGGGCCGAGCAGTACCAGTACACAGACCTTTGGTGGAGTGCTGTGATAACCCTGACTGCAGTACCGCGCCGCACAGCCACTAAGCGTCTGCCTCCCTCTGCCTACTGCACACACCCTGATCACCGGCTATAAAAAGACAGGTTGTGTGCTTTACGTAACTGCAAAAAAAGTCCCAGCCATCAATATTGCATTAGGGAGAGGAGGATGGAGAGGGAGGGAGGGAGGGAGGGAGGGAGGGAGGGAGGGAGGGAGGGAGGGAGGGAGGGAGGGAGGGAGGGAGGGAGGGAGGGAGGGAGGGAGGGAGGGAGGGAGGGAGGGAGGGAGGGAGGGAGGGAGGGAGGGAGGGAGAAAGAGAGTTGGAGAGGGCGTAGGAGAGGGGTTAGGAAGAGAGAGAGAGAGAGAAATGAGAGAGAGAGGAGAGAGAAAGAGTAAGAGAAAGAGAGAGAGGAGAGAGAAGAGTCAGAGAGAGAGGAGAGAGAAAGAGTAAGAGAAAGAGAGGTAGAGAAAAGAGAGACAAAGAGAGAGAGGAGAGAGAAAGAAAGATGAGAGAGAGAGGAGAAAGAAAGATGAGAGGAGAGAGAAGAAAGACAAAGAGAGAGAGGGGAGAGAAAGAGGGAGAGAGATGAGAGAGAGGAGAGAGAAAGAGGGAGAGATGAGAGAGAAAGAGAGAGAGGAGAGAGAAAGAGGGAGAGTAAGAAAAAGAGAGGAGAGAGAAAGAGAGAGGAGACAAAGAGAGGAGAGAGAAAGAGAGAGAGATGAGAGAGAAAGAGAGAGAGGAGAGAGAAAGAGAGAGAGAGAGATGAGAGAGAAAGAGAAAGAGAGGAGAGAGAAAGAAAGAGGAGAGAGAAAGAAAGAGGAGAGAGAAAGATAGAGAAGAGAGAAAGAAAGAGGAGAGAGAAAGATAGATAAGAGAGAGAAAGAGAGAGGAGAGAGAAAGATAGAGAAGAGAGAGAGGAGAGAGAAAGATAGAGAGAGGGGAGAGAAAGAGGGAGAGAGATGAGAGAAAGAGAGAGAGAGGAGAGAGAACGATAGAGAAGAGAGAGAAAGAGGAAGAGAGGAGAGAGAAAGGCAACAAAACAGAGAGGCTGCTAGGGGGAGAGAGCGAGGGGGGGGGAGAGAAAAACAAAGGCGGTGATTGAAGGAGGAGGATGTGGGGTGAGAATACAAAGAGGCCAGCAGAGGCCAGTCCCTCACTGTCCCTCCACACACCAACCCGCCTACCTGGTCATCTGTAAATTACCCATTAACAGACTGCTGAATGGGATGAATGGGTTGAGTAAGGGAATGTGAGGGTTGCAGACAGACAAGCAGTATGCTACTGACTTCCACCATTTGTCAACCAAAAACACCTGTGTCATCCAGGAAGGAGGAACAGCGTTCCTACAACAACCTTACACACTGCCCGTCTGGCAATTTAGGAAAGTGACAACCTAGCAGTCCTTGGAATCTCCAACCAAGAAAACAAAATGAGAAGGACCAACACAGGGCAGTCTCTGAACTACGGCAAACTTACTCTCAACCGAATGAGCAAACTTTCCTGACATGGAATATATCAAACCAAATGTGAGACAGGCAAAGTACAAGAAATGTTGAAAAGAACAAAAACCTGTGGCAGACATGTGTAGTAAATAGGAAAGAAATAAACACTGGGTTTCCCTTCATATTATTCCACTGATGAGAAACATTGAAATATTCTCAAAGGCAACAATGGGAATGTAACTCACCTATTTAGCATCATCATCAGAGCCATCATCAGGAGATACAGATACAGGGGGAGAGAAAAGACAAAACATAGCTTTCAGTGATTTCAGTTCACTTACATGATAACTTCCACATCAAGCAATTCACAATTTGAGTGAAAATCTGTTTTAATATCTCCAATCAAAAATTGCATGAAAGTAAAATGTGTATTTTTTTAAATGGTCAAATGACATATCTTAGAATTCTAGCTGGGAACATTTTGAGACATTCAAACTGGTTCTGAAAGTGAATTCACACACACAAGTAGAAAGAGAATGTGAAAGAAAAGCTGTTAGTGACTCCTCAGTCAGTTTAGGCTATTTGAGGAACAAAAGCATCATTTAGTCAAGGGGAAAGCAGTCTCTTGAGAGAAAGAGAGAGAATCACACTGCAAACCAACATCCCTTTGATTAGTGAAGAAAGGTTCACTCAATGTCAAAGAGTTAGGGTATAGAATTACTCATTGCAATTTAGGATAGCGGCAATCAGGGGGGAGAAAGCTAGCTATTTCTATCCCAAGGAGAACGGATTCACTCGAGAGTCACACAGAGAGTAATCTACAGAGACAGTAGAGTCATTAGTATATGATTACAGTGTTAGAAAGGAGAGAGATAGGAGGTAAAAACGAGCTGGTGACATGATCAGGTAGGTAGACAGACACATAGCAATGAATATGCTATTATAATCATCATCATCATCATCATCATCATCAACAGTACAGTACTACAGAGACAGGCCAGAGTGTCAGTTAGGTAAGAGGGACCCAAGGCCCAGTCAGACACAGTCAGGTTAAAGAGCAGTGTAATTAGTTAGCATGTTATTACCAGTGCTAATAAACACATAATGGCCGAGCAACAGCAGGCCCAGTCCACAGAGAGAACCATGCACTATAAATGTCATCATTCACCCCCATACTGATAGATATGTCCCCTCTTCAGTGTCACCAACCTTCCAGCAGGGGGGGCTCTGGCAGCGGTGGCTCCTGGTGCTCTGTGAGTGGCAGTGTAGTGGGGATAAAGGGTGGGGCTGCAGGGTTGAGGCCTGAGCCCACTGCAGGGCGGGGACTGGGAGTGTCGTGACCAGGCTGGGAGGAGTGGCTAAACAGTGGAGGAGGAGTGGTCTGGAAAGAGGAGGAGGTGGTGGTGTTTGGAGGAGGGACCTGGGGTGTGGTGGTCTGGGACTGGGGCTGTGAAGCAGGAGTGCTGGCTTGGGGGGTCTGCAGGGCAGAGTCTAGGAAGAGGAAGGTCTTCGAGACCTGGGGGCTGAGAGCCGGGGAGCTCTGAGGGCCCAGCTGCTTCTGGTCAGAAGTAGACGACATGACCTCAGGACGACCATGATCAGAAGAGGCTTTGTCAGTGAAAGACAGAGCCGCCTCATCCTTCTTGGGAGGTAGGACATCTTTAGTGGCTAAGGGAGGGGGCATTTTAAAGTCATCAATACACATGGGTTCATAATGGAGGGCAGAGGCAGTGTTTTTAACAGGAGTCTCAGCCTCCCAGTCCATGTTTACCTTGGCAGGGGAAGGTTGCTCAAACATGTTTAGGTTACTAGTAAAAGTGTCTGTAAGGGCAGGGTCTGTGGTGAGGATGTGACTGGGTTTGGGGTTCTCAGTGACGGGTGGGGCAGTGGGGGTGTGAGAGGGTTTGGTGTCCTCTATAAAACTGCTAAAGGGGTTAGTCTGGGGGCCGGCTACGAGGGAGGAGATGTTCTCCAGGGTTGAACTTAAGGGACCAGAGGCATTTACCATTGCAGACTCCAGGGCCACCGACGCTTGTGTGGAATGAGGTGTCGTTGGCTCCTGGGGTGTTGGCCCCCACTCCTCTGGGAGCTTCATCCTGCTCTTATTCTTCCTGCCCCTTACCCTACCCCCACCCCTCCCTCGGATCTCACACTCCCAGCTCTCCTCCTTGCTCGGGGAGGATGGGCTCAGAGGGCCGTCTGAGGCTCCGCTCTCTGTCTCGCCCTCCTCCTCCTTTGCATCCGGAGCCTCCTGCCTGTCCAAGAAGTCATACACCTCCTTCCTGGACCTCCTTTTCTTCTTCTTCCTCTTCTGCTGCTTGCTGCTGCTGTTGACCCCTTCACTCCCCATCTCGTCCCCAGAGCCGGTCTCCTGGCTGTGGGAGCCGTGGGGGCTGAGGGGGTCGGAGTAGGGGCTCTCCTCCACTGAGTTGCTGGAGGAGAGGGGGAGACCCTCTGAGGCTTGCAGCCTGGAGTCACCACCTGCCCAGGAGTTTGGGTTTGTCCAAACTTCTTGATGAGCAGAGAGGAGGAAGGAATGTCACTACCCATAGTAAAGACCATAGTAAAGACCAATAACCAATTGCCAATCCTCTCCATTCATTGCTATGTGTAAAATCAGGGTATATCTTATCTGCTCTAAGAAATTCCGACCAAAATGTATGAAACTCAACCACTGAGTAAAAAATTATCTTTTTAAACTACAAATAAAAATGATTCTATCAATTGTGTGAAATAAAATAGTGTCTTGAGTTTTGAACTGATGTAAGTTAAGTCATACTGACACGACCTCCACTATAATTTATTTACGGCCTGGCCAGTAGGTTTATAGATGTGAATTTTAGGCTTACGGATTACATGTTAGTCTTAAGAAGGACAGTTTTTTTGTGTGCACTGCTCCGAGCTTGCAGCTGATTGGGTGTGATTCTTCCTGCCGGGGCGGGGCAGGGGGAGAATGGAGATTGTACTGAGACTGAGCAGTGTGATGTTTACTGTACACTCGACAGCACATCGCATGAGCGGATGAGCAAATTAATTAATGTACAAGGAACAGTCAGACTGCATAACAACAACAGAGGCAGGTCACATAGACAAACACAGACAAACAATGAATCAAGAGGAAGGGGTCACGTGACATGGGGTACCCAGTACAAACAAATACTGAGGAGGACAGTGTTAGAAGTAGACAATATTTACATAAAATCATAAATATATGAATAACTGAAAGATACGGTACACACAAAAACAACATACTGCACATGCCCTTTTTTATGTTGTAATAAAGACATAACAAGGCCAAAACCTCTCTGCGTCCATGTGTCTTAGTTAATACTGATGGGTAGTACCATTCCAATACTTAACACGGCAGGGCAGAGAAATGAAAAATAATGAAAAGCTCCTCTCCCCTCTCTCACCCCAATCGTTAATGATAATGTATTTTTCTTCCAAATAGTGTATCGCTGCCCTCTTCTCTAATTGATTGATGTGCTATTTTCCTTAATGTCCTTCCTTCATTGATTATGTGTCTATGTTAAACAACATGTGCAGGAGATCCGATTATCATTATCATCTATGTTTCATGCAATATTGGTATTTAAAAAGTGAAGTGCATCTTAATCCAAAGCCTCAGTTTGGCCTCCTGACAGAAGGCACATTACTTCTAGTCTATGTGGCTGCCTCACTCAGAAAGCAATGTCAAAGGTGGGTATGGAGCTCAAGATGAATATTTAAAGATACATATTTTATATATGTATCTTATTATATATATGAATCCATATTTTATATATGTATCCAAATATAACGGAGCACTTCAATGAGGACTTTGATGCGGGGGGGAGGGGGAGGGGGGGGGGGGGGGTTGTCTAAGGATTTCTTTTTCTTTTTCTAATAAATAAGGTTAGGAATCCTCACATAATTATTATTGCTTCTCAAACAAATGTTATAAAGTTACAGTAAGATCTGAGAAATTGCATAACAAACTAAAGAGTTGTGTGATTTGAACCTTATAATTCATGCCGGAGCAGCAGTGGATTTCTGCTCTGAAGGCCGCTACACGAAAATAACCGATATGTAAGTAACAACTAATACCACTAGCTGGCTATTAACTACAAGTTCTGCATTAGTTTGTAAAAAAAAAACAGTGGTAATATATCTAACACGTTCCCTTTGGATGACTAAGGTGCTGGCACTTTGAGGAACCCTCTAGAAGAAGTGACGGTTATAGTTTACCCTGTTCATGGTCATATTTGAGCTCTATCATCATCAAAACCTATTGGATTTCCTGACATTTGATACTGTGTTTTACTGTAACTGGTGACTGGACCTCTGGACATCCCACCCAGGCCCCCAGTTGAACTGCTCTGTGTGAGACAACCTCTTACCTGTGGCCCAGGGCAGAGGGGTAGGGAGCCTGGAACTGCTTGGGTTTAAAGGGGGCCTGGGACTGCTTGGGGGGCTCAGAGGCACACAGAGGAGAGGCCTTCTGGGGGTTGCCCATAAAAGGCATGCCTGACTGGAATGGAGCCATGCCCCCCACACCTCTTGAACCCATGTTCATGTTCATGTTCATGTTCATGTTCATATTCATGTTCATGTTCATGTTCATATTCATGCTCATGTTCATGTTCATGTTCATGTTCATATTCATGTTCATGTTCATATTCATGCTCATGCTCATGTTCATGTTCATGTTCATGTTCATGTTCATATTCATGTTCATGTTCATGTTCATATTCATGCTCATGTTCATATTCATGTTCATGTTCATGTTCATATTCATGCTCATGTTCATATTCATATTCATGTTCATGTTCATGTTCATATTCATGCTCATGTTCATGTTCATGTTCATGCTCATGTTCATGCTCATCATCCCTGGCTGGGAGAAACCTGGGAGTGGAATTAAGACAAGCAGGTTAATACTATTCTATTATGTGTTATAAATACTCTATAATACAGGTTCTCACTACTATATTGTGCTATAATACACAGTGATAAGCACTACGTGTAAGGCTGGCACAATTACCGTATAACCATGTAATCGACGGTTAGCATATGGGTGAAGACCGTCGTGAAAATAAAGACCGTCATAACCTAACATAACTTAGTCATCCAAAGGGAAAGTTTGAGATATATTGCCACTGGTTCCCTGAGGGGGAGGACCAACAGCTGACTGAAGACGGGACGGTCGGGCATTCGTGCGGTTGAGTCCGTTTCTTCCATAACATGGACTGTTAACGTGATGAAACTTTGTTGCGCCTTGCTGAAACAAGCAAACTTGAGTCTAGAAACATGCCTATTTTCCTTGAAAGTAGGCATACGTAATGTCACGATTCCAAAGCTATACGATATTACAGAGAACAAGTTGATTATCTAATTTCTCTGAAAAAATGTGTAATGTTGTACTTCTTTTTCAAGGGATTCATGCTAATGTTGGGTTTTTGAGCTAGCACCCAATTGACTCCCATTCACTTCTTGAAGGAGTGCACCGCACGGCCCATTGATAGGGAACGTACACAATGGGCGTAAATACGATTCCAATTTCAATGTGCGTAAAATAATTAATGTATTTTTCTTTCTATTCGAAAGGTTATTTCGGTGACCGCGGTCATTTGGCTCTGGCCAAATACCGTCATTCATAATTACATGACCGTCACAACCCTAACTACATGCTGTTGTTACATAAACACTTTACAGTATTATTAAGCAGTACCCATGAGAGAGTCTGGCATGTTGCTGTCCTTCATTCCTTTGTTCTGGTTCCCCTCACCAGGCATTCCCATCATACTAGACACTGGGCCTAGTGATAAGATAGGGAGAGCGAGAAAGAGAGAGAGAGAGAGAGAGAGAGAGAAAGAGAGAGAGAGAGAGAGAGAGAGAGAGAGAGAGAGAGAGAGAGAGAGAGAGAGAGAGAGAGAGAGAGAGAGAGAGAGAGAGAGAGAGAGAGAGAGAGAGAGAGAGAGAGAGAGAGAGAGAGAGAGAGAGAGAGAGAGAGAGAGAGAGAGAGAGAGAGAGAGAGAGAGAGAGAGAGACATCAGACGTCAGTTACCAATACCAGATTAGTACACCACAGACACAAATCAATAGCCAGCCTAAGCCCCCCAAAAGAGATAGCAATATCATTCACAATCACACAACTCATAGTTAGCTATGAAATATTAATGTCCAGATGGTCAGAGAAGACAGCAACAAGGAGACAACAACAGCCTTACTTAGACGCAGGCACACGTTTAACTAGGTGTTCTTCAATACTGTACTGCCCAATTTACATTCCTAAGAGTGCCCAGGCTGTGCCAGGGATACTTGGCAGGCAGCTCTCGGTAACCAGACAGCTTAATATGCCACAGAGGGATCTTTAGCATCTTAGGCTATTGATGATAGGGATCAAAAAAGACTATGACAGTAAAATAGAATCAATTATAGAAACCATGGAAACCTGTCCTTTCACAAAATGCCTTTTCACAGGGCATGCCTTATCACTTGAGCATACATAAGACACTAGAGGAATTCAAACCGGGGGAAAGAAGCTTCACCTGAAAGGTAGTCAGCATTGAAGGCAGACTGTTGTCCAGTTGGACAGGGACGCTTCTCTCCCATTGGTTCCTGCCGCTGCATCCCAGTCCCCATCTGTCCTCCTGGCATCATACTGGAGCCTGCAACGAAGAGGCAAAGAACAGAACATCAACATCAGGATTGAAAATCAAGTGTTAGAAATAGGACCAAGTGACTAAGTCATGTGACCAATGTTGCCTCAAAAAAATTCAGTACTAAGCAAATTTCAAGTCTGCTGAGCGCTAACTTGAACATTGTGATAATTCTGTGCAACAAGCGAGCGTTTATTGTGAACACTGAGGCTGTGTCTGCTTTAAGTTACAGTTTCAGACAGTGGTCAAGTGGGCTACTGTGGCTATTTGATCATAATGTAGGCCTACCAGAGTGGCATAACGTCAAAAACAATGGAGAAAATGCATCCCACAACATTTTAACATGGAAATAGCTGTTCTTTCATTCTGCCTACAGTAGCAGCCAATGTGTTGTGTTCAATGTAGGCCTACATTCTATGAGACTTTTGAAAAAAACTTGCAGGGCTTGACATTAACCTGCTTATCCACTTGTCCTTCAGACAAGGAGGTGATTGAAAATGTTGTTGTGTTGTTTGATGCAAGAAACCACTTTATAAAATACATTCATTATTATTTCCATACCATTATTACAGAGAATCAGACAGTATGCTACCCTCTGCCTATTGGCTACTTAGCTTATTCAAGCCTGTCTCAAAATATAACACTGTCCCTTAAAGACAAAAAAAAAAGCTCTTTACCTGACTCACTTTTCAAAAATGTCTAGAAATGTACACATTTTATTCTCTTTCAAGAAGCAATCACTCCACCATTACTGACTACAAATTATTTATAACTGGGCTAATATCTCACTAACTAGCAAAGGATATGTGTCACGCTCTGACCATAGTAAGCTGTTTTTTCTCTGTGTTGGTTGAGGCGTGATAGTGACTTGGGTGGGTCATCTAGGTGTTTTGTATTTATATGGCGGACTGATATGGTTCCCAATCAGAGGCAGCTGTCTATCGTTGTCTCTGATTGGGGATCATATTTAGGTAGCCATTTCCCCATTGGTATTCATGGGATCTTGTCTACATTTAGTTGCCTGAGTGCACAACAGTAGCTTCACGGTTCGTTTGGTTGTTTGTTGTTTTGTTCAGTGAGTTTCGGTTTATTAAAATTATGTGGAACTCTACGCACGCAGCGCCTTGGTCTACTCATTTCAACGATCGTGACAATATGAAAAATGTGAACACTTGGCTACATGCAGCTCTCGCTTTGATCTCAAAACAAGCGCACCTACTCACGACCACTCATGCTGTAAACACAGTCCAGTGCAAAGTGAATGGCACAGATCCATATATAGCAATGGTCTATTTGCATATCAGCCTACTGCAGCTCTGATTGGTTATGCAGCACTGGTCTGTTTAGAGTACAGACTGAGTCGTGCTTGTCAATGCAATGGAATCCTACTCTGATGCGTTCTGCCTACAACAACATCTCTTGCATAGTTTGTTTCGGTATGTTGCATTGAAAGTGGCTAATATTGTGTTGATTTGATCACAATTCTCACAGTAAAGGGAGACCTTGATAGTGTTAACTAAAGGCAAAAACTCGAGAAAGTTAAGTGAAGTTCAATCTCGTGCTTTCTTCTGCACGGCAGTCCCGGGGGTACTGCACAACCGTGCACGCTTGCAGCTTAGCTAACATTGCATGTGACCATGCTAAGCTAAAGTAACTAACTCTGTTACCCCTGCCTAATATTTAAAGTGACAAAATTGACCAAAGGTAATGTTGCTTTGGGGGCTTTAAGAACATTTTTTAATTGTATAAAATAATTCTGAACTACTGAAAAATACGGTAACTTTGGTAAATTACCGGTAGATTTGCAACCGTACCACTGACAAAGCTTGCAAGCAAAATTGCACTCCTGGTTTCAATGTAGGCTACACTGTCTTTCATAAGTATTTGGAAACAGTTCTATATATTTTTGCTATACTAGGCTACTCTATAAATGTTTAACTCCACCTCCAACAACTGATAAGCACATTGAATACAGCCCACCTGGTCTAAAGTGTCAGTTGATGTCTGGCCTAGACTAATAGGCTACTCTAATGTGTCTCAGGGTGCTGTCCCTAAAAGCAGCCCTCTCTGGAACACAGCAGAGTGGTGACAGTGATGAGAGGGGACAGTACAGGACCGTGGGCCATTACTATGGTTACGCAACCGACCAACCAGACGAGAGCATCTGAGGTTCTGGCGGCAAACACTTTCCCGTCTGTGTCATAACTGATTGACATAAAAACCTCAGCTAAAGCTTAAATTCCAGCCTAGAGGAACTCACTGTACTATCTGGTGTTTATTCCTGTAGGGCTCTGCAGCTTTACCAGATCATTCGGCCCATACACATACACATTCAAACACACACAACCCCAGAGAAACCATTGCATGTCAATCTGACCTCTTCTGGTTGACTAGATGCAACTTAGGTGATATTACAAAAAGAAAGTCATAAAGTCATCCATCAGTGTGTAGTGTCAGATACTGTGTGATTTGTCCTGCAATGAGACATACAAAATACCAAACGGGGAGAAATACACACACACAGACCAATTTCTAGTGTTAAATACCAGCACAGCTTTCATGATAAAACAAAGATATCTGAAAGAGTCACGTGAGGGAAGGTGTAAGTCCCAGTATTTTGTGTTGCTCAGCAACAGCAGCCTCTGGGGACCATCAAGGTGTTGTCCTCTCCTATGTACGTTCCATGCAGCACGTCCGCCTCCCCTCAGAACCGTTAAGTGGAGTTATGCCAACACAGCCCAAAAACCACATCCCCACCGCTCCAGCAACACCCTAGCCGGGCTGGCACGGTGTCTGACCTGACATCAGTCCTGGCACGCAGAGCATGGCAAAGACTTCCCTGGCATAGGAGCCTAGCGTTTCCTATGCCCCAGAGGATGGCACGGAACCAATGGAACCAGGGCTAACAATATCACACTGGTTTGAGAATACACGCACAACATCTGATCAGACAACAGATACAGTAGACATCAGTCAGAGCTCTCACAGTCACAGTTAACTATAAATAGTTTCGCTTTGAAAGTGTTGTAGGCTACACTGTATTATTTAGGTCTCTTGTCTGGTGCAGTATTGTATGATACCTCAGAAAGTAAATACGGTCCAGGCTATTCTCGGTTAAATTGAAAGGGACACCTAAATGATGTGTTTGGGGAGTTTGAACTCTCTGGTTTCAGAAGTGAACTACAAGGGATGCCCTGGGATCGCTGAGGGAGCTAAACACCATATGGATATTCAAGACAAGTAGCCTGACAGAGGGGAAATTAGGAGCCTAAACTGCAGGCAGGGAGATAAAATACAAATATCCTGTTGTGACACAAGGGTCCAGGAGCAATAATAACAATAAGAGAATAGAACTCTTAAAAGCAGATGCGCCGTGAGGTAGTTAGTGTCCAGACCAAAAGACTGCCAAGTCATGCCGGGTGCAATGGCTCCCTCTGTACTCTGCCGGAGGAGTCACAATGACCTTCCTCCCTCTCCCTCACTCCATCAGCACAGAAGCATGTCTGCTAGCCTGGCACTTACGTAAGGACACCCTTACGTAAGGTGCAGAATGGAGGTTAAGCAGACATTTGATGATTTCTGTTTTTAAACAGTAACTAAATAAGGCTGTGGTTGTGAGAAATGAATTGTAAAATACGTTGTACGTGACTAGACATTCATGAGCATGTTAAATTCCTGCGGTTCACGAGGATGATGGAGGGAGTTGTGTTGTTTATGTAGGAGGGATGGAACGCCCTCCATGGATTGCTAATGGACCACTTATAAAGTATGGTGTATGTGTTCTGTAACTAATGAGTTTACACCCACACTGAATACACAAGTAATTAGCTTACACCAGCTGTTATGGTATAGTCCCAATGGGCTGTAGGTGAATGACACAGGCCTAATGCTGGACATAACACATAAGATCATGTTCCAGGGGCTATTTCTCATTTCTAAGACATTGTTCGAGGGCTATTTCTTAGAGGCCAGAGAACTGATGAAGTCCATCATCTTCTATGGCCTCTATCGCCTGACAGGGAATCAGCCGAAGCCTCCTCTCCAGACGGTCCCTGTGGGGTTGATATGCACTCAGCTTGTCAAACCTCTCAGTGCTACGCCACCATTTGGCAGGCACACCCAGCTTCAGCCTCCTCCACCATGAGAGTCGTGTTTCAGCTGCATACATATCTGTTCACCGGTTATGGGATAATTGGTGTAGCAAAAAGAGAAAACAGCATCATTTTCATGATAATGATTACTGCTGTACAGTGAGAGGAGCTGTTTTGAATTCCCTCCTGTATACATATGGCTTTCTCTCATTTTGTGTTGCTGTTTGTCATAAGCACATGTAGGCCTGATCTTTGATTCTTTACTACAAACAGATGAAGGGAAAAGCCAAATCAAAGTATCCAATTCTATATGACAACTCCATATGACAAACAACCAATGACTTTGAGATTGAAGGACGTTGGGGAAGGAGAGAAGGAGGGGAGGGGGAGGATTCTGGGAAAGCCTTTAATGATTGATGAACACAGCAATGACTTTGTGTAGGTCAAGGAGATGGGGCAAAAGTTCAGTGCAAGATAAATTTAATAGCACTGCATGACAACAACATGGGTTGAATCCCTTTACTCATGCTAAGATGATAGACTGATACAATAACTTAATTTAGTGTGTATTTTCCACTGACATTTTACATACAAATATACATTATCCTTCTTGTCTTTCAAGGTATTGTGGCTTCAGTTCAGGGAAGAACGCATGTTGAATTGTCACTACAAATCAGACATGCTAAGAATATTGACTAGATCCAACAGAAGCTAAATCAGAGAACATTTTTGAAAAAGTACAGTATTGTTTTAACTTACAGTATCAAAGAAGAGGATTAGTGTACAGTACGTGACTGATAAGCAGCAAATGCTCTCATATTTCCTTGGGAAACTCTTGATCTACACAGCGGCTGACCAGAGCTCTTGCTCTGAAAGCATCAATCATTATACAGTACAGAGGAGATGCTGAAATCAGCACACACACACAGATCTGCACTGCCAACACTGGTGTTGTGTCTTTTTGATGAGCCAGAGCTGTTTCCTCCTTCTGCTATTGTTGATGTTCCAGCATACTGCAGTCACATGCTAACCGCAGAGCCTCTATCATGCAGCACACTGCTGGAACTAGCTAACATGCTACATTGTACACTGTGTTCTGTATGCCCTCCTGAAATAAACCCCATACTGTAGCGTAGCCTAAGGATGTTGATTTATCTTAATTAGACGTAATTAAATGAAGCAGCTGTGTGGAAAAGCTGACGTCATCTGTGTCAATCAACTTTTAAAGAAATCAATGTGTTCAGTTCGAATTGACATAGAGGTCATAAAGCCTCAGAAGTCAAAGAATAGCACCTTTAATCCACCCCTAATCCTAAACAATTGTTTTGACTGAATATGCATGTAAATATGTACAGTTTGAGAGCAGGATAATTAACATGCAACAGATGTTGCCAAGACACCAGAGGAGAGGATGTTCATGGCCCGGGTGTTAATTGACATTGCTGTGTCCTGACTTGTGCATGACTGAGTTTGTTATATTCCTCCAGTCAGGGCTATGCTAATGCTGCCCTAATGCTGTCTCCAGGCTGACACTTCTGGAAGTGACATGACACGAGGGGAGACAAAGAAAGAGAAGGAGTGTGGGAGAGATGGACAAAGACAGTGATAGTCATCTAGATGGAGAGAGGGTGAAAGAGAGAGAAGTAGAAAGGGAGAGGGGGAGATGGAGGTGAGAGAGTGATAGATGGAGAGAGAGGGAGAGAAAGGGAGTGCTCTGAGTGCTTGGAGTCTGTCTGTCTGAGGTATAATGAGACTGTCTGTGGTTAGAGAGTTGGATCTGAAGGAACTGACTGGCAGGAAGGATATTATGTCTGGAGTGGAGGAGACTTATCACTGTACATTTGAGCTTTATCATATTACATATCACATGTATTAGCTGGCTACGTACTTCTGCTGTTACTTTGAGGAGCAGCGTCCAATGGTAGAGTTAGGAAAAATAATCTTCATTCTATGTACTTTTTGTTTTATAGTTTTTTCTCTCACTTTCTATGTTGTTATTCCTGTGCAAATTAGGAATTGCACTCTGGGGCTAAAATACCAATTGCCATCCAACATAGCCAAAAGAGGATGATTCAGCTGTGAAAATGTGCCCTTGCAACACAATAAACAATTACAATGGAGGGTTAACCACAGTGACGGGAATGGCCCAAAGGAGTGAATTTCCCCCAAATGCTCATGACAGAGTTCTCATGAACTGTGAAGTACTTTCTTGGTAGATGGAAAAAAACACAAAAGTTTTCCAGTAGCCAAAATATTTTTGGGTGAAATTTCTCTCAGATAAAATCAGGGTGAAGTTGCCACCCAAGGTGAAGTTCAAGTTCAGAAAAAATCTGTTAACAATAACATCAGTGCACAATACCACTGAATCACAGAGATCCCAAAGACTGCCTAAGAAATGGAGTGAGTTACAAATAATATTTTTTAAATACATAAATTGTCCCTCTTTGACTCCGCTGTTTGGTTCAGGTTGACACACAAACTGAAAAGGCAATTCCACCACTTTTCAACCTAATATTCATTGTCTCCAGCACAGAACCGGTGTCTAAATACTGTATATGTTAAAACGATACAGAGCTAAATAATCCTTCTCTGTGACATCACAGGGTAGGATTAAACATGCAAAAAACTATATTTTCAAAACGTGCAAAACTTTCTAGCTAAGGGGAGGGTATTTTCTTGCTCCCCATGTCACCACGAATCTCATAGTGTTTGAAAATCACTGTTTTTAAAATGCTTTAACTTTATTTGACGACGTCATCGTGTAGACATTTTTACTTTTTTCTACAAATCATAGATATGCTCCATTTTCACCTATATAGACACTAGCATCGTACTGAAGATCATCAGAATGAGGTTCCAAAGTGGTGGAATTGCATTTCAACACAGTAGGATGGCAGCTACAAACCAAAACAAACAACATATCCACGCACACCCACGAGAGTGCGAATGCACACGTTCACACAGGCACCCACACATACACACACGCACGACGCACGCACACACATTACTCATCTCATATGTATATACTGTACTCTATACCATCTACTGCATCTTGCCTATGCCGTTCTGTACCATCACTCATTCATATATCTTTATGTACATATTCTTTATCCCTTTACACTTGTGTGTATAAGGTAGTAGTTGTGGAATTGTTAGGTTAGATTACTTGTTGGTTATTACTGCATTGTCGGAACTAGAAGCACAAGCATTTCGCTACACTCGCATTAACATCTGCTAACCATGTGTATGTGACAAATAAAATTTGATTTGATTTGATTTGTGGCAGGAAGAGAGTACAGTAAATAACAGGCGCTGGAGAAGGTGGTTCTGTTCCTGAACATTGTCTGGCCTGGTTCCTCTGTCCCTTAGGTCTCCTCTCTCTCCATTATTTAACACATGTACTCACACACTACATGATACATATACAATACTGTACACACAATAGCATATGTACATGATATTGTATGCATATGAGATAAGGATAATCTGCATAGATATAAAAGAGGAAAGTGGAGGCAGAGGGGTTAAAGTGGAGGCAGAGGGGTTAAAGTGGAGGCAGGGAACTCACAGATTGTCTATCCTAAAGTTGTAAGCAGCTGGCATTCAGGTATACGTCACAATATATGCATTTACTGAGCAGAAGAATCAGCTAAATCCTCTCCCTGGACTGTCTCTCTCCTGCCCCAATTCTCTATGGGTTTTCCCATTCCCACATAGCCTCCATCCATCCTGCACCCCAGTTTACCTTTACCATCCTTCCCGTCCAGCAGAGGGCGGTACTCAGTCTTTCCCACAGTCTCGCCTACTTTGTCATCAAAAGTCTCTTTCTCCAGGGAAGCCATGAAGTCCCTCCTCACCGGGTTGTCCGGGCCCGACTGGGGCGCCCCATCCGTGAGAGCGTCATGCAAGCTCAGGTCCATGGTCCTGGGGAGGGAAAAAGGAGGTTAGAGGTCAGAGAGTATCATCATCATCATTCACATCATCATCCTCATCATTACAAGACTTCGCACTAACCCCATACTGCATTTCTCTATAGCCGTATACTGGTATGGAGGCCCACTAGTCAGAGCTCATAATGATGGCTGATCTTGGCTAATGGATGTCACCATTTGTGCACCACACTAAATCCAGCTGCAGTCAAACCAGCCACACTAAATCCAGCTGCAGTCAAACCAGCCACACTAAATCCAGCTGCAGTCAAACCAGCCACACTAAATCCAGCTGCAGTCAAACCAGTCACACTAAATCCAGCTGCAGTCAAACCACTGTCTCGCTACCATGGGGTGATTCAGTCCAAAAGGTCATCTCTTAGTGTGTGTGTGGGGGGTGAAGCCAAGGGGATATAGCCTAGATGACAGAGACCATCCCCCAGCCCATAATAACAACAGGGTTTGACAAAAAAATTACCAAGGTTTATATTGCTAACCAAAACGCATGGGTCTGTGTGGTGTTGTTAGACACGGTGGCTCTGGGAAGAGACCAGCACAGGGCTACTCTCCAGGGGCCACCCTTCCAAATGTTATTTCGTTCGAAGCCTGGGCTCCCGAAGCTAGCATAGGGCTCATGCAAAATTGAACAAAGACAGAAAAATGAAAAATGGATGGAAATTATGTCACCGTCATTGCATTCAGTCTCCCCCTGCAGCCTCTGTCTCTCCCACATCCTCTCTCCCCCTAAAGACACAAGTGACACAAACAGTACACCGCTGCAGCTAGCTGTCTTCACACTACACTAGTATCCACCACCACCACCGCAAAACAGATAATCAACTAAGCCTATTCAGGCCAACAGTATATTACCCCCATAACATGCTGTGGTTTTTGTAGTTGCGCTGCGGATCTCAGAAGACAGCGACAGGCTATCATATGAAAGTTATTTCCAGTCGCTGTTGGATCTGATAGCCGGATCACTGGAACCCCGCCACTGTGTCCTAAAAGGCAGAGAAGCCATTCGGGAGTGCCGTCTGAAACACGTACAGTACCCAATGAATGGAGAGTACTCACTACATCAAAGTGTCTGCAAAGAAACCTGGAGGGTGTACGGTCTAAACTGTGGAAGTTAATAATTACCCTGGATTATCAATTCAAATGAAGGTGAAGGAGGGTAGTTATTGTTAATTTGTTGCAGAACAGCATGATCTTGTCTGCCTTTAGCGATCCAGCCCCGCTTGCTACAGTACAGTAGGGGATAGAAGCATCCAAGCTTTAGTAAGAGGGAGGACATTCTCCTCTCTTCACAGTGCACCATTTACTCCTCATAATGAGTGTATCTTTGTGAGACAGACAGCAAAACTAATACATATGTTGAGAGCTGCTCTACACAAAAGTTCTATCAGTGGCACTGACAGACGCACAGACGCACAGACACACACTCCCAACACACAACTTCATTATTTTTTTCCTCCCGTCCCTTCAACTCACCCACTCTCTCCTCCTCCACACACGAACAAGTGATGATTGTCCTAGTTCTACACACACACATACACACACACACACACACACACACACACACACACACACACACACACACACACACACACACACACACACACACACACAGACACACACACACACACACACACACACACACACACACACACACACACACACACACACACTCTCACAAAAATATCTTCATGCTGTCATTGTGCACCAGCCTGCAGATTTGCGTACGTACAGTGTTTGTTGGCCATGATTGAAACTGTGCCCCATTGTTTTGGGAGCAGCCACACCAAGTACAGTTGGACTAGTCAGATTACTACATTGACAGACTGTAGCAGCCCCTAGGAGAGAGAGAATACTGCGTGACACAGAAAACTCATCAAAATTCACACAGTCAAAAATAACGCATTCAGGCAGGACCACAGCAGGGTGTCGGCAGTGAGCGAGTAAAATAGCTAGCTCACAGCTCAGCTTTTATGCATCCATCCAAATGTTGAAAAGACGTTTGTGTGATTATGATGCAAGGGCATGCAAACATTAGATGAATAATCCTACAACAGCCCGTCTCAACTCCGTCTCCTCTACAATTCCTTTTTCCTTTTATACCTCTTCCATTAAAAGTTCTGCTTACCTTACCTGTCTTTCTTCTCCACAATCCTTCATGTTCTCTGATCCCAATTCTAAGGTCATCATTTTTCAGAACCTCTTTCTTTCCCTTCTTTCTTAAAGGTACGTTTTTTTCATTCAAAGCCTAAGTTCTCTCTACCTCTAACCTCTTTTTGACTGTAACTCCATTCACCCACCCCCTGGTGTTCAGACAGCTGTTCAGACGGCTGCATCCCCCAGTCTGACCGCTACATCTGCTCTACATCTCCCCAGTTTTGAGTGCAACATCGGACATTTCCCATTTAAAACGAAGGAGCATAACTCTGCTTTATGCTCACATTGAGTGTAAAAGCCTGAGAGACCAGCTGGTACTGCTGCATGGGGATTAGTGCAAGCTAGAATCAACCCTAGTCCCCACGTCCACATGCAGCCAGGGCCTGTTATATTAGACTCAATCCTTCCCTCCGTCTGTCACGCAATCATCCCCAAAAACCACAGCAGGCCTACTGTAACACACAGCATAGCCTAACACAGTACAGAGTAACACACAGAGTGGGCCTGGGCCAGCAGCTTGGCAGGGAATCCCTGGCTTTATCCTGCCATCCAAAGCAACAGCCTTGTTCAGGGGGGTGGTGTTTCTGTTTACACAAAATGCTCTCAGTAAGCCTCATCCGACGCTCATATTCCCATACGTTAATTCCCCAATTTTACTGTAAAAGGCATAGTAATCCAATAGTTATGGTCACCAAGCAAAATACTGTACTGTGTACTCACCCACTTTATTGGCAGATATGTATCTAACCTCTGACTGCCAACACCAGATGACTGACTAACATAGCAACACCTACCTAAAGACCATTGATCTGTTGCACTAGGGTTGATGACAGGTTTTGTCCAACTGATTTGAACTGAGGAACTTATTAGTAGTAGGAGTCACCTGATTACAGTACTATTGGCCATTCAGCTCTAGATCTGTATATGTTAAAGTGCAGGGAGTGCTGCAATAGCTGAGCATTATGTGTCATCGACTCAGTGGACCATAACAGTGATATTATCAGTGCCACAGCACAGTTTGAAAGATAAGCACAGGTGAACTAGTCACTAACTCAAAAGGTCAAAGGGCCTTTTCTACTATTATACATTTTGTTTTAGCTTGTGGGTTATTTCATTTGGAAAACAGGTGTAAACTCGCAGTTCAAGCACAATATTCAACATATCTCATTCTTTATACAGTCTCATTCATCAATAAACCTCAAAATAATATAATTTCATAGAATATAATTCAACATGTGACAATTATTATAATAACTTTTTTACTTAACCTTTATTTAACTAGGCAAGTCAGTTAAGAACAAATTCTTATTTACAATGACGGCCTACATCGGCCAAACCCTGAACCGGACGACACTGGGCCAATTGTGAGCAGTCCTGTGGGTGATACAGCCTGCATTCAAACTAGGTACTGTAGTGACGCCTCTTGCTCTGAGATGCAGTGCCTTAGACCGCTGCACCACTCGGGAGCCCAGTGCTAGAGGCGTCACTACAGACACCCTAGTTCAAATCCAGGCTGTATCACAACCGGCCGTGATTGGGAGTCCCATAGGGCTGCGCACAATTGGCCCAGCGTCGTCTGGGTTTGGCCAGGGTAGGCTGTCATTATAAATAAGAATTTGTTCTTAACTGACTTGTCTAGTTAAATAAAGGTTTAATTAAATGTAAAAAAATAAATAAAAAATAGCACTGAGATGCAGTGCCTTAGACCGCTGTGCCACTCAGGAGCCCAATGCTGAGACAATCTATTTATTTGATCGTATATCAGACTATCAGTCGGCAACATTTGAGCTATTTCTAAAGATAGGCTGTGGCGTGCATGAAGTAATTATCATTTTATTCAGCAGGATCAGATCTATTCCATTAAGTAATTATCATTTTATTCAGCAGGATCAGATCTATTTCATGAAGTAATTATCATTTTATTCAGCAGGATCAGATCTATTCCATGAAGTAATTATCATTTTATTCAGCAGGATCAGATCTATTCCATGGTCTTGGTCTGTGTTAAAGAAATGTTTGATGCGAAGTTGGCACCACTCTGGTTCTCAAATCAGAAATGACCTTTTCCTTTTAAAGTCTTTATCTTGATTTCATTCGTGTGATTTATGTAAAGCAGTTACTCTTTATAATGTGGTGTTATTACGTTAAGTGAGGGGGCTGGTTCCCCGACCCAACAGGAATTTACTGTAATGTCAGGGAATAAATAGTAGTGTGATGGTTAGATATGGTTAGAGTGATCAATCTTTTCTTTAACACGAGGGTGTACTGGTCTCAGATGTCCCTTAATGTGTTAATGTGTTGCCAGGTCTCCTAGTGTTTGTCATGAGTCAGCGTTTTTATATCTCTCTCATGCATGATGGGCACCATCTCTGGTTACTGCTGACATAATGCTTTGTCGTCCTGTCTCATCCTCTCAGGGGAGACACACACAGTTCCTGAAAACAGTCAACCAGTCAGTCACTCAGTCATTCAGTCAGGCCTTAGTCAGAGCACAGTGGTGAGATCTGTATTTACTCCCAGTGTGGACACTCACCTAAATCAACTAACTTGAGGACTAGCTGTGATTGGTGTGTGTGTGTGTGTGTGTGTGTGTGTGTGTGTGTGTGTGTGTGTGTGTGTGTGTGTGTGTGTGTGTGTGTGTGTGTGTGTGTGTGTGTGTGTGTGTGTGTGTGTGTGTGTGTGTGTGTGTGTGTGTGTGTGTAAACTATAAAGGCTGCATGGAAATACAGGTTCTCTGTTCGAACACAGAAGACAGTGATACAAGTGATATCACTTGTGGCTATTGACTCTTTGCTCTTAGTTGAACTTTCAGGGATTCTGGCATTTGTGTTGCTATGTAAACTGCCAGGAATCGTAAATTCCTGTTTAAGTATGTTGAGCTGAAGATGGGATGTGCACCTGACACAGTCCAGTCCATTACAATGGCTCCTGATCCTGGAGTTACTGACCTGCTGGTCCTCCACTCATTGTAATCAGTTCTACTCTCTTATTTAAACTCATATTTTTGCTCCTCTTGGAAACACACACACGTATCCTTCCTTAACAAAGTCTAGCTTTCAAATTACAAATGTACAATCTCTTAAGAGAATCATGTTGGAATCATAACACTCAGCATGAACAAGAAGGTATCTCAGAATATATAGCAATGATATAACTCCTCTATTATTTACTGTGACACTAGCAATGAGTAACAAGTGTAGAAACCACCTAACTACACGGCTCCTTGACATTAGTCATCTAGGAAATATTTCTCCAAAGAATCCATTTTCAAACGGAGCCATAGTGGCATCTAATGGGGATGACATCATTCACTCTCCCTTTTTCTACTCCCTTGGATTCTTCTCAAAGGCCCTGGCTCCTTGCCCTCCTTGCCCTCCTCATACAGCACCTTCACATTGCCTCTATTGTTAAGTTCTCTGGTGATGGGAAGCCAAGGCCACTGTGGAAAAAAAGAGGAGGGCTGGTGTCCTCATAGATCACAGTCAGTGGACAGCATCTCATGGTGGAGATGATGAAGATGGTTTATGACAGGAAAGCTAGACATCACCACAGACCAGCAGACCTTGACCTGACACCAAGGCCACGCAGCGGACGAGGAACCCGCACACCAAGGCATACTGAGCTTCCCCCTTCAACAAACATATGTTGTCGCTTTGGATTTACCTCACTTTGCTCTCATAATGGGGGATAGTTTTTACGGAAAATAGCCTGTTTTCATTTCACACTTTGAATATCCTTTGGTGACTGAGGAGGAGCAATGGAATGATGGACTAGATGGAACAGGAATAGATATTAATATATAGAATTACTAATAAAATCCAGCAAACTGTTATGGCTTTCTCTTCAAACAGTCTGAATGACAACTTTAATATTTCACTGCTCTTCTGTGACTGACAGCATCATTAAATAATAATGATAATATACAGGTCTGTGTGTTTACACAGCCTTAGAGACTTCGTCTTTCATGCTCAAATATCTCTACTCTACAATGACAGTTTGGAATCTGGAACAGAATGGTCTCAAATGTCTGCATGGGTCCAGTGATCTAACAGCCTCTGCAGGAGTAGGAGAGTCCACGATGTCATTGTAGAGTAGAGATACATGAACATGAAAGCCAACATCTCTAAGGCTGTGTTTACACAGGCAGCCCAATTCTGATGTTTTTCACTAATTGGTATTTTGACCAATCAGATCAGCTCTGAAAAATATCTGATGTGAAAAGATCTGATGCGATTGGTCAAAATCAGTGAAAAACATCAGAATTGGGCTGCCTGTTTAAACACAGCCTTAGAGATTTTGTCTTTCATGTTCAGGTATCTCTACTCTACAATGAGATCATGGAATCTCCTACTCCTGCAGAGGCTGTTAGATCACTGGACCCATGCAGACATTTGATACTGAAAGTTTGGTTCTATATTGTTATTTCGTACAAAGCAAAGCAACCTTCAATACATCACTGGAGTGCTTTTTGCTGTACCACACATCTCTACTCATAGTACCATGGCAATCTGTATGGTATGACTGTCCGGCAAGTCTTTGGGATCGGCCTCTGCTTTGCTTTGTGAACCTTTATGGACAGACCTGCTGTGCTGTCCCAGTCCATCTAGCTCTGTCTCCCATAATCTGTTGAGGATTGCACTTTAATCCCATCATTCCAGAGGACTGAGATACATTTCATGGCATGCATTAGGCCATCTCTACTAATCCAAGCATGCCTGTCTACTTGTCTGTCTGTGCCATATACAATCATTTGTCTGTCTGTCTGTCTGTCTGTCTGTCTGTCTGTCTGTCTGTCTGTCTGACTACATAATCGTTGTTGTGTGACAAGGAGCAATACACCTGAGAATACAAATCTAAACAAGGCAAAGAGCATGGTCTAAGACGACTGCAGGACGTTACAGAGGGCATCGTTCACATGCATACAGAACCATGATTGCACAACACACAATAGGCCTACCTACATGCATGGTACGGCTGCAGTCGAGAGAGAGGGGCACTACACAATACACATTGACGGAGAACAATGCGTCCTAATCCACAGCACAGATACAGCATGGAGAAGGGGCATTGTGTGGTATTCGTCGTTTCCCGCAGGGATGAGCCTTCTGGCAGTGCACTCTTTAAGCCTCTATCGTTGATAGTTGACGAATTATAATGTCGAAGCTGCATAATATCACATTTATGTAACGACGATCAATGTCAGCTCTGTTGGCGTGGACCTATATGCGATGCGGTGGACACCTGTCTACAGTCAGCATCCTTTGGCCTTAGCTCAACTGCGGCACCACAACAAAGAGAATGTTCTGCATTGGTCGTGGTGGGAGTGAATCAAACACGCCCACTGTGGACAGGTAAACATTAATTTGGTACATCATGTGATATTGTATCAACAATGAATAGGGCGCATTAGCGTCAGTCAACCAGACTGGAACTGTGCATATTGTGCATATTGTACGCTTCTTGCTACGTAATAAACGTGTAACCATTCATCAATAATTACTAGATCTCTGGGGCATGGAACAATCTAGCAAAACACACAAATATTGCAACCCAGACAATCACCAGACCTGTAGTATTCCCGTCAATTGTCATTATTCATAATTTTACTCACCCTATGCTGTCTCTTTTTGATCAGTTCTCAATGGTTGTCGTGGATGTCGCTGGTTGAAGTCTGTTCCACCTTGTCATACAGTGCGCTTCACTCACTGACCGCAGGAAAAACAGCCCACCTCCTTCGCCCCGCTCAGCCTATCATAGTCGAGAAATGCTGCGGTGTTTTTCGTTTGATTCTCTATGTTTGACGCAGAGATCGTCAGCGGTGCACATGATTGCATCCACGCTCAGGATTCGGCGCCGCGCACCTGTCCTGCAGAGATTCCGCCCACATCTGTTGATGGACAGCTGTTGTGATTTTGCAGAATGAACAATCGTCTCCATCCCTCGACGCAAGTGACGAAATTTGACCAATCATCGTTAACAGTAGATAACAGTTATGTTTACACTGTATGGGCACGATACGTAACCTACTGAATGGCAATATGGAGGCAGCTCTCAATGGCAGTTGCGCATTTTGCCGCCAGTCTCACTCAAATATATGCAAGGATAGCCTACATTCCGTAGTCTCTCTGTTCGTCATCACAATGGAAACATAGCCTGTCTCTCTCAGCCCGTTATTATGAAATCTAATTAGTTTCACAGGCTCATGTGTAACTTTAGCCTACTCTCCCGGATTAATGGTCTGCGGCTGTGTTGCTTTATCGTTGGGCATGTTGCCCTGACCTCAGTGACACTAATAAAAACCTGTCTCTCTCTGTTAATGAGGTAAACAAAGTCAGACCAGCCAGGCTTTAAAACATTTAAGACCATGACCCAAGAAGAGACCCCCGATCCCATCCCACTGCTGCCATCCAAACAGATTCACTTGCTGTGCTGTAATGCAGTGCTTCCTATAAGATTAAGAGGTTACAGGTCTCATTTGATTTGGAATATAATCCCTGGCAGATAATCCCTGGCCATTGTTGGACCAGCCAAATCTAAAGTGCCTTTCATCTATAGTTATGCTGTTGCTGCTTATATATAGGCCTACACCTGTTCCCCTCTGACTTTGGTCTTGTCCATCCATCATGGACTATGCATGATATACAGTGCCTTCAGAAAGTATTCAGACCCCTTGACTTTTTCCACAGTTTGTTACGTCACAGCCTTATTGTAAAATGTATTAAATCAAAAATATTCCTCAGCAATCTACACACAATACCATATAATGAAAAAGTGAAAACAGGTTGTTAGAAATTTTAGCAAATGTATAATTTTTTGTTTTTTTAAATACCTTATATATGTAATAAACCTATACATTATATCACTATATGACTCGAAAGTGGGCTCAGGTGCATCCTGTTTCCATTGATCATCCTTGAGCTGTTTCTACAACTTGATTGTATTTGTCTTTATTTGTATTTATTAGGGACCCCCATTAGCTGCTGCTGGGGTCCAAACACACCAAAGCACCCACATTACATATACAACTAAATATAAAACAGTGAACTATGTTTGCACTGAATGAGCTAAAGATAAAACAGTACATCATATAACATCACTACACCACCACATATCCACAACACAAAATGTTCAATACCACCATACAACAATATCACAATGTGTGCGCATGCATGTGTCTGTACCTTTGTGTGTGTCTCTTCACAGTCCCCGTTGTTCCAGAAGGCATTTTTTTACCTGCTTTTTAAATCTGATTCTACTGCTTGCATCAGTTACCTGATTGAAGTCCACCTGCGGTAAATTCAATTGGTTAGACATGATGTGGAAAGGCACACACGTGTCTGTATAAGGTCCCACAGTTGACAATGCATGTCAGAGCAAAAACCAAGCCATGAGGTCGAAGGAATTGTCTGTAGAGCTCAGAGACAGGATTGTGTCGAGGTACAGATCTGGGGAAGGGTACCAAAATATTTCTGCAGCATTGAAGGTTCCCAAGAACACAGTGGCCTCCATCATTCTTAAATAGAAGAACTCATTGTAGAGTGGAGACACTTGAGCATGAAAGACTCTCTGAATGCACTGTAATATTGCTATGTCTTTAAATCGCTTCATCAGAGGAGGCTGGTGAGTAGAGATATTGGAGAAAAGGATCACTGTAATGGCTGAACAGAATGAACAGAACGTTATCAAACACATCTACAGTGCATTCGGAAAGTATTCAGACTTCTTGACTTGTTACATTACAGCCTTATTCTAAAATTGATTAAATAGTTTTTTCCCCTCATCAATCTACACACAATACCGCATTATGACAAAGCAAAACCAGGTTTTTAGCATTTTTCACAAATGTATTAAAAATAAAAAACTTAAATATCACATTTACATAGGTGATCAGAACCATTACTCAGTACTTTGTTGAAGCACCTTTGGCAGCAATTACAGCCTCACGTCTTCTTGGGTAGGATGCTACAATCTTGACACACCTGTATTTGGGGAGTTTCTCCCATTCTTTTCTGCAGATCCTCTCAAGCTTTGTCAGGTTGGATGGGGAGCATCACTGCACAGCTATTTTCAGGTCTCTCCAGAGGTGTTAGATCGGGTCTAGGCTCTGGCTGGGCCACTCAAGGACATTCAGAGACTTGTCCCGAAGCCACTCCTGCGTTGTCTTGACTGTGCTTAGGATCGTTGTTCTGTTGGAAGGTGAACCTTCGCCCCAGTCTGATGTCCTGAGCGCTCTGGAGCAGGTTTTCATCAAGGATCTCTCTGTACTTTGCTCCGTTCATCTTTCCCTCAACACTAACAAGTCTCCCAGTCCCTGCCGCTGAAAAACATCCCCACAGCATGATGCTGCCAGCACCCTGCTTCACCGTAGGGATGGTGCCAGGTTTCCTCCAGACGTGACGCTTGACATTCAGGTCCAAGAGTTCAATCTTGGTTTCATCAGACCAGAGAATCTTGTTTCTCATGGTCTGAGAGTCCTTTAGATGCATTTTGGAAAACTCCAAGCTGGTTGTCATGTGCCTTTTACTGAGGAGTGGCTTCTGTCTGGCCACTCTACCATAAAGGCCTGATTGGTGGAGTGCTGCAGAGATGGTTGTCCTTCTGGAAGGTTCTTCCATCTCCACAGAGGAACTCTGGAGCTCTATCAGAGTGACCATCAGGTTCTTGGTCACCTCCCTGACCAAGGCCATTCTCCCCCGATTGCTCAGTTCGGCCGGGCTGCCAGCTCTAGGAAGTCTTCATGGTTCCAAACTTCATCATTTTAAGAATGATGAAGGCCACTGTGTTCTTGGTGACCTTCAATGCGCCGCAGATTTGTGCCTCGACACAATCCTGTCTCGGAGCTCTATGGACAATTCCTTTCACCTCAAAGAGGTCTGAATACTGATGTAAATAAGGTATTTCTGTTTTATTTTTAATACATTTGCAAAAATTTATAAAAACCTGTTTTCACTTTTTCATTATGGGGTATTGTGTGTAGATTGATCAGGATTTTTTTTTTTTAATCCATTTTAGAATAAGGCTGAAACATAACAAAATGTGAAAAAAGTCAAGGGGTCTGAATCTTTCCGAATGCACTGTATATATATATGACCTCTGTAATTTCAAAAGGGTATCTCAGGACATGATAGTGACCGGCCGTTTTATGAGTTACTGTAGATTTGCATAGGCCTTATTTCCAGATCAGTGTAGGGCTTTTGTCTGAAGCGTATACACATAGTCATGAATTCGTATTAAATATCTTTCCACTGAAAGTCATATTGTTCATGTTTAGTAAAACACATATGAATAAACATGTGATAAGACACATGCATTGGCCTGTTCAATTGGTCATTTGTTTGAATAGCTTCAAGGTGTCATGACGTTGGCCTGGGGGTAGGTTTATGACAGTCATAAATACCTCTCCCCCCCCTTTCCTCTCCCTACTCTACTGATGTGACATTAGAAAGCCCCTTTGGTTAACATAGAGATTCTGGGAACATCAGAAGTTGGGGGGAAATTAACTATATTCTGGTAATCCGACCAAGTGAACATATGCGGTGGTACTTAAGGTATACTATGTCAGTTCGGTTGTCATCTGGCACATTCTCATCAATGATAGAATGACATAAACTCTACTGTGGAAAGTCTGCACATCAGAGGTATCGGATTCACATGGAATTGTTGTTTAATTCAAATGTTTGAATATGAAATTATTTGTGAAGAGATGAAATTTAATTTTAGCTTCCAAATGAGAGATTTGGGTTTTCATAAGTTTAGGGCTCTGCTCAACCAGTGGCCCGCCGCTGTGAAGAGACATGGGTTATAAACTTTTCAGACACACCCCTCTCCCTCCACTATATAAGCCATTGACAAAAATTTAACCTCCTGTTCCCGAGGATGTGAGGACGACGGTCCTATGTCAGAATGGTTCAGATAATAACTACAGAACGAAGCCAACCTCAGCATGAGCTTTGGTTGCGAATGGTATGAACTTTGAACTCTTATTCACTATAGAAGTGATACCTCCTAGACGTTGTTAGCAACAGCAGCTGCAAACGTAAATTAGGACAGACAGAGTATCCAGTCTACCACTCAGCAGCAGCAGCAGAGACATTCTTCAAAGGACAAAGGACCCGGTTGGGCAACACGGCCTTCCATCTACCACCAACCTACCGAAGCACAGCTCAGAGTAAATATTTATTGCATTTTCCTTTTCCAAATGGGCGGTAATTTAGAATGCATAAGATATTTTATTTACGATAGCACAGCTTCGCCCTTTTTCCTCAGTCTTCCCGCTCTTTCACTCAAACCCAGCCCTTTTCTTTTGTGTAACAAGCTGTCATATCTGTTCCGCCCGCTAGGGACGTTTTCCTTTATGACGTAATTTCTAATCAAGGTATGATTTATTCTGTGTATATGTAATTCTGTGTGATTTAGTTAGGTATTTAGTAAATAAATAATTAAACCCAATTTTGTATTGCTGATTCAACTTGTTAGCCAGGGTTCGTGAAGATAACCAAGAATTTACAACTTTCAGATGAGACTGAAATAAGGTGACGATTAATATTGACTGCTATTGATGTAAAATATTACTAGGTCTTTATGAGTTTATTCGGAAGATAACAGCTCTATAAATATTATTTCGTGGTGCCCCTCCTCTCTAGTTAATTACATTTACATGATTAGCTCAATCAGGTAATATTAATTACGGAGAAAGTATTTTATAGAATAGCATGTCATAACACTTCATCCGGCATAGCCAAAGACACGACAAAGGTATGACCCATACACAAAACAATGCATTTCTTGTTAATCTTTTTATTCAAGAGTAGCATTAAAATGTTCATTATCAAAGTTAAATCAAACTACACGGTAACTCTATTCAATTGATTCAATAAATACTGTACCCTGGCCAAAACCTGCAACCAGCAATAACTGTATCTGATATTTACATTATATCCCTACATTACAAGCTACTTTCCTTGCAGTAATCTATTTCCCAGAACTGGACAGTAACACAACTATAACAATAGGATAAGTAAGGGTACTACTTAGACTGACAATGAATCAATAAACCATAACAATAGATTCTTTAAATATATACAAATGCATTGTCAATAAATCATTCAATCTAAATCTTTCATAAAACAAGAGACAGAATATTTTAGTTTAGGTTGTAACACATGCAGGTCCTGCCCTTAAATGTGTAAACAGTGGCATTTTAGCAGTGGCATTACACTTGTCTTTGCTTTTTACAGTAACTGAGTAGTCTGTCTTCTGGAGTCAGAGAGAGAAGGGAGGTGAATGGTCCCAGTTGGCCAGCCTGCATCATGGAATATTAACGTGTTCTGATAGATACTTCATTCAGTAGATTATATCATCATTCTGTAATCCTCTGCTGGCCTGGGATTGGAAATTGTGTCATCATTCAGCGCCCCCGCCATCTCATTTAACATCTAGGCTAACTCAAGGACAAAGGAGAGAAGAAACCATATCATTAACACCATGATAAGAGAACAGAAAAATTGTACAGTTTGCATATTGCGTGCTAATATAGTTGGGTAATTCAAGGACTTGACATGGATCCCAGAATTCATGGCTTTAAGCCATTGAGCCGGACAGCCGGTACAGCTTCATCAGTAGACCAGTGAAACTTAGCAACATCTCTCCCATCACAACTACACAAGACAAAACAGAAAGTAATGTTAGCCCGGCTAACACCCCAGTTGACCCCTACATGGAGACAACAAGGACATATAGAGACAGATATTGACTAACAACGACAAATATGTTTCCATATACAATACTGCAAATGGTAGTATACATTTGTGAAAAGATATGCTTTGAGGACCATAATGACCAAAAACTCTTCTTATCCGAAGCCCAGGATATTGTATTTCAGGAGCAGAGAGGGAAGCAGTTTGGATATGTTTCTGTTTGACTACATACTCTTCTGACTCCATGTCCATAAACAGGGAGACTGTTAGTGTTACACATACAGTGCCATGGATGGCTCCTAACTCCCAGGGTCAGAGCTGTATCTGTGTGCAGTTGTCCAGGGGCTCTCCAGGTCCAGAGCTGTGTGTTTCCCAGGCAGGGAGAGCCGCCGCCGCCGGCCATATGAGGGCTCTGACTGGGCCAATCCTGGCCCTGACCCCGGCACTGACTCTGAGAAGTTCCCATGTTTGACCAGGCTTAAGGGCACAGTATCTGGATGGCTGGACAAGCCCAGGGGTTGATGCTCTGGCTGGATGCTAATGCGAAGAGGCTGAGTCTGGGGGAGTGTCTCCAGGACTGGGGTTGGCTCCATGCTGTGCAGAGACTCACAGGACTTGGAAGGGCTGTCGTCAAAGTCTGTGTCGACCAAGAACTGAGGTAAAGAACAAGAGTGAGAGGTGAGAAGAATCATAAGATGATCTACAGTACACAACTACAGAATACCCTCTCAGAATGAACATGGAAACATAAAAGTGGGATAAATGGTTGATATATAGTAGGCTAGATAAGACAGACTGATCAGTTGTTTGCTATGGATCCAGACTAGTGATGATAGTCCCAACCAGCTGATGACCTACATCCACAGTGGGTTAGACCAGACCACCTGGTGGGCTTAGCGGATTTCCACCCAACATCCTATTGTTAATGGTGTCTTTAACCCAATGTTTTTGCACAAAAACAAATGCTCTCAAACCAATGTGCTGCTATCACACTGATGACACAACCGCAACTGCACTTCGTGACCTTAATACCGACAAAGAATGTCAGTATGTCAGTAAATCAACTGCACTAAATTGATAACCAGGTTCAATCTAAAAACAATCACTTGGAAGATGTGTCTTTCATCAGCCAAAATGCTTTGAATGTCCCACATCAGTGTGCTCAGTTGCAAATTGTGGTATACAGTACCTGTGAGAAGGAGGCTAGGATCTCTGAGTCCAGTGGTGAGGCAGGCTGCACCAGCCTTTCTGCAGGCTTGGGGGTGAGGGTGGGGGTGACAGACGGTTCAGGGTAGGAGGACACTGTGCTGTAGGCCGGGGGCACCAGCACCATCTGTCTCTGGAGCAGCTGCATGATGGCCCCGATGTCTGTTGACATCCGTGACTCCAATCTGAGGGATCCCAGTAGAGTAGTCAGAATCTACAACCACAGCTACAACCACATTTAAACCTCAAGCCTTCCATCCTTACAGTACCCAATGTCACTATAGTAAAAGGTTATTGTAAAAAGTATTTGTGTCATCTTATTATCGCTCAGTTAAAGGGAGACAGTCTCCCAACAGCAAAGGTTTGGGATGTCATCGTCTGCATCCCAAATGGCACCCTATACCCTGGGCCCTGGTCAAAAGTAGTGCACTAAATATGGAATTAGCAGACCTGTAGAGCTGTCTCTGCAGCAGGTCCAGCCTGTTCTCTAGCTCGCTCCGCTGCCGTCGGTTGTTGCTGCTCAGGGCAACGTTGCGAGTGGGAGGATGAAGGGGAGGGGAGGGCAGGCTGTGGCAGGGTACCTCCTGATAGTGCTGCTGCTCGCGGCTCTCCCCCCAGAAACTGAAGATGTTGGAGACACCTGAGATAGCCCCTGATAGAGAGTGGAAGTTAGACTGACAGCTAGTCCAGCTCATACAATATCTACATCAGATGCATACAGTATACTGTACTGACATGAATAGCAGCATGTGTGGCTATTATATTGGTGCATCAATGGGATCTAACACAAAGGCAAAAGTGTTGTATAAAAGTGGTGCTCATGAATGGATTGTCTACCTGAGAGAGCGTTGCAGGTGTTGCCAGTTTTCTGGTTCATCTCATCTTCTGAAGCACTGCTGATGTTGAGGATGGTGGTTTCACTATAGGGCGTCCGCATTAATGAAGTTGGATGTACAGGGCTGGTTAACACTGACTCCTCATCTCCGCTGGAGTGGGAAGAAGAATAAACTGAGTTCCTCAGCCCATCAAACTCTGTGTTCTGCCCATCTCCCTCGTCTCTGGAGCTCTGGCCTCTGGCACTGCGGACAGGTCTCTGGGATAGATTGGTCTCCCCTGCATCTGTGAGGCAAGGCAGAGAACGCAGAAAGTTTGTCCCAAATGGTATCCTATTCCCCATTTAGTGCACTACTTCTGACTAGGGCCTATAGGGTAGTGCACAGGGAATAGCGTGCACCTTGGGATGCACATAAACACTGAGTATACCAAACACTAGGAACACATTCCTAATATTGAGTTTCACCCCCTTTTGCCCTCAGAACAGCCTCAATTCGTCGGGGCATGGACTCTACAAGGTGTCGAAAGCGTTCCACATGGATGCTGGCCCATGTTGACTCCATTCTTGATACACACAAGAAACTGTTGAGGGTGAAAAACCCAGCAGCATTGCAATTCTTGACACAAACCGGTGCACCTGGCATCTACTACCATACCCTGTTCAAGGGCACTTAAATATTTTGTCTTGCCCATTCACCCTCTGAATGACACACATACACAATCTATGTCTAAATTGTCTCAAGGCTTAAAAATCCTTCTTTAACCTGTCTCCTCCCCTTCATCTATATTGATTGAAGTGGATTTAACAAGTGACATAAATAAGGGATCATAGATTTCACCTGGATTCACCTGGTCAGTCTATGTCATGGAAAGAGCAGGTGTTCTTATTGTTTGTATACTTAGTGTGGATAGAACAGACTTAGAACAGTCTAAATTGAAGCAAGTGTGATTAATGCAAATTGAATGGGTTTACTCAAATCAAACTGAATTACACATAACAATCTAATCTAGCTGCGTGCTAGTCAGAGTACTTGACTAACAGAGTACCACACCTCTGTCCAAGCTGAGAGACAGGTTTTGTCTGGGAATGCGATGGTTGACTCCACCATGGTCAGAGTCCTTACTGCTCATTGAGCCAGCAACCGTGGCAGTCTGAAAAACAGTGAGAAGAAATAGAGTGATTTTTTTTGTCAAAACATTTGAATTCCAACAATCAAATGTAAAGATAAGAGACAGCATATTCCTCTGAATCTCACTTTCTGGCAAGGAATTAGTGACAAAATTCTTTAACAAAAAGCCCACTCACATCCCGGAGGTTGAAGGTGATCTCCAGGTTCCCCCAGAAGTAGTCAGAGAACTCGGGATACATGTCCAGCACCTCCAGCATGTCCTCTCTGTGGATCTTATGGAGGTCACAGTAGGTCAGAGCCCTCACGTCGGCATTGGACTTCCCTGGACGGGCATACATGTTAATGGGCTCTCCGAAGATGTCATTCTTACCTGCAGGAAAGAAAGGAGAGATTGTTTACTGGATGTATCTACATTAGATTATACCATATCTATTTAAAACATGATCAAAATAGATATATGATATGCTTCAGATATTGTGGATATTCAGAGACAACGTGTTATTAATTCATATGTAATTCACTTTTTCTGTATTCATTTGTAGTGATTTACAAGGTTTCAAATGGATGTGATCGCTCATATTTTTGTGACTAACCCATAGTAACCACTAGATGAGGATGTTACGCTAAACATTGTGGAGGGCTATGAGGCATATCAAGGAGTGGAGGAGATGAGAGAGACTGGGTTGAAAGCCTCTGCAACAATATACAGGTTAAAAGCCAGAAGGTTAAAAGCCACTGCTTTAGGATAGGGCTGATATTACCAAGTCAAGTCAATTCAAATCAAGTCCATTTTTATTGTGCCATATGGAAATGCAGTATAGATGATATCCTACCCAGGATGGCCACCACCACATCCCCTCTCAGGATCTCTATGGATCCACGGGAGATGAAGTAAAGAGCTGAGATGATGTCACCGGCGTGAACCAGGGTGTCGCCTGGCGGGGCATGGGTGGTCTTAAACCTCATGGCCAGGGCCCGCAGGCAGCCCTTAGTGGAGCCCTTGAAGGCCTTACAGTTCTGCAGCAGGGTGCGGTTGAGGTGCAGGCAGATATCAGCCTGCAAGCACTCTGGGAAGCCCTTCAGCACCTGGACAACATAGAGGAGTGGACAGACATCAGTTGGTTTGTCTTTTGTGTCGACCACTGCGTGTTGCCTTTTTACAAGTACTACTTTGTGTCCATTTCGCCACACTTAAATGACCAGAACAAGTAGTGTGCATGCGTGCGTGCGTGCGTGCGTGCGTGCGTGCGTGCGTGCGTGCGTGCGTGCGACTCACAGCATTCATATCAATGCCATTAGTGTAGGACCAGGCATGTTGGAAGTACTCTTCCAGCCGCTGCCTCAGTGGGTTGGGGATCTGGTGGAACCGGATGAATTCTCGAACCCGCAGCATCTGGGTGTGGTAGCGAGCTGTGCCGGAGTAGAGCCGCTGGATGATGGCTGACACATTACCAAATATGCTAGCATACATCAGAGCTGTTGATAGACAGAGAGAACAGAGATAGAGGTCTTGGCATATTTCCAAAAAAGAAACATAACATTACAATCCTAGGAAAACATGATGATTTTGTGCATGTATGGGGCTGTAGTGGAGCAGGTTGAGAGCTTCAAGTTCCTTGGTGTCCACATCACCAACAACTAACATGGTCCAAGCACATCAAGACAGTCATGAAGAGGGCACACAAAACCTATTCCCCCTCAGGCGACTGAAAAGATTTGGCATGGGTCCTCAGATCCTCAAAATGTTCTACAGCTGCACCATCGAGAGCATCCTGACTGGTTGCATCACTGCCTAGTATGGCAACTGCTCGGCCTCCGACCGCAAAGACCTATAGAGGGTAGTGCGTACGGCCCAGTACATCACTGGGGCAAAGCTTCCTGCCATCCAGGACCTCTATACCAGGCGGTGTCAGAGGAAGGCCCTAAAAATTGTCAAAGACTCCAGCCACCCTAGTCATAGACTGTTCTCTTTGCTACCGCATGACAAGCGGTACCGGAGCACCAAGTCTATGTCCAGGAGGCTTCTAAACAGCTTCTACCGCCAACCATAAGACTCCTGAACATCTAATCAAATGGCTACCCAGACTATTTGCATTGCCCCCGACCCCCTCATTTCACACTGCTGCTACTCTCTGTTATTATCTATGCATAGTCACTTTAATAACTCTACCTACATGTACATACTGTATTACCTCAATTACCTCAACTAACTGGTGCCCCCGCACATTGACTCTATACCGGTACTCCCTGTATATAGCTTCGCTATTGTTATTTTACTACTGCTCTTGAATTATTTGCTACTTTATTTCTTCTTCTTTTTTTTAAAGGTTTTAATTTAAATTGTATTTTTTGACTGCATTGTTGGTTATGGCTTGTAAGTAAGCATTTCACTGTAAGGTCTACTACACCTGATGTATTCGGCGCATGTGACAAATAGCATTTGATTTGATTTGATCAAAATGTACAGCTTTTTATATTATTAGATACGATACAGTAAAATGAACATCCCTGGGGGAGAATTGCCTTGGGCAGTGGGCACGAGATGTGGCTATCCAATAGGTTGAACACATCCCACAAACATAATCCATAATTACACATTGTCCATTCATGTGTTGTCAAATTTCAAATCATGGGTTAATAGAGGCATAGCGTGTATATTAAGCAAGACTTATTTGTGTTTTGAGGATTAATAATTGTGACTTACAGCCGATGAGCATGACGCAGATGGAGAAGATCTTCTCAGAGTTGGTGTTGGGTGAGACGTTTCCAAAGCCCACGCTGGTCAGGCTACTGAAGGTAAAGTAGAGCGCTGTCACATACTTGTCCCTTATGGAGGGACCTGACCCTGGTATAGTCTGATTGTAGGGTTTTCCGAGCTGGTCACCCAGAGAGTCCAGCCAGCCAATCCGGGCTGCTCCTGCACGCTCCACATTACCAATGGCGTACCAGATACAGGCCAGCCAATGAGCTATGAGGGCAAAGGTACACATGAGGAGGAATAGGACGGCCGCTCCGTATTCAGAGTATCGGTCCAGCTTCCGAGCTACGCGCACCAATCGCAGCAGCCGAGCAGTCTTCAACAGACCAATCAGGGTTGTTGTCTAAAACGGTATAAGTCAGAAAGAGGTCAAACAAAGGTCATTCACACATGCAGAACACCTAGCCATAAAACCAAACTTGTTTTATTATTATCACTGTGTCAGCTTACTTAAGAAAGAATAAATAAATATTTGCACCGATTCTTATAACAGACGCTCACAGCAGCATTTGGATAGGTACAATAAGACCATTCCACCCTGATCTCCTCACCTCTTCTCCTGAGCGGTATATGAGCAGGTCAAAGGGGATAGCCGCCACCATGTCTATAAGGAACCAGCCTTTGAAGTAGTGCACAGCGATCCGCTGTGACTGGCTGACCACCTCGTCATTGTTGTTGACGTACGTCGTCCTGAAGTTGATGATGATATCAACAATGAACATGATGTCCACGATGAGGTCCACCACGTTGAGCGGAGAGCAGGAGTAACCACAGGTCTGCATGGCCGCCCCCTCCTGGTCACTAAGGAGAAAGGCCGCAGAGTAGGGGGTAAAGATGGCAGTGTAGATGACCAGGAGCAGGATGACCCAGTCCCACACCGCCTTGAAGGGGCTGTAGTGCAGGATGGTCCATTTATGGATGCGAGGGGTCTGGAGCTTGTACTCTGGTAGGACATCTGCACCTAGTGAGAGGACCTTGGGAAGGAGAGAAAGGAAATGTGACTGACTTTGCTGATGAGACTGAAATCAAAAGATGGAAGGGTGTTGAATTTGATGACCACGAGGGAAACCTGTCCTCTAAAAACGATGTGGTCCAACAGATTGCAAATATGCTCTTTAATGTAGGCCAGTGTCATCATTTACATTTTGGAGGATTTTACCTTTTTTTCTAATTAAAAGCCACTTAAAATTCAAGTTGTACCAATGAATAGGATGGGAGCACACAAACAGTGGATTATTGAGCGTAGCCATTAGGCTTCAACACGACTACTTGATTTATTATAGTGCTAAAAAAAAGCAAGGAGCAAATGAAACAGTATTGCACTTTTCATGTAGCCAACTTTTGGCCAGCTAATAGCCTAACCACCAATCAAGCAACATTACGGGCTAAATGTTAAAATGTTGCTGTGACAATATAGGTAAAATGAAGATCCTACAACAGGATTTGAATGTTTAGAGACCATAATGTTGCTTGATCAGTGCTTAGGCTTTTAGCTGGCCAAAAGCAGGCTACATGAAAAGTGAAATACTGTTAATATAACCGTGTGTTAGAGTGGGCATTCAGTGAATTTATGTCAATCACGAAGCTCATCTGCTATTCCTGTGGTGCAGAAAAATTCTCAGCAACCAAAGAGTGATCAAATTAAGATCCTATATCTGTACATATTGAAATCAAGATGACAGTGTCAGCCCTGAGCTGGCCCTAGTCAGTGATTGCGGTCCAAACACTTAAAAGACTATCCACTCAGCCCTCAAATTAAGTGGACACTTCTGATGACGTATCATGACGTCTGACGAGTATACACCTGCAGGGCAAGGGGCGAGGGAGGGAGGAAGGAATTATTTTTAAATGGACCACCCTTGGCCAGAAATTACTCCAGCCACCCAAGTCATAGACTGTTCTCTCTACTACCGCACGGCAAGCGGTACCGATGTACCAAGTCTGGAAAAGCATCTGCCCCCAAGCTATAAGACTGCTAAATAGTTAGTTAAATAGTTAACCAATAGCTACCTGGAATATCTGCATTGACCCTCTTTGCACTAATCTCTTTTGATTTATCACGTACTGTATGCTGCTGTTACTGTTTATTATCTATCCCGTTGCCTAGTGACTTTATCCCTACCTACAGTATATGTCGTTATCTACCTCAATTACCGTGCACATCGACTCAGTACTGGTACCCACCCGGTGTATATTGCCAAGTTAAGGTTACTCATTGTGTATTTATTCCTTGTGCTGTTATAATAATTATTATTATTTTTGTTTACTATTTCAACAACAAAATCTCTGCATTGTTGGGAAGGGCTCGTAAGTAAGCATTTCATTGTTAGTCTACACCTGTTGTTTACGAAGCATGTGACAAATAACATTTGATTTGATTTAACAAGAGACTGGAGTCGAGGAGCAGGTGGCTCCAGCCTTCAGGCTTCTGCAAAGAAAATATGACAGATGAAGTTAAAGAACTGTACACACTTATGTGAGGGTATGTTGACAACTTCTTATAAATATCATCCCTTCGTGCACGACACCTGAATGACACCATAACATCCCCATAATGTCCCCATAACATCTTTGCAAACTGTAGTTCCAAAGTGAAGACCAAATACGAATAGAAATAAATTACAAAGATATGAGCCTTCTGTGTACCATGCATCTTCAGCTAAAGCACCTTGAATCACATGACCGGCATTAGCCCTAAGCCCTGTGGTTATTGTTTCTTTGTATGTGTAACCGATGTGAAATGGCTAGCTAGTTAGCGGTGGTGCGCGCTAATAGCGTTTCAATCGGTGACGTCACTTGCTCTGAGACCTTGAAGTAGTTGTTCCCCTTGCTCTGCAAGAGCCGCGGTTTTTGTGGAGCGATGGGTAACGATGCTTCGTGGGTGACTGTTGTTTATGTGTGCAGAGGGTCCCTGGTTCGAGCCCAGGTAGGGGCGAGGAGAGGGACGGAAGCTAAACTGTTACATATGATATCAAAGCCAGGTACAGAACATCTACACAACAAAACAGTGTACATAAGGCAAACTGAAACAGTGTGACAGTCAGAGTACTGAGGACTTCCAATCAAGCCCTAGCCGTTCTAACCAAACTCTCCCCAGCCTCTCAATCACTCACCAAAACCCAATCAAAACTCACTCTTGTCTGGCATTCTCTGGGGAACTGCTGGTCAGGCTCATGCCTCCACTGTAAATAACAGAATTGTAAATAAATAAAGGTGTATTATTCCCCAATTCCAGAAAAGCATAGTATACAGTGCATTCGGAAAGTACTTAGAACCCTTGACCTTTTCCACATTTTGTTACGTTACAGCCTTATTCTAAAATGGATTAAATTGTTTTTCCTCCCTTATTAATCCAAATGCAATACCCGATAATGACAAAGCAAAAACCTGTTTTCAGAATTTTTTGGCAAACGTAATAAAAAATATAAAAACGGAAATATTACATTTACATAAGTATTCAGACCCTTTACTCAGTACTTTGTTGAAGCACCTTTGGCAGCGATTATAGCCTCGAGTCTTCTTGGGTATGATGCTACAAGCTTGGCACACCTGTATTTGGGGAGTTTCTTCGCCAATTTCAAGTCTCATAGCAAAGGGTCTGAATACTTATGTAAAGGTATTTATGCTTGTTTTATTATATACATTTGCAAAAATAAAAACTTTTCGCTGTGTCATTATGTGGTATTGTGTGTAGATTGATGAGGGGAAAAAAATTATTTCATCTATTTTAGAATAAGGCTGTAACGTAACAAAATGTGGAAAAAGAGAAGGGGTCTGAATACTTCCCAAATGCACTGTATGTGGACATCCTTTCAAATTAGTGGATTCGGTTATTTCAGTCAAACCCATTGCTGACAGGTGTATAAAATCGAGCACACAGCCATGAAATCTCCATAGACAAACAAGTCTCTCACCGTTGCCGCCTGCTATAGACCACCCTCTGCCCCCAGCTGTGCTCTGGACACCATATGTGAACTGATTGCCCCCCATCTATCTTCAGAGCTCGTGCTGCTAGGCGACCTAAATTGGAACATGCTTAACACCCCAGCCATCCTACAATCTAAGCTTGATGCCCTCAATCTCACACAAATTATCAATGAACCTACCAGGTACCACCCCAATTCCGTAAACACGGGTACCCTCATAGATATCATCCTAACCAACTTGCCCTCCAAATACACCTCTGCTGTTTTCAACCAAGATCTCAGCGATCACTGCCTCATTGCCTGCATCCGTAATGGGTCAGCGGTCAAACAACCTCCACTCATCACTGTCAAACGCTCCCTGAAACACTTCAGCGAGCAGGCCTTTCTAATCGACCTGGCCGAGGTATCCTGGAAGGATATTGATCTCATCCCGTCAGTAGAGGATGCCTGGATATTTTTTTTAAATGCCTTCCTCACCATCTTGAATAAGCATGCCCCATTCAAGAAATTTAGAACCAGGAACAGATATAGCCCTTGGTTCTCTCCTGACCTGACTGCCCTTAACCAACAGAAAAACATCCTATGGCGTTCTGCATTAGCATCGAACAGCCCCCGTGATATGCAACTTTTCAGGGAAGCTAGAAACCAATATACACAGGCAGTTAGAAAAGCCAAGGCTAGCTTTTTCAAGCAGAAATTTGCTTCCTGCAACACAAATTCAAAAAAGTTCTGGGACACTGTAAAGTCCATGGAAAATAAGAACACCTCCTCCCAGCTTCCAACTGCACTGAAGATAGGAAACACTGTCACCACCGACAAATCCACTATAATTGAGAATTTCAATAAGCATTTTTCTACGGCTGGCCATGCTTTCCACCTGGCTACCCCTACCCCGGTCAACAGCACTGCCCTCCCCTCTGCTACTCGCCCAAGCCTTCCCCATTTCTCTTTCTCCCAAATACAGTCAGCTGATGTTCTGAAAGAGCTGCAAAATCTGGACCCTTACAAATCAGCCGGGCTAGATAATCTGGACCCTTTCTTTCTAAAACTATCTGCTGAAATTGTTGCCACCCCTATTACTAGCCTTTTCAACCTCTCTTTCGTGTCGTCTGAGATTCCCAAAGATTGGAAAGCAGCTGCGGTTATCCCCCTCTTCAAAGGGGGGGACACTCTTGACCCTAACAGCTACAGACCTATATCTATCCTACCCTGCCTTTCTAAGGTCTTCGAAAGCCAAGTCAACAAACAGATTACCGACCATTTCGAATCCCACCATACCTTCTCTGCTATGCAATCTGGTTTCAGAGCTGGTCATGGGTGCACCTCAGCCACGCTCAAGGTCATAAACGATATCTTAACCGCCATCGATAGGAAACAATACTGTGCAGCCGTATTCATTGACCTGGCCAAGGCTTTTGACTCTGTCAATCACCACATCCTCATCGGCAGACTCGACAGCCTTGGTTTCTCTAATGATTGCCTCGCCTGGTTCACCAACTACTTCTCTGATCGAGTTCAGTGTGTCAAATCGGAGGGTCTGTTGTCCGGGCCTCTGGCAGTCTCTATGGGGGTGCCACAGGGTTCAATTCTTGGACCGACTCTCTTCTCTGTATACATCAATGATGTCGCTCTTGCTGCTGGTGATTCTCTGATCCACCTCTACGCAGACGACACTATTCTGTATACTTCTGGCCCTTCTTTTGACACTGTGTTAACAACCCTCCAGGCGAGCTTCAATGCCATACAACTCTCCTTCCGTGGCCTCCAATTGCTCTTAAATACAAGTAAAACTAAATGCATGCTCTTCAACCGATCGCTGCCTGCACCTGCCCGCCTGTCCAACATCACTACTCTGGACGGCTCTGACTTAGAATATGTGGACAACTACAAATACCTAGGTGTCTGGTTAGACTGTAAACTCTCCTTCCAGACTCACATCAAACATCTCCAATCCAAAGTTAAATCTAGAATTGGCTTCCTATTCCGCAACAAAGCATCCTTCACTCATGCTGCCAAACATACCCTTGTAAAACTGACCATCCTACCAATCCTCGACTTCGGTGATGTCATTTACAAAATAGCCTCCAAAACCCTACTCAATAAATTGGATGCAGTCTATCACAGTGCCATCCGTTTTGTCACCAAAGCCCCATATACTACCCACCACTGCGACCTGTACACTCTCGTTGGCTGGCCCTCGCTTCATACTCGTCGCCAAACCCACTGGCTCCAGGTCATCTACAAGACCCTGCTAGGTAAAGTCCCCCCTTATCTCAGCTCGCTGGTCACCATAGCAGCACCTACCTGTAGCACGCGCTCCAGCAGGTATATCTCTCTGGTCACCCCCAAAACCAATTCTTCCTTTGGCCGCCTCTCCTTCCAGTTCTCTGCTGCCAATGACTGGAACGAACTACAAAAATCTCTGAAACTGGAAACACTTATCTCCCTCACTAGCTTTAAGCACCAGCTGTCAGAGCAGCTCATAGATTACTGCACCTGTACATAGCCCATCTATAATTTAGCCCAAACAACTACCTCTTTACCTACTGTATTTATTTATTTATTTTGCTCCTTTGCACCCCATTATTTCTATCTCTACTTTACACTTTCTTCCACTGCAAACCAACCATTCCAGTGTTTTTTTTACTTGCTATATTGTATTTACTTCGCCACCTTGGCCTTTTTTATATTTTTATTTATTTATATATATATTTTGTTTGCCTTCACCTCCCTTATCTCACCTCACTTGCTCACATTGTATATAGACTTATTTGTCACTGTATTATTGACTGTATGTTTGTTTTACTCCATGTGTAACTATGTGTTGTTGTATGTGTCGAACTGCTTTGCTTTATCTTGGCCAGGTCGCAATTGTAAATGAGAACGTGTTCTCAATTTGCCTACCTGGTTAAATAAAGGTGAAATAAAAAAATTAAAAAAATTGGTAGTAGAATGGCCTTACTAAAGAGCTCTGTGACTTTAAATGTGGCACCATCATAGGATGCCACCTTTCCAACAAGTCAATTTGTCAAATTTCTGCCCTGCTAAAGCTGTGCTGTTATTGTGAAGTGGAAATGTCTAGGAGCAACAAAGGCTCAGCAGCGAAGTGATAGGCCACACAAGCTCACAGAACGGGACCGCCGAGTGTTGAAGGTTACATGCGGAAGACACATTTCAGCATCACTACCGAGTTCCAAAATGCCTCTGGAAGCAACGTCAGCACAATAACTGTTTGTCGAGAACTTCACGAAATGGGTTTATATGGCCGAGCAGCCGCACACAAGCCTAAGGTCAACATGTGCAATGCCAAGCATCAGCTGGAGTGGTGTAAAGCTCGCCGCCATTGGACTCTGGAGCAGTGGAAACGTGTTCTCTGGAGTGATGAATCACTTCACCATCTGGCAGTCTGACGGACGAATCTGGGTTTGGCGGATGCCAGGAGAACACTACATGCCCCAATGCATAGTGCCAACTGTAAAGTTTGGTGGATGAGGAATAATGGTCTCGGTCTGTTTTTCATGGTTTGGGCTAGGCCCCTTAGTTCCAGTGAAGGGTAATCTTAACGCAACAGCATACAATGACATTCTAGACGATTATTTGCTTCCAACTTTGTGGCAACAGTTTGGGGAAGGCTCTTTCCTGTTTCAGCATGAAAATTACCGTGTGCACAAAGCGAGGTCCATACAGAAATGGTTTGTCAAGATCGGTGTGTAAGAACTTGACTGGACCGCACAAAGCCCAGACCTCAACCCCATTGAACACCTTTGGGATGAGTGGAGGCTAATATAGCAGCAAAGGGGGGGACCAACTCTATTCATGCCCATGATTTTGGAATGAGATGTTCGAAGAGCAGGTGTCCACATACTTTTGGTAATGTAGTGTATATATACAGTATACACACACTGAGTATACCAATGAAAAGGAGGCACAGGGAATTAAATGATTACAAATATATTATTTTCATGAAATAAACACACAGAGTGATTTACTGAATTAGGCATACAGTGATGATTTTAAAAATACAATTAAAAAGACTGCATGGGGGCTTTAACATCCACTGTAGCCCTACAGACTGCTTCACACAATGTACATACACATAAAGACTCTAAAAGCCAGAAACATGAAAACATGATTAACTTATGTTATATTTGAATATTTATCCTGCTCATTATGTACCAGTCAGAATGAGAAATGACAGCAGATCCGGAAAAGGCAGCAAATAGATAGCTAGCAAATAAAATTACATTTTGGGCTGAACACAGAACATACAATTTTCCTCACCCACAGTAATACACATAACAGCGGCACTAAATGTCTTGCTATCGACATCCCAGTTGATAAGTAAGACCATGTTTAATTTATGTTTCTATTCCTGTATCTATGCTATGATTACCATAAACAACTTCACACAACTAGCACTTCAAATAAAGAGCATGCGGGGTTCGCCATCTAAAAAGATAGCGAGTTTTTCCACATTGTTACATTACAGTCTTATTCTAAATTGGATTAAGTAAAAATGTTTTCCTCATCAATCTACACACAGAGTGAAAACAGGTTTTTAGCAATGTTTGCAAATTTATAAAAACAGAAATACCTTATTTACATAAATATGTCAGAGCGAAAACCAAGCCATGATGTTGAAGGAATTGTCCGTAGAGCTCAAATACAGAATGGTGTTGAGGCACAGATCTGGGGAAAGGTACCAAAACATTTCTGCAGCATTGAAGGTCCCCAAGAATAGTGGCCTCCATCATTCTTAAATGGAAGAAGTTTGGAACCATCACTTCTCTGCCTAGAGCTGGCAGCCCAGCCAAACTGAGCAATCGAGGGAGAAGGGCCTTGATCAGGGAGATGACAAAGAACCAGATGGTCACTCTGACAGAGCTCCAGAGTTTGTCTGTGGAGATGGGAGAACCTTCCAGAAGGACAACCATCTCTGCAACACTCCACCAATCAGGCCTTTATGGTAGAGTGGCCAGACGGAAGCCACTTCTCAGTAAAAGGCACATGACAGCCCGCTTGGAGTTGCCAAAAGGCACCTAAAGGACTCTCAGACCATTAGAAACAAGATTCGCTGGTTCTCTGGTCACTACCTACATGTACATACTACCTCAAATAACCGGTGCCCCCACACATTGACTCTGTATCGGTACATTCACTAGCAGAGAACAGTGGCAGTGATTCAGATGAACGATTAATTGGTACAATGGAATTAAACACAGTCACTTCCCCCCGCAGTAGCATAATATGATGACACCAGAAATTGAAGGCAAACTCCTCAAAATGGAGCTGGACACAGGATCTGCAGTGTCTATAATTTCCACTACTGTCTACAATGAGCACTTCAAGAATATCAAGCTGAAGAACACAAATGTGTTGCTGAAGACCTACTCAGGAGAGAGATTGAGCCCAATGGGGGCGTTGCAGGTCAGAGTGAGTTATGGGGAGCAAACACAGCAGTTACAGCTGTATGTGGTGCCTGGAACTGGCCCACCATTATTTGGCAGGGAATGGCTTTCAAAAATAAGGCTGAACTGGTGTGACTTGAAAATGCTGCACACGTTCCAGTCCAAAGAGAAAGGCACAGACCAAACACTGGAACACTTGCGGAAGAAATACAACACAGTGTTCAGTGATCAGATGGGAACAGTAAAAGGCTTCACAGCCAAACTTGTACTAAGAGATGACGCAACCCCAACATTTTGCAAAGCCAGATCTGTTCCATACTCCCTGAGACCAAAGGTGGAAGCGGAAATCGATCGCTTGCAGGATACAGGGATCCCGACGAAAGTGGACAGAAGCGAATGGGCCACACCCATAGTTCCTATTGTGAAGAAAGACGGGTCTGTTAGAATGTGTGGGGACTTCAAGGTAACTGTGAATTCAATGTTGCATGTGGACCAATACCCCCTGCAACGTCTGGATGACATCTTTGCTGCACTAGCTGGTGGGAAACACTTCAGTAAAATCGATCTGAAACAGGTTTACCTGCAGCTATCGGTTGAAGAGAGCTGCAAACAGTACCTGACAATAAACACACACAAAGGTCTATACAGGTATAACCGCCTGGTTTTTGGCATTGCATCAGCCCCAGCCATTTGGCAACAAACTATTGACCAGATTTTGCAAGGAATCCCAGGAACCCAGTGTATCCTGGATGACATGATCATAACAAGACGCACCGACAAAGAGCACCTGGCTAACCTGGAAGTGGTCCTGAAAAGACTGAAAGAGAATGGTCTACAGGCAAACTTACAGAAGTGTGAGTTCTTCAAAGACAGGATTGTCTTCTGTGGACATGAAATCAACCGCAAGGGATTGCACAAAACACAGGACAACATCGATGCAGTGGTACAGGCACCACAACCACAAAATATCACAGAAGTGAGATCTTTTACGGGACTGATCAATTACTACAGAAGATTCCTCCCAAACCTTTCAGCAGTAATCAAGCCTCTAAATCAGCTACTGGAATAGAATAGGACATGGCGGTGGACAGAACAGTGTGAAAATGCATTTCTTGAGGCAAAACGGCTCATCACATCTGAACAGGTCCTGATGCATTACAACCCTGAACTGCCAGTGAAGTTGGTTTGTGATGCGTCCCCTTAAGGCTTAGGGGCCGTCCTTTCACACACACTGAAAGATGGGTCAGAGAGGCCAGTTGCATTTGCGTCACGAACATTGAATGATGCAGAGAAAAACTACTCACAAATCGACAAAGAAGCACTGGCACTAGTGTGGGGCGTCAAGAAATTCCACGCATACCTATATGGCAAGCGTTTCACACTGGTTACGGATCACCAGCTGTTGCTTTCCATTTTCAGTCCAAAGAAAGGCATTCCGGCAATGACAGCAGCCAGGTTCCAGCGATATGCCTTGTTCCTTGCCAGTCATATGTATGACATTGAGTTTAAGCTGTCGTCCCTCCACACAAATGCAGATGGATTATCCAGACTGCCGTGTGCAAGAGAAAGACAAAGGAGTGTGGATGCAGTGGACATTTTCCATACCGCTCAGCTCGAGGCACTACCGGTCACAAGCACAGTTATCAAACAGGAGACAAGGAAAGATGTGACCTTGTCAAAAGTGTACACCTACACCATGTCAGGATGGCCAGCTACTGGCAGAAAGGAGCTGACTCCGTATTTCCAGCAGAGAAACAAAATTCGAACGTACCAAGGATGTTTGATGTGGGAAATGAGAGTCATGATACCCCAGAAATGCCAACATCAGGTTTTGCAGCAACTACATGAAGGTCATGTTGGAATTGTCAAAACGAAGCTGCTCGCAAGGAGCCACCTCTGGTGGCCAGGTCTGGATCAACAGATAGAAAACATGGCGAAGAACTGTAGCGGATGTTTGGAAACCCTTCACATGCCTACTCCTGTCCCAGTCCACCCATGGGAATGGCCCACAGAGCCATGGCAGAGAATTCATGTGGACTACGCTGGTCTCTTTGAAAAGCACATGTTTCTGGTTATAGTTGATGCCCATTCCAAATGGCCAGAGATGTTTTGCACTGACTCCTCCACCTCAGCTCAGACGATAGAGTGTCTCAGAACAATGTTTGCACGCTTCGGATTGCCGCTGCAGCTGGTAAGGGACAACGCGCAAGCTTTTGTAAGTGACGAGTTTACAAGATTCATGTCAGTAAATGGAATCAAACACTCAACCTCAGCTCCGTACCACCCTGCCACCAATGGGCTGGCAGAACGTTTTGTGCAAACCCTAAAGCAATGACTCTGTGCAGCAAAACGAGACGAAGGGACTTTGCAAACAAAACTGGCCAAGGTCCTGGCCTCCTACCGACACACCCCACATGCCACGACAAATGAAAGCCGAGCCGCACTGATGTTCGGGAGGCCTCTCCGCACACAGCTGGACATCATGAAGCCAAACAGGCGTAATGAAGTGCTGAACAAACAAGCCAAGATGCTCTCCGGTGGCAGGGAGCGCCATCTCCAAACAGGACAGGAAGTGATGGTGCGAGACACTGAAGGGGAGGGAAATGGACAAGAGGGACCGTACATACACAAACGGGACCCAGAACTTACCAGGTTCAAGTGAGCCCAGACATAACGTGGCGGCGTCACATTAACCAAATGCATTCCACGGAAAACAGCACAACAATCGAGAGAGAACAGGCACAGAGAGCTCCTGAGAGTGACACACAGGGAACTGTAGAGGACGGTGGGGCAGTAAAGAGACCCCAGGCTGAAAGAAGGGAGTGTGTTGATGAAGGTGCTGCTATAGCAGAAGCTATAATGGAACAAGCACACACTGAGGATGTTCAGGAGCCTCCAGACAATCCTAGGCGCTACCGAGAACGAAGGCACCGTCCACCAGACAGACTGGACTTATAAACAAAGAAACAAAAACGAACTGTTCAAGTTCAAATCAAAAGATGCAAATAACTACAACAAGTTCTGGGAAATGTTTCAGTTGTGGTTTGGTAAAAGTAACTCTGATTGTATAAGAGAAGGAATGTTATGTTCTGTTAATTACTGATGTCCCCTTTAAGAATGGAGCACCCTTGGTCATGTGCAGTGTTGCTCTATGTTATTCTGGTACTAACTCGTTTTAGTAAATGTGAAGCTCCAGTTCAATTTCTTGTATTCAGAGTCTTTCTTATTATATAAATAAGTAATAAGAGCTAAGACACTACACCTACGGTGAAGCCTGGTGATGGCAGCATCATGCTGTGGGGATGTTTTTCAGCGGCAGGAACTGGGAGACTAGTCAGGATCGAGGGAAAGATGAACGAAGCAAAGTAAAGAGAGATCCTTGATGAAAACCTGTTCCAGAGCACTCAGGACATCAGACTGGGGCGAAGGTTCACCTTCCAACAGGACAATGACCCTAAGCACACAGCCAAGACAATGAAGGAATGGCTTCGGGACAAGTCTCTGAATGTCCTTGAGTGGCCCAGCCAGAGCCTGGACCCGATCGAACATCTCTGGAGAGACCTGAAAATAGCTGTGCAGCGATACTCCCCATCCAACCTGACAGAGCTTGAGAGGATCTGCAGAGAAGAATGGGAAAAACTCCCCAAATACAGGTGTGCCAAGCTTGTAACGTCATCCCCAAGAAGACTCAAGGCTGTAATCGCTGCCAGAGGTGTTTCAACAAAGTACTGAGTAAAGGGTCTGAATACTTATGTAAATGTAATATTTCAGTGTTTTATTTTTTATAAATTTGCTAACATATCTAAAAACCTGTTTTTGCCTTGTCATTATGGGATATTCTATTTTAGAATGAGGCTGTAACATAATAAAATGCGTAAAAAGTCAAGGGGTCTGAATACTTTCTGAATGCACTGTATACCATGTGTACCCCATACATACTGTACGACTAATAAAACTTGAAACTTGAGTCTCCTCTTCTCATATGTTTGTTTGCTCACTTCACAACTGAGTAAAAAGTGGATAGGTTTTCAGTATCTGATGGCCTGTCCTCAATGGCAAACTGAAAATGAAATTCTTCAGTTCAGACTGCATCTTGCTATACCTCTCCAGTGCTCTTTCTAGATTTGGATGAATTATTTTGCTCTGTTTATTTCGCTACAAATTGAAATTAAGTGATTTGCGTACTTTGGGGGTTTGGGAGATTCAATCAGCATCTCTACAGAAATTTGTCATTCTGACTGATGCTTCCGAGAATGGAACCACCAGCCAATAGGATCCCTGACACCTCCACTCTCTGTCCTGAATCCACCCTGAGTCCTTCAGCATCTCCTGACTCAAACCCTGACTCTCCCCTTGAAGTAAGTCAGAGTCCTTAGAAGCCGTCCAATAGCAAGAGGGATGGGGCCTTCATCAGCCTCCAACCTAATCAACACTCTAGATTAGTCCGCCCAGCTGTAACAATGCATGACCTAATGTGCATCCAAAGTCTGTGTCCCAAATGGCAATCCTATTCCCTATATAGTACACTACTTTTGACCACAGCCTTATGGGCCCTGGGTGCACATTAGTGTCCTAAATGAGTAGGTTGACATTTGGGATGCACTCTAATACAGATTACCACTGATATTGTTATGCTATTCTGTTCTATAAAAGTTAAATATCTGCACTCTAAGTTTCTGATATGGACCAATGTTGGACACCAACTGAAACATCAGAGAAATACAGAGATAATAAAAGACTGCTCATTAACTAGGGGAGAGCCGGGACGAAAGCAACATGGGGTGAAAGTAACACGCCCATTTTCTCAGATAACACAGAAACTAGAATTACGTAATGAAGTCAGCAAGTTCCTAATGTGGAGAACAACCTCCCTGCGAAAGAAACAGCACATGTCAACCATGTTTTGCCGAGTTATCAACAAAAATCGACACAAACTTGATAGTACATTTGTTGAAAGTAACGACGATTACAAACCAGAAACATGGAAATAAGACAGATTTTGTACACTTCTCCCCAGCTGTTACTCCGCCCCGCCTGTACTAAAAAAAGTAAAGTTGTGGTAGTTCTGTTCTCTGTCTATTTAAAGGGGAAGTTCACCCTGGGGGGGGTATGAGCTTGTTTTCATTATATCCAAGGTATTTCTAGGACAGTGAGATGTGTTTCACACATAATTAACCAGGAGGAAGGCAGGTTTGGGCTTCGGGCGGTGAATGATACACTCTATGATGGCTTCCGGTGTATTGATACGGGGGTGCAAGATCTATAAATAAATCTGCTTTGTGGCATTTCGTGAAGATTGTATGTTACCGGTATACTGATTGCACTATACATCTTTGTGCGTGTAGATATGGTTGTACTTGTTCGATAGAACCATTGGATGTCTTTCAGCAATGTTCCTATCGGCAGATTCATTGCTAAATATACAAGTAGACACATTTTTTACGATATCTGACACTACAACTTGTGGTGGGCGCTTTTTTAAGAAGGAGGCGGACACTAATACAATCCTTTTGGCAAAACTGAAAGTACTGACCAGAAGCAATGGCTTCAAGTGATTCCTCCCATCAACACAAATTCGACGATGAAGAATGTTCTATTAGCTACATGGTGACATTTAACTATATATTTATAACTGGAAATGACTGAAGAGGATTCGAAACAAAGAGTTGGATTTAGCTAACGTTAGAAGCACAGACAATGCAAGCACCAAGAGGGCAGATGAAAATTACGGTGCCTAGCTAAGTAAGTTATTTTTCCTGCAAGCCACCTAGCTAGCTAACTTTAGTTTATCTACTGAAACCCATATTGTGTATTTCTGGCTAACAAACTGTTACAGTGGGAGAAAATCAAACAATGGTTCTGTTTGCTAACCTAGCTAGGTAGTTAGCTAAGTTAGCTAAACAACTACCGGTAGCCATATCTATGACTAAAATAGAAAAGGTTTTACAATCAGAGATCTTTTGTATCTCAATTGTAAAACCTCTTCTCGTTTTAGTCATAGATATGGCAAGCTACAAGGTTACAACCAGCCACCTAAAGCTAGGTTTACCAGCAAACGTTAGCATGACTGGAGTTGGCTGGCTAGTTAGCCTGGCGACTGCTAACTTATATGCCTCGCTTTACATTTGTAACCTGTTAGCAAACATGTGTAGTGTCAGCAACGGTAAATAATTTTACTAGCTAGCTATGTAACATGATTGACGAGGATTGACATTGGTTATGATCATGACCATGGATGCATTTTAATTTCACAAAATTCTAGGCATAATGCAAGATAGGATTCCAAACAGATGTAAAGAACAATTATTTTATATCCAGCAAGCCAGCTAACTTATCTAGGTTTACTATCAAACATTTGAGGAGAAACAATAATACAAAAATGTACTGTTGCAAATCTCAAAAATTGAAGCTGGTTTTACAATAAACATTTGCCTAAGCATGCCTGATAGTATCTACCTACAGCCATGTCTGTCTGCCTACCTACCTAGGCTCATTTGTATGGTCTGGTCACTGTGCAAAGGTTGAGGGTTATGCCATATTTCTTTCTATTATTAGGCTAGATATTGTTGTAATGTAATATCTGTGCCTGTCCACATGTATGCATGTTCAACCCTAATGTTAATGTTATGCTGGCACAGTTCAATATTTTTTTGTCTTGGGACAATAACGTGTGGTGCGAGTTATTTCTAGATACAGAAACAGAATTACTTTGCCTGCATGTGTCATTGTAGCAGAACTGTATCCCGCGAACTGCATCCCTCTCAAGGGGTTAGACATTATGCTGGATTTCAAGCAGTTGATTCATGAGCCCCATGAAGTAATCCAACAAATGTGTATGTATTTTTGCCTCCATCTTGTCTATTTCAAGTCTTCTCCCATTGATCTAGACAGTTATGTTATCATGACATGCAGCACTTTGTGGTGGACACCCACCTTTTCTCGATCAATGAGAGAAGACTTGAAATAGACAAGATGTCGTCAGTTAACATTAACCAGTGTAAACTCCCTGTATTTTAGATTTTGACAAATATTCTTTGGATATCGGAATGTTTAGCATTTGTTTGATGCTACAGAGCCCTGTACAGCTTATAAATATCTTCTGTGAATCCATAAAGGCAGACAAATTTCAAAGATTGATAGAAAATATCCATATTTATTTTATAGTGGTTCTACATCAGGGCTCTCCAACTTCGTTCCTGGAGAGCTACCGTCCTGTACGTTTTCATTTAGCTGGTTGATAAGCTGACCCAGGTTAGTTACAACTGGGGTTGGAGCGAAAACCTACAGGAGGGTAGCTCTACAGGAACAGGGTTGGAGACCCTTGTGCAACATGGTCTTATGCTGAGCCACACTGGCTGCGTTTACACAGGCAGACCAATTCTGATCTTTATTGCACTAATTGGTCTTAATCACATCAGATCTTTTTCAGAACTGATCTGATTGGTCAAAAGACCAATTAGTGAAAAAAAGATCAGAATTGGGCTTTATCCGGCTTCAGTACACTGCCAATGGTGTTTGGCATGGTGGGCTGGGGAAGCTGAGACTCTTTGTGCTTATGGCGAATGGTCTTGTCCTGTCTGAACGGCCAGCTGGGTAAGGTTCTGCAGAAAGTGGTGTATGGCTTCTTAACCACCAACTGTTTGGTCCTCTTGCAGAAGATTTGCTGGTTTTGCACATCTCCTGGAAAGACAAGGTTGTGGTGTTAGCATTTTACATGTTTTGTGGAAGGAACATAGGGCAACATGCCTTTGTTGGTAAAGGTGTCAACTGAATGGGACCGGCTAGTGTATTGTTTAGGGACAATGGGTGCTGATTTTGAGAGGAAAGATCAGTCAACATAGTTAGGAGGGCAGTTTTTACACAGTATGAATTGTCGTGTATGGTAGATTGAGGAGAAATGGCATCTCTCAATTGTTGTCATACACAACAATACATTTACTGTCTAAGCACAACCCTGCACTACCAAAATCCCCTTCCTCATCTCAAAGTACTGTCTGTAAACCTCCCCCAGACCATTGACTGACAGATCATTCTTGTCAATAGTAGCCCTTTGCAGGGGATTTTTGTAGACATGTCTTTGTATTGTGTTTTGAGAGTCTACAGAGAGAGGAATGAGGTGATTGTGTCATTACTGTTGTAGTCTTGATTTTATACCTTTCAGTGTCCCTTGCTGGTTTCTGTCCCACAATCTTGTTGTGCTTCATAACCACAAGGTTTCCCCTCCCTCATGCTCGTGTACCCAAAATGCCGCCGCTTTGGGGTATTTTTCAGTGGGGCACTGTCACTGGAATGACTCCAGATAACCTGAGTTTTACAAAGAGAAGAGGGGTAGACTAAATTGATTACATGGTCTGGAAGGAAGGTACCCTGTGGCTACCTCTAACACCATAACACAAACACTACCTAATTCATGTTTATGCCATGCTTACTGTAAATATTAGCTGTCAGCTTGGTAGGACATCTTGGTACTATCTACAACAAAATACACAATTTAACCACCCCACTAATTGTATTGATCTCTATTAAACTGGCTAGCATAGCACACCTAACATGGACATTTCAATATTGTCAGCTAATGTTAGCTAACTAGCGTCTTCAAATTGGCAGGAAGATTGCTAGCCAGCTGAAACTGACTGAGAACCAACTAACTAATCATAGATGATTTATACAGGTTCGTCATTGCTACCAACACAAAAACAGAGTTTGTTAGCTATATCGACAATTCCCTTTTTAGTAACGGAGTGTTTTCCAGGCAAGGGTGTAATAGATGCCTACCAGATTGAGTTACTTTTATTTACTAACGTTAGCTAGCTTGTATTAGATAACGTCAGTCAAAGATATAATGAACAAACATGTTTACTCTGCTGCTGAAGGTAGCTACCAGTCTAGCAGTGACTACCATGGCATAAGTGAAATTGATTGACAGTGTGTATACCAAAAAAGATAGCTATATGATTTAGCTGATGGCTTTCAGAGTTCAATACAGGACTGTAACGTTAGCTAGCTAGCTAATGTTATAGTCCTGTGTTGAACTCAAAGCCATGAGCTAAATCATAAAATCCAGTTAGGTTACCTGTAATCGAGAATCTTCCGTTTTGTTGTGAAGGGGAAAAAATGTATGGTATCGCATCACTTCTCAGCTGTAGTCGAAATGGATTCCCCATCATATCAGTTCAGCCTGAGAATCCCTATGATAATCTTTGGTCATCGTAAGGGGCATCATTCTTGATATCTGCAAGCCACTGGCAGCATCGGGGTAAATCTCTGGTAGGTAGAATAGTGAAAGATAACACATTTTCACACTTGTTTGTAATTAGCACAGCCAGGCACAGAACACCTCACAGGCATGATGACAAAGGTTTGTGAAAAACAAACATTGTCAACAACAAAAATACTTGCCTTCAGGAGTTCTGAGATTGCTGTGTGTTGTTCGCTCAAAGTACACAACGCCATCATCAACGTTGCCATCTACCTTAGCGGACCGTATCTGCATTCGCTATGAATGTCGGACTTTGTGGTTCACTATGAGCAGAGGAATACACAGAAAGTAGAAAACTTCCCGATTCTACCAGTGAAATGAAAATGTGCTAGTTCTAGCTTGCGGTTTGGATAATTGTTAGGTTTATGACAAAAAAAGTAAAGCTAATATAGTAATAATTATATGCCATGACAGAGCCAGGGTGAAATTCCACTTTAATTTCAACTCATTAACCCTATAAATGAAATTACAGTTGCTAATGGAAAATGACATATATATACAGTACCAGTCAAAAGTTTGGACACACCTACATTGTAGAATTATAGTGAAGACATCAAAACTATGAAATAACACATATGGAATCATGTAGTAACCAAAGAAGTGTTAAACAAATATACATATATATACTTTATATTTGAGATTCTTCAAAGTAGTCACCCGTCGCCTTGATGACAGCTTTGCACACTCTTAGCATTCTCTCGACCAGCTTCAGGAGGAAGTCACCTGGAATGCATTTCAATTAACAGGTGTGCCTTGTTAAAAGTTAATTTGTGGAATTTCTTTCCTTCTTAATGCGTTTGAGACAATCAGTTGTGCTGTAACAAGGTAGGGGTGGTATACAGAAGATAGCCCTATTTGGTAAAAGACCAAGTCCATATTATGGCAGTGTAACAGTGTAACTTTAGACCGTCCCCTCGCCCCGACACGGGCGCGAACCAGGGACCTTCTGCACACATCAACAACGGTCACCCACGAAGCGTCGTTACCCATCACTCCACAAAAGCCACGGCCCTTGCAGAGCAAGGGGCAACACTACTTCTAGGTTTCAGAGCAAGTGACGTAACTGATTGAAACGCTATTAGCGCGTACCCGCTAACTAGCTAGCCATTTCACAACCGTTACACTCACCCCCCTTTCAACCTCCTCCTTTTCCGCAGCAACCAGTGATCCGGGTCAACAGCATCAATGTAACAGTATAACTTTAAACCTTTAAACCGTCCCCTAGCCCCGACACGGGCACGAACCAGGGACCCTCTGCACACATCAACAACGGTCGCCCACGAAGCATCGTTACCCATCGCTCCACAAAGGCCACGGCCCTTGCAGAGCAAGGAGCAACACTACTTCTAGGTTTCAGAGCAAGTGACGTAACTGATTGAAACGCTATTAGCGCGTACCCGCTAACTAGCTAGCCATTTCACATCCGTTACAGCAGGAACAGCTCAAATAAGCAAAGAGAAATTACAGTCCATCCTTACTTTAAGACATGAAGTTCAGTCAATACGGAACATTTCAAGAACTTTGAAAGTTTCTTCAAGTGTAGTCGCAAAAATCAAGAAACCACTATTAAAGGACACCAATAAGAAGAAGAGACTTGCTTGGGCCAAGAAATACAAGCAATGGACATTAGACAGGTGGAAATCTGTCCTTTGGTCTGATAAGTCCAAATTTGAGATTTTTGGTTCCAACCGCCGTGTCTTTGTGAGAGTGTAGGTGAACAGATGATCCCCGCATGTGTGGTTCCCACCATGAAGCATGGAGGGGGAGGTGTGATTGTGTGGGGGTGCTTTGCTGGTGACACTGTCAGTGATTTTATTTAGAATTCAAGGCACACTTAACCAGCATGGCTTGCCACAGCATTCTGCAGCGATACGCCATCCCATCTGGTTTGCGCTTAGTGGGACTATAATTTGTTTTTCAACAGGACAATAAACCAACACACCTCCATGCTGTGTAAGGGCTGTTTGACCAATAAGGAGAGTGATGGAGTGCTGCATCAGATGACCTGGCCTCCACAATCACCCGACATCAACCCAATTGAGATGATTTGGGATGAGTTGGACCGCAGAGTGAAGGAAAAGCAACCAACAAGTGCTCAGCATATGTGGGAACTCCAAGACTGTTGGAAAAGCATTCCAGGTGAAGCTGGTTGAGAGAATGCCAAGAGTGTGCAAAGCTGTCATCAAGGGAAAGGGTGGCTACTTTGAAGAACCTAAAATATATTTTGATTTGTTTAACATTGTTTTGGTTACTATAGTTTTGATGTCTTCCCTATTATTCTACAATGTAGAAAATAGTAAAAAAATAAAGAAACTCTTGAATGAGTAGGTGTGTCCAAACTTTTGACTGGTACTGTATATAAAAAATATGGTGTCTCCAGCTCTATTGATCTCTGAGTAATTAGGAAAAAAACAAAGTTTTACTTTACTTTCATCCCGGTTCTCCCCTAAGACAATATAATTACAAAACTATATTATTCCCTGTGTCAAGGGATTGACATACCTTTGCAGTGTATCACCGACATACAGTAGACAATGAACAGGGTATTGTAAATGAGAGAACATTTCCAACATCCAAACCTCTATTTCTCTTAAATACACTCTTAAAATAAAAAGGTGATATCTAGAACCTAAAAGGGCTCTTCGGCTGTCTTCATAGGAGAACTCTTTGAAGAACACTTTTTGGTTCCATGTAGAACCCTTTCCACAGAGGGTTCTACATTGGACCCAACATAGTTATACCTGGAACCAAAAAGGGTTCTCCTGTGGGTACAGCCGAATAACCCTTTTGGAAACCTTTTTTCTAAGATTGTAGGACATGTCCTTATGTGGTAGAAACTTCTAGTCACAGTAACAAGTGAGCACCTCTGCTTTGCACTGCACTGCACAGGGGAAGCCCACTTATCCAGCCTGCAATAAATCTTCCTGCACAAGGGCCCCTGGGACATGGGATTCCATTTGCCTGGCTGCCTGGGCATGAGGTGCGTTATGCTTTACTGACTGAGTATGGTGTTCAAGGGCACTGGTTTGCCAAGATGGATGTTGGTTCCTTGACCGGAGAAACTCCCCTACTGTGCACTGTGCTACATATACTTGGTTATGTAGCAGTCTTTGGTTATCCACGCTATAACTAATCTGCGTCTCCAAGTATGGAGATGACTATGATGAACCATTACTATAACTAGTATCATAAGAACCATTTCTCTCTTTTTTTGGACAGTAGGTGGACATATTCACCTGTGTGAGCCATTGCTGGATTTATTTTCAATTCACCAAGCTTTACAGCGAAATGCTTGTCTTGTTTCTGTTAACACTATGGATGGATTAATGACTTGCCGAGGATAAAACTAAACACTGTCTCTCGCCGACTCATGACTCAATTCCAGCATGATGTAGTGCTAGGAGTGATCTGTTTACAACATCAGATTCCACCCCATGTCTAATGGCCGCTCCAGGGTAAAGTTTCTCTTAGATACAGATCTAGGATCAGCTTCCCCTCCCCCAATCCAAACCTTAACCATTTAGTGGAAAAAGGCAAAAATTACCCTAGAAAAGCATATAGGGGCAACTTCCCCCTAATCCTCTGATGGTCACACAGTTTCATGGGGCCCACCTCAAGGTCCAAGGCCACTACTTGTTTAATTGTTTTATTTTTTAATGGGGCAGAGAACAATATGTGACCAACCGGTTTGATTCGGACTTATGTAACAACATTTTAAAATGTGTTTTTTTACATTGGATAAAAGTAGAGACTCAGAGCTAGAAAAGGGTATATCATACACTACAGTTGAGGAACAATGGGAAAGTAATTCTGCTTTGAAAGTTGATAAACTTGGAACCTCACTTTTAAGAAAAAGGCCTTTGATTGTTTTGGTATACCATTGGAGAGCTCTTCTTTGTCTACACCCATTCAGCATCCGAGCGTTCTGTCCTAACAACAGCAGTCAAGCACCCAAGCTAACGGGCTAACGTTGGCTAGCTTGCTAGCTACTTCCAGACACAAATGAGAGAATAGCTCACTCTGACCATTTTACTCGCCATAGCAAAGCTGTTTTTATGTAATCCAGGGTGTTGGTGACTGCAATTGTGCTGATGGCAACAATTGCTTTTTTTGCCAACGTTTACTGACATTGGCCATATTCAACGGGTGTTGAGCGTTTGTAAATTTGTCAGTTATTCTGCGCTCTGGCACACTCAGACGAGAGTGTTCTGAAATCGGAGTAGATAGCCAGAGCGAATTTACCAGCTACGTCTATCAACAGCTGTCGCAGTGACATCATGAGTCTTTTGTTAAGACATTTAGCTAACTAGCTAAACAATGAACCTTAATCGCAACTCATGACGTTACTAGCCTGCATGAATCTGCAGGTAGCTAACCAACCATGTCCAATGTTAGCTAGCTAACATTAGGCTATAACTAGCAAAGCAAATGGCTCTGAGATACGAATAATATTACGACACATATCATACACGTAACATTAGCTAGTGAGCCAGCCAGCTAAAGTTAGCAAGCTAGCTACTTTTTGACAAAATTAGAAAAGTGTAATATTGGAAAATGTAGCTAGCTAGACTATCTTACCTGTATACATGGATAGACGCTTCTCCCCCTCTGTCATGGATGCCATGGTTGCCCTTAATTTGAAGATGTAATCCGGAGACAGGTGTTTTCTCCATCTCCTTAGCTATCATACTCTAATTCCACTGATTTCAAAATTCGGTCCCCCAGAAAGTGGAGAGCAACACTTATGCAGTTCTACTACGCAATATATTTTTTAAAAGCTGCATTAGACAGGATTACCTACATATACTGACCAGCTCAAATAGACAGAAGCTTGCTACATGGCAGATCAATCCGAAACTCATCTCTCGGCATGTCCAGCCCACTCATTAGCTCAGCCAATCAAGGCTAGCAGGAAGGTCTTTTTCTGTGGCTAAACCAACTAGGCTCGTAATTTAACAATTTTATTCGTATTTACAGATGGCATACAAGTTTGTTATTAAGGCACATGAAAGTTCACATGTTCCAGAAGTCATTTCTGACAAAAAATGCATTTTGATTGAAAGTAGTGACATGCGACATACGCCTAGTTTCCTGAAACGAGTCACATATGCAGTATTATAGCTAATCTCATGCTATTCTATACATTTTGCCATAAGGCTGAGAGATAATGTTGCTGTTTTAGAGTTCAGGGATTCTTGAAAAAGGGACAATCTCAACTTTTCCCCCCACAAATATTTGTCTTATTACAAAATGTAAAATCAATATTTTGATAGGCCAAAGTATCAGCTACCACACCATGCAAAGGAACAACCTCCTATTTACAGTGCATTCGGAAAGTATTCAGACCCCTTGACTTTTTCCACATTTTGTTACGTTACAGCCTTACTCTAAATGTATTAAATATTTGTTTTTCAATCTTTACACAATACTCCATAATGACAAACCACATTTTTAAATATTTTCACCCAGAGAGGGGAGAGAAGGGAGATGGTGGGAGATTGACAGCTTACTCCCTGTTGTAAATCAAGGAGAGAACATGTTCCAATGTTCACACAGGAATGTTCTTTGTCTACACAGACATTTTCCCGCCGAAACTCTTAACACATTCTAAAGTGAATACTGGAACAATATTTCTAACATAGAACTTGGGGAATGGTTAGAGGCGATCTAAAGAATAATAATGTCAATTTGGTTGTTATTTTGTGGTTGTTATAAAGGAAATATATATTTAGGTTGTGATAAAGGAAATACTGTAACTTGAAAAGTATATACAGCACATGTATGAAGTTTACATCCTCTGCGTTGTATTTGAAATATGAAAAATTATGAATGTTTTTGTTAAGAGAGGGATGTGATCTTAGAAACTATATGAGGAAATTGTTTCTATAACTTTGTACAAGTAAGTGATCACAGCCCACTTGGGTGAGGCGAGAGAGCGTGTCAGCCTTATGAACCGTTTTGAAGAACTGTATAAAATGATGGGTTAAGAATGAACATATCAGACCAGAGAGGCGTGTAGCTGCAGCTCACGTCCCAAGTGGTTCATACTCTGAATATCAACACGAGGTAGAGGCGAGAAGCTCACCTGGACAATCACTGGTACGGCTGATTAGCTGTCATAAGTAATGCATCTAGAAAAGCAAATTTAAGTGAGATCATTCTACTACACTTCTCAAATCACCGAAGTACACTACTCTCATCACACCACTGAGAACCATCGACACGGTTGGCTAGCCTATCTTAAAATAATTATCTTCCAGAGCAAGTGGAAGTAGAGTGAGCTCTGTAGTTCTGTTCAGGACTACACGACGGGTCACAGGATGCCGGGCGACGGCAGAGGAGAGCAACAGTAGGAGACGGGTGGGGACCTCTTTTGGACAATCAGAGCCTTACAAACACGCTGCAAAAAGACCTAACTCCCTTTCCAGGCGGTCTGGTTCCGACAGAGATAGGCGGCGAACCAAGACATTTATGCGCAAATACATGAATGATTTCATGCTCCAAACGGGCAGCGGTTCGTGTGCAAAGTATATGATTACTGTGAGAGTAGTTTCTAGATGTACCAAAGTATTATGTCTCTGTCCCTCTCTCTCTCTCGCCCTCTTCATGTCTTTTGTAACAAGCCGCCATAATGTTGTCAGTCCGCTAGGGACCTGTTTCTAATGTAAGTGTGTATGTTTATCCTGTGTTAGTTACCATTTAGTTAGCTAGTAAATAATTAAACCAATTTGTGTAATACTGAATCATAAGGCTCAGGTTTTTGCAGATGCCGAAGGTTACGACTGTTCAGAATTATGATATTATATGAGGCTATAATTAATGAGTCGACTGTTTATGGATGTAATAGGTAAAGACCTTTAGAGTTTAATTCGGGAGATGATAACTCTTTAAAGAACCGCTCTCATGGTGCCCCGAATTCCTAATGAGTTAATTGTTACATTAATTGTTCAAATGAACATAGTTAGTTGATTAGAAAAATAAGTCATCAGATTAATGCAGGCACGGCGCCAGGATTTTTTCTCGCCCGGGGCCAAGGGGGGGCTTGACCAATACATGGGGGTGCTAAGAAATAGTTGATTTTCATGACTTCAGAGTTATAAGGAAGTTCTCATTTGTTCAATACAAGCAGATATGGCACACAGCACATTTTGATATAAATGTAGTTTTTAATTGAATTTGGCCAAAGAACCTTCAACAAAATAGCTATAAGCCTAATACAAGTGACCACAAGGCAATGACAAAAACATATTTCACATGCAAAGGTGAAAGACTTCAGCACCGGACAGTGCCCATGCACGGAAGTCTTTCGGCAATAACACAATACATCCAAAATGCGGTGACAACAACAAGAAGTGCATTTATACCATATGCATAATCAGACAACTGTGTATTGGTAATAATGTTTTGGATTAAATGGCTATCACAACGTCAGAAATTACATTAATAATATCCAAAGTGCAGCCACAATGAGAAGTGCAATGCATTTAGCCTATGCCTGTTAACTGTGCACACACTTGTAAAACGAACTGGCTATCATCACAATCTTAGTGATTATATTTCTATTGCAAACAAAAATAACTTGTAGGCCGACAATATACATGCGTCCTGCTGTGCATTGGTTATAATGTTACGGATTAAATGTCTATCACAATGTCAGAAATGAAAGGAATGATATCCACAGTGCAGCCACAACGAGAAGTGCATTTACCCTATGCCTGTCCACTGTGCACACATGGTGTAAAACGAGCAGGCTATCATCACAATCTTAGCGATTATATTTCTATTGCAAAAACAGTTGTAGGCCGACTGGCTGACACTATGCATGCATCTTCTTGTTCCATCCAGATCAGCGCGATTGAATCATGTTCCCACCACCGGACAGGCGCGCTCTGTCAATAAATTAAAGGCCTTTCATTTACTCACCAAGTGTTGTTTTATAGAAGGACGATGCGTCTGTTGTGGTTCAGTGCAAATGAGTCTAATCTTCTGGACATCCAGGGCCTTGGTTCTTTCTGTGTGTATGGACAGGCAGGAAAGGTTGCTGTGTCGAGTGTTTGCCCAGTATTTCATTCTGTATATCATGATGCGTGTACTTCGCATCTCTAGTATTATCTGAGATTTTCTGTGTAACTGTTTTGTCGAATTTGCCTATGACCTGTAAAAGTTCAAGGAAGTTTCCCTGGTTGACAGCCATGTCGTTTTCTATGTCTCCTCTCTGTGAAAGTCCCTGGTATGCAGTGTAACGCAATGACTCCACAACTGCTCTCATATACTCTCTGTTCTCTAGGACTATTTTCGAATGTCCATCACTTAGAGCATTGCATATTGTTGAGCCAGACTCTTTCTGAATAGTCCACTCATTCCACGCTGTCATTGCACATTTATGCTCCACACTAGCATTGTGTGTCTTTAACGAACTTGTTGCCTTCTTCCAGTTCTGGTAGCCATCGTAGGTAAATGCCGCCTTCTCGCCACCATGGTTTCCTGGACGTTGAAAGGCAGAAATTACGGTCCTTTGAAATAGAATATTCCAGCCATTTGTAATCCTCATACCATCTACGATTGAAGTAGCGATCCTGCTGTCCAACTTTTGTGGCTGGATAATGCCGAAGAAGAGGGCGCCTTGGTTCTTCAACAGGTGACTGGCTTAAATCAGAGGGAGCGGTGGCTGTGCTAACAGTGCAGCTAATGGTGGCTGTGGAGCAGCTAGCAGCGGTGAACTGCTCTGGTGCTCCCTCACATCGTGGCTCACGAGTTTCTCTCTCCGACTCATCTTTCTTATCTCCCTCTTCTTCTTTGGCCCCCTCGGAGACAGGTTCTGGATTTTAAATTTCTACCCGCACTCTTCTCTTGATCAGAAAACGGTCCATTGCAACAGGGTGAGATGGGCGACTAGCTAGCTAAAGGTTCACTCACATAACGTAGCCTAACGTGTGCGAGCACACACACCCCCACCACACACACACACACACGTCATAGGGTACATGCGCACGCAGCCAGGGATCTGATTGGGAACAGAATGGCTGGTTATTAACTTTAACATATTTCTTTATTAAAAATGTTAAAAAACACAAAAATGCTTGAGGGGGCTTAACTGGGGCTACGCAGATTTGTGACATGACTAAAGCCCCCCCTAGCCTCGGTGTAGCGCCGTGCATGGATTAATGAAAGTAAAGTCACAACACTAAATAAGGTCCCACAGTTGACAGTGCATGTCAGAGCAAAGTACAGAGAGATCCTTGATGAAAACCTCCTCCAGAGTGCTCAGGACATCAGACTGGGGCGAAGGTGCACCCTCCAACAGGACAACCACCCTAAGCACACAGCCAAGACAATTCAGGAGTTGCTTCGAGACATGTCTCTGAATGTCCTTGAGTGGTCCAGCTAGAGCCCGGACTTGAACCTGGTCAAAGATCTCTGAAGAGACCTGAAAACAGCTGTGCACGGACACTCCCCATCCAACCTGACAGAGCTTGAGAGGATCTGCAGAGAAGAATGGGGGAAAGTCCCCAAATACAGGTATGCCAAGCTTGTAGGGTCATACCCAAGAAGACTCGAGGCTGTAATCGCTGCCAAGTCGCTGCTAAAAGGTCTGAATACTTATGTAAATCTGGTATTTCAGTTCATGTTTTTTTATAAATGTGAAAACAATTCTAAACTTTTTTCTTTGTCATTATGGGGTATTTTATGTAGATTGAGGGGAAAAAACGAATTTAGTCCGTTTTCGAATAAGGCTGCAATGTAACAACATTTAGAAAAAGTCAAGGGGTCTGAATACTTTCTGAGTGCACTGTATGTCAGACACCATAAAAGGCATTTCATTTTTACAATAATTGTCCAATAAGTGTTTAAAGGCCTTTATTGTTTATTTACAACATTAGATTATTCAAATATGTAATTCAAATCTCCAAACATATTTTTGTTTTGTTTTATAGCACTATTAATGCTCCAAGGCTAATTTCGTTAGCATTTTGGCATGTTTTTATAGATTTAGAAAAATAAAACATTTATAGCGCAAACAGTATCCATTAGGTCTAGCACAGCAAATACTTCAATTGTTTAAGCATATGTTGCAGAACAGTGAATAATAATTTTTTCCTTCTGATTATTGACAAACAATATTGACTACATCAGTGACAGAGTTGACAACAGATACACAAAACACACATTTTTCCTCTAAAAATAAAAGTTCAATACAAACATTTTGTAAAATATGGAAAATTATTCATTTTGCCAATCCCTAATAAAAACATAAACATTATTTCAGATCTTTAAGTTGACGCTAGACAAAAATCTGAAAGAGATCATGTTTTACGGAGTTGACAAAAATATATATTTTTTCTTCATTCAAGTACACAGTAGCAAGTACACAGTAGCAAGTTTGTTTTTCCTCAGCTGTTTTATGACTCTAAAACCTAAATACATTGAACATATTTGAACCAAAGTTAATATTCTTTCATCATCTATCAGGCAGATGGAGTTGACAGTTTATGGTTGTGACCATTATGAGTCCAATATTGTTTGTTTAAATCTATGAAAAGTAGAGAACTTTACAGACCATGAGTGGTCTTGCTACTCTACATGTAATGAGGACATGAATAAGGGGTCCTTATGGTATAGCTGACCCTGCTCATTCCTGATGAATTCAGGATTTTAGACAAATCTGACGAAGTTGACCAAATCTCCAGTCACATCTTCTAGGAATCACAGTTTTGAGAGAAATGTGATTTAAAGTTACAGAGGGCTATTGCAAAAAACTACATAAGATACTTTTTCAGTTAATATCCATTATTGCCCTTTAAAAAATAAAATAAATTAAACTTTTTTTAGAGTTTTAGTTGGGATCCTTTGCACTGGACAAGTTCATTTCCAGACATAATATTGAACGTATTTTGATAGTTCCCAAAATAAATATTTTCCCTTATAAAATTCACATATTTGCCATGAGGCTGAGATACATTTTGTAGTTTTGAAGTTAATATTCTGTAATTCTAAACATTTAATTCATGGCTATTGATGTTTTCGTATGCTATATGGCGGGCCGATGTCCGGGGGGACACCAATCCCCCCCCAAAATAAATTAATGTTTTATAAAAAATAAATATTTTTGGGGGGGAGCAAGGTGTGTGCTACGCAAGTGACACTGGCTTCTCTGAGAGGAACTACATTACCATTATGCGAATCAATTTCTATTTGTCACATGCTTCGTAAACAACAGGTGTAGACCAGTGGAGGCTGGTGGGAGGAGCTATAAGAGGAAAGACTCATTGTAATGGCTGGAATGGAATGAATGGAATGGTGTCAATCATATGGGAACTACATGTTTGACTCCATTCTTTTTATACCATTCCAGCCATTACAATGAGCCCGTCTTCCTATAGCTCCTCTCACCAGCCTCCACTGGTGTAGACTAACACTGAAATGCTTACTCGTTTAGAACAAGCCCCTTAAGTTGATTGTCATTGTTTGTTGAGTGGCTTTTATCCTAAAATAACAGTGAGAATGGTAGTCACAACAGGATGTAACATAACACTAACTGAGGTTAGCGTAACAGACTGGGGTTAGAATAACAGACCATGTAGCTTACTATATTAATGTACTGATGACATTTAGAATATAATATTACATAAAACAGGCATGCAAACAAGCAAATAATGTACGTATGCACCTGCTCAAACATACACACCGACACACACACTGTAGTATAGCCCTGGGTAACTGTTTGTTGGCATTTGTACAGGTAAATACAGCTTATGACCAATAATCCTATCACAAGTAGAGATACTCATGGATCAAATAAACACAAAACGTTTTTTCTATCGGCCAAACCCTCCCCTAACCTGAACGACGCTGGGCCAAATGTACACCACCCCATGGGTCTCCCGGTCACGGCCGGCTACGGCAGAGCCTGGACTCAAACCCAGAATCTCTAGTGGCACAGCTAGCACTGCGATGCAGTGTCTTAGGGCCTCCCGAGTGGCACAGTGGTCTAACACAAAATGTTTTTAATTCCAGTAAAACACACCAAGGAACGCCACAACCTGTCTGGATTGAATCTAACCTCCACAGACTGAAGCACACTGAATAGGCTTTATACTGATGTACACTGTCTGGAACCATATTCATCTTCTTTGAATATGCCTTAAGTATGACAAACTGTTCAAGCACCCTGTACAGTTGAGTAAGAGAGCAAATGACCAAAACAATTCTTACAAATAACATAATACGCTCTACAGTATACACTATTAAGGTAATACAAAGATAAAGTAGGCTGATGCAAAAAGCAAAATAATAGTTGTGATACCCCTTCAACAGCAATTAATGTGTCTCTGTTTAACTGAACACTAATCCCTGACAGACCAAATGTTAAAATAGAAAAGCCCCTGAAAGTTAGGATGTATTTGAATGCCCTTGTTCTCTCCCAATAGTGCCCGTGGTCCCATGCAGTCTCAAAGCCAGGTCAGAGTCCGACTACTCACCTCCTGAGCAACGATGCTGGAGATGCGGACAGCCCTCTTCACTCGTGTGTTCCGGCGCTCGTTGCTGGCCACTGGCACGCCATCCTGGGATATACTGCCCATTCCACTGAGGGACATGGTGGATCTGCCCTCCTCTGCCCACTCTTTCCTCCACACAGCTGCTTGTTATCCTCCCAGACTCATCTCCCCAATCTCACAACCCCGTGCCCTCCCCTGGGAGAGCTCACACTCACAGGTTATGTGCTTCTCTGTGCTGTGAATCCACACAGGGCTGTTTAGGGTTCCGTCAAACTGAGTCCAAAGAGAGATAAACAAAGTGAATGGTCCATCTGTGTTATTCGTCCTGTCATCAACCCTTTTTTTCTCCTGCTAATGTTCCTTGTCTTAATGATCTGACGCGTCCCCAGGAGAAGAGGTGCTCCGGTGCGGTTCCACCTGATGAGAATTGTTGTCACTTCATCTTCATGGTCTTCTCCCATTCTCTTTTCACTCTACCGCCTCCTATTCTCCCTTGTTCAGTATGAGTATCAATTATGTCATGTCCAGAGACAGAGAGCTCTCCCTCTTTCTTTCTTTCTTTCTTTCTCTCCCTCGCTCTCTCTTTCTCTCACTCTCGGAGTAGAGTCTTCGCTCTACTTTTTAGTTGCTTCGCTGTATCTGTGAGGTGCCACACGCCCTTCCCTCCATCTCTCTCCCCAGCCTCTTGTCTTTTTCTCTCTCTCTCCCTCTCGCTCTCTCTTTCCCCTCCTCTTTTTCTCGCCTCTGTAAAAGCACTGTACCACTCAGGATCAGCTGTAATTGCAGCTGGCTCTGTCTCCTCCTCCCATCTCCTAATTTCCACCTCTTCGGTCCATCACCAGGCCAGCTGCAGGACTTGATTGATTTCCCCTTTCCCCAAATAAACACCAACAGACTTCCATAAACCTTCTCTCCCCCCGTCTCTCCTTCTTTCCCTCCCTCTCCCCCTTAGTCACACACAAGCTACATATTGCATTACATTTGTTAATGCGCTTAATAAAATAAATTAATGTAAACAGTGTTAGGGTTTTAAAATTGAAGATATTTTGCATCGCCTTGTGGTTGAACCCAAAACAGCAGAGGTGATACTTCTGCCTCTGATACCTAGTAGCTAGCCTTTCACTGCACTGGCCCATTAACCCTCCAGCTGCTAACATGTGGTTAACAGTCTCTAAGCTGATTTGCATAGGATGTTGTATGTTAAATAATATAATATATTTTTGCCTCAGAGATGCCAGAGACTGTAGACTAGAGATTGGTTCACCTTCTCAACAGTATCTAAACCAATATTATTTGCAACATCTTGGCTAACTTAGGCATGACCTTGGGCACACATAGTTACTCTACCAATCTAATCTTTTATTGATGCTGACAAAACCAAACCTCTCCTTTACATACCACGAAAGGCGTCCGCATGCTTCCCAGCCGAAACAGTTTGGTAGAGTTTGTGCATATGTTATGATGACGTTTTTGTGAGTTTTGGACTTCGGTGAGGGTTTTTTCGGCTGTCCAGGCAAGCTAAAAACAAAATCTGGAGGCAAGCCGAAGTTCGGAGCCGAAGTCTACACCCCGTCGGTGATTGGTCAACAGTAGAGATTCTTCAATCAAGTCTTTGTTGTCATTCAATGAGAGATGACTTGTTCTCCTTCACATTTTTTTATTGAAAAATACTGCACCAAACATCTTGGATGTAATATTGTGCGACGAAGATCTCTTTGGCAAAAATGTCTAAATTAATGACAGATTTCTTTAGTTATCATAGATTAATTCAGAGTATTTTGAGGAAGTGTATACTGGCTACTGTGTCTCAAAATGGACAAACTAATATTGTCACTTTTTCTGGCGAAGGTCTTTTAAGGGAGTACGCAGCACATTCGTTCGGTTCGGCCGGGTTCGGCGAGGCGCCAGCCGAACTGAAGCATGCTGACGCCTTAAGTCTTCCTCCTTGGCCTGAGAGACTGGGATAGGGAGAGATTGAATATTTCCGTAAACACTCCAGACAGCTGGTATTCCATGAATAGGAATATATATATATAATCAACAAATAGGTAATCAATCAACATAACTTTGCAACATCTTTTCCCTCCAATTCACATAGATTTTCTGACTCACTTGTGTTAAACAGCAGCTTGCCAAAGTATTGAGAAGGCAATCAGTCTATGGGGCATTTATTTAAGCTTAATCTCAGCTGGAAAGTATTGTGCTGGGATTAAACAATCAATCCAGTTGATAAAGTAAAAGAAGATTCAGTGGGTGTGTAAGGCGAGTCCATGCTTCATTACATTCCCATACCATGTGTGACCTTCCATAAACCAGGAGCTCACCTTGCATCAGCGTCACCACCTGTCAATCCAGCCTCTACTGTCTTCCAGATAGTGTGACTGGGGGCTTTGTTATTTATGACCTTGCCCAGGGGAGTGAAACCCTCTTTATTTTTCAAGTATTGTGGTGGCAGCATCATGTTACCGGCAGGGACTGGGGAGTTTGTCATGATCAAAATCAATATGAAATTACCAAACCCCAATAAAAGTTAGAGGAAACCCTGCCTCAGTCTTCTGAATACCTAACCGTGGGATAGTTTTATTTTTCAGCTGTGCAATTACACAAATGTTAATGCCAAAGACACACCAGAATGGTTTTCCAATAGGTGTTGAGTGTTCCTGAATAGTCCAGTCTCAATCCTAAATGAAAATCAGAGACAAGGTTTGAATTTAGCTTTCCATCAGTGACTCCCAACCAAATTCGCTGAGCTCGAGCAATTTTGACAAAAACAATGGGTATATGTTGCCCTAAGAGTTGGCCAAGTTGGTAGAATCTTATTCAAAATGATACCCAGCTATAATGGCTGCCTATGGTGCTTCCACCAAATTTTTACTCTGGGGTGTGAATACATACACAATCAATTAATTCATTTGGTAAATGTTCTATAACTTTTCTTTCGCTCTGATAATGTGGATTAGGTTGTGTACATCGGTAAGAAAAAAAATAGAATTTAATAAATGTTGAAATAAAATTTGAAGGCAGCAAAATGTGAAGACTGTGCGAGGGGTGGGTAGACTTTCACTAGACACTGCCACAAGAGGCAGCTGAGCTGGACGGCTCATAATAATGGCTGGAATGGTGTAAATGGAACGGCTACCTATTTGGTAGGTCAGGGTGGGACTAGGGTGGGAAATGTATGTTTATATTTCTTTGTTCCCATGCAGAGGCAGCTGTCTATCGTTGTCTCTGATTGGGGATCATACTTAGGCAGCCCTTTTTCCCACCTTCTATTGTGGGATCTTGTCTTTTTGTGTTGCATTCCTAGCTTTACGGTCGTTCAGTTGTTTATTGTTTTTGGTGGAACATTTAAAATTAAAAGAAAATGTACGCCTACCACGCTGCACCTTGGTCTTCATTTAACGACGGACGTAACAGGTATGAAACACATGGAAAGGTTTGGACTGAGCCTCCCATTCAAAGGCAAAGCTTTTGAGAGAATGGTTTAAACTACTATGCCAGTATTTCAACAGTGGTGTAAGCTCTAAATTTACTCGTCTTAAAAAAATTACCCAACTTTTACTCATAAGTATTGGACATTTGAACTAATGGTCAACTATTGTGCTGAGTTACCAAAAATGAGTAGTACTGTCAGGAAATTGAAATGAAACAAAATATACAACAAAATGCTCATGATTAAACCGACTATTGTCTATGTATCACAATAAAAGCCCACAAAAGACACACACATCACATAGCTGAAATGTTTGCCAGATCAGAACTTTACTTTCAGAGACAAAGAATACTGTGAGATAAGATAAGCTGTATCCTACATGCTAAATGTGTTACAGTAAAATATCAGATGTTCAGCAGGGAGTCTGCAGGACACAATACTCTGAATTCTGCTTCTGCTTGCTAAAACTAACTATTACCTGAGTGACTCACTCGAGTAGATACATAATCTAACAGGATCAAATTGACCTGGGTTTAGAAATAAAATGTGTGTGGGGAGATATTTTCCATAAAGAAAGCCGTTAGATATGTGGGCTGTCTGGGTGGGTGTTTTCCCTCTAGCAGGGTTTGTTTGTAAAGCCTATGGGTCGTCGCATGGATGATATAACGGTCTACACATTCTGATTTTGGGTATGTGGGTGGTGAGTATAGGGCTTATACTGATGTGGCATTTGATGCTTGATAGAGCTTGTAAAAACAAAGGAGTTTCCCATAAGTATGTGAGAGTCTGCATGTTTGACACAGTCCATAAAAAGAACCAAAGTTATTGCAATGGAAAGAATGACAAATTTCCCTCCAATTTTTTTTACAACAGGAATAGGCATCCAGCTGCTATGCAATGGCTCAGTGCACAGAAATAACAGTTCGCTTGCATCTCAGCAGGGTATATTCCTCTCCTTGATGGCAATTCTCCTCTAGGATATGCTTTATCAGGGACACCCTGGAGTTACAACCATCTACAATCTCATCTCAGGTTCTAGGGTTTTTCTGCTTCAGCTATATCTGCAGAGTTAACAATGTCACTGAAACACACACTCAGTCCCTCCAACTCAGTGGGCATACTGTGTGAAGGTGACCCATTGTTCTATAACTTCACAGGCACAAGGAGCTTTCCCAGAAGGGCCATTATCTATCTCTCATCTGGTGCTCAGGCTTGTAGCTAAGGGAACAACAGTCCACATGACAGAGTGAGTGGTGGTGGTGGCCAAATAGTTACTTTTATGATGACTTCTGAATCTATGTTGCCGTTGTGATTCTCTGCAAGGATTTCCTCAATCAGATAGACTTTACATAAATTCCTGTGTGTGTATATATAAATACATACAATATTTATAAGCCATGCATGTATGACGTTATAGTAAGTACATGTTACAGCTTCTCTATTATTCAGAGAAAGCCAAGGCTCTAGGGACAGACCAAGCTAAGGCTAGGCAGCATCACAGAGGATGTCATAACGGTGGCAGCTGTTTCCAATAGGCATGTGAGGTATTCTATTCAGTGGTTTTCTGGCTGTTTAAAGGTAATCTCAATAAAAGTGTTTTATTTTTATCTGGCTTATGCGGAAGTGGCACAATGACATGCTACTTTATATTAAAGGTCTTTATGTACATCATGTATATTACCTTTTTGGCCTTAGTCCAGGACAGTGAAGCATTGAGCTTCCATTTGTAGCTTTTAATTAAACCCCAGAATAGCGGAGGCAATCACTTCAGATGAATTTTCCATAACAACAACATCATTATTATATGTGACTCAATCTTCCTGTCAACACTGTACACATGTCAGGGACATAACATACGATGGTATAGGATACTGTACATAACATTCAATATGGGATTTTCTCAGAACACACCTACAGTACTGAGGTGGCATTAAAAGAGAATTCATGTAATGTAAATAAACTGAGGTGTTGTTGTTTGGTACAGTACTACCTATGCTATGTATTATTTGTTGATAGTATAACGTCATTCAATGACCCGTCCCAGGAAAATGATGATGTTATCAAAATGCTCCAAAGGAGAATTAACTACATGTCATATATACAGTATGTGTACCCTCCATCCACTACCTGCATTCATACACATCTGACCATTTGCTCTAAGTAAAATATTCCATCTTTGGGGGGCACTGGAAGAGAAGGCAAGGTTGTCCGTTACTGTACATTACATAGTACCCCAAAACACCTCTCAAACACAAACAAGCCAATCAGCAAAAGTCACAAGGCTTTTTGATATTATTTTGATTATTTGATTATTGCATTGAGTTTTCATCAAGCAAAGCTAATATTTGCATCGTTATGGTGTCTCTTAACCAGTAAATCTATCCCCATCCACAGTAACACACTAGAAAATTGCTGTGCGCTGTACAGGTTGTAAATAAATACTATGCAAGCATACACCAGCTGTCTCTAGACCTATTTAAGCTTTGTTGTAGTAAACAAGCCCTCAGCACACAGATTGATTTGTCTGCTCCGGCCCTTCCTGCAGTACAGTATTACTTATCTGTATGACACTGGACTGTCTCACTGACTTGTAACTCCAGCCAGGCTGTTCTGTTCTGCCTCACTGGGATAATAAGCCCCACTCTGAATATATATGGGAGAGGAGTGCTTGGTTAGCAAATTATGCTAACAATTCATTGAGTACGGTCTGCATAGGTAAGCTAGATCTATCTCACTGTCAATGTAATGGAAGCACTGTTATAGTAAGTGAAACTCTGAGGCAATAAGGAGGGATTCCCTGTGTTTTTGAGTCTATGCAACAGTGTCACCGGCGGGCCTCCCGGGTGGCGCAGTGGTCTAGGGCACTGCATCGCAGTGCTAGCTGCGCCACCAGAGTCTCTGGGTTCGCGCCCAGGCTCTGTCGCAGCCGGCCGCGACCGGGAGGTACGTGGGGCGACGCACAATTGGGCTAGCGTCGTCCGGGTTAGGGAGGGTTTGGCCGGTAGGGATATCCTTGTCTCATCGCGCTCCAGCGACTCCTGTGGCGGGCCGGGCGCAGTGCGCGCTAACCAAGGGGGCCAGGTGCACGGTGTTTCCTCCGACACATTGGTGCGGCTGGCTTCCGGGTTGGAGGCGCGCTGTGTTAAGAAGCAGTGCGGCTTGGTTGGGTTGTGCTTCGGAGGACGCGTGGCTTTCGACCTTCGTCTCTCCCGAGCCCGTACGGGAGTTGTAGCGATGAGACAAGATAGTAATTACTAGCGATTGGATACCACGAAAATTGGGGAGAAAAGGGGGATAAAAAATAAAAAATAAAAAAAACAGTGTCACCGGCATTGTTTGACTGCCTATAATAGATGTACTATATTTTGAGAATAGGTGTATTCTACTCCAGTCATTCTACTCGTGTCTTTTATCTAGTACAGTAAAACATATGATTTTTGAGCGTGAGGTAAATGTGAACTACTGTCCTGCTAAAGCCCTGCTCAACATCTCTGAAAACCTGGAGGTTTCCATTTTAGTTTACTAAGTCCTTTTATAAGTTTCTTCAACCATAGAGGAGCTCTGTTCTCCCAACTTCAGTAAGTCTTAAGTACAATCAGTGAACACCAGACAGATAGGTGACTCACAGTAACTCTGAATGGGGCGCTGTGCACGCCTGCAAGTCACATTATGTTGGTTTGCAAAGTGTAATTCCTATTGGAATCCAGCCAGAGTTAGGATATTCAGCAGTTGGAATTTTTAATCACCCACAGCCTGCATTCAGAATGACTGTCAGGGTTAGGGAAGTTGATAAGAAGACTAGCTAAACCATTCAAACTGGAACAACCATTTTTGTAGCAGGTGCAATAAAGCTAACTGACTGGATTAGTTTAGAAAAATGTATGTTATGTATCTTTGTGTAGCATAAGATTATTCAATCAATGTACATGCAAAAACACAGATATTAAAAACAATCCTAAAAAATCAACCTGCTGGTTGGCCGTGGTTTTGATGGGACTGTTTTACTCTCCACAGTGTAAAATAATAACTCTGATTATTAACACCAACACTAGGGGTTCTTATACACCACTGAGTGTTAATTGCACTCTTACAGAGTGAATTAAACTGGTAATCTAGTCGTTAGAGCATTGGGCCAGTAACTGAAAGGTTGCTGGATCAAATCCCCGAGCTGACAGGGTAAAAATCTGTTGTTCTGCCCCTGAGCAAGGCAGTTAACCCACTGTTCACCGGGTGCCGAAGACGTGGATGTCAATTAAGGCAGCCACTCGCACCTCTCTGATTCAAAGGGGGTTGGGTTAAATGTGGAAGACACATTTCAGTTGAAGGCATTCAGTTGTACAACTGACTAGGTATCTCCCTTTCCTGAATCAACACTAGAAATGTTACATTGAAAAATCAACACTGGCCTATTTGCGGTGTGATGTGGCCTGTAAAGTACTCACTTAGTGAAAGCCACAGGCCTTTAAAATTAAAGAATTGAATAACCATGTCACAAACAAATACAGTCATGGGTGTTTAACTCTACGATTCACTCAAAGAAAAGGCACTCTGGGAAATATGCAAATTAGGCTTTACACCATACAGTGTTAAAACAACACCCCAAAATGATTTACTGTAACACTACAGGTGTTAATTTCTTCCACTGAGAAACTGTAACAGCATTAGCACTAAGCAAAGTGTTATGTTTTACACTTTAGGTGTTGGGTATTACTCTACTGTAGAGCTATGCAAACACCACAATCAAGTTAATTTGAACACGTTAAGAGTTGAATGGAGAACACTGCAAAATAGTTCAATCTTTAACACTTTCAAAAGTGTTATTTTAACACAAGTTCAGTGCGACTCATATGTTCACTGAGTTAAATCTTTAATACTTTCAAAAGTGTTCATGTACACCCTTAATTTTGCTGTGTAAAGACCTACAGAAGAATCTAATACAATATATTTCTGTGCGTTATGCTTTCTACATACACTGTATCCCCAGCCCCACGGAAAACTACAGAGTAAATAATACAACGAACAACATCAGTCATTGTGAGTATTGCAGGTTCCATGTTTGTGCTTTCTTCATTGCTGTGAAGTGGGACAACTTGAGTCAGGCGAGGGGGAGGTGTAAGTAAGAAGCACGAGAGGCTGTCCATTGGGATCCTCTGTTTAACATCTCTTATCTCCAAAGTTACTACAGAATGACAAAACAATCTTGTGCAGTGTTTATCCTTCATAAGAATGATTAAAGTACCTACTGCCACGTGAGTACAGAATGAAGTGTCTGTTCCAGCACTCCAGTGAGTCAAACAGTGCCATGTGTCGGCCATTTTGAAAAGGGACAATAACTTCCTACATGGGTTGTCATGAGAAACCCAGGCTTCTATACAGGAGCCATCTCCATGTCCCTCCATCTGTTTGATAGCAGAATGAATGAGCTTCCATCAGCAGAGTAGAGGAAGGCTATAAGGCTTCGAGAGGGTATGCGACCACATACAGTAATGTCCGATTTCACTGGTGGGTCTTTTGAGTATACGTCAGCCGCTCTGCTATACAGTAGAGATAGGGGGTTAGGAGGCAGGTGTCAGAGCAGCCAGAGGTGAAACATGACAACAGGCATTTATTTATAAAATCTGCCTGTACAGTACGCCTCTCCTGACCTACTAACAGGACCTGTCGTCAATCCCTGTTCGTCCCAATGCTCATGCATTATCTTGTCCTCACATACAACAAGGTTCAAAGTTTATTTGTCACGTGCACAGGTGTAAAACAGTACAGTAATAAACAACGGTTTACGCATAATACACAATCTGTGCAGTGCACTACACCCTCATTTTCCTCTACTCTGTATGATCATTAGTTGTTGGAGACTTGTGTTGCAGAGTGTAGGCTGAAAGCAGTGAGTGGAGCATTCCTAGCAATCTGGTCTCAGAGCATTATGTATTATTCTATATATAAATCTGAGACACCCCATTTAGTATGATATGTTACGTTTCATATGGTATGTATTCATTTGTCGATGTCCATCATCCATTTTGTATGATAGATTACGAATTACAATCGTATGATATGTTACTAATTGCAATTCGTACAATATGTTACGAAATGATGTTACATTTCGTATGGTATGTATTAATTTGTGGATGTCATCATCCATTTCACATGATATGTTACAAATTACAATTTGTATGATATGTTACGAATTTTAATTCATACGATATGTTACGAATTGCAATTCGTACAATAGGTTACGGATTTGCTAAATGAGTTGTTGCTAATGTTAGCTAGGTGGCTAACATTAGCTAGCTGGCTAACATTAGTTAGGGTTAAGGTTAGGAGTTAGGTTAAAGTTAGGGTTAGAGGAAGGGTTAGTTAAATGGTTAGGGTTATGGGAATGGTTAGCTAACCTGCTAAGTAGTTGAAAAGTAGTAAGTAGTTGCTAATTAGCTGAAATGCTAAAGTTGTCCGTGAAGAGATTCGAACACGCATACCTTTGGGTATATATGGTAGTATATACTATAGTAATTACTTAGTGTTTTTGCGGACTGTAGTATTTACTGTAGTGTTTTAACTGACATTACTGTAGTATATACTATAGTGTTTTATTATCTTTGACTTAGCAGTGAAGGCTTTGTCCTTGAGGAAAACTACTAGACAAATTACTTAAAGTGCAAATTTTCCATAACCTGTAGGTAGGTAGGACTAAGGTCTGAACGAACAGTTCAGAGCTTCTGCTATTTTTTATAACCTGTAGGGAACACAATAAATTGCCTTCATTCTGTGTGAAATAAAAGTGTTTAACAGGATTTTTGAATGGCTGCCTTATCTCTGTACCCCACACATACAATTATCTGTAAGTTCCCTCAGTCAAGCAGTGAATTTCAAACACAGATTCAACCACAAAGACCAGGGAGGTTTTCCAATGCCTCGCAAAGAAGGGATTCTATTGGTAGATACAACAAAAAAAGACATTGAATATCCCTTTTGAGTTTATTTATATTTTTACAGGGGCTATGCACATACAACCACAGTCCCTTGGCAGGTTATTAAAAACAATTACAATATTAATACAGACAAACAATGAGCAGTGAGCACATGCAGAGAAACATAGCACAAGCAACACGTAGCATGCAGAAAGAGCAATAGCACAAAAAGCAACAAAGCAATACATAAACAGTTTTTACACACCTCACAAGCTACAGACAACAGATAACATGGAAAGTGGCAATACACCGCTAGGAATTATGTTCACAAGTCGGATTGTCCTTTAGCCATGTCTTTATGTTTTTTTGTTAAGGTGTGATAGGTGGTGCAGTTATGTGTGTCTGATGGCAGTGTGTTCCAGACATGGGAAGCTCTCACAGAGAAAGCAGTTTGACTAAAGGTGCTTTGAGCATTGTGAAGTCATTAATTACACTTTGGATGGTGTATCAATACACCCAGTGACTGCAAGGATACAGGCATCCTTCCTAACTCAGTTGCTGGAGAGGAAGGAATCCAACCGCTTAGGGATTTTACCATGATGTAAATAGTGACTTTAAAACAGTTTATTGACAGAGTGGAAAGAAGAAAGCTTGTCCAGAATAAAAATATAACAAAACATGCATCCTGCTTGCAACAAGGCACTAAAGTAATACTGCCAAAAATGTGGCAAAGAAATCACATTATTGTCCTGAATAAAAAGTGTTATGTTTGGGGCAAATCCAGTACAACGTATTACTGAGTACCATCCTCCATATTTTCAAGCATAGTGGTGGCTACGTCATGTTATAGGTATGTTAGTAATCGTTAAGGACGGGGAAGTTTTTCAGGATAGAAGAAAAAACAGAATGGAGCTAACCACAGGCAAAATCCTAGAGGAAGACCTGGTTTAGTCTGCTTTCCACCATACACTGGGAGAGGAATTCACCTTTCAGCAGGGCAATAACCAAAAACACAAAGCCATATCTACACTGGAGTTGCTTACCAAGAAGACAGTGAATGTTCCTGAGTGGCCGAGTCACAGTTTTGACTGCTGGAAAATCTATGGCAAGACCTGAAAATGGTTGTCTAGCAATAATCAACAACCGATTTGACAGAGCTTCAAGAATTTTTTTGATAATTATGGGCAAATGTCGCAAAATCCAGGTGTGGAAAGCTCTTAGACTTACCCCAAAAAACTCGTAGCTTTAATCGCTGCCAAAGGTGCTTCTACAAACTATTGACTCGGGTGTGAATACTTATTTTCAATATTTGCTTTTTTTCTCACTTTTTCATTATCTGGTATTGTGTGTAGAATGTTGAATTCAAGCTGTAACACAACAAAATGTGGAATAAGTCAAGGGGTATGAATACTTTCTGAAGACATTGTACTGTATATGGTCTATACTTGGCAAGTAGGTGTCTCACTTATGGCCGGCATACATTGGGATATCAGGGAGGGGAATGGGCAGGGTATAGGTAAATTGAATACGGCAGTATATACTATAGTAATTACTGTAGTGTTTTTGCGGACTGTAGTGTTTTTGCATACATTACTGCAGTATTTACAGTAGTGTTTTTGTGGTCTGTAGTATACTGTAGTATTTACTATAGTATACTACAACATTCTATAATAAGTACTACTGTCACAGCCGTCGTAGGGAGGAGACCAAGACGCAGCGTTGTAAGCGTACATTCTTCTTTATTAAAGAACGAACACTGAACAAAACGAACAAAATAACAAAACAAACCATGAAGCTAATATGGATAGTGCAGACAGGCAACTAAACATAGATCAAGAACCCACAAAACCAAAAGGGAAAATGGCAACCTAAATATGATCCCCAATCAGAGACAACGATAAACAGCTGCCTCTGATTGGGAACCAATTCAGGCCACCATAGACATACATATACCTAGACTTACCAAAACCCCTAGACATACAAAAAACCCTAGACAATACAAAACAACCATACCCACCCTCGTCACACCCTGACCTAACCAAAATAATAAAGAAAACATAGATAACTAAGGTCAGGGCGTGACAACTACAGTACACATGATTGAGGTATACTACAGTGTTTAGTATAGTATTCTACATTTTACTACAAAATTCTATAGTAAGTACTGTAGTATTCTATAGTAACTAGTATTTTTTCATGTGGGCATTGAAATATAATTAAGTCAGTTAAGATGGCATCTCATGGAGACAACATGCGCAGTTTGAGCTCCTCAAGGACGTGACGTCGCAGGCTAGCTCAGTGCTGTCCTCTCTCATTGAGTAAATCAAGTTGAAGGCCGACTGGGGTACCATTAGCAACTAAATTATCCTGATAACTTCTTCTGTGTGTGATTAAAAAAATAATTGGTTCAAGGACATACATTTGGTGTATTAGAAGCAGTTATTGGTACCATGGTTGTCTTCTAATTTTTTTTTTATTTACATGCAGATTGACCATGAAGATTGCAATTTTTCCATTCACTATAATGGGGATCCTGTTTTCAGCTAACAATGCCTGCAGTACCACAGTTGGCCTTGAACTTCTGTGGTGTCAATGAGAGGGACAGTTGTTCTCCCCTGGGCAGAATTTTTGAAACTCCTCCCAGGGGTCGTGGTGGACTAATAGACTGCTGCAGTGTGTTACTGGGCTGCTACACTGACCACGTTTACATGTACACAGTATTCAGGGAATTTAGCTCATATCCTGGTTAACGTCTCAGGGCTCTACAGTACAACCATTTTACTCACATTTGCGCCTAAAAATAGATGTGCTCATACTTGATCTTTTCAGTTTGTACACATGTGCGAGTTCTGATTTTAAAGCAACAACAAAGAAATGCTGCTGTAACTATTTTCAAAGTATTTCTCCTGTTTTGTTTCATAGCTGGTATATAATCAAACAAATAATTATGTAGAGTCCTATATATCCCATATATCCAGTGCCTGGGGTGCTGTGTGCACTGTGAGAAGTGGTGCTGAAAACTTCATTTTTAGAAGTGCACAGGCATAGAAGTCACTTGTGTAGCACACACCCCCACAGCCCCCTGGAGGTCGGGCCCCCCAGATTTGCAGACTGCACTAGCATCTAATAGTCCCCGCGATATGCAACTTTTCATGGAAGTCAGGAACCAATACACGCAGTCAGTTAGGAAAGCAAAGGCTAGCTTTTTCAAACAAAAATTTGCATCCTGTAGCTCTAACTCCAAAAAGTTTTGGGACACTGTAAAGTCCATGGAGAATAAGAGCACCTCCTCCCAGCTGCCCACTGCACTGAGGCTAGGAAACACTGCCATCACCGATAAATCCATGATAATCGAGAATTTCAATAAGCATTTCTCTACGGCTGGCCATGCTTTCCTCCTGGCTACCCCAAACCCGGCCAACAGCTCCGCACCCCACGCAGCTACTTGCCCAAGCCTCCCCAGCTTCTCCTTCACCCAAATCCAGATAGCAGATGTTCTGAAAGAGCTGCAAAACCTGGACCCGTACAAATCAGCTGGGCTAGACAATCTGGACCCTCTCTAAAATTATCCGCCGCCATTGTTGCAACCCCTATTACCAGTCTGTTCAACCTCTCTTTCCTATTGTCCGAGATCCCTAAAGATTGGAAAGCTGCCGCGGTCATCCCCCTCTTCAAAGGGGGTGACACTTAGACCCAAACTGTTATAGACCTACTGTATATCCATCCTGCCCTGCCTTTCTAGTCTTCGAAAGCCAAGTTAACAAACAGATCACTGACCATTTCGAATCCCACCGTACCTTCTCCGCTGTGCAATCCAGTTTCCGAGCTTGTCACCTCAGCCACGCTCAAGTTACTAAATGATATCATAACCGCCATCGATAAAAGACAGTACTGTGCAGCCGTCTTCATCGACCTGGCCAAGGCTTTTGACTCTGTCAATCACCGTATTTTTATCGGCAGACTCAACAGCCTTAGTTTCTCAAATGACTGCCTCGCCTGGTTCACCAACTGCTTCTCAGATAGAGTTCAGTGTGTCAAATCGGAGGGCCTGTTGTCCGGACCTCTGGCAGTCTCTATGGGGGTACCACAGGGTTCAATTCTCGGGCTGACTCTTTTCTCTGTATATATCAACAATGTCGCTCTTGCTGCGGGAGATTCCCTGATCCACCTCCTCTACGCAGACGACTCCATTCTGTATACATCTGGCCCTTCTTTGGACACTGTTAACAAACCTCCGAACAAGCTTCAATGCCATACAACACTCCTTCCGTGGCCTCCAACTGCTCTTAAACGCTAGTAAAACTAAATTTTCAACCTGCTCGCACCCGTCAGCCCGACTAGCATCACTAATCTAGACGGTTCTGACTTAGAATATGTGGACAACTACAAATACCTAGGTGTCTGGCTAGACTGTAAACTCTCCTTCCAGACTCATATTAAACATCTCCAATCAAAAATTAAATCTAGAGTCGGCTTCCTATTTCGCAACAAAGCCTCCTTCAATCGCGCTGCCAAACATACCCTCGTAAAACTGACTATCCTACCGATCCTCGACTTCGGCGATGTCATTTACAAAATAACCTCCAACACTCTACTCAGCAAACTGGATGTAGTCTATCACAGTGCCATCTGTTTTGTCTCCAAATCCCCATATACCACCCACCACTGCGACCTGTATGCTCTCGTCGGCTGGCCCTCGCTACATATTCGTCGCCAGACCCGCTGGCTCCAGGTCATCTATAAGTCTTTGCTAGGTAAGCTCCACCTTATCTCTGCTCACTGGTCACCATAACAACACGCGCTCCAGCAGGTATATCTCACTGGTCATCCCCAAAGCCAACACCCCCTTTGGCCGCCTTTCCTTCCAGTTCTCTGCCGCCAATGACTGGAACGAATTGCAAAAATCGCTGAAGTTGGAGACTTATATCTTCCTCACTAACTTTAAGCATCAGCTATCTGAGCAGCTTAACGATCGCTGCAGCTGTACACAGCCCATCTGTAAATAGCCCATCCAATCTACCTACCCCATCCCCAATGTTGTTTTTTGCTCTTTTGCACACCAGTATTTCTACTTGCACATCATCATCTGCACATCTATCACTCCAGTGTTAATTTGCTAAATTGTAATTACTTCGCTAGTATGGCCTATTTATCGTCTTACCACCTCACGTCATTTGCACACACTGTACTGTACAGTATATATACTTTTTCTATTGTGTTATGGACTGAACATTTGTTTATTCCATGTGTAACTCTGTGTTTGTGTCGCACTGCTTTGCTTTATCATGGCCAGGTTGCAGTTGTAAATGAGAACTTGTTCTCAACTGGCCTACCTGGTTAAATAAAAGTGAAAAAACCCTGTCATAAGTCATTAAAAAAAAATATTTGCTTAAATAAATCAATTTTATCTCTCAGCCTCATGGCAAAATGTGTAGAAGAGCAGGAAATTAGCTCAGGGATTCTAGAATATTGGGGAAATCCTTGTCCAGCAGAGAAACTTGATTTTCACGCTTAAGATTTACAATTTGAGGAAAATATGTGTTGTGAATTTTCATGTCAGCTCTACAAATGGAAATGCCCTTCTCTGGAACAGAGGATCCCAATTTCAAACTCTCCAATAAAGTGTTTAAAAACTGCCAATAATGGATATTAACTGAAATATATTATGTAGTTTATTGAAATGGCCCTTTGTGACTTTTATAGAATAGTTCTCTCAAAACTGTGATTCCTAAAAGATGAGTCCAGCGATTTGGTCAACTTCGTCAGATTTGTCTAAAATCCTGAATTCATCAGGAATGAGCAGGGTCAGCTATACCATAAGGACCCCTTATTCATGTCCTCATTACATGTAGTGTAGCAAGACCACTCATGGTCTGTAAAAATCTCTACTTTTGAGAACCTTCCAGAAGGACAACTATCTCTGCAGCACTCCACCAATCAGGCTTTTATGGTGGAGTGGCCAGAAGGAAGCAACTCCTCAGTAAAAGGCACATGACAGCCCGCTTGGAGTTTGCCAAAAGGCACCTAAAGGACTCCGATCATGAGAAGCAAGAGTCTCTGGTCTGATGAAACCAAGATTGAACTCTTTGGCCTGAATGCCAAGTGTCACTTCTGGAAGAAACCTGGCACCATCCCTACGGTGAAGCATGGTGGTAGCAGCATCATGCTGTGGGGATGTTTTTCAGTGGAAGGATTGGGAGAATAGTCAGGATCAAGGGAAAGATGAACGGGGCAAAGTACAGAGATCCTTGACGAAAACCTGCTCCAGAGCGCTCAGGACCTCAGACTGGGGCGAAGGTTCATCCTCCAACAGGACAACGACCCTAAGCACACAGCCAAGACAACGCAGGAGTGGCTTCGGGACAAGTCTCTGAATGTCCTTGAGTGATTCAGACAGAGCCCAGACTTAAACCCGATCTAACATCTCTGAAGAGACCTGAAAATATTTGTGCAGCGACGCTCCCCATCCAACATTACAGAGCTTGAAAGGATCTGCAGAGAAGAATGGGAGAAACTCCCCAAATACAGGGGTGCCAAGCTTGTAGAGTCATACTTAAGAAGACTTGAGTCTGTAAAAAAGTACTGAGTAAAGGGTCTGAATACTTATGTAAATGTGATATTTCCATTATTTATTTTTAATACATTTGCAAATATTTTGAAAACCCAGTTTTTCCTTTGTCATTATGTTGTATTGTGTGTAGATTGATGAGGGTGAAAACTATTTAATACATTTTAGAATAAGGCTGTAATGTAACAAAATGTGGAAAAAGTCAAAGGGTCTGAATACTTTTCGAATGCACTGTATTTGCTGTGCTAGGGATAATGTTTGCTTTAGAAATGTTTTATGTTCTACATCTAGAAAATGCAAAAGAAATTTGCCCTGATTCAATTAATAGTGATTTAAAAACAAAACGAAGTTTGGAGATTTGTATTACATATTTGAATATTCTAATGTTACAATTAAACAATCAAGGCCTTTGACCACTTGTTGGATAATAATTGTAAAAATGAAATGCCTTTATGGTGTCTGGAGTTGACAAATCTAGTAAGTTTCATTTTATGATTATGATGATTTTTTAATTAAGAGGCTGTTCCTTTACATGGTGTGATAGCTGATACTTTGGTCTATGAAAATACATATGAGAACTTTTACAGATGCATCATTGAGAGCATCCTGTCAGGCTGTATTACCACCTGGTACGGCAACTGCACCGTCCACAATCACAGGGTTCTCCAGAGGGTGGTTCAGTCTGCCCAACGCATCGCAGGGGGTACACTGTCTGCCCCCCAGGACATCTACAGCACCTGGTGCCACAGGAAGGCCAAGAAGATCATCAAGGACCTCAGCCACCTGAGCCACGGCCTGTTCACCCTGCTACCATCCAGAAGGCGAGGTCAATATAGGTGCATCAAAGCTTGGACAGGAATGCTGAAAAAAACGATTTTATCTCAAGGCCATCAGGCTATTTCATAGTCACCACCAATGTTCCCTCTAAACTGCGCGCAGTAGCCCCGAGACCGCCCCGCAGAGCGCAGAATAAATATCAGCCCAGGGAGAGAAGCATCAGATTGAACTTCACTCAATTTACTAGAGTTTTCCCTTTTAGTTAACACTATCAACATTTCCCTTTACTGTTGCAAATGTGATCGAATCAATGCAATATTAGTCACTTTCAATGCAACATTCCTGAAACAAAACGAACTACGGAAGAGATTGTGTTGTAGGCACAACGCATCAGAGTAGGATTCTATTGTGCACGACTCAGCCGGTACTCTACACAGACTGGTGCTGCATAACCAGTAGGCCCGTACGAAAATAGACCATTGCCATATATGGATATGTGCTATTTACTTTGAACTGAAAGGTTTACAGCTGTGGACGTGAGTCGATGAGCTTGTTTTGAGATCAAAGCAAGAGCTGCATGTAGCCACTTGTGCACACTTTGTTCATATCCTTTGTTAGTGACTTATTAGCCCAGTTATTGATAATGTGTAGTCAGCAATAGGGGAGTGATTGCTTCCTGCAAGAGCACAAAACGTGTACATTTCTAGACCTATTTGAAAAGCAAGTCATATAAAGAGCTTTTTTTTTGTCTTAAAGGTGCAGTGTTGTATTTTGAGACAGGCTTGAATAAATTCTGTAGCCAATAGACCGAGGGTAGCATAATTTGTCTGATTCTCTGTAATAATGGTATGGGAATAATAATGCACTTTATTTTGTAAAGTGGTTTCTTGCATCAAACAACACAACAAGTCCAGTCACCTCCTTGTCTGAAGGACAAGTGGATAAACAGGTTAATGTCAAGCCCTGCATGTTTTCTTTCAAAAGTCTCATGGAGCGTAGGCTTACATTGAACTGCTACTGTAGGCTGAATGATACAACAGCTATTTCCATTTAAAAAATGGGATGCATTTTCTCCATTGTTTTTGATGGTAGGCCAGTCTGGAAGGCCTACATTATGATCAAATAGCTACAGTAGCCTACTTGGCCACTGTTATAACTGTAACTTAAAGCAGGTACAGCCTCAGTGTTCACAGAATTTTCACAAGGTTCCAGTTTGAGCTCAGCAGACCTGAAATTTGATCTGTGTCGATTATTTTTTTTATGGAACATTGGTCACCACTAGCTAGCCTCCTGCCCTGAACTTTAGTCACTAACCGGGCTACCACCCGGTTACTCTACCATGCACCTTAGAGGCTGCTACCCTATGTACATAATCAATGAACACTTGTCACTTTAATAATGTTCACATACTGTTATACCCACTTCATATGTAAATACTGTATTCTAGTCAAGGCCTATTCTATTTAACTTTGCTGTACAGATACTATTCTTCAGATATACTACATATTCTATCATATTGTCTATACATTCCGTCAAATATATATATATTTATACTCCGGACTCTGACATTGCTCGTCCTAATTTTTCTATATTTCTTCATTTGATTCTTTAACTTTTTAGATTTGTGTGTATTGTTAGATTTTACTGCACTGTTGGAGCTAGGAAAACAAGCATTTCGCTACACCCGCAATAACATCTGCTAATCAGTTGAAGGCATTCAGTTGTACAACAAACTAGGTATCTCCCTTTCCCTTTAAATATGTGTATGGAACCAATCACATTTTATTTTAAGTTTACCAGCAGCGACTGAGTTTAGAACAAAACTCTCTGGATAGTGCTGCCACTCTCAGGAAAGATACTGCAATGGCAGACTACAGAAGGGACAATATGTCTGTGAAAGCCTCTAGATCAGGGCTCTACAAGCCTGTTCCTGAAGAGCAGCTACAGTCCTGTAGGTTTTCACTCCAACCCTAATCTACCACACCTGATTTTAATAATTAGCTGGTTGATAAGCACCAGGTTAGTTACAACTGGGGTTTGAGCGAAAACCTACAGGAGGGTAACTCTCCAGGAGTTTGAGACTCCTGCGCTAGATACTGCAGTTTGTCATGAAATAGTGTCATCCTATCCATATACATCCACTGATAGGAGAAGAGCAGCGACTCACCTGAGTGAACTTCTCAGTGACCCCGTGTGTGCGGTCCATCAGTTTACACGGGGCGATTATGTCCCTCTCTGCGGACGGGCGGGCCACCAGGGGGTCGGGCCTGTATTCAAGTGGGTTGACCTGTGTCACGTGACTAAAGGTCCGGAAGCGGATAAGGTTTGGGTCAGACGTGGTGTCAGATGTAACATTACGCAGGCTGGACTTCATACAGGTCATTCCGCCTGAGAAGGAATACATGTTGATGATAGTGTTAGACTTAGAAGTCTAGGCTTACTCCTTGTTTATTTCATTGCCAGTGACATAGAGTTGAAGGCGATTTGTGCATGATACAATACATAGTGATGTTGAAAAGATGGAACATTAACGTAAGACAAGGATTCATCAATTACATGATTTGAGCTCCTCTTTCATCCTCAAATGTCTCCATACAGCTCCTGACAGCCCCGCCTTTTTATGTGTACCATACATGTCCTCAACCTGTCCTGTCCCTTCACCTGCCCTTGCCCATGCCTCCGCCCCCCATCCTTATCTTTGTCCTCTGCCCATGAGCCCTATCCCCTGTTCTCGTCTCTGTCTCCTCCTCTACCTGTGCTGCTGGGCCGCGTCTGGAGCTTCCCGTGCCAGCTGGCCCGTCCCCTCAGGATCTTGATGCCGTCCACGGAGGAGACGTGCCGCAGGCTGCAGAGGCTCTCACAGGAGTGGCTGGGCGTCACGATGCAGTTGGAGCCACATTCCTCATCCATCCGGAGGCAGTGCAGCCTGGGGGAGGACTGGGAGAAGCCCAGGGACAGGGCTGGGGGAGCATCGGATGTGTCTGTGGAGAGCAAGATGGACTCACCTACAAACACATATGAAATAAGTAAGCATTAAATAAGTAAATGAGAATGTGTTCTCAGTCAACTTACCTGGTAAAATAAGGGTAAAATAAATCAAATTAACATATGACGGCCTCTGCATTGTCAGGGACTAACTGCACTCCTACAGCAGTGTAGGAGGGCAAAAGGCTGAAGGCCATTTAGCAAACACTTTCATCCAAAGTGACTTAAAGTACAGTGAATGCATACGTTTTAGTACATGTGACCACAGTGGGAAACAAACCCACACCCTGGTGTTGCTCCCACCATGCTCTTACCAACTGAGCCACAAAGGACCACTCACCTCCCAGCAGGGCTCTCTGGTCCTCATCCCGGAGTAGTACCCCGGTGCACCCCAGACGCCGGCGCTCTGGCAGGGACAGCAGCTTTTTCAGCGCCACAGACTCATGACCCAGAGCAAGGAGGTCCCGCTGGTGGCCCAGCTCGGTGTCGTTCTCCAACCTATTCCGACATTCTGCACGTCAAAGGGGAAAGGTGGGCGAGCACAGTTTCTGAATACACTACACCGTAACAATGTCATTAAAATACTTTAATCTCTAAGATTTTACAGGAAAATCTTTGGACCCTACTCGTTAACACACAGAGGATGTGCTTTGCTTACTTAGGGTCAGCCAGGGGATGGGCAACTTGTGGTTGAGCTCTCTAGTTGGAGACCTGGGAATAGGTGGATCAGTGGGAAGCTCGAAGTTGAGGATGAAAATGATCACCAAGCCATCCTCATTTGTCACTGGCACCACATCGATTTTACAGGAGAAACACACACCTGGACGGACACACACACACACACACACACATACATACACACATCATCACCACCAGTGAGCAAACATGATTGTATTTTAAAGCATGCATACCAAAGTTCTCCTCTAGAGGGAGACACACAACATCAGATGAGAGCTGCATTGATCTGCCATGGAGTGGGTTTCCTCAAGGACACAATATTTACATTAAGGAAATATATCAATCCTGTAAATTGTCCGTCCTATGAATATGAGTATCTTCTCAATCTTTCTCTATCTCTGTTAGTGTATGAATGTCAGTCAGTGCTGTTTATGTGAGTTGTCACAGAGTACATCTTAGAGAGAAGAAAATAATGTTGCAGTGAAAGAAATAAAGTATTTATTGTTATCATTCAATATTCAGGATAGAACTATAGACTGCATAATATTGTAAGCATGTCTTGTGATGTAACTCCTACCCATCCCGTCTCAGTCCAACTGTGTCGGGTGACAGTGATACCAACCTGGTAGAAAGCTAAAGCTTTACCAGGAGCCAAACTAATCTGGCTTCCCCTGGGAGAACGGGAAAGGAGGGATAGGAGGGTGAGATAAAGTGAAAGAGAGCGAGGGGGTTAGGGAGAGCGAGGGGATTGGAGAGAGGGGGAGAGAGATTGAGCGAGAGAGGGAGAGGGTAGTAGGGAGAGCGAGGGGATTAGGGAGAGCAAGAAGGAGAGAGAGAGGGGGGGGGGGGCATGGAGGGCACTGACTGACTGTGTAGGTATGGGGAGGAAGTAGTCAGAAAATGCTGTAGCATGAAGGACACAGGACAGGCCTGACAGGGACAGTACTGAGGACAGGAGGAACATTCTGAATTATCACCCCTCCTGGATTAGAGCTCTAACATGGCCCCTTATTCTACCTTTAATTCATCTCATTGATATCACACAGTCATCTACCGTACTGCAAACCCATCTGCTACTGAACCCTTTGTTCTGGGCACACCACATCTATAATCCACACAGATTTACAGGCATATTGGATTGGCTAAATCACCTTTGACATGTGGAGCACACCTGAGAACACCATTAACTGCTAGATCATAACCATGGTGACCCTATCGAAAACTGAGTGAAGCTACACAAAGGATTTGACTGAAATCATTGGCTGGAATTATAAGAGTCCAAGTGGAAAAAGTGACCCAAATAAACCAGTACAAAAAAATGTAAACATACGTTAGCATAATGTATAACATATTTTTTTGTTCCCGCAGGAGATATTACAACTGCCTTGTCCTTGGTTCTTTATCTGGGGCAATAAGGAAACAAGATCATAGTTTACATGAAGAACATAAGCACCATATAAACCAAAATAAATTATAGGATTATATCCCGGAAAAGATTACCCCCCCACCATCTCTCTCTCTCCCTGTCTTTCTCTCCTTCTCAGTCATTCTCTCCCCCCTTCTCTTCCATCCATCCTTCCACCCTCCCTCCCTCATCACAAACAGTGAATTACTCATTGGAGATGTCTCTTTCTCTTCTTAAAGTATTTACATATTAGCTTGAGGAGAGAGCTGAACTATTGGTCTGTTTCTGCCGCTACTATCTTATCTCAGTCTGCAATAACACAGCCAGGGGACAGCTGAGCTGTTCAGACTGCTTAAAACTGGAACAGGACCAGAGATGCCTGACAGAATGATGGACATACCTGTTAGACTCATCCAATAAACAGTGGTGGAAAAAGTACCCAACTGTCATACTTAAGTAAAAGTAAAGATACCCTATTAGAAAATGACTCAAGTAAAAGTCACCCAGTATAATTCTACTTGAGTAAAAGTCTAAAAGTATTTGGTTTAAAATTTACTTTTGATACTTAAGTATAAGTATACATGCTTTCAAATTCCTTATATTAAGCAAACCAGATGGCACCATTTTCTAGTTTTTTTAATTTAGGGAAAGCCACAGGCACACTCCAACATTCAGACATCATTTACAAACGAAGCATGTGTGTTTAGTGAGTCCACCAGATCAGAGTCCGTAGGGATGACCAGGGATGTTCGGTTGACACGGGTGTGAATTGGACTATTTTCCTGTCCTGCTAACCATTCAAAATGTAACAAGTACTTTTGGGTGTCAATGAAAATGTATGGAGTAAAAAGTACAATATTTTCTTAAGGAATGTAGTGAAGTAAAAGTAAAAGTAGTCAAAAATATAAATAGTAAAGTAAAGTACAGACACCCAAAAAAAACTACTTAAGTAGTACTTTTAAGTACTTTACACCACTGCCAATAAAACTGCTCATCCAGCCTGCATGAATACGTATCATTAAGTGATGGCGGAACAATGACAAGTCAATGACAGACAGATCGTATTCCAGCAGTTCCCAACGCAGATAAGGAGTTGAGATTGAGTCTGTCTGATACAGTATATATAGAATATTCACAAATCTAAATTCATCACAAGTGTAGATACTGCAGTAGATCATTGAGTGAGTTCTAAGGATTGATACTAGGTGTGGATACTGTTCATGAAGATGACCCTTAAGGGTTTGGCAGAACAGAGCTAGTATTTGGGAGGTATTATATACCCCCTTACAGGCCCTGGTCAAAAGTGGTGCACTATATAGGGAATGGGGTGCCATTTGGGATGTAGCCCTACCCACTGAGCATACACTGGTTGAATCAACATTGTTTTCATGTCATGTCAATGAAATTATGTTGAACCAACGTGGAATAGATGTTGAATTGACGTCTGTGCCCAGTGGGTAGTATCTACTAGAGAGGAAATGAGTCTTGGGGATAATTGGACAATGAATGTTAATAAAAGACTGGTCCTGCTCTCAGAGGAGAATCACCTTATTGATCTGTGGAACTCATCACTGTTCTCACAGAGAAGACGAGAGGCTAGGACCGTGGCCCGAAAGGAAATAACAAGTCCCACGCAATGAGAAGTACCTAAAACAACAATTACTTTGTGTGAGGTCCCCTATTGATTACGTAAGAGGAAAGGAAAACTAATCTCTGTACAATTAACTCTAAAACAGATTTTAAGACTAATCCACCTTTGGCCTAGCAACAAAATCCCACAGAATCACTGTTTCACTTGAACAATAGTCAAACATAGCATGATTCAGTTTGGATTCTGAGAATACCTTTTACAAAAATATAGCACCAATGACCACTGTACCAATCCTTAATTCAAAAATGTATAGTTATTTTAGAGCAACAAAAAAAAACAGTCCCGCCATCGGAAGTCAGCTATACGTGTGAACACATCTATGAAAAGTCAGACATGAGTAATGTACACTCATAATGGCCATTCGAGATCCCCAAGGATTGGAAAGCTGCCGCGGTCATCCCCCTCTTCAAAGGGGGAGACACCCTGGACCCAAACTGTTACAGACCTATATCCATCCTGCCCTGCCTATCTAAGGTCTTCGAAAGCCAAGTCAACAAACAGATCACTGACCATCTCGAATCCCACCGTACCTTCTCTGCTGTGCAATCCGGTTTCCGAGCCGGTCACGGGTGCACCTCAGCCACGCTCAAGGTACTAAACGATATCATAACCGCCATCGATAAAAGACAGTACTGTGCAGCCGTCTTCATCGACCTGGCCAAGGCTTTCGACTCTGTCAATCACCATATTCTTATCGGCAGACTCAGTAGCCTCGGTTTTTCTAATGACTGCCTTGCCTGGTTCACCAACTACTTTGCAGACAGAGTTCAGTGTGTCAAATTGGAGGGCATGTTGTCCGGTCCTCTGGCAGTCTCTATGGGGGTACCACAGGGTTCAATTCTCGGGCCGACTCTTTTCTCTGTATATATCAATGATGTTGCTCTTGCTGCGGGCGATTCCCTGATCCACCTCTACGCAGACGACACCATTCTGTATACTTCTGGCCCTTCCTTGGACACTGTGCTATCTAAACTCCAAACGAGCTTCAATGCCATACAACACTCCTTCCGTGGCCTCCAACTGCTCTTAAACGCTAGTAAAACCAAATGCATGCTTTTCAACCGCTCTCTGCCTGCACCCGCACGCCCGACTAGCATCACCACCCTGGACGGTTCCGACCTAGAATATGTGGACATCTATAAGTACCTAGGTGTCTGGCTAGACTGCAAACTCTCCTTCCAGACTCATATCAAACATCTCCAATCCAAAATCAAATCTAGAGTCGGCTTTCTATTTCGCAACAAAGCCTCCTTCACTCACGCCGCCAAACTTACCCTAGTAAAACTGACTATCCTACCGATCCTCGACTTCGGCGATGTCATCTACAAAATAGCTTCCAATACTCTACTCAGCAAACTGGATGTAGTTTATCACAGTGCCATCCGTTTTGTTACTAAAGCACCTTATACAACCCACCACTGCGACCTGTATGCCCTAGTCGGCTGGCCCTCGCTACATGTTCGTCGTCAGACCCACTGGCTCCAGGTCATCTACAAGGCTATGCTAGGAAACGTGCCGCCTTATCTCAGTTCACTGGTCACGATGGCTACACCCACCCGTAGCACGTGCTCCAGCAGGTGTATCTCACTGATCATCCCTAAAGCCAAAACCTAATTTGGACGCCTTTCCTTCCAGTTCTCTGCTGCCTGCGACTGGAACGAATTGCAAAAATCTCTGAAGTTGGAGACTTTTATCTCCCTCAACAACTTTAAACATCTGCTATCCGAGCAGCTAACCGATCGCTGCAGCTGTACATAGTCCATCGGTATATAACCCACCCAATTTACCTACCTCACCCCCCATACTGCTTTTATTTATTTACTTTTCTGCTCTTTTGCACACCAGTATCTCTACTTGCACATGATCATCTGATGATTTATCACTCCAGTGTTAATCTGCTAAATTGTAATTATTCGATTTATTGCCTACCTCCTCATGCCTTTTGCACACATTGTATATAGATTCTCTTTTTTTCCTACCATGTTATTGACTTGTTTATTGTTTACTCCATGTGTAACTCTGTGTTGTTGTCTGTTCACACTGCTATGCTTTATCTTGGCCAGGTCGCAGTTGCAAATGAGAACTTGTTCTCAACTAGCCTACCTGGTTAAATAAAGGTAAAAAAATTAAATTAAATAAAAAAATTCACAATGCCCTGTAAGTCATCATCACTAATAATAACCTTAGGAGTCAGCCAATAATAGATCATTGAGATGTACAGTGGGGTCGGCCCTTAACCATAGAATATTAATATGCTTGATGTGTCTAACATTTTTTTATTTAAACTTTATTTAACTAGGCAAGTCAGTTAATAACAAATTCTTATTTATAATGACAGCCTTCACCAGCCAAACCCGGATGACGCTGGGCCAATTGTGCGCCACCCTATGGAACTCCCAATCACGGCCGGTTGTGATACAGCCTGGATTCAAACCAGGGTGTCTGTAGTGACACCTCAAGCACTGAGATGCAGTGCCTTAGACCGCTGCGCCACTCATGAGCCTCCTCTTCTACAGTATGTAACCAACATCATACTGAGGCTACTGTGGCAGGTGTGTGATTATCTCTGATGTTATTGTATGCTTATCAAGATCTGCATACAGTATATCATATGTCTCAACACACACAATATCAATTCAGGCATAACCATTGAGCGTTCTGTGTGTGTTTATTATAAAGCTGAACCCATGGGGTTAGACTGGGGAGTGATCAGCTCATCATCAGACCTAAATTACAGCAGGGTCCCAGGTCTTGCTGACTCTCAATTTCAATTTAAGGGCTTTATTGGCATTGGAAACATATGTTTACATATGTTGGAAGCTGGGGTTGATTAGGGGTCCATGCTGGTATGTGGGGCAGATTGGGAATTTAGCCAGAACACCAGGGTTAACACCCCTACTCTTACAATTAGTGCCACGAGCTCATTAGTGACCACAGAGAGTCAGCTGTTTAACATCCCATCCGAAAGACAGCACCCTACACAGGGCAATGTCCCCAAACATTACCCAGAGGAAAGGATGCCTCCTACTGGCCCTCCAACACCACTTCCAGCAGCATCTGGTCTCCCATCCAGGGACCAACCCTGTTTAGCTTCAGAAGCAAGCTAGCAGTGGGATGCAGGGTGGTATGCTGCTCTCTCCCTCTTTTGCTATTTCTCTCATCATCCCTATCTCGCTCTCCTTCTCTCTCTCGCACGGGACAGAATTTAAAAGTGATGGGGGTATTCTCTAATTGTTGCTGTCCATATCGCTGCTGTGTAATGTGTGTTCCTGCCTAGATGATGATCTCACAGTGAATTCCCTTTGTGAGGACCCCTTTGATCTTAACAAAATAATGGGATTTCTAATAGCTAAGCTCAGACTTAAGAAGTGACAGTCATTCAAAGTACACTCTTCAAGAAGAATACATTGAGTGTACAAAACATTAGGAACACCTTCCTAATATTGAGTTGCATCCCCTTTTTATCTTCAGAACAGCCTCAATTCGTCGGGGCATGGACTCTACAAGGTGTCGAAAGCGTTCCACATGGATGCTGGCCCATGTTGACTCCAATGCTTCCCAGAGTTGTGTCAAGTTGGCTGAATGTCCTTTGGGTGGTGGACCATTCTTGATACACACAGGAAACTGTTGAGTGTGAAAAACCCAGCAGCGTTGCAGTTCATGACACACTCAAACCAAACTAGTACCATACCCCGTTCAAAGGCACTTAAATATTTTGTCTTGCCCATTAACCCTCTGAATGGAACACATACACAATTCATGTCTCAATTGTCTCAAGGCTTAAAAATCCTTGTTTAACCCGTCTTCCCCCCTTCATCTACACTGATTGAAGTGGATTTAACAGGTGACATCAATAAGGGGTCATAGCTTTCACCTGGATTCACCTGGTCAGTCTACATCATGGAAAGGTATTCCTAATGTTTTAACACAACCTTTTAAATAATTGTTTGTCCTATTAGACATGTGTTTATTGCATATCCCAACTCTCCCTGAGACAACCTTGGACAGGGGTCACGACCAGGGTTTGCCTTTATCAATGGTGACCCTTGAGCAATTAGGGTTAAATGCCTCGCTCAAGAGTAAGGAGTTTTTGTATGGGGGCGATGAGAGACTGTCGAATTCGGTCAAGATAAATGTGAATTGCTATTTTGAAAGGTAATAATAATAATACACTTTATTTGTAGAGCACTTTTTAATGCAAGTCACAAAGTGCTTCACATCATTAAATAATTTTATAAAATAAAAACTAAAAAACTAAAAACTAAGACAGGAGAAAGGAGAATGAAAATATCATACATTAAAGGGATCTTTATAAAAGTGTGTCTTCAGCAGGGATTTAAAAAGAGGCACTAAATCTGCAAGCCAGATCTCCTCTGGCAGACCATTCAAAAGTCTAGTGTCCCTAATGGCAAATGCCTGGTCTCCTTTCGTTTTCAACCTAGACTTTGGAATGGTCAACAGTGCCCTGCCAGAGTATCTCAGGCTGTGTCCTGGCTCGTAGATGGATAAAATAACTGAGATATGGGATGGGTCTAAACCAAGCCTAGCCTTAATTAATTGATTCATACAATTTGATTTATTCTAAAAGTGACTGATAGCCAATGTAGAGAAGCTAAAATAGGTGAGGCTTATTTGATCGAATAGAAGTTTCATAATGCTTAGGTCGTTACGAGTGTATTGATATGTTTTCTACAAAAGACCATTGGCTAGAATGTTCCCACGTGATCTTGCCTCCTCACGCCTGCCTTTCACATTTGCCGACATGTATTTCCATTGTTAGAGCGGTCAGTTGATCATCTTGTCACTATAATATATCATCTTTGGTCATATTTGATCTGGTCAAATGTCAAAATATTACCACTTGTCCTGGAATTCACATATCATAACCACCATTGAAAATGTAATCAGTGCTGTGTGTGTTTGTATGTGTCTTGCATATTGTAAATAGGTGCATGCCCCCATCCACGGTCCCGCAATGGACTACTCCTGGGCCAGGGTGAGTAATGCCAACCAGTCAGTGCCATGCTGGCACATGTCCCTTGTGAATTAGCTGTGAATCATAATCTCTGGTTGGCTATGTTCAACAGTGTATTTACTGTTGGCTTCCATGACTGTATGATGACAGTCTCTCTCTCGCGCTCTCTCTCTGTGATAGGAGCTGGGTTGAATCTGTAAGTCAGGCTCCTTCATGACCCGTATCTGTGATGAGAGGGGCCTGGAGCTGATCTACGCTGCCATGCCTAGAGTCTAGGCCTTGCACTCAGCATTCAAATTATACAAGACTGTACGGATCGACGCTGGTAGAGATGAGAAGCAGGAACAGGGAGTGAACATTTAATGGCAACGGACATGGAACAAGACAGGACAGCGTCTGGACATGAATACATAACAACATTAATGCTGACACAGGGAACAAATAGGGGAGCAGACAGTTATAGACAGGGCAATCAACAAAGGGAAGTAGTCCAGGTGAGTCCAATGAGCGCTGCTGCGGTAATGATGGTGACAGGTGTGCGTAATGAAGGTCAGCCTGGCGCCCTCGAGTGCCAGAGAGGGAAACATTTCTGTCGCATCTCATGCCCTACACTCATCTGTCCAATGCATGTAAATAGCTTGCCCACTCCATAGCAAGCTGCTCTACCCACACGGATTGGTGAAGTAATTTAATGTTTAGCTAAATGTAAAAAATAAAATAGTTTCAGATTTCAGAGGTTTAAAAAGGAACAGAAAGGATTGATATAAATCGTTCGAACCGATTCAGAACTTTATTTTGCTGGTCGGAACAGTGGAATGGAACGAAAAAACTAATGGTTTGGAAGATAATTTTGGTTTCAAACCCCGGCAAAGACACACACAAGAAACACCCACATCAAACCACACACCCAAGACAACTCTTGTTTGGCTTCAGTCATGGCCGCTAGCATTTCTTACTGAGCAAGCTCATTTTTATATATGGCTTATTGACTTATTGACTTCAGGAAAATGATAATTACCAGCTTGGTTTGGCTCTATCCCCCTTTAACAGGATTTTGTATTCATCCTCCACTCCTAAACCAGATTAATGTGCCATAATAATGACCCAAATAGAAATCCCTCCTGTCTTCCAAGGCTTCTGCTCTAATGTTGATAATGAGAGGATGAAATCTTTCAGGAGTTCCTGTCACAAATCTCTGTCTTGTGGATGGAAGGCAGCCAAAAGACAGGCCATGAAAACATGCTGCTCACAAATTGAAAAGCCAATTACACACAAACCCCAGGAGAGATAGACCACAGTGTAATGGCCCAGTGTGTCCTTGTGCTTCACCATATTAACTAATGCGCTTCAGCTGAAGGGTTAGCCTAGGCTCCCAGACAGGGAGTTGAGATGTCAATGAGAAGTGAACAATTCTTCCTTAGTTGTTAATTTCTCAAAATCTAAAGGCAAAACCTAGATTTGAGCCAATGTCTTAAGTAGCTGAACTTGTTATTACTCCAACCTCGTGAAAGAGACAAACTGACACGTTTTCATTTTCGTCAAAAACAACTGTATATATCGGCGTGCCTTTGATTTGGCGGCCTGCACATGCTCAGTTTGGCGCGAGACGACTGTTAAACCCGCTTAAGTGTTCATGCACGAGTTTACCTAGCCAACATCGCCATGCCATCGCCTGCAAGCAGGATCTTGGATTTCTATTTCAAGCAGTTTCTACACATATTCATACAACACCATCTTTAGTTGACCAGTTCTGCCCACACATCCTCTGATGGCTGACGCGTGCAAGCTATGCGCTGGTGTTTCTTGGTGACATGCTATTGCTGTAACATTTTGCTGTCTGTTTTCTGCCCACAGCCTTCAGAAACTGCAGGGCATTAGCCATGTTAACCGTCTTATGGCTACTTCTGCTGTTGGCTACCAGTTGGGGGTTTGTAAATCGGATGGATTTGATTGCGAGATAATTTATTTAATGTTGCTTACTGTCTTGTCAGTCACTAGGTCTAATTATCTGGCTGCAAACTACCTAGTTAAAATATCATTAGTTTCGGGAGTTTCGTAGCCTACACTGTTTTTCTTAAATTCCCCATGCTGCTCTGACAAGGTCCAGGAAGCACACCCCTGAACTAATCTGAGAACACAAGTCAATCAAGGATAAACTCACAGCCCAGTGCGTCCTGTGCCAGCCCCCCGCACTTGACCGTGCGAAGGTGGTTATCTGTCCAGGACACGTTGTGCCAGCTCTGCGCTCCAGACCTCCAGGGATGATCCATGGCCCGGAGCCTCCGGCGACGATCCATGGCCCGGAGCCTCCGGCGACGATCCATGGCCCGGAGCCTCCGGCGACGATCCATGGCCCGGAGCCTCCGGCGACGATCCACGGTCCGGAGCTTCCGGCGACGATCCCCGCACCAGAGCAGAGCACCTAAGCAGGCGGATCCGCGAGCGGAGCGGGGTCGACGTCCCGCAGCGGAGCAGCCACCGAGGCTGGATGCCCACACGGACCCTCCCTTATAGAGTCAGGTTTTGCGGACGGAGTCCGCACCTTTGGGGGGGTACTGTCACGCCCTGACCTTAGAGATCCTTTTATTTCTCTAGTTGGTTAGGTGAGGGTGTGACTAGGGTGGGCATTCTAGTTTTTGGTTTCGAGGTTGGCCTAGTATGGTTCCCAATCAGAGGCAGCTGTCTATCGTTGTCTCTGATTGGGGATCATATTTAGGCACCCTTTTCCCACCTGTTGTGTGTGGGATCTTGTTTTTTTTCATCAAAAAAAGAAACGTCCCTTTTTCAGGACCATGTCTTTCAAAGATAATTTGTAAAAATCCAAATAACTTCACAGATCTTCCTTGTAAAGGGTTTAAACACGGTTCCCCATGCTTGTTCAATGAACCATAAACAATTAATGAACATGCACCTGTGAAACGGTCGTTAAGACACTAACAGCTTACAGACGGTAGGCAATTAAGGTCACAGTTATGATAACTTAGGACACTAAAGAGGCCTTTCTACTGACTCTGAAAAACATCAAAAGACAGATGCCCAGTGTCTCTGCTCATCTGTGTGAACGTGCCTTAGGCATGCTGCAAGGAGACATGAGGACTGCAGATGTGTCCAGGGCAATACATTGCAATGTCCATACTGTGAGACAGCGCTACAGGGAGACAGGGCAGACAGCTGATTGTCCTCGTCCGTCATGGTCTGGGGCGGTGTGTCGGACTGAGCTTGTTGTCATTGCAGGCAATCTCATCTTCCTCCCTCATGTGGTACTCTTCCTGCATGCTCATTCTGACATGACCCTCCAGCATGACAATGCCACCAGCCATACTGCTCGTTCTGTGCCAGCCATACTGCTCATTCTGTGCCCGGATCTCAATCCCATTGAGCACGTCTGGGACCTGTTGGATTGGAGGGTGAGGGCTAGGGCCATTCCCCCCAGAAATGTCCGGGAACTTGCAGGTGCCTTGGTGGAAGTGTCGGGTAACATCTCACAGCAAGAACTGGAAAGTCTGGTGCAGTCCATGAGGAGGAGATGCACTGCAGTACTTAATGCAGCTGGTGGCCACAGCCGATACTGACTGTTACTTTTGATTTTGATCCCCCCCTTTGTTCAGGGACACATTATTCAATTTCTGTTAGTCACATGTCTGTGGAACTTGTTCAGTTTACGTCTCAGTTGTTGAATCTTATGTTCATACAAATATTTACACGTGAAGTTTGCTGAAAATAAACACAGTTGACAATGAGAGGACGTTTCTTTTTTTGCTGAGTTTATATTGATTGTTGAGACTACTTTACACATTTTATATTTTGTATATTATTCATCTATTTTACATGGGAGTGTAGGAGTGTCACGCCCTCACTTTAGTTATATTTGCTTTCTTTATGTCAAAGTATGTACGCTCAAAACGCTGCGCCTTGGTCCACTCCTTTAAACGGCCGTGACAGAACTACCCACCACCAAAGGACCAAGCAGCGTGTTAGGAGGGAGCAGCATTTGTTGGAGAGTTGGACATGGGAGGAAATCCTGGACGGCAAGGGACCCTGGGCACAGACGGGAGAGTATCGCCGTCCTAAAGAGGAGGTGGAGGCAGCTAAGGCGGAGCGGCGACGCTACGAGGAGTTGGCTCGAGGAGGCGTGCACGAGAGGCAGCCCCAGAATTTCTTTGGGGGGGGGTGCATAAGGGGAGATTGGCGGAGTCAGGTCATAGACCTGAGCCAACTCCTCGTGTTTGCTGTGGGGAGAGAGTGACCGGGCAGGCACCATGTTATGCGGTGAATCGCACGGTGTCCCCAGTGCGCACTCATAGCCCGGTGCGCTACATCGCAGCTCCTCGCATCGGCCGGGCTAGAGTGGGCATCGAGCAAGGAGGGATGGTGCCGGTTCAGCGCATCTGGCCTCCAGTGCGTCTCCTCGGCTCGGGTTATCCTGCGCCAGCCCTACGCACGGTGTCCCCGGTTCGCCAGCACAGCCCAGTGCGGCCTGTTCCAGCTCCCCGCACTTGCCGGGCTACAGTGGGCATTCAGCCTGGAAGAGTGGTGCCAAGGCTACGCACCAGATCTCCAGTGCTCCCCCACAGCCCAGTGTATCCGGTGCCTCGGCCAAGGAAGAGGCCTCCTGGATGTCTCCTCAGCCTGGTGAGTCCTGTGCCTGCTCCCAGAGCCAGGTCTCCTGTGTGTCTCCCCAGCCCGGTGAGTCCTGTGCCTGCCTCCTGTCCGGAGCTGCCAGAGTCGCCCTCCTGTCCGGAGCTGCCAGAGTCGCCCTCCTGTCCGGAGCTGCCAGAGTCGCCCTCCTGTCCGGAGCTGCCAGAGTCGCCCTCCTGTCCGGAGCTGCCAGAGTCGCCCTCCTGTCCGGAGCTGCCAGAGTCGCCCTCCTGTCCGGGGCCCGCGGCGAGGGTCCCCGCTCCAGAGGCGCCACCTAAGTGGGCCAAGCCTAAGGTGGAGCGGGTTCCACGTCCCGCACCAGAGCCGCCACCGCGGAGAAATGCCCACCCAGACCCTCCCATATAGGTTTAGGTTTGCGGCCGGGAGTCCGCACCTTTGGGGGGGGGGGGGGGGGGGGGGGTACTGTCACGCCCTGGCTTTAGTTATATTTGCTTTCTTTATTATTTGGTTAGGTCAGGGTGTGACAAGGGTGGTTTGTTTAGTTTTTGTATTGTCTCAGGGTTTTTGTCTTGTCTAGGGTTTTTTGGTTATCTATGGGGATTTTGTATTGTCTAGGGGTATGTAGGTTTATGGTGGCCTGATGGGGGAGCCTATTTAGGTTGCCATTTTCCATGTTGGTTTTGTGGGTAGATGTCCATGTTTAGTTGCCTGTGAGCACTCCGTTGGCTTCAGGTGTCGGTTGGTTGTTTATTGTTTTGTTGGCGACATCGTTAAATAAACAAGTATGTACGCTCAAAACGCTGCGCCTTGGTCCACTCCTTTAAACGGCCGTGACAAGGAGTACTGGGTATTTTATTGGCAGCATGTGTTTTATGCTCTGCTCATGCTATGTAATGGGTCAGTTGCCATTTCCCTGCATCATCTGCACAATAGTATTGTGTTACGGCATGGATACTAATATTGATTAGGCGGGAACACACGGTGTGGTCGTGGCGCTACATTCTCCACTGCATTATCATGGTTTCAGTGCTACTGCATCATGCACTGGCTCGAAAACATGGATGCTCTGGGCACATGCTTTGTACTCCTACAGTCAGTCTATTGGTTAGTTATGTCCATTCATTCAAGCTGTTATGCTCATGAAGCCATTGAGGTTAGGCAATATCTAGGTGTGTTCTATTTATTAAGAGACCTGTAAATCCATGCATGCTTGTACATTGTGCATATGCAAGGTATCTCTATAACCTGGTTTAGCTCAACTCTTCTACAGCTGTTCAATCATGCTGTGGGTCACGACCTTTGTGCACAGTAGCTGAGTGTGACTCATATCTACCACCATTGTGTGGCCCAAATGCTGTGGGCCGCTATGTGCGCTATTCAGCAACCGAACAGGGTGATTTCTTGTGCTACGTGGATGGTGTTAGTAGTCTGTCAGCAGGTAAACATTGTTACTGGTTCGTTTCCATCACTAAGCATATATTCACAATACATTGTTTAAATAATTACTACTTCTAACCCTAACATTTTTTCCTCAGATTTTAAGTAATCACCTTGGACCTCACTGCTTCAATGCCATACAACACTCCTTCCGTGGCCTCCAACTGCTCTTAAACGCTAGTAAAACTAAATGCATGCTTTTCAACCGTTCGCTGCCTGCACCCGCCCGCCCGACTAGCATCACCACCCTGGACGGTTCCGACCTAGAATATGTGGACATCTATAAATACCTAGGTGTCTGGCTGACTGTAAACTCTCCTTCCAGACTCATATTAAACATCTCCAATCCAAAATCAAATCAAGAATCGGCTTTCTATTTCGCAACAAAGCCTCCTTCACTCACACCGCCAAACTTACCCTAGTAAAACTGACTATCCTACCGATCCTCGACTTCGGCGATGTCATCTACAAAATAGCTTCCAATACTCTACTCAGCAAACTAGATGCAGTTTATCATAGTGTCATCCGTTTTGTTACTAAAACACCTTATACCACCCACCACTGCGACCTGTATGCTCTAGTCGGCTGGCCCTCGCTACATATTCGTAGCCAGACCCACTGGCTCCAGGTCGTCTATAAGTCCATGCTAGGTAAAGCTCCGCCTTATCTCAGCTCACTGGTCACGATAACAACACCCACCCGTAGCATGCGCTCCAGCAGGTATATCTCACTGATCATCCCAAAAGCCAACACCTCATTTGGCCGCCTTTCCTTCCAGTTCTCTGCTGCCTGTGACTGGAACGAATTGCAAAAATCGCTGAAGTTGGAGACTTTTATTTCCCTCACCAACTTTAAACATCTGCTATCTGAGCAGCTAACCGATCGCTGCAGCTGTACATAGTCCATCTGTAAACAGCCCACCCAATTTACCTACCTCATCCCCTTACTGTTTTTATTTATTTACTTTTCTGCTCTTTTGCACACCAGTATCTCTACTTGCACATGATCATCTGATGATTTATCACTCCAGTGTTAATCTGCTAAATTGTAATTATTCACTCCTATGGCCTATTTATTGCCTACCTCCTCATGCCTTTTGCACACAATGTATATAGACTAATTTTTTCCCCCTACTGTGTTATTGACTTGTTTATTGTTTACTCCATGTGTAACTCTGTGTTGTTGTCTGTTCACACTGCTATGCTTTCTTGGCCAGGTCGCAGTTGTAAATGAGAACTTGTTCTCAACTAGCCTACCTGGTTAAATAAAAATTAAAAATAAACTGGGGTTGCTGATGTTATATTGCGGTGCAATGACCGATCAAGGATCGCTATATCTTCCAGCCGTGTTGGATTCCCACTGGGAACACACTGGTTGAATCAACGTTGTTTGCATGCCATTTCAATTAAATGACATTGAACCAATGTGGAATAGACGTTGAATTGATGTCTGTGCCCAGTAGGCTAGTAGGCCGTTGTACTAGCATTACCTAGCATGCTGAGGGTTTGTTAAAAACCCACATGGCAATCAGCTGTTGGCGATCACCTTTAATGAAACGTTCTGTTAGAGAGAGCTTATTCCAGACTACTCTCTAATCTGCAGGCCTATTCTAGTAATCTATGGGGTCTATTTCTTCTAGTTATTAGGTCATCTATTCTTCCCTCATGGCTTACTAGCATATACGGTTAGACATTGAGCCTACAGCTCAAGTAGACTCTATATTACAGTATATGCCTAGGTTTTAGATGATCATTTTCACTCTCATTGTGCATACTGTATATGCATCAACTACTGCTGAGCTGTATCAGTTGTGACATTGGGCTATTTAGAAAGTACAGGTGGTTATACGTAGCTACCATTTGGTTGCTGTTTCGGGGGTTTGTTAGTGTATTGTATGTACAGTGCCTTTGGAAAGTATTCAGAAACTATACTTTTTTTATTCTAAAATGTACAAAAATGAAAACAACTCAGCAATCTACACACAATACACCATAATGACAAAGCGAAAACAGGTTTTTAGAAAATTTTGCAAATGTATTTTTAAAAAAACAACAGAAATACCTTATTTACATAAGTATTCAGACCCTTTCCTATAAGACTCAATTGAGCTCAGGTGCATCCTGTTTCCATTGATCATCCTTGAGATGTTTCTACAACTTGATTGGAGTCCACCTATGGTAAATTCAATTGATTGGACATGATTTGGAAAGGCACACACCTGTCTATATAAGGTCCCACATTTTACATTGCATGTCAGAGCAAAAACCAAAGCCATGAGGTCGAAGGAATTGTCCATAGAGCTCCGAGACAGGATTGTGTCGAGGCACAGATCTGGGGAAGGGTACCAAAACATTTATGCAACATTGAACGTCCCTAAGAACACAGTGGCCTCCATCATTGTTAAATGGAAGAACCTGGCATGGATACTAAACTGAGCAATCGGGGGAGAAGGGCCTTGGTCAGGGAGGTGACTAAGAACCCAATGGTCACTCTGACAGAGCTCTAGAATTCCTCTGTGGAGATGGGAGAACCTTTCAGAAGGACAACCATCTCTGCAGCACTCCACCAATCAGGCCTTTATGGTAGAGTGGCCAGACGGAAGCTACTCCTCAGTAAAAGGCACATGACAGCCCTCTTGGTGTTTGCCAAAAGACACCTAAAGGACTCAGACCATGAGAAACAAGATTCTCTGGTCAGGTGAAACCAATATTGAACTCTTTGGCCTGAATGCCAAGTGTCACATCTGGAGGAAACCTAGCACCATCCCTACGGTGAAGCATGGTGGTGGCAGCATCATGCTGTGGGGATGCATTTCAGCAGCAGGGAGTGGGAGACTAGTCAGGATCGAGGGAAAGATGAACGGAGCAAAGTACAAAAAGATCTTTGATGAAAACCTACTCCAGATTGCTCAGGACCTCAGACTGGGGCAAAGGTTCACCTTCCCACAGGACAACTACCCTAAGCACACAGCCAAGACAATGCAGGAGAGGCTTCGGGACAAGTCTCTGAATGTACTTGAGTGGCCCAGCCAGATCCCGGAATTTAACCAAATCAAACATCTCTGGAGAGACTTGAAAATAGCTGTGCAGCGACGCTCCCCATCCAACCTTACAGAGCTTGAGAGGCTCTGCAGAGAAGAATGGGAGAAACTCCCCAAATACAGGTGTGCCAAGCTGGTAGCGTCATCAAGAAGACTTGATCCTGTAATCGTTGCCAAAGGTGCTTCAACAAAGTACTGAGTAAAGGGTCTGAATAATTATGTAAATGTAATATTTACATTTGCAAAAATATCTAAATACCTGTTTTTGCTTTGTCATTATGGGGTATTGTGTGTAGATTGATGAGGGGGAAAAAATATTTCATAATTTTTAGAATAAGGCTGTAACGTAACAAAATGTGGGAAAAGTCAAGGGCTCTGAATACTTTCCGAATGCACTGTAGACTCAATGGCGCTGACCATGCTGTCACAGACTCCATAATTACACAGATTCAAAGATGAGACCTATATATATCTCTATGTTGTCAATTGTTTAGATTGTGACCATTTCAGTTTGGACAGTTTATACTTATTTTGGGCTTAAACTGGCACTCCAGTCTCCTTTCCACCTCATTTAACACCGTATTTACTTAACAAAAGGTACATCCCAATTGGTGGTCCAGGTAAGTCATGACATAGCACAATTCGGGGAGTTCCCAAGCAAGGGGGAGGCTGATGACATCAGGGGTTCCCATCAGACCAACTCCTTGAATGCTCTACTCCTCCAGTTGTGTCTATTTTGCTCAAAACCTATTTTTTTACCCTTTAGTGTGTGTACTTTACTGTATTTATACTTGGGATATCGCTTTTCAACAATAAAAGTAAAAAAATCATGGTGGACGTCTTTAGGTATACCTAACATATCGCTGGCTATCTTTCATTTGGACAGCCCTTTATCTAATTCAGATAAACTTGTGGATACCATTTTTATGTCTCAGTGTCCAGTATGAAGGAAGTTAGAGGTAGTTTTGTGAGCCAATGCTAACTAGCGTTAACGCAATGTCTGGAAGTCTATGGGTATCTGCTAGCAGACACTAGTGTGCAATTGTGCTAGTGCTAGTTAGCAATTTCCTTAAAACTGCACACAGAGACATACAAATTGTATCTACGAGTTCCTCTAACTCTGGGGAAGTATACATTTTTTTTTTTATGGGGTGGGACAGCAATTTACACCACATCTGTAGAGGTACCTATATAAAGCTGCAGGTGGTTGGCTGGGTTCATACTGATTTACGGTGCCATGTTAGATGGGTGGATTATTTCAGATTGTACCAAGATGGCAGGTTCATCTTGCCTCAGCAATGACACCGGGCGGAACGCCACATGAGAAATAAGACCATAGTTTCTGAGAAGCTATCTCAGTACGGTGTATTTACAGTGCAGTTAGATGGTGGATTATTTCTCATATACCAAGATGGCAGGATCATCTTGCCTCAACACTGGGTTACATGAGAAATCAGCCCATTGTTTCTGAGAAGCTATCTCAGTATGGTGTGTGCCTGCCGTATCCTACTCAGATATCTTCATGCTATAGAATGACCTACGGTCTATCTATCAAGCTATTTTAGAACAATGTGCTGCCTTAAACTACATATAGTTCATCAGCTGATAGCTTTCCCACCACCCAGCCCACCTGTTTGGGCTCTGCTTTTGTTTCAGTTGGGGGGATTGGTATAAGGTTGCTGTACCACACATGGGGATGTTTGAAACTTACTCCTCAGCCTGAAGTGTCCCCACTTGCGCCAGTGAATGGCTAGCTTTATGTGTGGTGGTAAGATGGTTCAAGACTGGTAAGATGGTTCAAGAAGGCGGTCACGTGTGCTAGCAAGGCAGAGGTCCTGGGTTTGAGCCTTGGTGTGAGTCGAATCAGGAGGATGCGATACTTGCTAAGCAAGCAACGTGATGTCCTTTACAGTGGTGCCTAGTGACTTGGATCTACAGTTGCGCTCAGCTCAACACGGGTCACTGTTGAGTAAGTTTGAGGGGTGAATGTAGCACATGAGGATGTGTGAAACTTACTCCTCAGTCTGAAGTATCCCCACTAGTGCCAGTGAATAGGTGGTTTTTTGCGTGGTGCAACTGGTAAGACGCTTTGGGAGGGGAGTCACGTGGTCCTGGGTTCGGAAGGAGGAAGTGGTACTCCCTAAGCAAGCAGCGTGATGTCCTTTACACTCACTGCCTGTAGCTTATTATTATGGTAATGATTTAGCTTTGCTATGGCCCTGAGCTACCCTAAAGCTGCAGAGCCTACCGCCAAGACCTAATGCAAACAAACCAAAACTGTACATCTATCATTTACGGAGCATACACTCAGTGGGTTAACTAGGATTAAACTGAGGATGCAGTGGACACAACTGTTATATCCGTAGCGATGAGGGTATTCCAGCTGGGCTGTATTCTATTGCTGCAACCTGGTCTCAGTGCTTTTCGTATTATTCAGATTGTAAATCCGAGACACTCCATTTATTATGATAGGTCATGTTTCGTATGGTATGTATTAATTTGTGGATGTCCATCACCCATTTCTTATATGTTACGAATTACAATTTGTATTATATGTTATGAATTTGCAAAACGTACAATATGTTACAAATATGCAAAACGTATGATACGTTACGAATTCTAGCTAGGCGGCTAACATTACCAAGCGTACCATATCATACTAATTTGACTGTCCTGGATTTACATTTACTATGTTTACATCTAGTCTATGAGACCAGACTGGGAACGGAGATGAAATTGTATAGAGTCATGTAAAAGGCAGATTTTACTTTTTGTTTGCTGGAGACTGATACCGTAAATATGTTGTAAATTTGTATGAGAGATTAATAAATTCCCTTTGCATAAGTCTATATCAAAGTACTCTGAGGTAGATTTAAGAACAGTGCAGGGTTCACAGCATGCTTAGCATAGGCCTACGGATTGGATTCAGTCACTCGTTAGATCCAGTATGTCAAGAGCAGGGACTTCATAGCCAGCCAAGCTCTCAGGCAGGCAAGGCATATAGATGATCTCATCATATTCACAGTGAGAAACACTAGTAATCTACCTAAAATCCCACTAGATTTAAATGGTCTTTGTCAGCAAGAAAAAATACCTCCTTGATTTGGCACGGTGTGACTCCTCAGTGCTCACAGTTCATCACTGAAGTAAATAGGCCACTGTAGTATGCATTCATTCATTCATTCCTGGAACTCAAATATACTGATGACAAACAGAAATGTGTAATAATAATCACAGAAATGAGCAGCAATCCCCGGAAATCAGTGTCAGTTAAACCTGGTATCACCGCAATGTGTTTGCATTTGAAGTAGAGAACTGATGTATTTTACACCTTTTGAGCCATATACTGTTGAGTATCAGTATACACCGTGTGGATTTACAGAGTTCCTGAGTGACTGAGTTCTCCTCAAGTGTACTGTAGCAATGACCTAAAGGTGAATATAATCAGCCTGGTCTCATAGACTAGACGTAACATAGTAAATGTAAATCCGGGACACTCAAATTAGTATGATATGTTACGTTTGGTATGGTTACAAAAGACAGATGGTTACTTAAGGCAAAAACGAAAGAAGGGTGGTTGGTCGGGGTGGATGGTGGACGAGTTCGAATCTCATCATGGACAACTTTAGCATTTTAGCAACTTTTCAACTACTTACTACTTTTTAGATACTTTGCAACTACTTAGCATGGTACCTATCCCTTCCCCTAACTGTAACCTTAACCGTTTTAGCTGACCTTTCCCATAACCTTAACCATTTAGCTAACCCTAACCCCTAGCTAACATTAGCCACCTAGCTAGAATTCGTAACATATGCGTTTTGTAAATTCTGAACTTTTAGTACACTTTGCAAATGGGTAACATATATAATACAAATTGTAATTCATAACATACAGTATCATACAAAATAGGGGATGGACATCCACAAATTAATACATAACATAGGAAATGTAACACAGCATATTAAAAGTGCTATCTCAGATTTACGTACAGAATAATACAAAATGATCTGAGACCAGGTTTCCGCTCCTTGAAACAGAGAGAGGACTTGTGTTAGACTCTTATGCAACCATTCGAAAAAACAGGGGTTACCTTTGGGATTTGAGCGGCATAGTGAGTAATCGTCCTTCAAGCCATCATGACTCATTATCTTTTGTTACTATTGTTATGATTCTCCAACTCCCACCTGCCAATCACTACATTAAAGAGACAGGCTTACTATTTAAAAACAGAATATATTGTAATAACAATTGTTACGGCAATAACACCAGTCTGTGTCTATCTTGCAGTCATATTAATACTGGTCTCTAGCCTTGAGCTTTACCCATGGAGTTAGGTACTTTATCTATTAGACAATGGTTCTTTTTTTATTAAATTAATGAACTGGGAATTTTGAGGGTATAAAAAACAGATTTAGTCAGATCCATTTGAAGACTGAGCAGTAGATTTTTCATCTGATAACCTCTCAAATATCTCTGAAAGCTGCATTATTTACATAAAATAAAATTGTACAAATCATGAATGTTGTTTTTTTTGTGCATCTCTGAGAAATATTCTATTGATTCCCAGGGTCATTTCATATTTTCATGTGTATCTGAGCTATTCGCCGTTCAAAGCAGGCAGAAGTTTTGCAGAACTTGTCATACCAACTGTATTTCTGCCTGCTTGAATGGCAATGAGAGAAATAACAGTAATAAAAGCATGGACCATTTGGACCCTGAGAGCTAAACATGGTGGAAATTGAATGTCTATTATTCCATTATGCAAATGTATCATTCTACCAGCTATATGGTCAAAAAATACCATATTCTTCTGATATTATAGACTATGTGTCATGGATCGCATGTCCGTGACTTATAGACAATGACACAAACAAATGATTGGTTTGAGAAAGACTCTTTATTGTATCTCTTCAAGGTATAGCCAACAATCCTGAAACAAAAGAAAATGTTGGTTAGAGTTGCGCATTCCGTTTGCCAACAATACTTTGACATAAGGTTCCAAAGTCAAGTGTTGTTTGTGCACGCCAGTAACTAAAACAATGTAACTTGTTAACCATGTTTCTACCGTGTATAAAGCTGTCTATTTTAGAGGTACTGTACATGGTCTGGCAATGTGAAATATATTATTAGAATAACGATCAAAGAGAATAATCATATGGCCTCCCGAGTGGCGCAAGACACTGCATCGCAGTGCTAGCTGTCCCACTGTGTGTACGGTGTTTCCTCTGACACGTTGGTGCTTCTGGGTTAAGTGGGCATTGTGTCAAGAAGCAGTGAGGCTTGGTTGGGTTGTGTTTCGGAGGACGCACGACTCTCGACCTTTGCCTCTCTTGTACAGGAGTTGTAGTGATGAGACAAGACTGAAACTACCAACTGGATACCATTAAAATTGGTCAATAAAAATAAGAGAATAATAATATAATTTAACCTACCTGATGTTTGAAGCTCCGCGCTGTTTTCTTGTTGAAGTGCCGGTGTGCGTGACGCAAATTAGTCTGCGAGTCATCAAGGAACATTTATTGGTTAATGGGAATAACCAAAGTGATGAATTATCCCATTACTTCATGAATGTGTATTGTGTGACTTAAAGTTATGGCAGTAACAGGTTGGCTAGAGTAGAGCCCTACCTGCGTTTTGTTATAGGCAAAGTTGTTGCCAGAATAGTTTATACTGACAATGTCTTTAATTTATTCAAGTCTTTGTCAACATCCTGTTTGTTATTTTCTGTACAAAATGTATTGGCCAATTTGTCCTGTGCCTGTCATTGTAAATAAAAGCCTCTAAAAGAGGTGAGCACCAAAACGTCCTGTCTGTCTCCTCATTGTCCAATCAGCCACTTCTGTTTCACACTGTCATTATTATGACACTGTTAAGTTATGATAGTGTTATGACAGCAAAAGACATCACAAAAATGTAAGATGACTTTACAACCCATATTCCTAACTGTTTGATGTTTCAAAATAAAATGAGAGCCCTGCTGAGGCCCTGGTGGGCTGTGCTGGGTCGTACCATCTTTGGTGTAGAGGGAGATATCCACCTTCCTCTCCTTGGAGCCCAGCAGAGCCTTGGACATCTGGGCCACGGCAGGCCTCTTGGTGTGCGGTCCATACAGGAAGCTGCAGGTACACGGCTTCTGCATGACCTCAGCGCGTGTGTACCCGCACATGCCACAGAAGGCGTTGTTGCAGAAGATGATGGCACAGTTTTCCACACGAGCATTTGCGATGATGAACTTGCGATCTGAGGGAAGGAATAATATCAATATTATTCTAATCTACAGAGTCCTTGGCATTTGTCATCGCATATAATACAGTTTACTACAGTACAATTTAAGATGGTTATTTTATTTGACCACATATGCCATATCAGTGATCTGCACCAATGCATATAACCAAGTAATTTAATAAAACCTGCAAGAGAACTAAGATGGGAGCATCTGTAAGGTGCAAGTCTGTTTTCACCTTCAACTACTAAACATACTGTTTACATAAAAACTGTTAACTGTTTAAAGCCTTAAAAAACAAGTAGATTATGTTTTGGTATCAAAATATGTTCCCAGAAGGAAACATTCAGTGATGCATATCAGTTTTTGAAATGTAGCCGTTTTATTCTCTCCTATCCTGCTTAGAAACTAACTTCTGATCCTGTTGGGATATGAGCCAAATGAATGCTCTGATAGACACTGCTGCCTTATTATATTTATATCCTTGAAATATTACTCTCCCAGTAAGTCTGTCATTTAGAAATGTAGCCCATAGGCCTAAATCTGATTTTATCGTTATTTGTACCCTAACATTCTAATATACCAAGAAGGGAAACATAATTAAACTAAGGTGCAAATTCGACAGTCATATACTTGTTTTTTTTTTTTACAAGAGAATCACAACAGCTTACAGTGCAAGATCATAGATCTAATTAAACCTATTAACTCAATACATGCCGATTTCAATAATAGCCTAATATTCTAATTTCAAAAGGGACATTTTTCATTTATTGCCAAAAGAAGCCTTTGAAAATAGAAAGAGGCTGTTTGCATTTTATTCCAAACCCCTAACCAGAGGGATTTCTAACCATGGATTCCCCAAAATGTTGAATAGGAAAAATCTTACTCTGTCCTTCGAATTTTCTGATGATTGTATCCAGAAAAGTGTTCTGAGGAGCCACGTGTCCCCGCCGAACCGGCATTTTGGTCCGTATTTCGCGCGTTTGGAAAGTTGGACGGTATGCTCCTGTCACAGGTGTGGTCTGTGCGCCGCTTTCGCCTATGTTGTCGCTCTAAAATCACTAAACCGCTGGAAACATATCACAGCCACCAAGCCCTGCGATGTAACGTTCCAACTACTTTTTACATCACTTTGAAAAGCGGACACTACTGACGTTTTTGTGTAAAAAATCCCCGAACAGCATTATTGGCTATCAGCCAACCTGCTTTGTTGTTAGGCTACGGGTGTATCCTTCACTTGGAAGTAGCACCGCCTCATGTTCAGTGGAAGCGGCAATTCCAATTCACAGGTGCCTGGGGACTGTTGCTGTATTATCCTGTTTCTCTGACCACCCACGATGTCTTGGCTGCAAACCCTGCTTTTTGAAATTATGATGGTCTATCAAGTCGTAGATGTTGTCAGTTGCGTCTCTGTCCATGGTGTTTATATATACAGTTGAAGGCAATATTACAGACATTACTTTACTGAACAGAAGATTAGCCTATTTTTCTTATTTTGTGTTGAAAGGGAAACATTTTTAGATGTAGGTCCATCACAGACGCAGCAAGGCAATATTTGAACTATATATATTTTTGTAGGTTGTTATTTTAGATAAACAAATGCTTAGTTATTTGATCATGTCAAATGTATGCAATAAAAGTCTACTAGCATTTTATAGCATCATTCACTCACCACCTGGAACCCTGTGCCTTCAATCCAGAAGAGAATGAATGGTGTGATTTCCATCTAGAGGCACAGAAAGCACATTACCAGATAGTTTGTATTCTGGTACAGTATGAGCCTATGACCAGCAGGTGGCAACAGCAGGTTACAAATTCAAATCTCTTTGTTTGTCACATGCGCCGAATACAACAAGTGTAGACCTTACCGTGAAATGCTTTCTTACAAGCCTTTAACCAACAATGCAGTTACAAGAAGAGTTAATCAAATATTTACCAAATAAACTAAAGTCAAAAATAATAAAATGTAACAATAAAATAACAATAACGAGGCTATATACAGGGGGTACCTGTACCGAGTCAGTGTGCGGGGGTACAGGTTAGTTGAGGTCATTTGTACATGTAGGTAGGGGTGAAGTGACTATGCATAGATATTAAACAGCCAGTAGCAGCAGTGTAGAAAACAAATGGAGGCGTCAATGTAAGTAGTCCGGTGGCCATTTGATTAATTGTTCAGCAGTCTTATGGCTAGACTTGGCGCTCTGGTACCACTTGCCGTGCGTTAGCAGAGAAAACAGTCTATGACTTGGGTGACTGGAGTCTGACATTTTTATGGGCTTTCCTCTGACACCGCCTATTATATAGGTCCTGGATGGCAGGAAGCTTGGCCCCAGTGATGTACTGGGCCGTACGCACTACCCTCTGTAGCGCCTTATGGTTAGATGCCGAGCAGTTGCCATACCAGGCAGGGATGCAACTGGTCAGGATGCTCTTGACGGTGCAGCTGTAGAACTTTTTGAGGATCTGGGGACCCATGCCAAATCTTTTCAGTCTCCTGAGGGGGAATAGGTTTTGTCGTGCCCTCTTCACGACTGTCTTTGTGTGCTTGGACCATGATAGTTCATTGGTGATGTGGACACCAAGGAACTTGAATCTCTCGACCCGCTCCACTACAGCCCCGTTAATGGGGGCCTGTAGACCACGATCAGCTCTTACCTGTCAGGTTAGAATTGTGAAAGGTTAACCAGATAATTTTTTTCTCAAGAATATCATAGACTATGCTTACTGATTTCGTCTGTTCATGCTCAACTGTCTCAAATGTCTACATTGGCATTTCTATACACTTACCAATGGCTACCTATGATAATGGAAATGATGAACTTGTAAATCTTCCTTACGGGCAAACCACAGGCTGTGAGGGCTGAAGAAATTTGGCATGCCAGCCCAGGTCCTCTACAAATACTACCCCTGCACCCCAGGAGGTTGGTGACACCTTAAATGGGAAGGACAGGCTTGTGGTAATGGCTGGAGCGGGAATGAGTGGAATAGTATCAAACACATGGTTTCTATCTGTTTGACGCCATTCCATTCGCGCCATTCCAGTCATTATTATGAGCCGCCCTCCCCTCAGCAGCCTCCACTATCGAAAGTCCTGACTGGTTGCATCACGATCTGGTACAGAAATTTCTCCTTCCACAACCTTAAGGTTCTCCAGCGGGTGGTGAAGATGGCCCAGTACATCACTGGGACCGTGCTTCCACCCATCCAGGACATATACTACAACAGCATCAAGGACCCAACACACGAGCTGTTCACTCCCTTACCGTCGGGCAGACAATATCAGAGCATGAGGTCTGATACCAACAGGCTCAGTCAGACAAGCCATCAGACTGCTGAACATTGGACTGACCACCTGCATTGACTCTCTGCACCTTAATAAACATACTCACACACCCACACATACAGTATGCATTCATACTACACACACATCCAAACTATTGCTACCAGACTCTTATGATAGCTAAATACTGCACAATTTAAACACCTGCCGCCCCAATCCCCCTTCCGTAAAACACTTGTAAATATTGGACTATTAATGGTGCCATCCAATACATTTTAAGAAAGCTTAAGCTCTTTTACTGCATTTCTATACAATTTAAAAAGTCTCAAATTGTCACGCCCTGGCCATAGTTTGTTTTGGTCAGGGTGTGATATGAGTGGGCATTCTATGTTGTATGTCTAGTTTGTCTTTTTCTATGTGTTTGGCATGATATGGTTCTCAATCAGAGGCAGGTGTTAGTCGTTGTCTCTGATTGGGAGCCATATTTAGGTAGCCTGTTTTATCATCGTGGGTTGTGGGTGATTGTTCCTGTTACTGTGTTCACGTTACGGGACTGTTTCATCTTCGTTCATTTTGTCGGTTTATTGTTTTTGTTCGTTGTTTAAAGTATTCTATTAAAATGGATAATCATCACGCTGCATTTTGGTCCTCCGATCCTTCCTACTACTCCTCAGAAGAGGAGGAAGACGAGCGTTACACAAATGCTATTTGGAGAACAGCAAAAGCAAGCAAAATGACCCCAGCCATTATTACAGTAGTTGCTGTAGCTTCATTCACATTAACTCAACTCCAGGATTAAAAACTATAATTTAAAACATACTTAGGGATCTGTTAGCAGAAAAAGTATTTTATTAACGTTAATAAAATAAGTTTGCTTTACAGATTTTTTTGTTGTTGCAGTTTAAGCACATTTCCTGCAATTTTACACATTTTCCCATGACATGTTAATATGATATCCGAGTCAGCCCGATTAACAACATCAATGTGTTCCCCCTGGAGGTTAGGGTACCTAGGCACGTGCCCTGCATGCCCGGTTGGTTATTCAGCCATGATAACTACAAGTTTAGCTAGCTAGACTACCTCCACCTAGACAAACCAATCAAAACATGGGCTAATTGAGTAACTGTCAGTGAGTGACACAGGGGTGTCACTTTGGTTTTAGAGGGGGGGGGCAGCCTGGCAGGTGGTCATCTAAAGTTAATTTCCTCAATTTTTACACAATCCAATATGTCATCTCCATTTAGGACAAATAGTAAGCAAAAATGCCTACAGTCATCAAGCTAGGTAATAGATCATTATTAAATGTAAATGTTTAAGTGATTAAGATTGAACTAGATAAAATGTAATTCAATTATAAACATTGTGTTGCACCTTTAACCAATAGTTTAACAAATTAACTATTGAAAACACTATTTCCATCAAGTTCAGTCCTTCCTAGTTCAACACCCTGCAGCCCCCCAACGCAACTTAAGGATCTTAGTGAAACATTCATTATTGGTTTTGGGTGTGTTAGGCCAAGGCCAGTGTGACAACCCACAGGACAGCAGGGCCCCCATGACCAGGACTGAGCAGCCCAGCAGCTAGGGATTGCCTAAATAGGGATCTACCTTGACATGGTTTCAATACAGACTCCTTTACTCATACTGTATATAGCATCCAGACCTCTTGTAATAAATAAAATATAGTGATACATACCTTGACATTGTGGGAGGATAACCAGCCTTCCAATTAATGGCAATGCATTTCTTAGCCGCTATAAATGCAGAGTTATCCTCCCATAATGTCCAGTTATGTATCATGTGAGCGGACCAAGTAATTTGGCGTCACTCTAAAGCGGAAAGGTGGAATAAACGAGTCAGGAGTTGGTTTCTTGATTGGGAATTTGGTCTATACAAACACTCAAACATAATCAATGAAAATCTCCCAAGGAAAAACATACATCTTCTCCAGATGAAACAGGAACACAATACGATTATCTTTAAACTACAACAAAAGTCACAGGTTTGTCACCATCTTAATGGTTCTTCATGGATAGCTCCCCTCTCTTGGTGGCCATCCTCCAGAGATAGTTTCCCCACCCCCTTATCTGCTGGTTCCATACTCTCTCTTATAGGGGAAAGAGAATATGTCATTAGTACCGTCAGCTGTGCTTAATTGCCTCTGGTTACGTTGCCTCACATGCCTTTTTGGGCTACTATCCGTGAGCCCAGCCTGCCCTCTGGTGGTCCTTCCACAATCACTATATTTTATTTACTACAAGATTAACGGTATACTGGGCAACTTTCATAAGGTCTGGATGCCATATACCGTATGGAGTCTCCAGTATCAACATTTTCAAGCAAACAAAAACATGAAGGGAGAATCTGTAGACATGCTGAGATAAAATAGCATACTATTTGCCAGAATTCAGCCAGCCTTCACAAGACCATAACATATGCAAATGTATTTTACATGTTTTGTGTCATAGGGAAAAGCCTCTATCAACCATTGATACAGTTTGGAAATCAACTTTGGAGGTTTGTCAGACTGCCTTAAAATATAATCTGGCTTGTCCAGTGTTTGCACAGAGAGAATAAAGTGTTGTATCTGCAATTCACCTCACCTCCGTCACAGACTGGTCTTCCCTGGCTGCCTTATCCTGTTGAGACCCCGTCACCATCTGATCCTCCTAAAATGAGGCATGACAAAGAATTATCTTGGTGTACATTTATACATTGATTATATTCTTGGATAATATAATGGTTCAATAATTGAAATTACCATTATTCCCGGATCCAAGACTGTAGCTTTAAACTGCTGTCCTGTATCTACTGTAGGTCTACCCATCAACTCAAGATAGAACTTTGTATCATTCACTGATATTGTTAATATACTGTAAAGTTCACCTGAGCTCCGTCGACTGGTCTTCCCTGGCTGTCTAACCCTGCTGGGACCCCTGTCACAATCTGATCTTGCTAAGATCCCGGGCAGACCTCCACTGTGCACCATGACAGTGAAGCGTGTAACATTAGAGCTGTTTATTACTGTGTCAGTCTGAAAAGTGGGGAATTAGCTAGATAAACTAACAGATCAATAACAATACATTGTTATAAAGACTAATAAAGCTCACAATGCTCTGAAACAAACGTCAGAATATCCAATCGTTTGAATGACGATTTCATAGATGGATTCAGGTCTAGTGTGATTGAGGCAAAAATAATAGCTAACGTTAGCCAACATTTGGCCAGCTCTCTCTCTCTAATGATACATCAACTGGCAAAAGCTAGTCAGTTTCATTTACTTCTGAAGCGGGACAAAACAAAGGCTACAAAACATTTCCACACACACAACAGCTGTTAGATAGTAAAAATAGGTTAGAGCTGAACTGGCTGTGGTAGCTACCAGCTAGTGTAGCTTATTCACTCACCTCAGTCGAGAGGGGATGAAACATTAGCGAACATTACAAGTCAGTTACAATACTAGCTCAGCACTGGGAATAAACACTAGTTTCGTTATATACAGTACCAGTCAAAAGTGTGGACACACTTACTCATTCAAGAGTTTTTCTTTATTTTTTTACTATTTTCTACATTGTAGAATAATAGTGAAGACATCAAAACTATGAAATAACACATATGGAATCATGTAGTCACCAAAAAAGTGTTAAACAAATCAGATTTTAGATTCTTCAAAGTAATCATATGCTGAGCACTTGTTGGTTGCTTTTCCTTCACTTTGCAGTCCAACTCAACCCAAACCCAAGCCTTGATGACAGCTTTGCACACTCTTGGCATTCCCTCAACCAGCTTCATCTGGAATGTTCCCACATATGCTGAGCACTTGTTGGTTGCTTTTCCTTCACTTTGCAGTCCAACTCAACCCAAACCATCTCAATTGGGTTGAGTGATTGTGGAGGCCAGGTTATCTGATTTTTAAAATATTTGTATTTTATTTATTTAACTAGGCAAGTCAGTTAAGAACAAATTCTTATTTACAATGACAGCCTACACTGGTCAAACCCGGACGACGCTGAGCCAATTGTGCACCAACCTATGGGACTCCCAATCACGGCCAGTTGTGATACAGCCTGGATTCAAACCAGGGTGTCTGTAGTGACACCTCTGAGATGCAGTGCCTTAGACCGCTGCCCCACTCCATCACTCTCCTTCTTGCTGAAATAGCCCTTACACAGCCTGGAGGTGTGTTGGGTCATTGTCCTGTTGAAAGACAAATGAAAGTCCCACTAAGCGCAAACCAGATGGGAAGGCGTATCGCTGCAGAATGCTGTGGTAGCCATGCTGGTTAAATGTGCCTTGAATTCTAAATAAATCAATGACAGTGTCACCAGCAAAGCACCCCCACACTATCACACATAATTCTTCTTGCTTCACAGTGGGAACTACACATGCAGAGATCATCCGTTCACCTACTCTGCGTCTCACAAAGCGGTTGGAACCAAAAATCTCAAATTTCGACTCATCAGACCAAAGGACAGATTTCCACCTGTCTAATGTCCATTGCTTGTGTTTCTTGAACCAAGCAAGTCTCTTATTATTATTGGTGTCCTTTAATAGTGGATTCTTTGCAGCAATTCAATGTCATTTCTGATGCTGGTAACTCTAATGAACTTATCCTATTCAGCAGAGGTAACTCTGGGTCTTATTTGAGCTGTTCTTGCCATAATATGGACTTGGTCTTTTACCAAATAGGGCTATCTTCTGTATACCACCACTACCTTGTGACAACACAACTGATTGGCTCAAACACATTAAGAAGGAAAGAACTTTCAAAAATGAACTTTTAACAAGGCACACCTGTTAATTGAAATGCATTCCATGTGACTACCTCATGAAGCTGGTTGAGAGAAGGCCAAGAGTATGCAAAGCTGTCATCAAGGGTGGCTACTTTGAAGAATCTCAAATATAAAATCTATTTTGATTTATTTAGCACTTATTTTGGTTACTACATGATTTCAAATGTATTATTTCATAGTTTTGATGTCTTCACTATTATTCTACAATGTAGAAAATAGTAAAATAAAGAAAAACCCTTGAATGAGTGTTACGGCTGTCCTCGCTGACAGAAGGTGGGGACCAAAACGCAGAGTGGTTAGTGTTCATTCTTTTAATGAAAATCAACAAAACACTTCACAATACAAAAACAACCAACGTGACAAAAACCGAAACCGTCCTGTGTGGCAACAAAACCTCCACAGGAACAAACACCCACAAAACACAAGTGAAACCCAGGCTGCCTTAGTATGATTCTCAATCAGGGACAACGATTGACACCTGTCTCTGATTGAGAATCATACCAGGCCGAACACAAAATCCCAACATAGAAAATCAAACCTAGACCAACCCACCCAACTCACGCCCTGACCAACTAAAACAAATACATGACAAAGGAAAACAGGTCAGGAACGTGACAGAACCCCCCCCTTAAGGTGCGAACTCCGGGCGCACCAGCACAAAGTCTAGGGGAGGGTCTGGGTGGGCGTCTGTCCACGGTGGCGGCTCTGGCGCTGGTCGTGGTCCCCACCCCACTATAGTCAACCCCCGCTTCCGTGGCCTCCTCCCAATATCCACCCTCCATGTCAATCCCACTATTTCAAAGGGCAGTAACAGACTGAGGGGTAGCACCTGACTGAGGGGTAGCACCTGACTGAGGGGTAGCACCTGACTGAGGGGTAGCACCTGACTGAGGGGTAGCACCTGACTGAGGGGCGGATCCTGGCTGGCTGGCTCTGGCGGATCCTGGCTGGCGGAAGGCTCTGGCGGATCCTGGCTGGCGGAAGGCTCTGGCGGATCCTGGCTGGCGGAAGGCTCTGGCGGATCCTGGCTGGCGGAAGGCTCTGGCGGATCCTGGCTGGCGGAAGGCTCTGGCGGATCCTGGCTGGCTGGCAGCTCCTGGCTGGACGACTCTGGCTGGTCCTGGCTGGACAGCTCTGGCTGGTCCTGGCTGGACGGCTCTGGCTGGTCCTGGCTGGATTGCTCTGGCTGGTCCTGGCTGGACGGCTCTGGCTGGTCCTGGCTGGACGGCTCTGGCTGGTCCTGGCTGGACGGCTCTGAAGGCTCGGGACAGACGGGCAGCGCTGGGCAGGCAGACAGTTCAGACCACGCTGGGCAGGCAAACAGTTCAGGCAGCGCTGAGCAGGCAAGCAGCGCAGGCGGCGTTGGGCAGACGGCCGACTCTGACCTGCTGAGGCGCACAGTAGGCCTGGTGCGTGGTGCCGGAACTGGAGGCACTGGGCTGGAGACACGCACCACAGGGAGAGTGCGTGGAGGAGGAACAGGGCTCTGGAAACGCACTGGAAGCCTGGTGCGTGGTGTTGGCACTGATGGTACTGGGCTGGGGTGGGAAGGTGGCGCCGGATATACCGGACCGTGAAGGAGGACACGCGCTCTTGAGCACCGAGCCTCCCCCACCCTACCAGGTTGAATGGTCCCCGTAGCCCTGCCAGTGCGGCGAGGTGGAATAGCCCGCACTGGGCTATGCAGGCGAACCGGGGACACCACCTGTAAGGCTGGTGCCATGTACGCCGGCCCGAGGAGACGTACTGGAGGCCAGATATGTTGGGCCGGCTTCATGGCACCCGGCTCGATGCCCAACCTAGCCCTCCCAGTGCGGCAAGGTGGAATAGCCCGCACTGGGCTAAGCACGCGTACTGGGGACACCGTGCGCTCCACCGCATAACACGGTGTCTGACCAGTACGACGCCCTCTCACTCCACGGTAAGCCCGGGGAGTTGGCTCAGGTATCCAACCCGGCTTCGCCACACTCCCCTTTAGCCCCCCCCCCCCAAGAAATTTTTGGGTGAGCCTCTCGGGCTTCCGTGCTAGCCGCGTACCCTCATACCTCCGGTTCCTCTCTCCGGTTGCCTCTGCTCTCCTCGCTGCCTCCAGCTGTTCCCATGGGAGGCGATCCTTTCCAGCCAGGATCTCCTCCCATGTGTAGCAACCCTTGCCGTTCAAGATGTCTTCCCATGTCCATTCCTCTGTTTGTCTCTGCTGCTGTCGCTGCCCTTCTCCACTCCGCTTGGTCCTCTTGTGGTGGGTGTTTCTGTTACGGCTGTCCTCGCTGACAGAAGGTGGGGACCAAAACGCAGAGTGGTTAGTGTTCATTCTTTTAATGAAAATCAACAAAACACTTCACAATACAAAAACAACCAACGTGACAAAAACCGAAACCGTCCTGTGTGGCAACAAAACCTCCACAGGAACAAACACCCACAAAACACAAGTGAAACCCAGGCTGCCTTAGTATGATTCTCAATCAGGGACAACGATTGACACCTGTCTCTGATTGAGAATCATACCAGGCCGAACACAAAATCCCAACATAGAAAATCAAACCTAGACCAACCCACCCAACTCACGCCCTGACCAACTAAAACAAATACATGACAAAGGAAAACAGGTCAGGAACGTGACAATGAGTAGGTGCGTCCAAACGTTTGACTGGTACTGTGTGTGTGTGTGTGTGTGTGTGTGTGTGTGTGTGTGTGTGTGTGTGTGTGTGTGTGTGTGTGTGTGTGTGTGTGTGTGTATATATATATATATATGTATATATATTTATAGTGCCTTTGGAAAGTATTCAGACCCATTGACTTTTTCCACATTTTTGAAAGTTACAGCCTTATTCTAAAACGGATTAAATAAATAAAAATCCTCAGCAATCAACACACAATACCCCATAATGAAAAAATGAAAACAGCTTTTTTGAATTTTTGCACATTTATTAAAAATGAAAAACAGAAATACCTTATTTATATAAGTATTCAGACCCTTTGCTATGAGACTCGAAATTGAGCTCAGGTGCATCCTGTTTCCATCGATCATCCTTGAGATGTTTCTACAACTTGATTGGAGTCCACCAGTGGTAAATTCAATTGATTGAACATGATTTGGAAAGACACACACCTGTCTATATTTGGTCCCAGAGTTGACTGTGCAAGTCAGAGCAAAAACTAAGCTCCGAGACAGAATTGTGTTGAGGCACAGATCTGGGGAAGGGTACCAAAACATTTCTGCAGCATTGAAGGTCCCCAAGAACACAGTGGGCTCCAGAATTCTTAAATGGAAGAAGTTTGGAACCACCAAGACTCTTCCAAGAGCTGAGCAATCGATTGCCAACCTGAGCAATCGGGGGAGAAGGGCCTTGGTCAGGGAGGTGACCAAGATCCCGATGGTCACTCTGACAGAGCTCTAGAGTTGTTCTTTGGAGATGGGAGAGCCTTCCAGATGGACAACCATCTCTGCAGCACTCCACCAATCAGGCCTTTATGGTAGAGTGGCCAGACGGAAGCAACTCCTCAGTAAAAGGCACATGACAGCCCTCTTGGAGTTTGCCAAAAGGCACCTAAAGTACTCTCAGACCATAAGAAACATGATTCTCTGGTCTGCTGAAACCAAGATTGAACTCTTTGGCCTGAATGCCAAGTGTCATGTCTGGACGAAACCTGGCACCATCCCTACGGTGAAGCATGGTGGTGGCAGAATCATGCTGTGGTGATGTGTTTCAGCAGCAGGAACTGGGAGACTAGTCAGGATTGACGTAAAGATGAACAGTGCAAAGTATTGAGACATCGTTGATGAATACCTGCTCCAGAGCGCTCAGGACCTTAGACTGGGGCGAAGGTTCACCTTCCAACAGGACAATGACCCTCAGCACACAGCCAAGACAACAAAGGAGTGGCTTCGAGACAAGTCTCTGAATGTCCTTGAGTGGCCCAGCCAGAGCCTGGACATGGACCCGATCAAACATCTCTGGAGAGACCTGAAAATAGCTGTGCAGCAACGCTCCCCATCCAATCTGACATAGCTTGAGAAGATCTGCAGAGAAGAATGGGAGAAACTGTCCAAATACAGGTGTGCCACGTTTGTAGTGTCATACCCCAGAAGACTCGATGCTGTAAACCCTGCCAAAGGTGCTTCAACAAAGTACTGAGTAAAGTAAATCGCCAATCTTGGGTTTATACCTGTTCAACCACACTCCAAATTGGCAGTATGCACCCTTTCAGTTTCTTACCAACTCATAAAAGTAGTGGAAGAAGAAAATGGAATACTTCAAAATGGAGATGGCCTCAATGGCGCTGCCCGTGCTCTCACAGATGCCACAATGGGACAGATACAAAGATGAGTTGTCTGTCTAAGTCTATGCTCGGACCCATGACATCCAGTTTCCACTAGATTTCACAGCCACATAGTCAAAATTGGCTATCGTAAAATATAATGAAAACAATCATTTGCTTTTTGGTCTTCATTTAAGGTTAGGGTTAGGCATAAGGTTAACAGTGTGGTTAAGGTAATGGTTAAGGTTAGGTTTAAAATCACATTTTAAGAAGAGAAATTGTAGAAATAGGCACAGTTTATTTTTTTGTGGCTGTGGTAACTTGTGACAACCATGACAAGCTTATTTCTCTCAAATCTGGCATTTACACCCCTATTAGTGAGCATGTCCCTTTTGCCAAGATATTCCATCCCTCTGACAGGTGTGGCATATCAAGAAGTTGATTAAACAGCATGATTACACAGGTGGACCTTATGCTGAGGACAATAAAAGGCCGCTCTAAAATGTTTAGATTTGTCACACAGCACAATGCCACAGATGTCCCCATTTTTGAGGGAGTGTGCAATAGGCATTCTGACTGCAGGAATGTCCACCAGAGCTGTTGCCTGAGAATTTAATGTTTATTGCTCTACCATAAGCAGCCTCCAATGTCGTTTTAGAGAATTTGACAGTACGTCCAACCGCAGACCACTTATATAGCGTTGTGTGGGTGAGCGGTTTGCTGATGTCAACATTGTGAACAGAGTGCCCATGGTGGCTGTGGGTTTATAGTCCTGTGTAATTCAGTTGGTAGAGTATGCCAGGATGGTGGATTTGATTCCCACGGGGTCCAGTACAAAAAAAGTATTAAAATGTATGCACTCACTATTGTTAGACGCTCTGGATAAGAGTGTCTGCTAAATGATGTCAAACATATATAATGGTATGGGCAAGCATAAGCTAAGAACACAATTGCATTTTATCGATGGCAATTTGAATGCACAGAGATACCGTGACGAGATCCTGAGGCCCATTGTCGTGCCATTCATCTGCTGTCATCACCTCATGTTTCAGCATGATAATACACAGCCCCATGTCACAAGGATCTGGACACAACTCCTGGATACTGAAAATGTCCCAGTTCTTCCATGCCCTGCATACTCACCAGACATGTCACCCATTTAGAATGTTTTGGATGCTATGGATCGACGTGTACGACAGCGTGTTCTAGTTCCCGTCATTATCCAGCAACTTCACACAGCCATTGAAGAGGAATGGGACAACATTCTACAGGCCACAATCAACAGCCTGATCAACTATATATGAAGGAGATGTGTCACGCTGCATGAGGCAAATGGTGGTCACACCAGATACTGACTGGTTTTATGATCCACGCCCCTACCTTTTTTTTAAGGTATCTGTAACCAACAGGTGCATATTTATATTCCCAGTCATGTGAAATCCATAGATTGAGGCATAATTTATTTATTTCAGTTGACTGATTTCCTTATATGAACTGTAACACAGAAAAACCTTTAAAATTGTTGCATGTTGCGTTTATATTTTTGTTCGGTATAAATTGTAATGGATAAGTTGCTTTGTCAAAACAAATGGCCAATTGGCAAGTCAATCAAATTTCACCAAACATTTTTAAAATTCCAATGCTACTTTGTTCTATCAATCTATCAAATTATCCAACTCACAGATGATTGACAACCATACCAAATAGGCCTATAAGCCTACTACAGCATTTCCCCAATAGTTTGCCCTGTGGACATTGTGCTTTTTAATTTGAAGTGCCATTGTTTTTGCACTGAAAATAGTTTGAAAGTTTTAACAGTAAACAACCTGCATGTACTGCCAAAGGAACAAAGCATTGCATGATTCTCAGAGTCTTACAAGGCATTTAGACCTCTTATCTCATCACCCTTCATCTTCCCATGACAAAGTTTATAATCATACCGCACACAACCAGAACTCAGTATGGCTTACACACACCTTGTTATTATTCCAGAGTACATTCAAATAGCTGTGCAGCAACGCTCCCCATCCTGCCTGACAGCGCTTGAGAGAATCTGCCGAGAAGAATGGGAGAAACTCCCCAAATACAGGTGTGCTAAGCTTGTAGCGTCATACCCAAGAAGACTCGGTGCTGTAAACGCTGCCAAAGGTGCTTCAACTATGTACTGAGTAAAGGGTCTGAATACTTATGTAAATATATTATTTCAGTTTTTTATTATAAGGTATTGTGTGTAGATTGATTAAATATTTTTTTCCCCTCATCAATCTTACAATACGGCTGTAACGTAACAAAATGTGGAAAAAGTCAAGGGGTCTGAATACTTTCCGAAGGCACTGTATACATATACTGTACCTGCCAGTTACATCAGTCAACTAAATAGTAGCCAGTTTCTGCTCTGCTTGCTTTTGAAACTCTGTGAAAGAGCGGAACACATACACACTGAACTATACTCAACCCTCCTCTGCTGGTCCAGCCAGCCTTCCAGAAGCTTTGCCTTCACACAACCTGTCAGACCGCTCTGTGATCCAGCTGGCTGAATACTACAAACAGCCTACCTGACTGCTCAGAGGCATCCGCATGGTCCTAAAGCACACCTCTGCCACTTTTTGTATCAGATTGCAATGATAAAGCTGGAGGGGACAAAAATGCAATTTCAGAATGACCCCCCCGTTCCCCAGTGAAAGTTGCGCCCCTAGTGATATATAACAAGTGGAAAACTGCTGATGCACAGCCAAGTTTTGAAATTGCACCTTGTGTATTCTACTATTATAACTCTCAACAGTAAGTGCATATAGTTGTTTTTTATTCAAAACAATTACCGAGGTCTGGACCTCGGTGTCCACATACGTAGCTACTGCCCTGGGTGGGGGAGATTCTCAATTCTAAAAAAAGTCCATCCTCGAATCCTCCATCTCCTCCGTCACCCGGAAATAGATAAGTGGTCGAGTGATCGAGGAGAGTGTCAATTCAATAGTAGTCGACTGAAGAGTCTGCTCCACTTCTTGATTGCCTACTTCGGCAGAGGATGCACAAGAGTATCCTCGTGCCGACAATTGTGGAAGTGTTTAAAATCAAATGTAATTTTCTTGAAGGATAAAATCCATACATTCAAAAACAATAAGCTACTAATCATTTTATCTATAAAATGTATTGCACAACTAGCTCAATTTGTTTTGATCACTTTACACATTTATTTTGTAATTCCACTCCTGTAAACGTAATTTGCCTAATGACATGCGAGTGGAGAAGAAGAGTCTCACTTCAGACAAGCGCATTTGTTTTCATGTTTCCTCTCCTCTCCTCCGCTCCTCAATTACCTTTGACTTTTTTCTAAAAGAGACAAGGAGAGGAAAAAGGAGGGGAGGCGAGCAAAACCCATTGAGATTCTCCCTGGGTCTTCTTATGGATTAAGGAAAGATCACATAATTCTGTCCAGGTCATCAGGAGGGATCAGCCAATGAATTATACTTGTGAGCAAACATACCATAACTGCAGGTGGCAGTAAATTGACAAATTTGGTTTATACCTGTTCAACCACACTCCAAGTGGCAGTATGCACCCTTTCAGTTTCTTACCAACTCATAAAAGTAGTGGAAAAAGAAATGAATTACTTCAAAATGAAAATGGCCTCAATAGCGCTGCCAGTCCTCTCACAGATGCCATAATGGGACAGATACAAAGATGAGTTGTCTATCTAAGTCTATGCTCGGACACATGACATCCGGTTTCCACTAGATATCACAGCCACATAGTCAAAATAGGCTATCTTAAAATATCATGAAAACAATCATTTGTTTTTTGGTCTTCATTTAAGGTTAGGGTTAGGCATAAGGTTAACAGTGTGGTTAAGGTAAGGGTTAAGGTTAAGCTTAAAATCACATTTTAAGAAGAGAAATTGTAGAAATAGGCACAGATTATTATTTTGTGGCTGTGGTAACTTATGACGACCATGACATCTGCCATTAAAGATTTTCCGCCATCTTGGAATTTTGGAAAAAACGAATTCTTCTGCTCGTGAACAGCATGGTGATTTGGTATGTGCGTTCTTAGCAAAGATTTTGGAATGCTTTGCCTGTTCCTCTCTGGCTGTTGGCCTACTTGTCCCAAAATACACTGATCAAAAATATAAATGCAACATGTAAAGTGTTGGTCCTATGTTTCATGATCTGAAATAAAAGATCCCAGAATTTTTCTATATGACCAAAAAGCTTATTTCTCTCAAATTTTGCATTTACATCCCTGTTAGTGAGCGTGTCTCTTTTGCCAAGATAATCCATCCCCCTGACAGGTGTGGCATATCAAAAAGCTGATTAAACAGCATGATTACACAGGTGCACCTTATGCTGGGGGTCAATAAAAGGCCACTCTAAAAATGTTTAGTTTTGTCACACAGCAGAATGCCACAGATGTCTCAAGTTTTCAGGGAGTGTGCAATTGACTACAGACGGCAGGAATGTCCACCAGAGCTGTTGCCTGAGAATTTAATGTTTATTGCTCTACCGTAAGCAGCCTCCAATGTTGTTTTAGAGAATTTGACAGTACGTCCAACCGGCCTCACAACCGCAGACCACGTGTATGGCGTTGTGTGGGTGAGCGGTTTGCTGATGTCATCATTGTGAACAGAGTGCCCCATGATGGCTCTGGGGTTATAGTCCTGTGTAATTCAGTTGGTAGAGTATGCCAGGATTGTGGATTTGATTCCCACGGGGTCCAGTACAAAAAAAGTATTAAAATGTATGCACTCACTATTGTTAGACGCTCTGGATAAGAGTGTCTGCTAAATGATGTCAAACATATATAATGGTATGGGCAAGCATAAGCTACGAACACAATTGCATTTTATCGATGGCAATTTGAATATACAGAGATACTGTGACGAGATCCTGAAGCCCATGGTCGTGCCATTCATCTGCCGTCATCACCTCATGTTTTAGCATGATAATACACGGCCCCATGTCGCAAGGATTTGTATACAATGAAAATGTCTCAGTTCTTCCATGGCCTGCATACTCACCAGACATGTCACCCATTTAGAATGTTTGGGATACATGGATCGACGTGTACGACAGCGTGTTCCAGTTCCCGTCATTATCCAGCAACTTTGCACAGCCACTGAAGAGGAGTGGGACAACATTTCACAGGCCACAATCAACAGCCTGATCAACTACTTGCGAAGGGAATGTGTCACGCTGCATGAGGCAAATGGTGGTCACACCAGATACTGACTGGTTTTATGATCCACGCCCCTACCTTTTTTTAAGGTATCTGTAACCAACAGATGCATATTTATATTCCCAGTCATGTGAAATCCATAGATTGAGGCATAATTTATTTATTTCAGTTGACTGATTTCCTTAGATGAACCGTAACACAGCAAAATCTTTGAAATTGCTGCATGTTGCAGTTATATTTTTGTTCAGTATAAATTGAAAAGGATAAGTTGCTTATTGACCGATTGACAAGTCAATCAAATTTCACCAAACGTTTTTAAAATTCCAATGCTACTTTGTACTATCAATCTATAAAATTATTCAACCCACAGATGATTGACAACCATACCAAATAGGCCTATAAGCCTACTACAGCATTTCCCCAATGGTTTGCCCTGTGGACATTGTGCTTTTATTTTGAAGTGCCTTTGTTTTTGCACTGAAAATAGTTTGAAAGCTTTAACAGTAAACAACCTGCATGTACTGCCAAAGGAACAACGCATTGCATGATTATCTCTTATCTCATCTCCCTTCATCTTCCCATGACAAAGTTTATAATCATACTGCACACAACCAGAACACAGTATGACTTACACACACCTTGGTATTGCTCCAGAGTACATTCAACTGTATACAATGCAATAGGGCCTTTGTGTTGATTGCTGCCTTACCACAGGGGGAAACTCTCCCTCTCTCTCTCAACTGGCAGGGTCAGTCTAGCGATCAACACCTCTGAATTGCTCTGTGGGAAAGGAAACACCCTTTTGTTTACCTGCGCTTAATGTCGCAGACTTCTGACTTACACATGGTGGGAAAACATAGAGGAAGGAAGACAAAATCCTGAGTCACTTTACCATAGTTCTATACTGTCCAAAAAATTGTTTTATTGTCACATACAGTACTCCGGATAGGTGATGTGAAATGTTTTGTTTAATAGGCTCAGCCATATTAGTATGGCGCCACTGGAGCAAATTAGGGTTAAGTGCATTGCTGAAGGGCACATGCACTGATTCTTTTTTTTGGGGGGGTGGATCAGTTTTGATATTGCAAATAGATTGCAGCTTCTATCAATGTAATTGTCTGCATCATTTCCAATCCCTTCCTTTCTCAGAACAAGAATAGAATGACAAGTTTCAGAAGAAAGGTCTTTGTTTCTGGTCATTTTGAGCCTGTAATCGAACCCACAAATTCTGATGCTCCAGATACTCAACTAGTCTAAAGAAGGCCAGTTTTATTGCTTCTTAATCAGAACAACACTTTTCAGCTGTGCTAACATAATTGCAAAAGGGTTTTCTAATGATCAATTAGCCTTTAAAATTATACACTTGGATTAGCTAACACAACGTGCCATTGGAACACAGGAGTCATGGTTGCTGATAAATGGGCCTCCTTACACCTATGTAGATATTCCATTAAAAAATCTGCTGTTTCCAGCTACAACAGTTATTTACAACATTAACAATGTCTACACTGTATTTCTGATCAATTTGATGTTATTTTAATGGACAAAAATTTAGCTTTTCTTTCAAAAACAAGGACATTTCCAAGTGATCCCAAACTTCTGAATGGTAGTGTATATACATTTTCGAAAAACTTGTTTTCGCTTTGTGTGTAGATTGATGAAGAAAATAAATATTTTATCAATTTTAGTATAAGGCTGTAATGTAAGAAAATGTGGAAAAAGTCAAGGGGTCTGAATACTTTCCGAATGCACTGTACATTTTACAGACACAAAATATTTTACAATAGTTATCTTTTTTGCTGTTGTTATTTTTAGTCCCACCCGTCAGCTCTCCCATATATCTCCGAATATCATACCGTTTTGAGTTCTATTTGTCATACATTTTCTGTTTTGTGATGTTTCACAAAAGTTCTGAACCTTTCTATTCTCATAGTTACTACAGATTGTAAATTAAATATATATTTTTTTGCTAAGAGTATTATTATTATTGATCGATTGACTATGACTTTTCAGATCACCCAGCATTGCTATTTGCAGAGTTAACTCCAGGTAAATGTTGCAATTCTCAAATCAAATCAAATTTTATTTGTCACATACACATGGTTAGCAGATGTTAATGCGAGTGTAGCGAAATGCTTCTAGTTCCGACAATGCAGTAATAACCAACGAGTAATCTAACCTAACAATTTCACAACAACTACCTTATACACACAAGTGTAAAGGGATGAAGAATGTGTACATGAAAATATATGAATGAGTGATGGTACAGAACGGCATAGGCAAGATGCAGTAGATGGTATAGAGTACAGTATATACATATGACATGAGTAATGTAAGGTATGTAAACATTATATAAGTGTCATTGTTTAAAGTGGCTAGTGATACATTTTTTACATCAATTTTTCCATTATTAAAGTGGCTGGAGTTGAGTCAGTATGTTGGCAGCAGCCACTCAATGTTAGTGGTGGCTGTTTAACAGTGATGGCCATGAGATAGAAGCTGTTTTTCAGTCTCTCAGTCCCTGCTTTGATGCACCTGTACTGACCTCGCCTTCTGGATGATAGCGGGGTGAACAGGCAGTGGCTCGGGTGGTTGTTGTCCTTGATGATCTTTATGGCCTTCCTGTGACATCGGGTGGTGTAGGTGTCCTGGAGGGCAGATAGTTTTCCCCCGGTGATGCGTTGTGCAGACCTCACTACCCTCTGGAGAGCCTTACGGTTGTGGGCGGAGCAGTTGCCGTACCGGGCGGTGATACAGCCCGACAGGATGCTCTCGATTGTGCATCTGTAAAAGTTTGTGAGTGCTTTTGGATACAAGCCGAATTTCTTCAGCCTCCTGAGGTTGAAGAGGCGCTGCTGAGCCTTCTTCACCACGCTGTCTGTGTGGGTGGACCAATTCAGTTTGTCCGTGATGTGTACGCCGAGGAACTTAAAACTTACTACTCTCTCCACTACTGTCCCTTCGATGTGGATAGGGGGGTGCTCCCTCTGCTGTTTCCTGAAGTCAACAATCATCTCCTTTGTTTTGTTGAGTGTGAGGTTATTTTCCTGACACCACACTCCGAGGGCCCTCACCTCCTCCCTGTAGGCCGTCTCGTCGTTGTTGGTAATCAAGCCTACCACTGTAGTGTCGTCTGCAAACTTGATGATTGAGTTGGAGGCGTGCATGGCCACGCAGTCGTGGGTGAACAGGGAGTACAGGAGAGGGCTCAGAACGCACCCTTGTGGGGCCCCAGTGTTGAGGATCAGCGGGGTGGAGATGTTGTTACCTACCCTCGCCACCTGGGGGCGGCCCGTCAGGAAGTCCAGTACCCAGTTGCACAGGGCGGTCGAGACCCAGGGTCTCGAGCTTGATGACGAGTTTGGAGGGTACTATGGTGTTAAATGCTGAGCTGTAGTCGATGAACAGCATTCTCACATAGGTATTCCTCTTGTCCAGATGGGTTAGGGCAGTGTGCAGTGTGGTTGCGATTGCGTCGTCTGTGGACCTATTGGGGCGGTAAGCAAATTGGAGTGGGTCTAGGGTGTCAGGTAGGGTGGAGGTGATATGGTCCTTGACTAGTCTCTCAAAGCACTTCATGATGACGGAAGTGAGTGCTACGGGGTGGTAGTCGTTTAGCTCAGTTACCTTAGCTTTCTTGGGAACAGGAACAATGGTGGCCCTCTTGAAGCATGTGGGAACAACAGAGTGGGATAAGGATTGATTGAATATGTCTGTAAACACACCAGCCAGCTGGTCTGCGCATGCTCTGAGGATGCGGCTGGGGATGCCGTCTGGGCCTGCAGCCTTGCGAGGGTTAACACGTTTAAATGTTTTACTCACGTTGGCTGCAGTGAAGGAGAGTCCACAGGTTTTGGTAGCGGGCCGTGTCAGTGGCACTGTATTGTCCTCAAAGCGAGCAAAGAAGTTGTTTAGTCTGTCTGGGAGCAAGACATCCTGGTCCGCGACGGGCTGGTTTTCTTTTTGTAATCCGTGATTGACTGTAGACCCTGCCACATACCTTTTGTGTCTGAGCCGTTGAATTGCGACTCTACTTTGTCTCTATACTGACGCTTAGCTTGTTCCTGAATCACAGCCATTCCTGAACCTGCGACCAAAAACAAGCTAAATATGTCACGACTTCTGCCGAAGTCGGTCCCTCTCCTTGTTCGGGCGGCGTTCGGTGGTCGACGTCACCGGCCTTCTAGCCATCGCCGATCCACTTTTCATTTTCCATTTGTTTTGTCTTTGTCTTACACACCTGGTTTCAATTCCCCAATTACTTGTTCATTATTTAACCCTCTGTTCCCCCATGTTTGTTTGTGAGTAATTGTTTATTGTATTGCGGTCCGTATTTGTGGCCTTGTATTTATATGACGTGTATTGTTATATTATTGAGTAAAATTGCTTTCATTACTCATATCTGCTGTCCTGCGCCTGACTCATCTCACCAGCTACACACAGACGCATTACAATATGGACAGTACCAAAACAAATTATCTAATGATTCTCTCTTCGCAGCTAAATCTGCAGAGCTGGGATGGTTGTATCCCCCATATATATAATATTATGTTGGTTGCAAGAATTTTGTATTATAATTTAAATTGAAAAACTTGTACGTTTTGAATCCAGCGTCGTTTTGTGTATCAGTTCGTAAACCATGTGCCATGGAATCGGTACATCGAAAATCTCTTCCCAACTATTTTGCCATCTGTATGGCACAGCTGTCAATTTTTTGGTCCTTAAATTAAACTGGTACACTTTTTTATTTATCACAATTTCCTTTAACCAATTTTAGTGTTTAATGCAAAACCAACAAACAAGTTCCTTACTTTCTCCCCCTTCCACTTGCCTCTTCCATTTTTTAGGTAATGCTGCAATTAGTTGGTTGTCATTTTGGATAGAGTAGACATTTCCATATATTTTTGTTGGCTGCATATATGACATAACTCCACCAGGCCTATTTATGATATAATACCATTTTTTTTTTTTTTTATCCAAATATACATTTTTATTTTATTTTATGAATTAATATATTTGGGTTTAACCATCATATTTGTTGTAATATTTGTTGTGTCTTTTCTGGTGGATTAAACTGAAATTGCAACTAACTTTCTATGGCTTGTTTTAAAAATAGCGATATTTTTGAGATGATTTCATTTTCAAATAACCTAAAGTGAGAGGTTGTAATCTAAATAAAGGGAATAAGGCCATTCTTGAACACAGGGTGAGCCATTTTTACTAATCTGTTAGAGAACCAGTTTGGAGTTAAGTATAGCTTTTGTATGACTGAAGCCTTTAGTGAGAGGTCTAATGCTTTAATATTTAATCGTTTCTGCTCTCCAAATTCATATGCATTATATAAATAGGCCCGTTTAGTTTTGTCTGGCTTGCCATCCCAAATAAAATTGAATCTTTTTTGCTTTTATAATTTAAAAATCAAGTCGTTAGGTGTTGGCAGGGCCATAAGCAAATAGGTAAACTGACTAAAGAGTTATTCAGGGTAATTTTCCCACAAATAAACAGGTATTTTCCTTTCCATGGTAGCAAGATCTTATCTATTTTTACTAACTTTCTATAAAATGTTAGTGAAGTGAGATCATTTCTTTCTTTCGGGATATGAATACTGAGTATGTCCACTTCAAAACTGTAGCCTAATAAACTGAATACTTTCCCTGGTCATAATTGAAATATTCCAGGCATAATTGAAATATTCCAGGCATTTATATATCAATTCCAGTCGTACTTTATTAAAAGCCTTTTCAAAGTCAGCTATGAATATCAGGCCTGCTTTCGCAGATTTTTCATAGTGTTCTATTGTCTCCAGTCTTATATTATCTCCAATGTATCGTCCATGTAAAAAGGCTGTCTGATTTGGATTAATATTATCCGACAATACCTTTTTAATTCTATGCGCTATGCATTTTGCTATAATTTTGCGTCAAAATACTGAAGTATAAGGGGACTCACATTTTTTAAATGGACTGTATCTTTATATTTACCACCTGGTCCTGTTTCAGTAATAGCGAAATCAGACCTTCTTGTTGAGTATCTGATAATCTACCATTTTTATAGAAGTGGTCAAAACATGCTAATAATGGTTCTCTGAGTACATTAAAAAAGGTTTGATATATCTCAACTGGTATGCCATCCAGCCCTGGAGTTTTCCCGGACTTAAAGGCTTTAATTGCATTGAGAATTGCATTCCTACTCAACAGATTGTTTTACCTTCTTGGCTCAGGTATTTGAACCAGTGACCAGGGGTGTAAGAGCCGGGGGGAACATGTCCAATGTTATAAGCAGGTAAAATGGTCCGTCCCCCAATAATATAATATATTTTTTGGGGACCTCAGTCGGGGTCTCAACTTACTGTTGAGAGTTAGAAAAGTAGAATACACAAGGGTCAATTTAAAAAATGTCAGCAGTTTTAGCCCAATTAGCCCATGTCAGCATTTTTTTTTTGATCGGTAAGTTAGTCTAGCCAACTATCTAAACTTAATCATGGTCTAATTACCAACCAGGGGGCCCGCATTGATTTTGTTAGTCACTCTCACTCACTCAGACATCATATTAAAATCTGCAAACATTTCTCTCTACCCAATGGCAAAATATGTAGAATTGCCGGGAATTAGCTGTAAAACTGCAACATTCTCTTCAGCCCCATGGTTAAATGTGCAGGAAATTAACTCTTTAAACTCTGCTGTCAAGAGGGGGGCAGCTAAAATGTTTTGCTTGCAATTTTTTGGATTGCCTAATAATTTTTAAGGAATGCTGGGCACATGATATCCTCACGTAACTATTGGCACATTCACGTGCTAGTCGGCACTAGGAAACTCAGACATTTTCGACTTGCTAACTGGCTGTAGATATACACGTGCCGCGTGCAACCAGTTAGCAAGTCGAAAACTTTAATTTGACAAGAACTGTATCCCTTCTAACCATGACCCACTTACACAGACAAGAACCTTGACAATTTTTTTCAATGGTAAATGGCCTGATTTTTTAATGTATTTTTTTTAACTTAACCTTTATTTAACTAGAGACGTTAGTTAAGAACAAATTCTTATTTACAATGATGGCCTACCCCGGCCAATGCTGGGCCAATTGTGCACCGCCCTATGGGACTCCCAATCACGGCCGGATGTGACAAAGCGTGGATCGCATTTTCAACTCTAAGATAGTTTGTCACCCCCAAAAAACTGTTGTGTTAAATAGCAAGTGAACTATATTATTTATCCACCAGCTTTGGCTCCACTCCACCTTTAATTCTAAATGCCTACTGCTTGAAAAATATATATTTTGAACTATTAAAATAATGTTTCTTTGTAGGACAAGGATTGTCCTGACTTTCAAGAATGTCTGAATGGTTTCGCCTTGCTTTTCTGGTTGTCTGGCAAGTTTTACCATCCAATTATTTCAGATTTACAGGATTGCAAGTTTAACCATGGCACGGACAGTGGCGATACATTGACACATGATAATTATTTAAATTAATTATGCGAGTAATGGTCGTGGAAATGCCGTTATGAGCAAATATTGACATAATAATCATCATATTGAAGTAAACTTGGGAGTCCCGTGATGATATGGTGTGATCCTCCACTATGACCAGGGGAAGCATTCAGTTTATTAAGCTACAGATTAAATAAATGATGATGAACAAAAACACTCACGCTGTTGTCCATAATTATGTCCTCAGGTAGCCTACCAGCACATGTAGGCTATCTGTGAGCAGTTGGCTAGAGCACGTGCCAAGGCCAGAGTAGACACCTTTGCTATTTAACACAAGTTTTTGGGGAGTGACAAACTATCGTTAGAGTTGAAAATGCGATGGACACACATTGCACTTTCGATTTTTATTCGGGTACACAAAAATTTAAGCGAACAATTACATTTTGTGTACCACGTCACCCCGCACTGATTTGTATTGGCAACAAGTCCATTTGGTGGAACTACACTACTGGTGGGAAAATGCGCAGATTTTCTTTATGCAGATTTCAGAATATAAACATGACAATGTGTCGCCAATTGGATGGCAACCTAGCTAGCTACTGTATGTTTTTCTGAAAAGTTTTTTTTATTTTGAGGGGGATGTGACGTCAATACGTGCAGCTGTTTTTGTTATCGACAATAGTTCAATTGCAACGCAAAGTAGCATGCAATTGTCGTATTTATTTTATTTGCAAAGTTCTAAAAATCGACAAATAAATGGAAACATAGAGATAGCATAAATACAGATAGAGGGCTCTTTTCATTAAAGGAAGGGAAAGATTTTCAGGAGGTGCATGCTGTAAAATTAGGAGTCTTGTCTGTCGTAGGTACTATAGTTTATAGGGGGAAGTTGAGTGTAAGAGGACTTTTTCCTGAGGGAGGAGTTGCAGAAACATTCCTTATTTGGAGAAGGCCTGGTCACATGGGGGCAGAATCTGAGCGATAGAGATGAGAGAGACGGAACAGGAGAGAACACATCGAACTGTGCCTTGCGATGTTGAGCGGGACTAGAGACGTTGAATTTCTCAGGCTAGAGTCAATGCAGTGAGGGGATAAAATGCCCACCAACTTCACTGTGGTCCCTGTGGAGGATGGCGGGGCCGGGAAGTCAAGTCTCGAACGTGTGTTTAGGGAGGAAGATATTATTCCACGACGACCCTACTCAGGTGAGGGCACACTGTTGACGTTGTCAGGACAGGCTCAGACAAGCGAAGCAGCTTCTGTAGAACAGCTGAACATGTTCACTTTACGTTTACCTTGGCCCATGACTTACATAATTATGATATAGCTTTGTTTGTTTGTTTATTTTTCTCTGGTCTAAGGGGATCAAATATATATTTTTAAGACGAGTGAACTTTTTGCAACTCCTGAGATAAACAAAAACAAGCGTGGGCTTCCTGAGATTTTCCTTGCCTCCATTTCTCTTTCTCTCTCGCTCTCTCTTTCTCTCTCTCTCTAAATTCAATTTCAATCTCGCTCTTCTTTGGGTTTTATGGCGAAGTTGACTAAAGAAATCTGTATTTTTGCCACCAACTGAACGGGTGCAAAAAAATGTACAAGAGAAAAGTGCAGTTACGTTTATCACCATTGCTATAAATGTCACAAAGGCCACTTTCTTCAAATTAAGAATGTCTGAATCTGGCTGGTGACATGCAGGCCTTGGTGCATGTTGCTGTATAGCTCCACTGTTATTCACTGACATCGGATCTTCTGTTCTTTCTACCCTTTTTACTGCCTCCACAAAGGAGACAGAAGCTGTGTTTACACCTTGCATTAACATGTGGTTGTTGTCATCCGGTCAAGATGATCCAGATTTGTTGAGTACACATGGTAATAAAATTACTCTTAACTGCCCACTGATTCTGTATTGTGACCAGATTCCCTTGTCCTTCCCTGTGTGCAAGTTAATCCAACCTGCCTTGGATCTCCCTTACGACAAGCTGTATAAATCGACAGAAAACGGCACACTGTTATACTCCAGTAGTTTTACAATCTCATCATTACAGTCTATATTTGATATCCAACGATTTAAGACCGAGTGCTACTGTCCCGACATCCTCGATCTGTACACAACCATAAAAATACATATGATTCCATATATCCTTCTCCTGAACAGTAAACCAGCTTTTTAGGCCTGCGTGCGTGCATTGGTTGTTTAGGCAGGTCTTCGTGGCAATATGTAACTTTATGGGCAACCCTACCAAATTCACATACAAATGTGAGTTATAGATCTATCATTCTACTTGAATGCAAGTCTAAGAAGTGGTAGATCTGTTCTATTTGCACTTTCTATGCTTGCCTTAAGTTTTTGTCTTTTACTTTTGGGTTTGTACACCAGAAAATACAATATTTTTGGTTATGGAAAATATATTTCACAGTGGTTTAGATGGTACAGTGATTCTCTACACTATGCTAGCTTATTTTGTCACATAAACTGAAATTAGGCAAACTGTTAGTTTTAGCATCCAGAAAATGGCGGAGAAATTTCTGCATAGTGCAACTTTAAGATGTGTACCAAAAGTTTTGTATTTCAAAGAACCTCTAATATGATAACCTATAACAACTCGCATGTTCAAATTATGAAAATTGATAAAAGCAGCAATCGATATTGGCAAAGGAGCACGCATGTGAAGCAAATGCTATGGATTTATAAAGGAATGAAGTGTAAATCTAAAAGTAGCCTGCAGAGTCCTTTTGTATTGTAGCCTATTGGACAGTGGCCTCGCTCAAGCTTACAGAAAGCTATGTGCCTTTTTGCATCAGTTTGGACATATTCTGCACTTTATCGCTAGTGATTTGTCTTGAAAATGCTCAAAACTTAGAAGAATCTCATATAAAATATATTTTGATTTAACACTTTTGGTTACTACATGATTCCATGTGTGTTATTTCATAGTTTTGATGTCTTCACTATTATTCAATGTAGAATATTGTAAAACATTTAAGAAAATCCCATGAATGAGTGTGTCCAAACTTCTGACCGGTACTGTATATGCGTGATCTAATTTCGATTGGACTGTGGCATCCGACCACAGTGCCAGTAGGCACATGGTTTCTAATGAAGACCATGATCTTAATTCTGGATGAATTGTAGAGGTAGGCTATTGTTGTCAATCACATGGGAAACGGTAGAGTGTGAAAAACCCAGCAGCGTTGCAAATCTTAACACACTCAAACCTGTGCACCTGGCACCTATTACCATACCCTGTTCAAAGGCGCTTAAATATTTTGTCAGGCCCATTCAGCCCATTCACCCTCTGAATGCCACACATACACAATCCATGTCTCAAGGCTTAAAAATCCTTGTTTAACCTGTCTCCTCCCCTTCATCTACACTGATTTGAAGTAGATTTAACAGGTGACATCACTAAGGGATCATAACTTTAACCTAGTCAGTCTGTAATGGAAAGAGCAGGTGTTCCTAATGTTTTGTACAAAAATCTCCATCAAACGCTTTTAACCAGACGACCCACATCTCGGCTCCTTCCGTCTTCAGACAGTTTTTACATGGCTAAACATTTTACATCTCTTACATTGCAAAGGCCTGGATATAAAGGCTCTGACGGGATAATACAGATTTTCCTGCTTCACTCTGGTCGAGAGGGACTCCAGATAAAAAAACAAAAACAAGGACTGACCAACTATTCTCCTTCTTGCCATTTAACCACACGATTCTTCCAGCTTACATCAACCACTCCAGGAATTTTATTTTTATATATCAATAACAACTTCTAACGAAACTCCAGAAATTGCTCCTTTAATAGGTGCCCTGCTCCGTAGCTCAAAGCACAACACATCATAATCTCCAAATTAAGTGAGTTCCAGGACCCATTTAAATGTTTTCTGCTCCTTAGACACACAAAAAATCTGAACAAGCCCACATCGTGATTTTTACTTTACCCACCACTTTGGATGTCTTCAATGGGTTAACCACGTCGGGCGTACATAGTCCCAGAGAACATACTCCTACCAGATATGATGGGGAATTAGCAACACTAGCCATTGCCTTTCCCACGTCAATTTTGCTTTTTTAAAATATATTTTTTTTTACAAAACTCTATTCTTAATTTCCATCCCCCAAACGATTCAAGCTCTATCTCAGCTTCCGCCAATGTCTTCTTGTTCGTGTCTCTCTCGGTACTCTTGCTGCACCAGGCCGTGGGTCTTGTCTCTTTCTGTCTGTCTGTCTCTCTCTTTCACTCATTCAGTAGCTTGCCCTCAGTGTTCCAACAATCTTTCTCCCTGTTGCTCTCCCTCCCTTCATGTGTTAGGACCATGATTAATATGAAATCACTATGGATAGTATTACCTTTAAAGGTTTCTCAGCTTTGCGTTTCACAGTGGCAGTCGCTGCAATAATGCCTTTCCTCTGTCAAGTATTAACTTGCTGTGAATCAGTAGAACTCCATTGTTCTGTACCTGTTGGAAGGGAGATGTAGGTAACTTCCCAAATAAAGGAAACACCAACATAGTGTCTTTAATAGGGTGTTGGGCCACCACGAGCTGCCAGCACAGCTTCAATTAACCTTTTGCAAGGCATAGATTCTACAAGTGTCTGGAACTCTATTGGAGGGAAGTTCCATCATTTGGTGTTTTGTTGATGGTGATGGAAAACACTGTCTTACGCCACTCTTGCACAAGGTTGATGTACACTCACTGGACTACCCTCACACTCCAAACACACACGCACATGCATATTGACACCACACACATAAATTCCTACACACTCGTCACATACGCTGCTGCTACTCTCTGTTTAGTCACTTTGCATAGTCACTTTACCTACATATTACTTCAATTACCACAACTAACCCCTGTACGTACCCCTGCACATAGACTCGGTGCTTCCTGTATATAGCCTCGTTATTGTTATTTTGTGTTACTATTTTTCCTTTAGTTTAGCACATTTTCCTGACTTACTTTTTAAAGACTCTGCATTGTTGGTTAAGGGCTCATAAGTAAGCATGTGACAAATACCATTTATTTGAATTGCTTAATCAACTAAGGAACCACGCCTGTGTGGAAACACCAGCTTTCAATACACTTTTTGTCCCTAATTTACTCAATTGTTTCCTTTTATTTTGGTAGTTAAAATGGGTTAGGGCAGAGAGGAAGAGGTGATGCGAGACGATTCACTCCGCCCAAAATCTGTCCCATGAGATAAGCTCCATACCTATTTTGTATGGAGGTCTATGGGCGATTGTCGAATTACCTGAGGCTTATTTTATCTAATATATGTTTTGTAATGTTTAGGCTGTTAGAAATGTACTGATATAAGTGGATGCACGTGGATTTCCGGCAATTTTGAGAAAAACGACTTAGTTGTGCGTGTTGTTCATATACGTATCTGCCCTCTCATTGGCTAGAATGGTCCCACTTACTTTGCTGTGTATATTCTAGTGTAGTATTTGTTGTTTATTTTATGCTTTTTTTAGGGTGGGGGGAGGCAGGTTGGGGCCGCCAAGTAAATAAAACTATATATATATATATATATATATATATATACACACAACCGTTCAAAAGTTTTAGAACACCTACACATTCAACGCTTTTTGTTAATTTTTTTACTATTTTTTACATTGTAGAATAATAGTGAAGACATCAAAACTATGAAATAACACACATGGAATCATGTAGTAACCAAAATAGTGTTAACCTGTCTAGGACTGGGGTGCCGCTAGCGGCACTCCTCCCACATTCCACTGAAAAGCCAGGGCGCGAAATTCAAAAAAAATATTTTTTTAAAATATTTAACTTTCACACATTAACAAGTCCAATACAGCTAATGAAAGATACAGATCGTGTGAATCCAGCCAACATGTCCGATTTTTAAAATGTTTTACAGGGAAGACACAATATGTAAATCTATTAGGTAAACACCTTAGCAAAAGAGACCATTTTTTCTTTGTCCACCAACACCACTAGCTATCACCAATTCGGCTAAACTAAGATATTGATAGCCACTAACCAAGAAAAAACCTCCTCAGATGACAGTCTGATAACATATTTATGGTATAGGATAGGTTTTGTTAGAAAAATGTGAATATTTCAGGTAGATATCATAGTTTACAATTGCACCCACCGTCACAAATCGACTAGAATAAATAGATAGAGCAACGTGTCTTACCTAATTACTAATCATAAAACATTTCGTAAAAATACACAGCATACACTAATCGAAAGACACAGATCCTGTGAATACAGACAATATTTCAGATTTTCTAAGTGTCTTACAGCGAAAACACAATAAATCGTTATATTAGCATACCACATGTACAAACATTACCCCAGCATTGATTCTAGCCAAAGAGAGCGATAACGTCAACATCGCCAAAAGATATTAATTTTTTCACTAACCTTCTCAGAATTCTTCAGATGACACTCCTGTAACATCATATTACAACATACATATACAGTTTGTTCGAAAATGTGGATATTTAGCCACCAAAATCGTGGTTATACAATGAGAAAAGTAGCCGAGCTGGTCAGAAAATGTCGGACGCAATATTAGACAGTGATCTAGTCGTATACATAAATACTCATAAACGTGACTAAAAAATATAGGGTGGACAGCGATTGATAGACAATTTAATTCTTAATACAATCGCTGATTTACATTTTTTAAATTATCCTTACTTTTCAATACAGTTTGCGCCAAACGAAGCTACACGAAACAAAATGGCGGTATTAGCGATTAACATTTTTCGACAGAAACACGATTTATCATAATAAATTGATCTTACTTTGAGCCGTTCTTCCATCAGAATCTTGGGCAAAGAATCCTTTCTTGGGTCTAATCGTCTTTTGGTCGAAAGCTGTCCTCTTGCCATGTCGAAATGCCCACTGCGTTCGGCATGAACTGAAAACGTGCCCAGAGCTTGAAATTGTCTCAGAAATAAATGTCCCAAAATCGCACTAAACGGATATAAATTGCTATAAAACGGTTTAAATTAACTACCTTATGATGTTTTTAACACCTATTACAAGTAAAAACATGACCGGATAAATATTACTGGCTACACTAATGCTTGGAAAAATAGTAGGTCGGTGTCCACCGCGCGTCCGACGCAGCTGGAAAAGAGTTACTTCCTACACGTTGATCTGTTTTATAGAGGCTGTGATTGCGCAATCGACACCATTCAAAGCGTCATCACGTAAAGACATCCAGGGGAAGACGTAAGCAGTGTCTGTATCCTCATAGCATTTACGGGGACCTTTAAACTGACTCCAGATCAGGGGCCAAGATGTGTGAAATCTGACTCCATGTCAGGGAAATTGCTGTAGAATGAGTTCTGTTCCACTCAGAGACAAAATTTCAACGCCTATAGAAACTAGAGACTGTTTTCTATCCAATAATAATAATAATATGCATATTGTACGAGCAAGAATTGAGTAGGAAGCCGTTTAAAAATTACACGATTTCCAGAAAAAGTGACAACAGCACCCCCTATCCCAAAAAGGTTAAACAAATCAAAATTTATTTTGAGATTCTTCAAATAGCCACCCTTTGCATTCTCTCAACCAGCTTCTTGAGCTAGTCACCTGGAATGCATTTAAATTAACAGGTGTTCCTTAAACGTTAATTTGTGTAATTTCTTTCCTTAACTTCTTACAGATCATTGGGACCTCAACAACATCCGGTGAAATTGCAGAGCGCGAAATTCAAATGACAGAAATCGTAATATTAAACATTCATGAAAATACAAGTGTCATACGTCATTTAAAAGCTTAACTTCTTGTTAATCCAGCCGCTTTGTCAGATTTAAAAAAAGGCTTTACGGCGAATGCACACCATGCGATTATCTGAAGACAGCGCCCCGCACACAGAAGCATTACATACATTATCCAACCAAGCAGAGGCGTTACGAAATTCAGAAATAGCGATAAAATTAATCACTTACCTTTGAAGATCTTCATCTGGTTGCAATCACAGGGGTAACGAACGAATAACGAAGTGCATGCCCTCACCGGCACGCGCAACAAACACTACAGCCAAAATCGGAGCCACTTAGAAAAACTACAAATTCTAGCTCATTTTTCAAAAAACAAGCCTGAAACTCTTTCTAAAGACTGTTGACATCTAGTGGAAGCCCCAGGAACTGCACTCTGGGAGGTCTTCCTTTTATATTCCCATTCCCAGCCATTGTAATCAGTGGTGAGCTGAAAAAAAATATTTCTGGATGGATTGTCCTCGGGTTTTCACCTGCCATATCAGTTCTGTTATACTCAGACATTATTTTAACACTTTTGGAAACTTTAAAGTGTTTTCTATTAGAGGTCGACCGATTTATGATTTTTCAATGCCGATATTTTTTTTTTTTTTTTTTTTTTTTTTTTTTTTTTTTTTGGGGTGGATCAGCTTAATATTGCGGAAAGAATGTTGCTTCCAATGTAATTGTCTGCATCATTTCCAATCCCCCATATTTTTTTGGGTAAATATATATATCCATACACGCATGCATACATATATACATATATACATACACATACCTATATAGACATACATACTTTTTTAAAGAATATACCTTTATTATTATTCCCCGCAACCCTACCACCGCTCCCCCAATTGGAGTAAACTAATAAACACTTCTGCTTTTACCTTCAATTTATACATCTTATACCTATTTTACAGACACAGACTACTTTATAATAGTTCTCTCTTGTTTGTTCTTAGTCCTTCCTCTATTTCTGTTGTCCATCCAATTTTATTTCCACTTGTAACTGTGCTATTTCACAAAAGCTCCGCACCTATACAAATTTCACAGATCCCGTATGCCCTACATTGTTTATCTTGTTATTAGTCCCACCCTTCAGTTCCACTCAACCCTTCCCATCTATCTTCCAACATCATCCATTTCGGATTTTTATTTGCCATATATTTTTCAACTGTGCTGTGATGCTTCACAAAAGATATGAACCTTCCTATTCTCATAGCTTCTACAGATTGTAAATTAAAAATAAACATTTTTGCTAAAATAATTATTATATTATTGATTGATTGACTATGGCTTTTCAAATCCCCCAGTATTGCTATCTGTAGCGTTAGTTCTAGGCAAATGTTGCAATTCTTCAGCCATTCCTGGACCTGTGACCAAAAACGAGCTACATATGGACAATACCAAAATAAATGATCTAATGACTCTGCCTCCTCACAACAGAATCTGCAGAGCTGGGAAGATTGTATACCCCATATATATAACATTCTATTAGTTGCAAGAATTTTGTACAGTAATTTAAATTGAAAAATTCGAAGTTTTGAATCCGGCGTTGTTTTGCGTATCAATTCATAAACCATGTGCCATGGAATGGGTACATCGAAAATCTCTTCCCAACTATTTTGCAATTTATATGGCACAGCTGTCAGTTTTTTGGTCCTTAAATGAAATTGGTATATGTTTTTATTTATCACACTTTTCTTTAACCATTTATGTTCTTTAATACAGGGCCGACATACAAGTTCCTTACTTTTTTCCCCTTCTACTTGCCTCTTCCATTTTTGTGGTAATGCTGCAATTAATTGGTTGTAATTTTGGGTAGAGCAGACATTTCCATATGTCTGTGTTAGCTGCATGTGTGACATAACTCCACCAGTCCTATTTATGATATCATTCACAAAAATTATACCTTTTTTAAACATTTCTTCGATAAATACAGTTTTTTTATCAATTACTATATTTGAATTTAACCACAAGATTTGTTGTACTATTTGTTCCGTCCTTTCAGGTGGATTAAACTGAAATTGCAACCAACTTTCTAAGGCTTGTTTAAAAAATAAGGATATTTTGGAGATTATTTCCTTTTCAAACAACCGAAAGTGAGCAGGTGTAATCTGAATAAAGGGAAAAAGGCCCTTCTTGAACATAGGATGAGACATTCGTACCAATTTACTAGAGAACCAGTTTGGATTTAAGTATAACTTTTGTATGACTGATGCCTTTAGTGAGAGGTCTAATGCTTTAATATTTAATAATTTCTGCCCTCCGAATTCATATTCGTTATATAAATAGGCCCTTTTAATTTTATCTGGCTTGCCGTTCCAAATAAAATGGAATATTTTTTGTTCATATAATTTAAAAAGCAGGTCACTAGGTGTAGGCAAAACCATAAGCAAATAGGTAAACTGTGATATGACTAAAGAGTTAATCAGGGTGATTTTTCCACAAATAGACAAGTATTTTCCTTTCCATGGTAGCAAGATCTTATCTATTTTTGCTAACTTTCTATAAAAATTTATTGGAGTGAGATCATTTCTTTCTTTTGGGATTTTTATACCGAGTATGTCCACATCTCCGTCAGACCATTTAATTGGTAAACTACATGGCAATATAAAATGTGTATTTTTTAGTGATCCAATACGTAATATGGTACATTTATCATAATTTGGTTTTAATCCAGAGAGGATAGCAAAGGTATCTAGATCCTCTATGAGGCCGTGGAGAGACTCTAGTTGTGGTTTTAAAAGAAAACATGAATCATCAGCGTACAATGACACCTTAGTTTTTAAGCCACGGATTTCTAATCCATTAATATTAATGTTTGATCTAATTTTAACAGCTAACATTTCGATGGCAATAATAAATAGATATGCCGATAGTGGACAACCTTGTTTTACTCCTCTAGATAGTTTAAAACTTTCTGAGATGTAGCCATTATTTACTATTTTACACCTAGGGTTACTATACATAATTTTAACCCATTTTATAAGAGATTCCCCAAAATTGAAATATTCTAGGCATTTATATATAAACTCCAGTCGTACTTTATCAAAAGCCTTTTCAAAATCAGCTATGAAAACCAGACCTGGTGTCCCCGATATTTCATAGTGTTCTATTGTTTCCAGTACTTGCCTTATATTATCTCCAATGTATCGTCCATGTAAAAAACCTGTCTGATTAGGATGAATAATATCTGACAAAACTTTTTTTATTCTATGCGCCAAGCATTTTGCTAGGATTTTTGCATCACAACACTGAAGTGTAAGAGGTCTCCAATTTTTTAATTGGACTGGATCTTTATATATACCACTTGGGTCCTGTTTCAGTAATAACGATATCAGACCTTCTTGTTGCGTGTCTGATAATCTACCATTTATATAGGAGTGGTTAAAACAAGCTAATAATGGTCCTTTGAGTATATCAAAAAAAGTTTTGTATACTTCCACTGGTATGCCATCCAGCCCTGGAGTTTTCCCATCCTTAAAGGCCCCAATTGCATCAAGCAGTTCCTCCTCTGTAATTTGGCCTTCACATGAGTCTTTCTGTACAGATGTTAATTTTACATTATTAATAGGAAAAAAATCCATACAATTAGTTTCAGTTAGTGGAGATGGAGGAGCCTGAAACGAAAACATATTCTTAAAGTACTTTACTTCCTCTTTCAAAATATCATTTGGTGAATCATGCGTGACTCCATCATTTGTAACAAGTTTTAATACATTTTTTTTGGTAGCATTTCTATATTGAAGATTGAAAAAGAATTTGGTGCATTTTTCCCCATATTCCATCCAGTTCGCTTTATTTTTATAATATATTACACTGGATCTTTCTTGAATAAGTTCCTCCATTTCTTTTTGTTTTTCCTCTAACTTATTCTGTGCCTCTATGGTACCGTTTTTATTGCTATCTAACTGTACTGTTAGTCCTTCAATTTCCTTTGTTAATATGGACTCTTTTGATCTAAATTCCCTTTGTTTTATAGATGAGTACTGAATTGCATGGCCTCTAAAGGCACACTTAAAAGTGTCCCATACAATAAGGGGATCTGCTGTACCTATGTTATGTCTGAAAAAGTCAGTTATAAAATCTTCTGTCCTAGTTCTAAACAATTTATCATCTAGTAGACTTTGATTAAATTTCCAATATCCTCGCCCACGTGGAAATTCTGTAAGAGAAATATATATGCCAATTATGTGATGATCCGACCGCATTCTGTCCCCTATCAACACTTTTTTAACTTTTGGTGCCAGAGAGAATGGTATAAGAAAGTAGTCAAGACGACTAGCTTGATTCAGCCTCCGCCATGTATATCTCACTAGGTCAGGGTAATTAAGCCTCCATATATCCACTAATTCCAATATATCCATGATATTCATTATTTCCTTAAGTGCCTGAGGGTGATAGTTTGTAGTGTGAATTCCTTTCCGGTCTATAGAGGTATTTAAGACCGTATTAAAATCTCCCACTATAATAATAGAGTCTAGTGTTGCTTGTAGAGTTGATAAATTCTTATATATATTTTCAAAGAAGCTTGGATCATCATTATTCGGACCGTATAGGTTAACAAGCCATATTTGTTTATTGTCCAATAACATATTTAAAATAATCCATCTACCTTGAGGATCTGTTTGGACAATTTGCACATTTGGATCAAAATTATTGTTAATTAAAACCATCACCCCTTTTGAATTTCTTTGCCCATGGGAGAAATATATTTTGCCCCCCCAGTTCTTTTTCCACAAAACTTCATCTAAAACTGTTGAATGGGTTTCCTGTAAACAATAGATATTATAATCCTTCTCTTTTAGCCAGGTAAATACTGATCGTCTTTTCTTATTATCTGCTAAGCCATTACAATTGTAACTGGCTATACTTATTTCACCACTTACCATAATGAGACACACCTTTCATTCTTTTAATCAGAATATATTTTTGTAAACGTACTATTAAAAAGTAACCTAATGATTGAGTGTCTATATAGTTGTACCATGATATTTGCATTTCTACTAAGTAAACCTCCAATTGGTCCCTACTATTCCACCCGCTAAAAGGCCTCATCTCGAGATGGCTTGTCATCCCAATGCCCGGTAGACCACCCTCGACCCCCTGTATCCCATAGCCCTGAACCGACTGGGATCCATTCTTTGAAAAGAGTATACAGTGCCATTTACCGAATTGAAGAAGATCAATTACCATATGCATTTCCATTGCCCTCACCTCGATTTGTATTATATATATCTGTGGATCATCCTCTATTGTCCCTAACATCTTTTACTTCTTCCTTCGCAACAGTTGTGGGATACACACATACACCCACACACACTCAGCCCTTACCCCCACACAACCATAAGCTCACTTTCTCAACAATTGCACCATCCCAGAGCCCAACTCAAGATGGGTCATGATTTACAAATGCACTTGCAGTTGCAGCTGCATGAGAAGGCCTGCAAGACCGCACAAAAAATTAGCAAAAATTGAGAGATTTATTTACCATTGTCATATCCTAGATAATGGAGGTCTAATGTACACCTTATTCCTGAAACACCCACAATACGGCCACCCGTCATGACCATGTCCCCACGCATCTCCATGCAGTCCGACTTTGATTTTGTGCCGCCAGGGCCACAATAATATACCCCCTCTCTGAATGTCCGAGTGTGACCCCCTCCCCATGGGTTACTGCAGCTAGTGTTGCCAGCACTGCCACTGCCTGGGTGGGGGCACCCCACCGGAATCCCCACCGGCTAGGTACAAGGTCGTCAAGGTTCTCATTAGCAGCTTTGAGAATTTCCTTGTATATTATGCTCTCCCTTTATGGGGCTTTGGCTTTGCAGGACCAACCCTGCCAAGCAGGCTCAGAATCTTGAGGGGGCAGTGCTGCTCTTGGTCTCTGACCTCATTTTAGCTGCATACAGACCGCTTACAGCGGGCACATAAAACAGTTAGGGACTTCTCCTTAGTATCTGGGTCATTCAGGTGGGTGTCTAGGGTATAGTGCCATGGACCGTACCATTAAAATAGGATAATAAATAATTAGATATAATTTATAAAAAAATAAATAAAAAATGTAGTTCTCCATGATAGGACAATAAATAAATAAGACGTATAATTCATTATAAAGGTATATCCATCATCTGAACAACATTGAAAGCCCTCTCATACCCGGCTCACAGCAATACATTGGCTCTGGGATATGCAACCATTTCATTACTCACTCACTCAACTTTCCAAACATAACAAATAAAATAAAAAATAAACACAAACCATACCATCCACACATACTGTGCCTTCTGTTTACTTAGTTTTTATCTTCACTATGTTGAATTAGTGCTTGTGTGTTCAATTAGTTATATGTGAAGATTTATAGAAAAGCTATATTTTTTGTTGTATTGTTACAATCAGTAACCGGGCTTGAATTGTGTTTATTTCCCTCGTCTATGAGAACTTTGTAATTTTTAAAATAACCATGGAGTAGTCTTTGTGTCTCTGAACAACTGGTTATCAATATATAGTTTATCAACGACGAGAGCTACTCGTTTCGCTTTTAATCTATTTTCTTTGAAAATTGGATACAGAACTTTGCGCCGTTCTGCAATTTCCTTCGGAAACTGATCATTCATGCCAATTTTGGTCCCAGCAAGTCTTTTACCCAGGCTTTTAACCATTATTTTATCTTTAAATGAAGCAAATTTGGCAACGATTGGGCGTTCGTACCTCTGCCCTCTCTGTCCGAAGCGGTGAACGCGTTCAAGTTGGATTTTGTCGATAACTTCGCGTGGAATCTGAAGCGCTGTAAGGAGGAACTCTCTAACTATAGATTCAGGAACTTCTCCTTCTTTTTCTTGGATACCTGTAAGTACCAAATTCTCTCTCATGGATCTAGTTTGTATGTCTAGTAAGGTTTCCTTCAGAACGGTGTTCTCCTTTTTAATTCCATTCATTTCGGTTTCAATCTTATTGACTGTCCCTTTTAGCGCGTGTGTTTGCTTCTCCAATGTCGCAGCTTTTTCATCACTCATCTCTAGGCTTGCCTTCAACTCTTTTATATCCTTACTAACTAATTCAAGTATACCCAGTTTGTCATTTATTGATTTTAACAGATCGGTTTCGACCTTTACCATTCCCGGTGGTGAGAATATTAAGTCATCAGTGTCTGTAGAAGAGTCACGTTTTCGTTTTGTAATCGGTTCCCCTGTCTTACTCTCCGTCATGTTTGGTTGTTGCCTGTTTTCGTAATATTTGTCGATAAATGTCTCTAGTTTTAGGATTTGTTTTGTGTTATTGTCCAGATTGAAGGTTATCACTCACCAGATTAAGTAGTGCTAATATTTTAGTCTAATTTAGCAGATATTTCGAATATTATGTTTTATCTTGAGGTGCTCTACATAAATCCCTTCAGTCCGCCATTACCCTTACGTTACCTTTACGTCATACGTCAGCCTGATCTTGAGAGAATGCGCAGTTAGCACTTTCAATGTCGATATTGATTATTGGAGGACCAAAAAAAGCCGATACCGATTAATCAACCGTTTTTTAAATGTATTTTTATTTTTTTAAATAAATTTAAATATATTTATTTTTTAATTTAAATGTATACATTTTTTATTATTTTTTATTTATTTGTAATAATGACAATTACAACAATACTGAATGACCACTTTTATTTTAACTTAATATAATACATCAATAAAATCTATTTATCCTCAAATAAATTATGAAACATGTTCAATTTGGTTTAAATAATGCAAAAACAAAGTGTTGGAGAAGAAAGTAAAAGTGCAATATGTGGCATGTAAAAAAGCTAACGTTTAAGTTCCTTGCTCAGAACATATGAAAGCTGGTGGTTCCTTTTAACATGGGTCTTCAATATTCCCAGGTAAGAAGTTTTAGGTTGTAGTTATTATAGGACTATTTCTCTCTATACCATTTGTATTTCATATACCTTTGACTATTTGATGTTCTTATTGGCACTATAGTATCGCAAGTGTAACAGTATAGCTTCCGTCCCTCTCCTCGCCCCTACCTGGGCTCGAACCAGGAACACATCGTCAACAGCCACCCTCGAAGCATCGTTACCCATCGCTCCACAAAAGCCGCGGCCCTTGCAGAGCAAGGGGAACAACTACTTCAAGGTCTCAGAGCGAGTGACGTCACCGATTGAAACGCTATTAGTGCGCACCCCGCTAACTAGCTAGCCATTTGACATCGGTTACACCAGACTAATCTCGGAGTTGATAGGCTTGAAGTCATAAACAGCTCAATGCTTGAAGCACAGCGAAGAGCTGCTGGCAAATGCACGAAAGTGCTGTTTGAATGAATGCTTACGAGCCTGCTGCTGTCTACCACCGCTCAGTCAGACTTCTCTATCAATTTTCAAATCATAGACTTAATTATAACATAATAACACACAGAAATACGAGCCTTAGGTCATTAATATGGTCAAATCCGGAAACTATAATTTCGAAAACAAAACATTTATTCTTTCAGTGAAATACGGAACCGTTTTATCTAACGGGTGGCATCCCTAAGTCTAAATATTTCTGATACATTGCACAACCTTCAATGTTATGTCATAATTATGTACAATTCTGTCAAATGAATTACAGTCTTTGTTTGGAATAAATGGTCTTCACACAGTTCGCAACAAGCCAGGCGGCCCAAACTGCTGCATATACCCTGACTGCTTGCACGGAATGCAAGAAGTGGCACAATTTCCCTCATTAAAAGAAATTCATGTTAGCACGCAATATTAACTAAATATGCAGGTTTAAAAATATATACTTGTTTATTGACTAATGAAAGGCATTGATGTTTATGGTTAGGTACACATTGGTGCAACGACAGTGCTTTTTTCGCGAATGCGCTTGTTAAATCATCATCTGTTTGGCGAAGTAGGGTGTGATTCGATGAGAAATTAACAGGCACCGCATTGTTTATATGCAACGCAGGACAAGCTAGATAACTACACATGGTTGATGATATTACTAGTTTAACGAGTGATTATGTTTGATTTTTTTATAAGATAAGTTTAATGCTAGCTAGCAACTTACCTTTGCTTCTTGCTGCACTCGCGTAACAGGTAGTCAGCCTGCCACGCAGTCTCCTCGTGGAGTGCAATGTAATCGGCCACAATCGGTGTCCAAAAATGCCGATTACCGATTGTTATGAAAACTTGAAATCGGCCCTTGATTAATCGGCCATTCCGATGAATCGATCGACCTCTATTTTCTATCCAATACTACCAATTATATGCATATCCTAGCTTTGGGCCTGAGTAACAGGCAGTTTACTTTGGGCACCTCATTCATCCAAACTTCCAAATACTGCCCCCTAGCCCGAAGAAGTTAATGCGTTTGAGCCAATCAGTTGTGTTGTGACAAGGTAGGGGTATACAGAAGATAGCCCAATTTGGGAAAAACCAAGTCCATATTATGGCAAGAACAGCTCAAATAAGCAAAGAGAAATGACAGTCCATCATTACTTTAAAACATGAAGGTCAGTCAATAGGAAACATTTCAAGAACTTTAAAAGTTTCTTCAATTGCAGTTGCGAAAACCATCAAGCATTATGATGAAACTGGCTCTCATGAGGACCGCCACAAGAATGGAAGACCCAGAGTTACCTCTGCTGCAGAGGATAAGTTCGTTTGAGTTACCAGCCTCAGAAATTGCAGCCCAAATATATGTTTCACAGAGTTCAAGTAACAGACACATCTCAACATCAACTGTTCAGTGGAAACTGCGTGAATCAGGCCTTCATGGCCGAATTGCTGCAAAGAAACCACTACTAAAGGACACCAATAAGAAGAAGAGACTTGCTTGGGCCAAGAAACACGAGCAATGGACATTAGACCGGTGGAAATCTGTCCTTTGGTCTGAGTCCAAATTTGACGGCCGTGTCTTTGTAAGACGCAGAGTAGGTAAACAGATGATCTTCACATGTGTGGGTCCCACCGTGAAGCATGGAGGAGGAGGCGTGATGGTGTGGGGGTGCTTTGCTGGTTACACTGGCAGTGATTTATTTACAATTCAATGCATAGCTACCACAGCATTCTGCAGCGATACGTCATCCCATCTGGTTTGCGCTTAGTCCCACTATCATTTGTTTTTCAACAGGACAATGATACATCGCACCTCCAAGCGGTGTAAGGGCTATTTGACCAAGAATGAGAGTGATGGAGTGCTGCATCAGATGACCTGGCCTCCACAATCACCCAACCTCAACCCAATTGAGATGGTTTGGGATGAGTTGGACCGCAGACTGAAGGAAAAGCAGCCAACAAGTGCTCAGCATATGTGGGAACTCCTTCAAGACTGTTGGAAAAGCATTCCAGGTGAAGCTGGTTAAGAGAATGCAAAGAGTTTGGACAGCTGTCAAGGCAAAGGGTGGCTGCTTTGATGAATCTAAAATATAAACTATATTTTGGTTGACACTTTTTTTGGTTACTACATGATTCCATGTGTGTTATTTCATAGTTTTGATGTCTTCACTATTATTCTACAATGTAGATTATAGTAAAAATAAAGAAATCCTTGAATGAGTAGGTGTCCTAAACCTTTTGACTGGTACTTTATATTCACACTACCCTCCCCTTGTACTGTTAAAAAGAATGTGCACACCCTCTTCCCGCATAGAATTATTGAAATAATAATGTTTAGGACCACAAATAACTAACTATAGCGACACTGTGTTTATAGACATGGATATCGACTTATTCATTTCATCATGCTTTTGTGGCACAGTAGATGCCATGCAAGGCTACTGGCCAGAATGTTGAGGGTTCACAGACAAGCTAACTCTACCTGCTGGTTTCATTAGACCTACACTTCGAATCAGATTTTCAAATCAAATCAAGTTTATTTTATATAGCCCTTCGTACATCAGCTAATATCTCAAAGTGCTGTACAGAAACCCAGCCTAAAACCCCAAACAGCAAGCAATGCAGGTGTAGAAGCACGGTGGCTAGGAAAAACTCCCTAGAAAGGCCAAAACCTAGGAAGAAACCTAGAGAGGAACCAGGCTATGAGGGGTGGCCAGTCCTCTTCTGGCTGTGCCGGGTGGAGATTATAACAGAACATGGCCAAGATGTTCAAAATGTTCATAAGTGACAAGCATGGTCAAATAATAATCAGGAATAAATGTCAGTTGGCTTTTCATAGCCGATCATTAAGAGTTGAAAGCAGCAGGTCTGGGACAGGTAGGGGTTCCATAACCGCAGGCAGAACAGTTGAAACTGGAACAGCAGCAAGGCCAGGTGGACTGGGGACAGCAAGGAGTCATCATGCCCGATAGTCCTGACGTATGGTCCTAGGGCTCAGGTTCTCCGAGAGAGAGAAAGAAAGAGAGAAGGAGAGAATTAGAGAGAGCATACTTAAATTCACACAGGACACTGGATTAGACAGGAGAAGTACTCCAGATATAACCAACTGACCCTAGCCCCCCGACACAAACTACTGCAGCATAAATACTGGAGGCTGAGACAGGAGGGGTCAGGAGACACTGTGGCCCCATCCGATGATACCCCCGGACAGGGCCAAACAGGAAGGATATAACCCCACCCACTTTGCCAAAGCACAGCCCCCGCACCACTAGAGGGATATCTTCAACCACCAACTTACAATCCTGAGACAAGGCCGAGTATAGCCCACAAAGATCTCCACCACAGCACAAACCAAGGGGGGGCGCCAACCCAGACAGGAAGATCACGTCAGTAACTCAACCCACTCAAGTGACGCACCCCTCCTAGGGACGGCATGAAAGAGCACCAGTAAGCCAGTGACTCAGCCCCTGTAATAGGGTTAGAGGCAGAGAATCCCAGTGGAGAGAGGGGAACCGGCCAGGCAGAGACAGCAAGGGCGGTTCGTTGCTCCAGAGCCTTTCCGTTCACCTTCACACTCCTGGGCCAGACTACACTCAATCATATGACCTACTGAAGAGATAAGTCTTCAGTAAAGACTTAAAGGTTGAGACCGAGTCTGCGTCTCTCACATGGGTAGGCAGACCGTTCCATAAAAATGGAGATCTATAGGAGAAAGCCCTGCCTCCAGCTGTTTGCTTAGAAATTCTAGGGACAATTAGGAGGCCTGCGTCTTGTGACCGTAGCGTACGTGTAGGTATGTACGGCAGGACCAACTCGGAAAGATAGGTAGGAGCAAGCCCATGTAACGCTTTATAGGTTAACAGTAAAACCTTGAAATCAGCCCTTGCCTTAACAGGAAGCCAGTGTAGGGAAGCTAGCACTGGAGTAATATGATCAAATTTCTTGGTTCTAGTCAGGATTCTAGCAGCCGTATTTAGCACTAACTGAAGTTTATTAAGTGCTTTATCCGGGTAGCCGGAAAGTAGAGCATTGCAGTAGTCTAGCCTAGAAGTAACAAATGCATGGATTAATTTTTCTGCATCATTTTTGGACAGAAAATTTCTGATTTTTGCAAAGTTACGTAGATGGAAAAAAGCTGTCCTTGAAACAGTCTTGATATGTTCGTCAAAAGAGAGATCAGGGTCAAGAGTAACGCCGAGGTCCTTCACAGTTTTATTTGAGACGACTTTACAACCATCAAGATTAATTGTCAGATTTAACAGAAGATCTCTTTGTTTCTTGGGACCTAGAACAAGCATCTCTGTTTTGTCCGAGTTTAAAAGTAGAACGTTTTCAGCCATCCACTTCCTTATGTCTGAAACACAGGCTTCTAGCGAGGGCAATTTTGGGGCTTCACCATGTTTCATTGAAATGTACAGCTGTGTGTCATCCGCATAGCAGTGAAAGTTAACATTATGTTTTCGAATAACATCCCCAAGAGGTAAAATATATAGTGAAAACAATAGTGGTCCTAAAACGGAACCTTGAGGAACACCGAAATGTACAGTTGATTTGTCAGAGGACAAACCATTCACAGAGACAAACTGATATCTTTCCGACAGATAAGATCTAAACCAGGCCAGAACTTGTCCGTGTAGACCAATTTGGGTTTCCAGTCTCTCCAAAAGAATGTGGTGATCGATGGTATCAAAGGCAGCACTAAGGTCTAGTAGCACGAGGACAGATGCAGAGCCTCGGTCTGACGCCATTAAAAGGTCATTTACCACCTTCACAAGTGCAGTCTCAGTGCTATGATGGGGTCTAAAACCAGACTGAAGCATTTCGTATACATTGTTTGTCTTCAGGAAGGCAGTGAGTTGCTGCGCAACAGCTTTTTCTAAAATTTTTGAGAGGAATGGAAGATTCGATATAGGCCGATAGTTTTTTATATTTTCCGGGTCAAGGTTTGGCTTTTTCAAGAGCGGCTTTATTACTGCCACTTTTAGTGAGTTTGGTACACATCCGGTGGATAGAGAGCCGTTTATTATGTTCAACATAGGAGGGCCAAGCACAGGAAGCAGCTCTTTCAGTAGTTTAGTAGGAATAGGATCCAGTATGCAGCTTGAAGGTTTAGAGGCCATGATTATTTTCATCATTGTGTCAAGAGATATAGTACTAAAACACTTAAGTGTCTCTCCCGATCCCAGGCCCTGGCAGAGCTGTGCAGATCCAGGACAGCTAAGCCCTGGAGGAATACGCAGATTTAAAGAGGAGTCCGTAATTTGCTTTCTAATGATCATGATCTTTTCCTCAAAGAAGTTCATGAATTTATTACTGCTGAAGTGAAAGCCATCCTCTCTTGGGGAATGCTGCTTTTTAGTTAGCTTTGCAACAGTATCAAAAATAAATTTTGGATTGTTCTTATTTTCCTCAATTAAGTTGGAAAAGTAGGATGATCGAGCAGCAGTGAGGGCTCTTCGATACTGCACGGTACTGTCTTTCCAAGCTAGTCGGAAGACTTCCAGTTTGGTGTGGCGCCATTTCCGTTCCAATTTTCTGGAAGCTTGCTTCAGAGCTCGGGTATTTTCTGTATACCAGGGAGCTAGTTTCTTATGACAAATGTTTTTCGTTTTTAGGGGTGCAACTGCATCTAGGGTATTGCGCAAGGTTAAATTGAGTTCCTGAGTTAGGTGGTTAACTGATTCTTGTCCTCTGACGTCCTTGGGTAGGCAGAAGGAGTCTGGAAGGGCGTCAAGGAATTTTTGTGTTGTCTGAGAATTTATAGCACGACTTTTGATGCTCCTTGGTTGGGGTCTGAGCAGATTATTTGTTGCGATTGCAAACTTAATAAAATGGTGGTCCGATAGTCCAGGATTATGAGGAAAAACATTAAGATCTACAACATTTATTCCATGGGACAAAACTAGGTCCAGAGTATGACTGTGGCAGTGAGTAGGTCCAGAGACATGTTGGACAAAACCCACTGAGTCGATGATGGCTCCGAAAGCCTTTTGGAGTGGGTCTGTGGACTTCTCCATATGAATATTAAAATCACCAAAAATTAGAATATGATCTGCTATGACTACAAGGTCCGATAGGAATTCAGGGAACTCAGAGAGGAACGCTGTATATGGCCCAGGAGGCCTGTAAACAGTAGCTATAAAAAGTGATTGAGTAGGCTGCATAGATTTCATGACTAGAAGCTCAAAAGACGAAAACGTCTTCTTTTTTTTTTGTAAATTGAAATTTGCTATCGTAAATGTTAGCAACACCTCCGCCTTTGCGGGATGCACGGGGGATATGGTCACTAGTGTAACCAGGAGGAGAGGCCTCATTTAACACAGTAAATTCATCAGGCTTAAACCATGTTTCAGTCAGGCCAATCACATCAAGATTATGATCAGTGATTAGTTCATTGACTATAACTGCCTTTGAAGTGAGGGATCTAACATTAAGTAACCCTATTTTGAGATGAGGTATCACGATCTCTTTCAATAATGGCAGGAATGGAGGAAGTCTTTATCCTAATGAGATTGCTAAGGCGAACACCGCCATGTTTAGTTTTGCCCAACCTAGGTCGAGGCACAGACACAGTCTCAATGGATGGCTGAGCTGACTACACTGACTATGCTAGTGGCAGACTCCACTAAGCTGGCAGGTTGGCTAACAGCCTGCTGCCTGGCCTGCACCCTATTTCATTGTGGAGCTAGAGGAGTTAGAGCCCTGTCTATGTTGGTAGATAAGATGAGAGCACCCCTCCAGCTAGGATGGAGTCCGTCACTCCTCAGCAGGTCAGGCTTGGTCCTGTTTGTGGGTGAGTCCCAGAAAGAGGGCCAATTATCTACAAATTCTATCTTTTGGGAGGGGCAGAAAACAGTTTTCAACCAGCGATTGAGTTGTGAGACTCTGCTGTAGAGCTCGTCACTCCCCCTAACTGGGAGGGGGCCAGAGACAATTACTCGATGCCGACACATCTTTCTAGCTGATTTACACGCTGAAGCTATGTTGCGCTTGGTGACCTCTGACTGTTTCATCCTAACATCGTTGGTGCCGACGTGGATAACAATATCTCTATACTCTCTACACTCGCCAGTTTTAGCTTTAGCCAGCACCATCTTCAGATTAGCCTTAACGTCGGTAGCCCTGCCCCCTGGTAAACAGTGTATGATCGCTGGGTGATTCGTTTTAAGTCTAATACTGCGGGTAATGGAGTCGCCAATGACTAGGGTTTTCAATTTGTCAGAGCTAATGGTGGGAGCCTTCGGCGTCTCAGACCCCGTAACGGGAGGAGTAGAGACAAGAGAAGACTCGGCCTCAGACTCCGACTCGCTACTTAATGGGGAAAACCGGTTGAAAGTTTCTGTCGGCTGAATGAGCGACACCAGTTGAGCATTCCTACAGCATTTCCCTCCAGAAGCCATGAGAAAGTTGTCCGGCTGCGGGGACTGTGCGGGGGGATTTATACTAACGTTACTATCTGTACTTACTGGTGGCACAGACGCTGTTTCATCCTTTCCTACACTGAAATTACCCTTGCCTAACAATTGCGTCTGAAGCTGGGCTTGCAGCACAGCTATCCTCGCCATAAGGCGATCGTTCTCCTGTATATTATGAGTACAGCGACTGCAATTAGAAGACATCATGTTAATGTTACTACTTAGCTTCGGCTGTTGAAAGTGCTGACGAACCATGTCCAGATAAAGCGTATGGAGTGAAAAAGTTGAATGAGGGAAAAAAGTTGTGATGGAAAAACTAAAAATATAAACGGTAATTAAAAAGAAAAAAACAAAAACGTAAAGTTGTCAGCTAGTAAAGTAAGGTTGGCAACAAAACGCACAGCAACAAAACGCACAGCAACACGTCTGCAAATTCAAGAGGAAGTGACGACAAGTGACGACCTACTCCTCCTCTGTTGCTCTGGTGACATAGACTATGATCATTCAACATTTTGATGCTGTATTTAAAATATATGCAACAAATGTTCCACCTACAGGTTTCAATGCCAATGCAACACAACCAATAAGCAAAGCATACCAACTTCGGGTGCTTCAACATCCCCGTTTTCAACACCACAATCAGCACTGTTTGTCGCTGCATTTATATTTTCTGTATTCCCAGTCATGTGAAATCCATAGATTAGGGCCTAATGACTTTATTTCCATTGACTGATATCCTTATATGATCTGTAACTCAGTAAAATCTTAGAAATTGTTGCATGTTGTTTTATATTTTTGTTCAGTATAGTTAGCTGACTATATACAGCTAAAGACTGCAACTATTTCCATGAGACAGAGAGCAATCATTCGAGCTCAACCACTGATGTGCTCGCCAGTGCCAACCAAGTTATCATGACAGGACTTCCTAATCTGAGAGAGATTCCAAAAATGTCATACCATCAAACATCAACAACACAGAATATATATATATATAAACCTGAAGGATCTGGAGAAGGTCTGTATGGAGGAGTGGGCCAAAATCCCTGCTGCAGTGTGTGCAAACCTGGTCAAGAACTACAGGAAACGTATGATCTCTGTAATTGCAAACAAAGGTTTCTGTACCAAATATTAAGTTCTGCTTTTCTGATGTATCAAATACTTATGTCATGCAATAAAATGCAAATTAATTACTTAAAAATCATACAATGTGATTTTCTGGATTTTTGTTTTAGATTCCGTCTCTCACAGTTGAAGTGTACCTATGATAAAAATTACAGACCTCTACATGCTTTCTAAGTAGGAAAACCTGCAAAATCGGCAGTGTATCAAATACTTGTTCTCCCCACTGTGTGTGTATATATATATATATATATATCTCTGCTGTTTTACTTATTTAACTTACCTCAACGTCATCGCAAGGACGTGTCCGAATCCGTTTCACCAACCAACATCGATATTTTTACAGTGAAAAGTCGTGTCCGCTTCGGCGACATCATTTTGAGTAATGAAGTGATTTATTTGTATTTTTTGGTCAAATGACCGCATACTCTGTTTCTGGTTGATGTCAACAGCCACGCGAATACGACAACAGGTTGTTGGCAAGTTAATTTTGCGATATTGACCCAGGTATTATTGTTAGAATAACAAGGCTGTTCGCGGCCGCAATAATAATTTAAAGAAGGCCGTCGGCGGCCGCTGTTGGTTCTACAGAGTTAAGTTCAAGTTTTGTCACCTGTACAGTGAAATGCTTAACTTGCAAGCTCTATCCAACAGTGCAGTAATCAATATATAACAAAACACAATGTAAGAGAGGAAGCTATATACAGGGTCAGTGCCAATACAAATGTACAGGGATACCGGAGTATTTTAAGTAGATATGTAGATGCAGGCGGGCACCAGGAGAAAGTGACTGGTAGCAATAGCACCACGATGTTGCTGAGTATTTTTATAAAGTTCAGCTTTCTCCAACTTTGGTCCCGCCCTGTTCACATTCCCTCGCCCATGCGCGCATCGCCCAACGGGCCACCCGCCCACTTCACTTCTCGCCATTGAAAATGATGGGGGCAACGTTGTTTCATTGCCCCCATCGTGTTATGTGGAAATGCACTGTTAAAATATGTCTTAATGAGCACTTGGATCGGAGAGGAGGCAGGGCACACTTTCATCTTTCCTGAATAACGGGGCCTGCTGGGATCATCCAGTGCCTTCAGAAAGTATTCACACCTCTTTTATGTTTTCCACATTTTGTCTTACAGACAGAATTTAAAATGGATTCAATTGAATAATTTTGTCGCTGGCCTACACAGAATACCACATAATGTCAAAGTGGAATTATGTTTTTAGAAATTTTGACCAATTACACATTTTTACAAATGTGGGTTTAAAATGGATTTAATAAAAAAATGTCAAAGATATACAAAAAAATACTCTGTCAAAGTGGAAGAAAAATTTGAGTATTTGTAAAAAATGAGAACATTATCTTGATTACATAAGTATTCAACCTCCTGAGTCAATACATGTTAGAATCACCTTTGGCAGATTACAGCTGTGAGTCTTTCTGGGTAAGTCTCTTAAGGGCTTTCCCCACCTAGATTGTGCACCATTTGCCCATTTTTAAATTATTTTATTATTTAAAAATTGTTTAAGCTCTGTCCAAATTGGTTGTTGATCATGGCTAGACAACCATTTTCAGGTCTTGACATAGATTTGCAAGCAGATTAAGTCAAAACAAAACTGTCTTCTTGGTAAGTGACTCCAGTGTATATTTGGCATAAAGGTTGTTCTACTGAAATGTGAATTTATTTCCAAGTGTCTGGTGGAAAGCAGACTGAACCAGGTTTTCCTCTCGGGTTTTACATGTGCTTGGCTCCATTTATTTTTTTTATCCTGAAAAACTCCCCAGGCCTTAACAATTATAAGATTACCCAAAACATAATGCAGCCATCACTATGCTTGAAAATACGGAGAGTGGTATTTAGTAGTTTGTTGTATTGGATTATCCCCAAACACAACACTTTGTATACTCTGTAACTGTTTTAAAGTCACCAATGGCCTCATGGTAAAATCCCTGAGCGGTTTCCTTCCTCTCCGGCAACTGAGTTAGGAAGGACGCCTGTATCTTTGTGGTGACTGGGTGTATTAATACAGCATTCTAAGTGCAATTAATAACTTCACCATGCTCAAATGGATATTCAATGTCTGCTTTTTTTATTTATTTATTTATTTTTTATTTTATTTTAATTTTATCCCCTTTTTCTCCCCAATTTCGTGGTATCCAATTGTTAGTAATTACTATTTTGTCTCATCGCTACAACTCCCGTACGGGCTCGGGAGAGACGAAGGTCGAAAGCCATGCGTCCTCTGAAACACAACCCAACCAAGCCGCACTGCTTCTTAACACAGCGCGCCTCCAACCCGGAAGCCAGCCGCACCAATGTGTCGGAGGAAACACCGCGCACCTGGCTACCTTGGCTAGCGCGCACTGCGCCCGGCCTGCCACAAGAGTCACTGGTGCGAGATGAGACAAGGATATCCCTACCGGCCAAACCCTCCCTAACCTGGATGACGCTAGGCCAATTGTGCGTCGCCCCATGGACCTCCTGGTTGCGGCCGGCTGCGACAGAGCCTGGGCGCGAACCCAGAGTCTCTGGTGGCACAGCTAGCGCTGCGATGCAGTGCCCTAGACCACTGCGCCACCCGGGAGGCTCAATGTCTGCTTTTTTAAAATGTATTTATCTATTTACCCATCTTACAATAGGTGCCCTTCGTTGCAAGACATTGGAAAACCTTCCTGGTCTTTGTGGTTGAATTTGTGTTTGAAAATCACTGCTCGACTGAGGGACCTTGAAAGATAATTGTATGTGTGGGATACTGAGATGAGGTAATCGTTAAAAAAATTATAGGAATGCACAATATATCGGAATCAGCCGATATTAGCTAAAAATGGGAACATCGGTATCGGCCCGATGTCTAGTTTAACGCCGATGTTGTAAACCGATGTCAAAGCTACCGTACATACCTATATAACGTAGGTACATGACGTAATGATGCCACATAAAATGTTGCGCTACACTTCCGACACAGCATTCCTAACCTAGCCCACAATGTCTGCTGTGTGGATTGAGCAGTCAACAAGTCGAGCAGTCATTTGAAAGAGTAAGAAAATTTCAGCGAGACAAGGCGAAATCCGTTAAAGCCAAGATAATGGAATTCATTGCCCTTGACAATCAACCGTTCTCTGTCGTGGGTGATGGGCACCAGTACACACGTGCGCACCGGTACACACTTCCAAGTTTTTTTCAGATGTTACACTACCGGAGTTGCACAGTAATAGCGTCACTACTATTAGCTTTACGACATGCATACTATGGAACGCCGTTTGGGTCTTTGTGTGTCAAAAAAGATACAGTAGCACTGTCAAAGCTGTACAGAAAAGTCTGCAAACACCGGCCACGAACGATGTGTTAACAATACCGCATTGGTAATAAAGCATAATTTGTTCGACCAAAACTTCTGGGGTAGCTAGCTTAAGCTTGGTACCTAGCTAGCACCAATACAACCACCCTGAAAACAATGACCAGTAGAAACTGCAGTCATTTTCATTATTCTTAGCAATGATTTAGGAATCCTTGTGAGTAAGTATTAGCTAGGTTGCCGCTTGTTGTTCGCCTATTGAAATTGAACTTATGTTATAAGCAGCCAGCAAGCTTCATCTGGCTAGTGAAGCTCGACAAGACCGGGTTATGTATTGTGAAGCTTTTATTTTGAAGGCTAACTGCAAAGTCCACTATTGTGGCTAATCCTTATTGTGGCAAGCTTCACATAGATGGGTCTGACCACCATTAATCAAATTAGAACTGTCTTGTAAATTAGGGTTATTTTAGATGATGACACCTAGCTATATAGTTAGCTAGCTAATGATAGCTACTGAAACAGATTGTCGTTTTGCTATGTTTTTGGGGAAGAACATTGTTTGCATCCATGAGCTAGCTAGCTTTTTTTTAATGACCAGCACTGTAGGTGGCGAGACAACTTTACCAGCATCAGCATATGAATCGTTGTGACATATGAAATACGAGTGATAGTGTAATCAATGTCTAATAACTACGTGAATAATGTATTAAGGCGTTGAATTATGTGACGCGCAGTCATATTCAGGTCCTGTTGGTCAACAAGCTCATTTGACACTCAAATAGTGTTATTTGACACGCAAAGACCCAAATGGCGTTCCATAGAAATCCTGGTTGAGAATGAAACGACTGAACAAATGAACAACGAAACAGCACAGCAAGTAAGTGAAAAGAAATAGGTTTTGATTATGTTTTACTGGTAATGGGGACATACGTAAATGCAAACAAAATACATTTTTGGTGTGTGTGTCGAGGAAAGTCAGTTAAGAACAAATTGTTATTTACAATGACGGCCCTGACGACGCTGGGCCAATTGTGCGCTGCCCTATGGGACTCCCAATCACGGCCGGATGTGATACTGCCTGGATTCGAACCAGGGACTGTAGTTACACCTCTTGCACTGATATGCAGTGCCTTAGACTGCTGTGTGTGTGTGTGTGTGTGTTTAACTATTTAACTGTACTAGAATGCTTAAAAAGGCCGCTAAAATTTTAAAAATTGGTTATCGGTATCGTTTTTTTTTGGGGGGGGGCAAAGAAAATATCAAATATCAGTATAGGACAAAAATGTAATATCGGTGCATCACTAAAAATAATTATGTTAAACACTATTGCACACAGTGAGTCCATGCAATTTATTATGTGATTTGTTCAGCACATTTTTGCCATAACAAAGGGGTTGAATACTAATTGGCTCAAGACATTTTAGCTTTTCATTTAAATTTTTAATTTTTTTTGAAACATTATTCCACTTTGACATTATGGGGTATTGTGTGTTGGCCAGTGACAAACACAATTTAATGTTAAATGGATTAAATCTGTAACTAGTGGTGTTTATTCATGGATGCCAAGGGAAGCCAGACTTAAAATATTTTTTTTGTTGATCTTTCGTCTCTCGGTGTTTCATAGTTTTCCTTTAATTCGCAAGAGGCGGAGAAAGCGTCCAAGCGAGCGCGACAGCGCCCCTCTGTCTCTCTACGTGTAGGCCGTCTATCTGATGTTGTCTGGTCCGAACAAGTATGAATTTGTTGCCGCCCGTAGCATTGAACGGAATGCAAGGGAAGCCAGCAAGCATTTGGCCTCCTTTGATAGAAAGTATAACAAATTAACCAATATGAGCTCAACAGTGAATGGTCCTGGTGCACCCCAAAAAAATGTCAGGGGAAGCCAGCTTGGATTTTGGTATCACTCCTATCAAATCGCATTGAGAGCATACGTCATTGACAGAAAACAATTGAATTGTTGCATGTCATTGTGTTATTGTCCTCCAGTGGCTAGCTGACTAGCTAAAGTTGTCCCTTTCCTAAATTAGTCATGGATGGAGATATGGATGTGGACTTGGGGTTTTACTTAATTCTCTGTATTGGCCAGTGATTATAACGGCGATTCTATTGCCACCATTCATTCATTCATACTTACATTGAAGTTAGTCTAACGAGCAAGCATTTTAGCAAGGTAGCCTAGGACAACAAATATAATCAAATCAAATGTTATTAGTCACATGCGTAGAATACAACATGTGTAGTAAACCTTACAGTGAAATGCTTACTTACGAGTCCCTAACCAACAATGCAGTTTAACAAAAATACGGCTAAGAATAAGAAATAAAAATAACAAGTAATTAAAGAGCAGCAGCAAAATAACAATAGCAAGACTATATACAGGGGGGTACCGGTACAGAGTCATTGTGCGGGGGCATCGGTTAGTTGAGGTAGTTATTAAAGTGACTATGCTTAGATAATAACAGAGTAGTAGCAGCAGTGTAAAAGAGGGGGGGGGGGGGCATTGCAAATAGTCTGGGTAGCCAATTGATTATGTGTTCAAGAGTCTTATGGCTTGGGGGTAGAAGCTGTTTGGAAGCCTCTTGGACCTAGACGTGGCGTTCCGGTACCGCTTGCCGTGCGGTAGCAGAGTGAACAGTCTATGACTAGAGAGGCTGGAGTCTTTGACAATTTTTTGGGCCTTCCTCTGACACCGCCTGGTATAGGAGGTCCTGGATGGCAGGAAGCTTGGCCCCGTGATGTACTGGGCCGTACGCACTACCCTTTGTTGTGCCTTGCGGTCTCCGTCCGAGCAGTTGCCATACCAGGCAGTGATGCAACCAGTCAGGATGCTCTCGATGGTGCAGCTGTAGAACCTTTTGAGGATCTGAGGACCCATGCCAAATCTTTTCAGTCTCCTGAGGGGGAATAGGTTTTGTCGTGCACCCTTCACGACTGTCTTGTTGTGCTTGGACCATGTTTGTTTGTTAGTGATGTGGACACCAAGGAACTTGAAACTCTCAACCTACTCCACTACAACCCCGTCGATGAGAAGGGAGGGGTGCTCGGTCCTCCTTTTCCTGTAGTCCACAATCATCTCCTTTGTCTTGATCACGTTGATGGAGAGGTTGTTGTCCTGGCACCACACGTCCAGGTCTCTGAACTTAGCCTATTGGGAGGTCTCGTCATTTTTGGTGATCATGCCTACCACTTGAGTCATCGGCAAACTTAATGATGGTGTTGGAGTCGTACCTGGCCGTGCAGTCATAATTGAACAGGGAGTACAGGAGGGGACAGAGCATGCACCCCTGACGGGCCCCCATGTTGAGGATCAGTGTGGTGGATATGTTGTTACCTACCCTTACCACCTGGGGGTGGCCCGTCGGAGTCCATGATCGAGTTGTAGAGGGAGGTGTTTATTCCCAGGTCCTTAGCTTAGTGATGACCTTTGAGGGCACTATGGTGTTGAATGCTGAGCTGTAGTCAATGAATAGCATTCTCACATAGGTGTTCCTTTTGTCCAGTTGGAAAAGGGCAGTGTGGAGTGCAATAGAGATGCACCATCTGTGGATCTGTTAGGGTGGTATGCAAATTGGAGTGGGTCTAGGGTTTCTGGGATAATGGTGTTGATGTGAGCCATGACCAGACATGGCTACAGATGTGAGTGCTACGGGTCGGTAGTCATTTAGGCAGGTTACCTTAGTGTTCTTGGGCACAGGCACTATGGTGGTGTTCTTAAAACATGTTATTACAGACTCGGACAGTGAGAGGTTGAAAATGTCAGTGAAGACACTTGCCAGTTGGTCAGCGCATGCTGGCAGTACACGTCCTGGTAATCCGCCTGGCCCTGAGGCCTTGTGAATGTTGACCTGTTTAAAGGTCTTCCGGAACAGCTGGCGCTCTCATGCATGTTTCAGACTTATTTGCCTCGAAGCTAGCATAGAAGTAGTTCAGCTCTTCTGGTAGGCTCATGTCACTGGGCAGCTCTCGGCTGTGCTTCCCTTTGTAGTCTCTAATGGTTTGCAAGCCCTGCCACATCTGACGAGCGTCGGAGCCGGTGTAGTACGATTCGATCTTAGTCCTGTATTGACGCTTTGCCTGTTTGATGGTTCGGCGGGGGACATAGCAGGATTTCTTATAAGCTTCCGGGTTAGTCACGCTCCTTGAATGCGGCATCTCTAGCCTTTAGCTCAGTGCGGAAGTTGCCTGTAATCCATGGCTTCTGGTTGGGGTATGTACGTACGGTCACTGTGGGGACGTCGTCATCGATGTACTTATTGATGAAGCCAATGACTGATGTTGTTTACTCATCAATGCCATTGGAGGAATCCCGGAACATATTCCAGTCTGTGCTAGCAAAACAGTCCTGTAGCTTAGCATCTGCTTCATCTGACCACTTTTTTATTTTATTGATATAGTCACTTGTGCTTCCTGCTTTAATTTTTGCTTGGAAGCAGGAATCAGGAGGATAGAATTATGGTAAGATTTGCCAAATGGAGGGAGAGGGAGAGCTTTGTACGCGTCTGTGTTTGGAGTAAAGGTGGTCCAGAGTTTTTTTCCCCCCTCTGGTTGCACATTTAACATGCTGATAGAAATTAGGTAAAACTTATTTAAGTTTCCCTGCATTAAAGTCTCTGGCTACCTGGAGCGCCTCATCTGGGTGAGCGTTTTCTTGTTTGCTTATGGCGGAATACAGCTCATTCAATGCTGTCTTAGTGCCAGCCTCCGTCTGGGGTGGTATGTAAACAGCTACGAAAAATACAAATAAATTTAAGCGTGTACTGTATGACAGAGTGTTTCGTCAACATGAGAGGAGGATGGCATTGGCGAATCTTTACAAGTACGGTCAGTCAACATATTTTTCTACTTGCACAAACGCACGCGCACACACACACACAGTAGAACTAATGCTTAGCTTACGTTGATTGGACTAAATCGTTTTTGGTATCTTTTAGTTATCACTGTATTAGACTAAGCAAAGGTGATTTGATGTTGAAGTTGAAATGGTGCTGGAATAGTGGCCCCTGTTTTCTTTGTGACTTTCGGTAACTCTTTGTGGTTCTAAATCAATAGTTGTTTAGTAGTCTGAAAATGTCAGAAACATTAGCTTGCTTGATAATGCTGTAGGTCATGTAACTCTCTGTTTCATGCAATATGCTTTGTGGACTAAACCAGACAGAGTTTGCCATCTGGTTTTGTGATAAAACAAAGGTGTGGTTGAATTTATTCTCCCACTATTGTCTCAGCCTTTAGGCCTATATATCACGTTGCCGAGGCATATGAACTAACAGGTTATAGAGCAAACAATGCAATTATCACAACACTTAGGTTGTAATATGGCTTTTTTCTGGCTTCCCCAGTGATTTTACCCACGCACCGCTACTGGCTGCGACACAACATTTTGAAAAATAAAAAGGTTTGTGAATTGTTTCTGAAGGCCCTGTATTATAGGACGACTTGAGAGAATGATTATCTGCAACAGACAGTACATCTCAGTATTAGAACTTAAAATACAGCCAGACTGGCCTGCTACTGTGCCTTTCTGGACCTTATAAACTGCAGAGAGTAGACCCACAACTCATACAAATGGAATTAAATATTAAAATCACAGGGCTTATGCGCTGTTATTCAATATACATTTTCACTGCAGTTTACAGCCTTGAGTAGAATTTTGTACTCACTTGAAAATAATAATGCAATTATTCATTGCAATGTGGTGTTGTAGGCTAGTCTGGGTAGGATGATTGTATTGTCCTTAAGCAAGATCAATAGCGGAGCTTTTTAAGGTGCGTGTCTCACTGTTCTTTCATACACCTGGCCCTTCTGCTTATTTAGAAAATTGCTGCCAGCTCGTACTGTAGGATTCTATTTGAGTGTTTGCACACAACACCGTTCTTATAAAACCTTAGTAATTCCAGATTCTAGTTGCTTTATAAAAAATATTTACTAATGAGTACTTTCTATGATTGTCTCCAAATTGTGTAGACATCAGTAGGCAGGTTTCCATTGACCCAGGTTATTAGACAATAGCATTGTCGCAAAAAATAATAATTGCGACGTGTTATGGAAACGGCAGGTATAGGAGACATTTTCTAAAGATCTACAATTTTTATCCGTTCAACGGGTGGATTTTTCTTTTGTCAACTTTATTGCAGGAAATTGTGTTTTTCAAGTCAATGATGATTAACAAATAATTTTGACGGTACACAGGGCACATGATGCAAATAGGAGTGTGTACATGCATTGAGTTATTGAGCTTGTTTTAGCTGATTTCATGTGGCTACAGATGACCGTTTACAAACAATCCTTTCCATTTTGGATGCATTTTATTTGCAACTGCTAGGAGAACATATATTATTTTATTGTACTGATCAACAACATTTGCATATAAGAAGCAGTCTCTTCTCTTGTAAAAGTGTGCGCTGTCTCTTTTTAAGAAAGTATTTACTTCATTAGCAAGGCAGAATGTGGCTATGGAATCTAGTGGAAACCAGACGGGTGGCGAGGGAGACGAAGAAGCGAATGAGGTTTTGGTGTTAACTAAGTTAATTAAAAACGTTTTTTTGACAATCAGCTTTGAAGTCAGCATATTTTGCGTTATGGTTTGCAAACAAAGTACTAGGGTAGTGAATTGATGTTTCTTCAGCTGTAAGCTAGCAATGAAAGTTAGCCTATAATTAAAAACTCACTCAATTGTCATACTTGAGTAAAAGTAAAGATGCCTTGATAGAAATTGTCTCAAGTAAAAGTGAAAGTCACCCAGTAAAATACTACTTCTGAAAGTATCTGGTTTTAAATGTACTTAAGTACAGTGGTGGAAAAGTACTCAATTGTTATACTTGAGTAAAAAGTAAATGCTATACATCTAATTCCTTATATTAAGTAAACCAGAGGGCACAATTACACACTCAAACACTCAGACATCATTTACAAATGTATTTGTGTTTAGTCCGCCAGATCAGAGGCAGTAGGGATGACAACGCATTATATTGATAGGTGTGTGAATTGGACCATATTGCTGTCCTGCCTGAGCATTCTAAATGAAACGAGTTCTTTTGGGTGTCAGCGAAAATGTATGGTAGTAAAAAGCATATTATTTTAGGAATGTAGTGGAGTTAAAGTGAAAGTTGTCAAATATAAATAGTCAAGTACAGATTTCCCTAAAACAACTTAAGTATAAAGTATTTTTACTTAAGTATACGGAACAAAAATATAAACTCAACATGCAGAAATGTCAAAGATTTTGCTGTGTTACAGTTCGTATAAGGAAATCAGTCAATTTAAATAAATTCATTAGGCCCTAATCTATGGATTTCACATGACTGGGCAGGGGCGCAGCCATGGGTGTGCCTGGGAAGGCATAGGCCCACCCAGTTGAGAGCCAATTGCACTTTCCCTCAACTTGAGACATTGGTGGCATTGTGTTGTGTGACAAAACTGCACATTTTAGAGTGGCCTTTTATTGTCCCCAACACAAGGTGCACTTGTGTAATGATCATGCTGTTTTATTAGCTTCTTAATATGCCACACCTGTCAGGTGCATGGATTATCTTTACAAAGGCTAAAATGCTCACTAACAGGGATGTAAAAACATTTTTGCACAACATTTGAGAGAGAGACCCTTTTTGTCTTCTATTTCAGCTAATGAAACATGGGACCAACACTTTACATGTTGCGTTTATATTTTTGTTCAGTGTACTTTACACCACTGGTTCTAGCCTGTGTGGACATTGTTTAGCGAACAGTTTAAACATTTCTACACGCAATGTTGTATTATCTAAGTGTGCTAATTTCTGTGCAGCATGTGGGTGGTGGGGAGCTAACGATGCAGCCCAGATAGCTCTAGCAATGAATGAGGAAGTGGAGCAGGCACTTTTCTCTTTGCGCTATAAAGGGGTTGTGCTGATAGACAGACTTGATCATGTGAGACACATGACAGACGTACCGAAACGAACAAATTCTAGTACCTATTTATTTGTTTATTTTTTATCAGAAGTACTGAAGTTTCGATATAACGTGCAACACTAGTATGAGTCACACAGAACACGTAAGGGCAGGCTTTGGTCTGTTGTCATTATTGGGCTGTAATCAGCAGTAGGAAGGCTTCACTCATTTCCAGCTATTATATCTGTGTTACGTCATGTGCTCTCCGCTCTGTTCTTATGCCTACAGTACCTGTACTCGCACACTGCTGTCTCCACACAATACGTCCAGTATAAACAAAGTTTTCCCAAATGGACTGCTTAGACAGAGTCAGGTATCACAGCATCGTGGGGCTCTCCCTGCAATGCACTAAATATACAGCCCATAAAGGCTTTTTTGTTTTGTCATAACTTAACATTAATTAACTCATAAAACCTGTATTTCTATTCAGGGGCGTCATGCACCCATTATTTTAAACGCCTGAAACAGCTTTTTCCTACAATCTAGACCCGTAATCATTATGCCTAATTATATGTAAAGATAGTTAGGCTAGCTTGCCCCGAGACTGCCTGGCAGCTCCCCCACGGAGAGAAGCACGAGATTGAATTTCTCTCAACTTTCTAGAGTTTTCCCTGTTAGTTTAACACAATCAACGTTTCCCTTTTTACTCTGGAAATTCTGATCGAATCAATGCAATATTAGCCACTTTCAATGCAACATATTGTAACAAAATGAACTATGCGAGAGATTTTGTTTGTCGGCAGAACGCATCAGAGTAGGATTCTATTGGATTGACACACATGACTCAGCCAGTACTCTACACAGACCGGTGCAGCATAACCAATCAGAGCTGCAGTAGGCCTAAATGCAAATAGATGTGCTTGTTTTGAGATCAAAAACACGTCTGCACATTTTGTTATATCCTTTGCTAGTTAGTGAGTTATTAGCCCAGTTATAGATAATTTGTCAGCATTAGGGTAGTGATTGCTTCCCAGAAGAGCACAAAATGTGTACATTTCTAGACATCTTTGAAATGCTAGTCAGGTAAATAACTTTTTGTGTCTTAAAGGGGCAGTGTTGTATTTTGAGACAGGCTTGAATAAGCTAAGTAGCCAATAGGCGGATATAATGCATTTTATTTTGTAAAGTAGTTTTTTGCATCAAACACAACACCATTTTCAGTCACTTCTGTGTCTGAAGGACACGTGGATAAACAGGTTAATGTCAAGCCCTGCATGTTTTGTTAAGTCTCATGGAATGTAGGCCTACATTGAGCACCACACATTGGCTGCTACTGAATGACAGATCAGCTATTTCCATGTTAAGATGTTATGGGATGCATTTTATCCATTGTTTTTGATGGTAGGCCACTCTTGTAGGCCTACGTTATGATCAAATAGCCACGGTAGCCTACTTGGTCACTGATAAAACTGTAACATAAAGCAGGTACAGCCTCAGTGTGGAAGTTGCAAAGAATTTCCCCAACATTCGAGTTTGCACTCAACAGATGTGAAATTTCAGGGAACATTGGTGGCTAGTATTACAGAGAAACAACAAAACATTTTTGTTTTATTTATTCATTAGGAAGGAATCAATAGGCTACATAGCTTGATTAAATTATTTTACAAACATACCTCCTGCTAGTCCTGCCCGTTACCGGCAGCTAAAATCAAATCAAAGACTGTGTCACTCTACACCAGTGGTCACCAACCGATCGGTTGATCTTCAAGGCATTTCTAGTCAATCACCAATTTTATGGGTAAAAAACCCCCCAACAATAAAGCCTTTGCGTTGCTGTTTTCATTTTTTTTTTGTCTCCTGCTGTTTGCGGTAGGTGATCCCGATTCAGCTGCCCTGTGTGCTGAGTAGGTCTAAGTGTTCTGACTTTAAAACCATTTCATGTGTCTGAAAGTACAAATCCACCTTCCCGGCAGTCCTGTAGAGCAAATCAAGTGCACTATAGGTCTACCACTGGCCAATCGGATTGCTCAGATTTGTCTGTAGTAACGTAGCAGGCGTAAACAAATAAAAAAATAAAAGCTACAGCAAAGTTAATATTGTGAGATTTCAACACTTGAACGAGACTGTCAACGAATACAGCAAAGAGCTGCTGTTTTTATGAGTGAGTTCATGTTTAAATTCTTACTCAGCACTGTCAACACTTTTTTTTTTTATTCAACACTTAGGTTATATAAGCCATAAAATGTGCATTCTTCCTCCTTCCACTCACGCTACAACAAGCACTGCAGCTGTAATGAATGAGTAGGAACGAGTATCTATAGGCTTGCGTTGTTGTTATTATTAGCGGCTTGGGTCTTTTTTAATATCAAGGAAAATGTCACTAACTCTGTTCATAGGAGTAACAACATGAATTTGTGCATGAGGCAGAAATAATGCTGTGAGACTCGAGTTTCACCATCAGCTGGAAGACGGTGGAGGAAAGGGAGAGCGGAGGGATGCTGAGAGGCGGACCCTCAGCCTGCTGCTCTCTCCCTCAACTGAGACTCACCATCAGATGCATGCACCATCAGCCCAGTAAAATAAAAAGCAAATGTTTCAAGTGTATGCTCACTTAGCTGTGCCTCACAAGTAATACAACAATGGCTCTATTACTGGTGTGGTCATATAGCCTATCTCAATTCATTTTATATAAAAACAACAATGCATTGGTAGGGCAATTCAAGCAATGTCAATATGCGGTGATAATGTATTGGGACTATAGCCTACTGCACAAACCTTATTGCTACAGTACTGTTTTTAATGTTGCATAGGCTTATATTTTTTATTTATTTTTGGCTTGAATTTTGACTCAAAGTGATCTTGACTCAAAGGTTGGTGACCACTGCTCTACACTCTCTCCTCCTCCACTGAAGATACTGCCCATACCAAAGCAGTGGTTATCAAACTTTTTGGTCCCCTAAAAGGAGTGGTTCGAATCTCATGGTACAATACCGTAGGCCTATGTTAGTTACCCGATCAAATAGGCAAAGGTATACATATCAAATATAAATGGTATATGTAGCTTATTAAAATATGTATGAAAAATATGTATTTTTACCATTCAGTTTCATACTCGTGACCCCCACAAAATGTTTGAGACCCCCAGTTTGAGAACCACTGCACTAGACTAGAGTATCTAACGTCCTCCCTAGGCATCTCTTTGCTCCATGCACCTTGGGTGGAACCACTTACTAGGGAGAATAGAGGGGGTACTCTTTGCCTGGTCCAGTCAGTGTGCCCCTTCTGCAAAACACTGGCGACAGATCTTTTTATAAATAGTGGATTCTCTGTTAATTTCATTCAGTGAGCCAGAGTCTGAGGCAGTGTGAGAAACGATAGTCAGCACTGTCATTCATAATTGTTTATGAATGAGGTAGAGTTAGGCTTACTTGCTGTTTTGACATATAGGATGACCAAATTTGAGCAACGGTATCATGGTAGGCTACATGCTAATCATTTTGACTTAACTTTGCTTCATTTTTTTCTGAAAACTACCTCCCCCATTGGCAGAAGCAATAAAAGGTCAGACTTCCCTCCCTTGGGACTAGGATGAGATTACCATCTGTTGTGCAGATCTGTTTTTCTGTGTCTGTGAGAGAAGACCCAGGGGCCCATGTGGTTACATTCAGGCTAACCTCAGTTTGTTTACAATGTGATTCTCCTATTAATTTAAGCAAGATCTGTTTCCGCAGTCTGCACGGACTAACTGTAGATAATTTCTCCTTATTCTGTGGAGAGTGACTTCAACACAGTGACTCATGAGACTGTTGAAATCCTGTTCACAGAGTACCACAGGCCAACGCCCAACCCATCCGCAAGCTTGTTAAGAATGTGTAGGCCTGGCCTTCTGTCTTTCTCAATAAGTATACCCTCAGGGCAGTCAACTTTGTCACTGTCTGTCACAATAAGAGCACCAACACAGTTCTCTGCCGTGCCATGCTGGATGCATATGCATGTGATGGCATTTAATGTTCAATGCTACTGTAATTCGCATAGCCTTTCATGACAATGGCGCTCTCATTTTGTTTTACCTTCTCCTTCTGGGTTGATGACATACAGTATTTTTTTCTGAGTGACCCCAGGTTGGATATACAGTATCTTGTTTACAGTAATTGAACATAGTTGTTATATTATAGTCTTCTGCATGGTGTTACATGATACCATCGTCAACTATGTCAGAGCAGGGAATGTCAGTCTGGCTTGTGTGTTCTTTCTTACATTATGTCAATGATTAGGTTATCAATTACTGTAGACATGGTCTGCTCTGCTGTATCTTGTAGCTGTATCTCATGTGCTTGGACCAGAGAGAAGAACCACAGAGAAAAATTGTCTATAGAGGGGATGTTTGTTGCCTGCCTGCTGTTTTGTTGCCGAGGCCCTAGTGTTACATTTCCCATAATCTCCTTCCCCTCCAGGTTCATATCCTGGATGATTTGTGGTGTACAGTATGTCAAATGATCATGACGCAAGTGGAAAGTTTGTACCCCATATTACACGGAAGCTATCCTCCTTTCAGGAAAAGGATGTTTGTAATGCTTGAAAGCTCTCTACTTACATTTTTTTCTAATTCTTTCATTCAGGAAAAACAGGCTCAGACTGTCAGTCATCCTTTTTTTGTTGACTTTGGCCATGGCACCTTATTCCAATATAAAGGTCCATTGATTAATATGCGTGAATGAAACAGAAATGACTTGTGTCATTGTAGGCTACTGTGAATTAATTGAAGATGATTAAATGCCTGAGCGGCACGGGACAGTTCACAGCAGCATGTGCATTATATATGCCTAGTAACAGGCAAAGTGTTCATATTCTTATATTTTCTTATTGTTGCATTGTCGAGAAGGAACCAGTCTGCTGATAGTGCCAGTTTGTGAATTCTCATCCGAGTAGAGAAGTGCAACTGAAGCATTTACATTTTTACATTTACATTTACATTTAGCAGATGCTCTTATCCAGAGCGACTTACAAGTACATACATTCATACTTTTTTTTTTTGTACTGGCCCCCCGTGGGAATCGAACCCACAAACCTGGCGTTGCAAGCGCCATGCTCTACCAACTGAGCCACACGGGGCATAAAATGTATCTGATGCCGAGTTGAAATTACATTGAGAAGCATTTTAGATCTGCATTTATAAAACGCAGCAAGATATTTCTTGTGTGTTTTATATTTTTTTCCTGCGTGAAAAACAAAGGATGCTGTGTTAATGAGACCCCTAAGTTTAACTTGCTAGTTATCGAAGTATGTGGCTGAATTAATAAGGTAACGGTGCATTATATTGTGAAGAGCTTTCTGCTGTGTTTGAGAAGCATTTTGGATGAGTTCTGTACTGCTGCCACTGCAGCTTGATCCTTGTTTTTTCTCCTCTCTGTTCTCTGCCTGTCTGCTCCTCCCTCATCTTCTCCCGAGCAAAGCAGGGAGGCCCAATGCCTTAGTGACACCAGACTTCACACAGACACAGTGTGTACACATGCTGCTCCAGAGCCAGTACTGTTCTTCCTTCAGACAAGCATGCGTCAACACTTTGTTCATTTGCCCAATGTATCTCATTCACTTTCGCCTGTAAATGTCCAAACTCAGTAAAAATGACATTCGGTAGCTTTTGACTATACTTTGCCTTCAGAAAGTATTCAGACCCATTGACTTTTTCCACATTTTGTTGCGTTACAACCTTATTCTAAAATGGATTAAAAATAAATAAAAAATCCTCAGCATTCTACACACAATACCCAATAATGATAAAGTGAAAATAGGTTTTCAATTGATTGGACATGATTTGGAAAGGCACACACCTGTCTATATAAGGTCCCACAGTTGACAGTGCATGTCAGAGCAAAAACCAAACCATGAGGTCGAAGGAATTGTCTGTAGAGCTCGGAGACAGGGTTGTGTCGAGGCACAGATCTGGGGAAGGGTAACAAACAATGTCTGCAGCATTGAAGGTCCCCAAGAACACAGTGGCCTCCATCAACTTTAACTTCCATTAAATGGAAGAAGTTTGGAACCACCAAGACTCTTCCTAGAGCTGGCTCCCCGGCCAACCTGAGCAATTGGGGGAGAGCCTTGGTCAGGGAGGTGACCAAGAAACCGATGGTCACTGACAGAGCTCCAGAGTTCCTCTATGGAGATGGGAGAAACTTCAAGAAGGACAAACATCTCTGCAACACTCCACCAATCAGGCCTTTATGCTAGAGTGGCCAGACGGAAGCCACTACTCTGTAAAAGGTACATGATAGCCCGCTTGGAGTTTGCCAAAAGGCACCTAAAGGACTCTGACCATGAGAAACAAGATTCTCTGGTCTGATGAAACCAAGATTGAACTCTTTGGCCTGAATGTCAAGCATCACATCTGGAGGAAACCTGGCACCATCCCTACGGTGAAGCATGGTGGTGGCAGCATCATGATGTGGGGATGAACCTGATCGAACATCTCTGGAGAGACCTGAAAATATCTATGCAGCAACGCTCCCCATCTAACCTGACAGAGCTTGAGAGGATCTGCAGAGAAGAATGGGAGAAATTCCCCAAATACAGGTTTGCCAAGCGTGTAGTGTCATACCCAAGGAGACTCAAGGCTGTAATCGCTGCCAAAGGTGCCTCAACAAAGTACTTAGTAAAGGGTCTGAATACGTTTTTATGTTAAAGGAAATTTTTGCTAATTTATTAATCTGCTTTGTAAATATTTATGGGGTATTGTGTGTAGATTGTTCCCCTCCCCCCTCATCATTGTCATACATTTTTGAATAAGGTTGTAACCTTACAAAATGTGGAAAAAGTCAAGGGGTCTGAATACTTCCCAAAGGCACTGTATATGGATAACTTTACGAGCTGGATTGCCTGTCTTGTCCTGCAATTCATTTATTTTCATTTGCTTTCATTAGCATATTTAGCTAGCATCCTCCATGGAAATTCTCTATTACTTGTGCTAATTTTGTTAGCATTATGGTAATAGATTCCCAATGTTTTTTTGGCACCCCCTTGTGTACTAAGCTGGTAATACTGCAAATATAGGGATAAGAGGACGATCTGGATACTGTCCCACCCTATGTGGAACCCATGTTATGTGTGCAAAAAAGTGATATTTTTTTAAAAGGAGCCCATGCCCTGATTTTTTTAAATATTTTTTTTAAATACAAAAAAATAAAAGTATCTGTAGCTGCTTGTAGAAACCTTGGAATCTGCTCTTTCTAATGGTGTAAAGCAGGGGTGTCAAACTCATTCCACGGAGGGCCTAGTGTCTGCAGGTTTTTGGTTTTTCCTTTCAATAAAGCCCTAGACAACCAGGTGTGGGGAGTTCCTAACTAATTAGTGATGTTAATTCATCAATCAAGTACAAGGGAGGAGCGAAAACCCGCAGACACTCGGCCCCCCGTGGAATGAGTTTGACACCTGTGGTGTAAAGAAATAGAAAATCTGATCTGGATGAACCTCTAGGATGATTTGAAAAAGTTGTTTTTATTATCCAAGTTTCATATTTTTTTCCTACCCTCACTGCACTTTGTTAGATATCATGCACATTGATGGCTTCCTAGCAAATGTCCTCGACAACAGATTTTTTTCATTTTCATAGTAGCAGCAGACAGTTATCTAAATAGGCTTTTGGGACTCCAAGAGAAGAGGAATAGCGGATTGCGCATGGGCTCATCTGGAAAAGAGAGGCTATGTGTAGCTGAAGAAGCTCATTCATCATAATAATGGTGCCGAAGGAGATGGCTGCCGTTTTATGATTCTGTAACCAATTGTGCATGTTTTTTTGCGTTATTTGTAACTTATTTCGTACATAATGTTTCTGCCACCGTGTCTTATGACTGAAAAGGGCTTCTTGATATCAGGGCAGCCATTACTCACCCCGTATTGGAGGAATTCTTCTTAAACTTCTTCTGGCTGCAAGCCCGACGTCGGTACACTTATGACAACAGCCAGCTCAAGTGCAGGGCGCGAAATTCAAAATATCTTTTTTTTAAATATTTAACTTTCACACATTAACAAGTCCAATACAGCATATGAAAGGTACACATTTTGTGAATCCAGCCAACATGTCCGATTTTTAAAATGTTTTACAGCGAAAACACCACGTATATTTATGTTAGCTCACCACCAAATACAAAAAAGGACAGACATTTTTCACAGCACAGGTAGCATGCACAAAGCCAACCTAACTAACCAAGAACCAACCAAACTAACCAACAAACAACTTCATCAGATGACAGTCTTATAACATGTTATACAATAAATCTATGTTTTGTTCGAAAAATGTGCATATTTCAGGTATAAAACATAGTTTACATTGCAGCTACAATCAGAAATTGCACCGAAAGCAGACCAGAATAATTAGACACCAACGCCAAATAACTAAATACTCATCATAAAACATTTCTGAAAAATACATAGTGTACAGCAATTGAAAGACAGGCATCTTGTGATTCCAGACAATATTTCCGATTTATCAAGTGTTTTACAGCGAAAACACAATATAGCGTTATATTAGCTTACCACAATAGCCAAAAACACAAGCAATTTCCCAGTAGCAAAAGTAAGCGATCGTAACAAACAAGCAAAAGATATATAATTTTTGACTAACCTTGATTTTCTTCCTCAGATGACAGTCCTATAACATCAGGTTATACATACACTTATGTTTTGTTCGAAAATGTGCATATTTAGAGCTGAAATCAATGGTTACACATTATGCTAACTTAGCTACTTTTTCCCACTACGTCCGCACTTTTTCTGACACACATATTCTGACCAAATAGCTATTCATAAACATAACTAAAAAATACATGTTGTATAGGAAATGATAGATCCATTAGTTCTTAATGAAATCGCAGTGTTAGAATTCTAAAAATAACTTCATTACGATATGCAGCTTCGGTATAGCTAGAGTACCCAAACGTTGGCCGCCCACGACTAGTTCACATGTACGACAGATATATGAAATAGCATCATAAAATGTTTCTTACTTTTGCTGATCTTTCATCAGAATGTTGGACAAGGTGTCCTTTGTCCAGAACAGTCGTTGTTTGGATTTAGAACGGCAACTTTCCCTCTTCATTTAGCACGCGCACTAGCCAAGTGGCACGACGCTCTCCATGTCAACAAACGGAAGAGAACGGAACACGGCAAAACTCCCGAAAAATGTTAAATAATCTGATGAAACTATATTGAAAAAACATACTTTACGATGATATGGTCACATGTATCAAATAAAATCAAAGCCGGAGATATTAGTCGACTATAACGGCAGCTAAACAGAAGGCAATCCCACTGTCCACCTCGCGCACCTCAGAGTACCGGAAATGAGGGACACGTCATACAAAGAGCCTGTATTCCACTTCAGACCAAGATAAACACGAAATTTCTTCTCTCACAGCCTCTTGACATCCAGGGGAAGGTCTATGAAGTGCACGTAGACTCTTACGTATCATGCCCATGTATAGGCAGGAAGAAGACCAGAGCCTCGATTTCAGACTTTCCACTTCCTGGTCAGGAAGTTTGTGCCAAATGAGTTCTGTTTGACTCACAGATATAATTCAAACGGTTTTAGAAACTAGAGAGTGTTTTCTATCCAATAGTAATAATAATATGCATATTGTACGAGCAAGAATTGAGTACGAGGCCGTTTGAAATGGGCACCTTTAATCAGAGCTACTCAATACTGCCCCTGCAGCCATAAAAAGTTAAACAAGTCGGACGGGAAGGATTTACTTCGGACGCCCGACCTGGCCCTCATCCCAGTCATTCGCAGGAGGTAAAGACGGAGATATTGTGGATGAAGGGCCGTGTGCCTTGTAAGGATCCGTCGCAGAGAGGGTAATCTACCTTTTCCATCGGTCCTATTAGTCAACATTCAATTAATCGATAGTAAAATAGACAACTACGATCACATATATCTAACCAAAGGGACATTAACTGTAATATCTTATGTTTCACCAAGTCGTGGCTGAACGACGACATGATTACATACAGCTGGCAGGTTACATACAGCTGGCAGGTTTTATGCTTTTCCGGCAGGATAGAGCCCCTTATGTATATTTGTAAACAGCTGCTGCAAAAAATCTAAGGAATTCTCGAGGTTTTTCTCGCCTGAGGTAGAGTATCTCATGATAAGCTGTAAACCACACTATTTACCAAGAGTTTACATCTATATTTTTCATAGCTGTCTATATACCACCACAGACCGATGCTGGCACTAAGACCACACTCAATGAGCTGTATACGGCCATAAGCAAACAGGAAAACACTCATCCAGAGGCGGTGCTCCTAGTGGCTGGGGACTTTAACCTCTCTAGGGTACGTGAGACGTTAGCGTCCCACCTCTTCAACAGCCAGTGAAAGTGCATGGCGCCAAATTAAAAACAACAGAAATCCCATAATTAAAATTCCTCAAACATACATGTATTTTACACCATTTTAAAGATACACTTGTTGTAAATCCAGCCACAGTGTCCGATTTCAAACCAAAAGATTATGTTAGATGAGTGCCTATTCACAGAATAACACAGCCATTTTTCCAGCCATAGAGAGAATTCACAAAAAGCAGAAATATAGATAAAATGAATCACTAACCTTTGATCTTCATCAGATGACACTCATAGGACTTCATGTTACACAATACATGTATGTTTTGTTCGGTAAAGTTCATATTTATATTCAAAACTCTGAGTTTACATTGGCGCCTTACGTTCAGAAGTTCCAAAACATCCTTTGATTTTGCAGAGAGCCACATCAATTTACAGGAATACTCATAATAAACATTGCTAAAAGATAAAACTGTTATGCATGGAATTTTAGATGCACTTCTCCTTAATGCAACCGCTATGTCAGATTTAAAAACAGCTTTACGAAAAAAACAAACCATGCAATAATCTGAATCGGAGCTCAGAGCCCAATCAAGACACAAATATAGCCGCCATATAATGCAGTCAACAGAAGTCAAAGTAACAATATAAACATTCACTTACCTTTGATCTTCATCAGAATGCACTCCCAGGAATCCCAGTTCCACAATAAATGTTCGTTTTGTTCGATAATGTCCATCATTTATGTCCAAATTCCTCCTTGTTGTTCTAGCGTTCAGTACACTTTCCAAACTCACGACGCGCGGGCAGGTCCAGCGGAAAGTACGGACAAAAAGTTTACAGTCCGTAAAAACATGACAAACGAAGTATTGAATCAATCTTTAGGATGTTTTTAACATAATTCTTCAATAATGTTCCAACCGGATTATTCCTGTGTCTTCAGAATTGCGATGGAACAGAGCTCGCTCTCATGTGAACGCGCATGGTCAGAGCATGGTCACTTCGTGGCAGACCTGACTCATTCCTCTCTCCTTCGGCCCCACTAAACAGTAGAGGCACCAGACAAGGTTCTAACGAATGTTGACATCTAGTGGAAGCATTAGGAAGTGCAACATTACCAATATCCCACTGTATCTTCAATAGGAGCTGAGTTGAAAATCGACCAACCTCAGATTTCTCACTTCCTGGTTGGATTTTTTCTCAGGTTTTTGCCTGCCTGATGAGTTCTGTTATACTCAGACATCATTCAAACAGTTTCAGAAACTTCAGAGTGTTTTCTATCCAAATCTACTAATAATATGCATATTCTAGCTTTTATGGCTTTGTAGCAGGCCGTTTACTCTGGGCATGCTTTTCATCCGGATGTGAAAATACTGCCCCCTACCCCAAAGAAGTTAATGCAGGGAAACTCAAATCCGTTCTACCTAATCTCTACCAGCATGTTAAATGTGCAAACAGAGGGGGGAAAAAACTTTAGACCACCTTTACTCCACACACAGAGATGCGTACAAAGCTCTCCCTCGCCCTCCATTTGGCAAATCTGACCATAATTCTATCTTCCTGCTTCCAAGCAAAAATTAAAGCAGGAAGCACCAGTGACTTGATCAATACGAAAGTGTTTAGATGAAGCAGATGCTAAGCTACAGGACTGTTTTGCTAGCACAGACTGGAATATGTTCCGGGATTCTTCCATTGGCATTTAGGAGTACACCACATCGGTCACTGGCTTCATCAATAAGTGCATCGATGACAGTGACCGTACGTACATACCCCAACCAGAAGCCATGGATTACAGGCAACATCCGCACTGAGCTAAAGGGTAGAGCTGCTGCTTTCAAGGAGCGTGACTCTAACCCGGAATCGTATAAGAAATCCCACTATACCCTCCGACGAACCATCAAACAGGCAAAGCATCAATACAGGACTAAGATTGAATCGTACTACACCGGCTCCGATGCTCGTCGGATGTGGCAGGGCTTGCAAACCATTACAGACTACAAAGAGACGCACAGCCGAGAGCTGCCCAGTGACACGAGCCTACCAGACGAGCTAAACTACTTCTATGCTCACTTCGAGGCAAGTAACACTGATCACGCTCTCCGTAGCCGATGCGAATGTTGACCTGTTTAATTGTCTTACTCACAATGCTGCAGGGCCAGACAGATTACCAGGATGTGGTAGTCCACTTAAAACACAAGTGGACTATGGATTGTCTATACATAGGAGGACTTGGATTTGTAGATGTTACACACCCTTTAAAACATTTTTTTTTTTTACCTTTATTTAACTAGGCAAGTCAGTTAAGAACAAATTCTTATTTTCAATGACGGCCTAGGAACAGTGGGTTAACTGCCTTGTTCAGGGGCAGAACGACAGATTTCTACCTTGTCAGCTTGGGGATTCGAACTTGCAACCTTTCGGTTACTAGCCCAACGCTCTAACCACTAGGCTACCCTGCCGCCCCAACCACCAGGCTACCCTAAAGAACACAGACAGATAAATAATCAATTGAAAAGTCATATTAATTTTAAGCACGAATGGTTTAGTCCATGAATTGGTTATTAATGGGCCTAGAGGAGAATAGCTGAGAATTCTCAACTGAGTGCCGATGAGTTTTGGCAGAGTGTAGACTACCTCCCACTACATTGAGTTGGTATCAGTCGATACTTGTAAAAATGTCCATTCTTTAATGCGTACTTTGTACCTACTGTATGGTTGTCCTGTGTAAAGACGTTATTTTTTTTATGCGACCTCCGCCAAGGGAGCCATTATTTAACACAGGACCATAGAATGCAATATTTTTTCAATCAAAAACAACAGATTGTAACACCCAAAGAGAATAAATCCTTTACACAGGACAAACATTGGTACAAGGTACGCATTAAATAATTGACTGATACCAACTCGATGTAGTCTGAGGTACACTCCCCAAAATCTTATTTGGGGGAAATATGGAGTTGAGAATTATCAGCTAAGAGGAGAAATTACACCTTTGAGAACTAGAAGCCCAAGTAACGGTGCTGGCTGGCTGCAGTCCATATCGTCACAAGTGCTCACTCTCCCTGACTTTTTCAGCCACTATTTATTCATGGATAGTTTAGTACATGTTCTGTTGGTTAATGGAAGACGTTTGTCTGTAACTGTCTGAACAAGCTGGCTGTAAAGATTGTTCAATAAGCTTTCATTCTGAATGCTGGAATTAGAGCTCTTGTGAAACAGGGACATCTTGTGGCAAGGCTCTACGTAGCATGGAATAGTGTGGGATAAAGCTTTATATTGAAACATAAGTAGTACCCAATCTAATAGTGTGCTGTGAAATATGACATCAGATGTGCTGGTCATCACCAAGGCAGACCTCTCAATGTCACCGTCAGAGGCCATTCAGGTCCATGTTATTTTGATGCCAGACAACAACTCAGCAGTTTGACTTCGCTGTTTGGTTTGGTGTGGATGGCACGTTTTACTTCCCAGAGGAATGGGATAGGGACGGAATATTCCTTCATGTCATCTCTCTCAGCTACTCCATAATTATTTCCCCTTGAGCTGTTCAATGTAAAAAGTGCACAAGACTCTATGATTATATTAGGATCCCCATTACCCAACAACAATGGTGACAGCTAGTTTTCCTGGGATTCGACACATAACAAAACATACATTAGACAGACTTTGCAATTTACATGCATAAATGAAAAAACATTAACATGTGGTGCTCGTGTGTGTTTGCATCTATCAGTTACACATACAGTACCAGTCAAAAGTTTGGACACCTACTCATTCCAGGGTTTTTCTTTATTTTTTACTGTTTTCTACATTGTGGAATAGTAGTGAAGACATCAAAACTATGAAATAACACATATGGAATCATGTAGGAACCAAAAAGTGTTAAACATATCCAAATATATTTATATTTGAGATTCTTCAAAGTAGCCACCCTTTGCCTTGATGACAGCTTTGCACACTCTTGGCCTTCTCTCAACCAGCTTCATGAAGTAGTCACCTGGAATGCATTTCAATTAACAGGTGTACCTTGTTAATAGTTAATTTGTGGAATTTCCTTTGAGCCAGTCAGTTGTGTTGTGACAAGGTAGTAGTGGTATACAGAATATAGCCCTATTTGGTAAAAGACCAAGTCCATATTATGGCAAGAACAGCTCAAATAAGCAAAGTGAAAACGACATTCCATTACTTTAAGACATGGTCAGTCATTGCAGAACTTTTCAAGAACTTTGAACATTTATTCAAGTGCAGTCGCAAAAACCATCAAGTGCTATGAATGAACTGGCTCTCATGAGGACAGGACCGTCACAGGAAAGGAAGACCCAGAGTTACCTCTAATGAACGTATCCTCTGCAGCAGAGTTACCAGCCTCAGAAATTGCAGCCCAAATAAATGCTTCACAGAGTTCAAGTTCAGACACATCTCAACATCAACTGTTCAGTGGAGACTGCATGAATCAGGCCTTCATGGTCGATTTGCTGCAAGGAAACAACTACAAAAGGACACCAATAATAAGAAGAGACTTGTTTGGGCCAAGAAACACAAGCAATGACATTAGACTGGTGGAAATCTGTCTTTGGTCTGAGTCCAAATTTTAGACTTTTGTGTCTTTGTGTGACGCAGAATAGGTGAACGGATGATCTCTGCATGTGTGGTTCCCACGTGAAGCATAGAGGAAGAGGTGTGATGTGTGGGGGTGCTTTGCTGGTTACTCTGTATGTGATTTATTTAGAATTCAAGGCGCGCATAGCCATCATGGCTACCACAGCATTCTGCAGCGATACACCGTCCCATCTGGTTTGCACTTAGTCCCACTATCACTTGTTTTTCAGCTGGACAATGACCCAAAACACACCTCCAGGCTATATAAGGGCTATTTGAACAAGAAGGAGAGGGATGGAGTGCTGCATCAGATGACCTGGCCTCCACAATCACCCGACCTCAACCCAATTGAGATGGTTTGGGATGAGTTGCACCGCAGAGTGAAAGAAAAGCAGCCAACAAGTGTTCAGCATAAGCGGTAACTCCTTCAAGAATGTTGGAAAAGCATTCCAGGTGAAGCTGGTTGAGAGTGCAAAGCTGTCATCAAGGCAAAGGGTTGCTACTTTGAAGAATCTAAAATATATTTTGATTTGTTTAACACTTTTTGTTGGGTATTACATGATTCCATATGTGTTATTTCATGGTTTGGATTTCTTCACTATTATTCTACAATGCAAAAAATATTAAAAATAAAGAAAAAACGTTGACTGACGGTGTAGGTGTGTCCAAACTTTTGACTGGCACTGAACAAAAATATTAACGCAACATGAAGTGTTGTTCCCATTTTTCATGAGCTGAAATGAAAGATCCTAGAAATGCCCAAAAGGTTATTGCTCTCAAATTTTGTGCACACATTTGTTTACATCCCTGTTTGTAAGAATTTCTCCTTTGCCATGATAATCCATCCACTTGACAGGTGTGACGTATCAGGAAGCTGATTAAACAGAATGATCATTACACAGGTGCATCTTGTGCTGGGGACAATAAAAGGCAACTCTAAAATGTAAATTTATGTCACACAACACAATGCCACAGATGTCTCAAGTTTTTTGGCAAGCAATTGGCATGCCGACTGCAGGAATGTCCACGAGAGCTGTTGCGAGAATGTTCATTTCTCTACCATGTTGTTTTAGAGTAATTGGCAGTACGTCCTCACAACCGCAGACCATGTATATGGCGTCGTGTGGGCGAGCGGTTTGCTGATGTCAACGTTGTGAACAGAGTGCCTCTTTGTGGCGGTAGGGATATAGTATGGGCAGACATAAGCTACAGACAGCAAACACAATTGCATTTTATCGATGGCTATTTGAATGTACAGAGATACCGAGATGACGAGATCCTGAGGCCCATTGTCGTGCCATTCAGCCGCCACCATCTCCATGTTTCAGCATGATAATGCACCTTAATTGGGGAGAATGGGCTTGTGGTAATGACTGGAGTAGAATGGTATCAATTTCATCAAACGCATGGTTTTCAAGTGTTTGGTGCCATTCCATTTGCTCTGTTCCGGCCATTATTATGAGCCGTTCTCCCCTCAGCAGCCTCCACTTTACTTGGCTCATCGCGCTCTGTTGACTCCTTGTGGTGGCTCGGGCGCCTGCAGGCTGACGGTGGTCGTCAGTTGAACGGTGTTTCCTCCGACACATTGGTGTGGCTTCCTTCCGGGTTAAGTGGGCGGGTGTTAAGAAGTGCGGTTTGGCGGGTCATGTTTCGGAGGACGCATGACTCAACCTTCGCCTCTCCCGAGTCCGTTGGGGAGTTGCAGCGATGAGACAAGATCGTAATTGAAATTGGGAGAACAAAGGGCTAAAATCAATACAAAAGTTACAAATAGGACTGGGACAACGTTCCACATGCCACAACCAACTCTATGCAAAGGAGATGTGTCGCGCTGCAGGAGGCAAATGGTGGTCACAGCAGAAACTGACTGGCTTTCTGATCCACACCGCTATCTGTGACCAACAGATGCATATCTGTATTCCCAGTCATGTGAAATCCATAGATTAGGGCCTAATGCATTTATTTCAATTGACTGATTTCCTTATATGAACTGTAACTCAGTTCAGTATACATGTCAGTACATACACACAACAAGTCGGTCACATGGGGGTGTTGTGCCGTGAGGTTTTGATTTATTTGTTTTTTGAAACCAGGTTTGTTTTTCACTTGCGCTATATGAGATGTAAGGGAGTTCCATGCAGTCATGTCCCTGTAGAATACTGTACGTTTCCTTGAATTTGTTCTGGACGTGTTTGAGAATTTTTGCACGCTGCATACTGTGTACACAAGTTTTATGGTAAGCTAATAGCTGAGTGTAGTGTGTGTGTGTGTGTGTGTGTGTGTGTGTGTGTGTGTGTGTAGGGGAATGCACTGTAAACTCATTAATCTGTGTTTCAGGGCGCAGACAGGCGCAGTAGCTCACCTTCAATAACTTAATGATGCTCAATGCAGAAATCGCTCCGCCATTTCCTGGCTGCTAAAATTCTAATAGTTCGCCTAATTTCAGTTTGTGACAAAACACACAACTATGGTGTATAGAATCATTGTACCATCTAAATCGCTGTGAAATACATTTTCCATAACCAAAAATATAGTATTTTCAGCTGGTGTACAAACCTGAAAGTTAAAGACGCAAAAACAAATCTTAAGAATGGGAAGCATAGCAGTAGTGCATATTGAACAGATCTACCGTTTCTTAGACTTGCTTTCAGTGAGAATGACAGATCCATAACACCCATTTCTATGTGAATTTGGTCGGGTCGCCCCAAAAGTTACACATTGCAGCTTTAAAGCTGCACCCTCTACCCCTCCCTCCAGTGAGCGGATGAGGGGTCAGAAGCTCAAGGGCTGATGCTGCTCTACTGCCTGCGACAGTGCCCAGACTGGACAGGACAGGACGGTAACAGGACAGAGTAGGGATGTCCACAACTCACAGGGCTGGAGCAGCTGATTCCCAGTGCACCGCAGACATTGATACTTGCCTGTCTACTACCTGAACCAAAGCTGCCAAGCTCCCTATTGCAGAACAGATAGGCAGATATTCATATAGCACTGCGTTACACCGATTCAAGTCAACTCCATGAAAGTGGGACTAGGCAGAGCAGACTGAGGTCTGTAACTCTACTGAGGTTTGCAGTAGCATACTGGAAGAGTTGTGGGACTCCAGAATTACCTCCCCCCTAGCATGGAGCATGGGGAGGGTTCACGACAATCAGGTGAGCTCTTCTGTGTGATGAACCGTTAGGAAATAATCAGGCTAGACATATTTGCACATTCGTCTGGTCTGCAGTAAGTCTTTTGCTCATTACCACAGCTGTTTCTCTTATTGTGAAAGTGATGGTTAAGCCATCATGATGTACTTACTGTATGTACAGGTATGTGTTGTCTGTCCTTGTGTATTGTAGTCATTAATCTGTGGTGCTGGGAGGACCCAGGGTTAAATATAGGGATTTCATATCTCTGTCTGTGCATCTTACCTTTAGGCTCGGGTGTGTTAGGCAGCTTATGAATCTTCCACTGTGGAGGCTTAACAAGTTATAAGTAGATCTCATTGTCATTTATTATCATAGAGGTTGCAATGTTTCACTTACTGTAGTTCCTTGTTAGCAAACTACCTGATGAGATTGTGTCGTTGTGGGGAGGGATTTTTCGGCATTTGGTAAACTTTCAGGGGACTTTAAATATTGAAAATGTATGTTAAATCAGCCAAGTTTTTTGTATTTATTTTGTGTACATAGGAGTTAAGGTATTCCTAGTTTCTGAGATTCTTACCTTGAAGTTATTCACTTAAGCCATCGGCAATTTGCCAAGTACTGCTACTGCAGGTTCAGTGCTTTTCATCACTGTCAGTGGAACTAACGTAAATCACGAGGATTATCTCCCAGATTGAATGCATGAACCTGAACCTGTCCACCTCTCTTCTCTATACAGTGTCAGATCCCCATTGTCTAATGTATCGCTGTAGTCTGATACAACTGATTCCTATGCTTTCCCTGTGTGTGTGTGTGTGTGTGTGTGTGTGTGTGTGTGTGTGTGTGTGTGTGTGTGTGTGTGTGTGTGTGTGTGTGTGTAATGAACAGAGCAGACAGCCAGTACATGGTGATGGATGGTTCTACCACTGCCCTTGTCTTCTCTTTGGAAAACTGCCTTGCTTTCCTCAGCCAGCACATTTTACAATAGGCTGGTTGTCTCTTGTCTGTAGTGTGTTAGTCTCGCTTTGCCAAACTTATGTTGTTAGACACAGCGACTGTGGTAGACTACTGTAGGGCAAACTAACTATGGCTTGCAAAGGAATGAAGAGAATCCAATGATTGAGAAATGGTGCTCTTTTCATTAACACTCTTGGGATGTAGCATCACATCTAATTTACAAGGTAATGGAAATGGATGATACATTGTGATGATAAATGGCATCATTGTGAAACTCCTTTATGAAACAGTGTCTGCTCTTAGTTTTGAATACTAGGCTGCACTTTATAATTAGATGGTTCATTATGATGACATTAGACGCAATTTCCTTAGTAGTATGACAAAACACTGGTGAGCACCTCTCGTCTTAGCCAGTTGGGAGAGCAATCATGGGAAAATAACATTATCGCAAAGAGAAAGTTGTTTCAAGGTAGTTTGACCTTTTTTTTTTATCATACTGTACAGGATGTCTACAGTGCAGACCTTAGTGTCTCATTGACCAGTGTCATCAGCAGCCTCATCTGGTGCACATGATGGCATTGATTGCTCTGATTCCAGTAGCTTTGTGCGTGCTACCAGCCTGTCATAACATTTACTCAGCTACAGGGGTGTAAATTCTCTAGTGTGCAATGCTGCTGCTGTTCTATTCCTGATTTCATATCAGATTATTTAAACAGAGATCAGCTCTTTGGCAGTTAAACAGTGAGACGTCTGTTGGTGTAAACAGCCACAGAAGTCTTCAAAGGCACCGCAGGTGCTGTGACACACTGGAGCAGAACTGAGTACATATGGTAATCTGAGGGGAAGGTCATCTGAGGTCCTGAAGGTTACAGACAGTGCTGCTTTTTCAGCCTTCGTAGCACAGACAAAGGCACAAAACCCCACAGGACACATGGCAATGACAATCAACAAAACTCTGGAGATGATTTATTGATCTGTAGCAGGGCAAAGTGAACAATGGAATATGGGTTGTTTCCTAAGACAAGTATGACTGAAAATGTTAATTACTTTGGTCAAGTGGAAAAAACTCCCAGGAAATCCATAGTGATTCAAAAGACAAACATTCAGATTCTTTAGACAACTGCATTTAAGCATTTCTTCACCTCTGTTTTGAGTCACAGTGACACTGTTTTTTGAAATCAGGTGAATACTGATATTGAAACCAATCAGGGAGTGAGAATTCCTAACCCTTTCAAAAAGAAGTCTACCTTTTCACCAATCTTTAATCTGAGTCCTTCTATTGCCACACATGCCTGGTTGAAAATGACCTTAGAGAAGTTGCCAGTAAGCATAAATACTCTAAAAGTGCCCTCATTGCAGAAGAGGTTGTAGTGCTCAAAGGTCTACAAAATCACTGTAATCTTGTAGTTTGCCCTGCTGATAAGGGTGGCACTGTTGTGGTACAAAGTTCTGAACAGTATCACATGGCCATTATGAGTCATCTGAACAATAGAGAATTAAATGTCCCCTTACGTGCAAACCCTACAGATCGTATTGAGAGTAACATTGATGCATATATTAAGTGCTTTAGTCCATGGTTGGATTACTGAAAATGAGATTTCCTCATCACCCCTCACCCAGAATATGCAGTTTACTATGGCCTACCTAAGAAACTGTCTGACCCTCCTCTGAGGCATATAGTCAAATGATAGCCTTTTTTTTCATAAAAAAGTTGGTTCCTCCCCTCCCAGCATTCTTGGGCGACACCACTGATGTGCTAAAGATCCTTGAGAATGTCAAAGTTGAATCTAATGACATACTTGGAACTATGGATGTTCAAATTCTTTATACAAACATCCCCTATGCAGGAGGCCTAGAAGCCCTCTCCCGCTATCTATCTTTGATCAGGGCAATCACGATGAGGAGCCACAGTGGCTCGTGGGTCTGCGTACCTGCATCCATCCGTGCTTCTACACCTGCATTGCTTGCTGTTTTAGGCTGGGTTTCTGTACAGCACTTTGAGATATCAGCTGATGTAAGAAGGGCTATATAAATAAATTTGATTTGATCCACACCTTGCAAGCAAAATATTTTAGAGGCCCCTCTCGTGACAGCGATTATCTTTATTTTCAGAATTTTTGTAGTTCATTTCCTGCAAGTCTGCACATTTTGCTATGGGGCGTAGATCAAATATTGTCGTTCTAAAGCAAGTTTGTCGCAATTCTACACATTTCGCCATGGGGCAGAGAGAACATTTAATAACTAATTTCATGCAATTCTACTCATTTTGCCATGGGGCGTAGAGGAAAAATGTGCAGTTTTACAGCTACAAAAATATGAACGCAACACGTAAAGTGTTGGTCCCATGTTTACTGAGCCGAAATAAAAGATCCCAGAAATATTCCATATGCACAAAAAGCTTATCTCAGAAATTTATATTTTTTTCCATCTGATCAACACTGCTGCCCTCAATGGCCACATAGTTCACTGCCAACTAACAGGTGAGATGATTACTGAACAAGCGATTTTGTGTAATTGGACATACAGAAACTATTAACGTAATAAGGCACTTTGATAGAAACGCAGCCTGGATTTGAACCAGGGTGTCTGTAATGACGCCTCTAGCACTGAGATGCTGTGCCTTAGACCGCTGCGCCACTTGGGAGTCATAAGGCCAGGGTAGCTTCAAAATACAACACAAGCTAATACTTCTCTGACACAATTAGTATTGTTTTACAGAGCTAATAGAAGAATGTAGCTAGCTACATAAACACGATTGAATATAACACCATAAAGGTTATGAAATGAGTAACGTTACCTCGCGTGTCCACGGTTATAAGGAATATACACAAATATATTATGCTCCATACATACAGTGAGCTGCAGAAGAAACGGAATAACACGACATACAGAAATTATTATAACGTAATAAGACACTTTGATAGAAACACAGCCTGAATTTGAACCAAGGTGTCTGTAGTGACGCCTCTAGCACTGAGATGCTGTGCCTTAGACAGCTGCGCCACTTGGGAGTCATAAGGCCAGGTTAGCGTCAAAGTTTAGTTTATTAATTCGACAATTTAAAAAAAACAAGCACACATAAAACTTGAAAAAGCCATACATGCACATGAGTAAAATCATCAAGGATAACACACAATAAAGTCTGGGACTTATTTCCATTGTGGTCCTCTTGAGACAATATGGCTAGACAAGATCGAACACAGTTAAACACGGTGTGGTAGTGAAATAATAAAACAAAAATGGAGAAGAAGAACATCTATCTCATCACAAAATACAACACAAGCTAATACTTCTCTGATGCAATTAGCATTGTTTTGCAGAGCTAATATAAGAATGTAGCTAGCTACCAAGGCATTGAGTATAACACCATAAAGGTTATGAAATGAGTAACGTTACCTCGCGTGTCCGCGGTTATAAGGAATATACACACAAATATTATGCTACAGTGGAAACGACATGCAGAAACTATTATAACGTAATAAGGCACTTACTTTAATAGAAATGCACACATTTCCAAAGTTATTATTGGTAAAGAAAACAACTATGACTGCGATGCAGGCAACAGACGGAAAATGTGAACACGTGTGTACAGGATGGGAGATGCGCAAATGTCTGCAGACTTGAACTGCACAAACAATTGAAGTGCTTGGAGAATTTTGTCCGGGTCAGAAATGTCAAAATAATTAATTGGTCTGTAAAAATGACTACTTTTTTTGTGAATGAATGAGGAGGCGGAACACACCTCAATTCAAACTGTTCTTAGAAAATAAAAAACTGTTCTTAGAAAATAATTAGAAATTGACAAGATGAAAACAGCCTATAAATAAAAACAGGCGTGTACTGTTGCGTAACAATCGCATTCTGGAAAGGAGAGAACGTTCTAACATCACATGCATAAAAAAACTCACGCTGGGGTGACCATTAGCGATATTTGGAACTCACGCATGAAAGGGTTAAATACGAATACCAAACCTGTTTTTGCGTGGATTCCGCGACGTGGTTAGCTTTTAACATCTAGGAAACACTGCTAACCAAACAACAGTGCTAGGTGGCTGTACTACAGAAACACCGGTCGTCGTCGTGGGAAAGACGCATTGTTAACTTTTTGTAACATTGAATTAGAGGCTAGTTCTCTGACTGAAATCCATGCAACACTGGAAAAGTTGTGTTAGGAGGTAGCAGGGCTGAGGGGGAGTTTGGCGTTTAGCCAGAGTGAAATTCTCACGCTCCAAGGAGAGAACAAGGCACTCACAGCCAAGGAAAAATCCACAATTCCAACATGGATTGTCTATTCAGGGAAGACAAGGTGATGAGGGAGTCGCTACTAGACATACAAAGTCACGGCATGTGTGAAAATCTAATGTTTTCTGGGATTCCTGAAAGGGCGCAATCAGAAAATTTATGCAATCCGCCTTGAAACTTCCTCTACAGACTGTAAACAAGGTGGCTTTCCAACGAGTACACAAACTTGGAGCGACAAGACCAAGGGTCCCGACTGATCATCGCAAAATTTTAACACTACCAACAAAAGGAGCTGATCAAAAGCAGGGGAAGAGAGCTTAAAGGGACCAGATTTGGTCTCAATGACCAATTTCCACTGCAGATAAACGAACGTCGCAAGAGGCTGTATCCTGTACAGAGGCAACAGAGGGAAAGGGGTAAGCGTGCCTTTCTCATTGGGGACAAACGCTTTATAGATGGACAGCTATTCCGAGACAGCTCCATAACACCATGGCTGTGCTAAATTCTACAGGGACTTCAGGTTACGAAAAAAATAAAGTATGAGAACTGTAAAAATATCTGAACACTATGACGTGGATATGAACACACACGTACTCAATTACATGCTCGCTTACACATATGGACTTAAACATACACATACACACTTGATCTCCCTCTCTTCTCTCCCCTCTCTATTGTCGAACTGTTCTATAATTTAATATGTTTCTTGTTTGTCTATCTTTTCTATGTCTTTGTCTACATGTTTATATATGTTTACAACAAGCATGGGGAAGATATCAGAATAGGGACATTGGGGAATAATAACATATTGTATGGGATACACTACCATTCAAAAGGTTGAGGTCACTTAGAAGTGTCCTTGTTTTTGAAAGAAAAGCAATTTTTTTGTCCATTTTAAAATAAAATTGATCAGAAATACAGTGTAGACATTGTTAATGTTGTAAATGACTATTGTAGCTGGAAACAGCTTATTTTTAATGGAATATCTACATAGGCGTACAGAGGCCCATTATCAGCAACCATCACTCCTGTGTTCCAATGGCACGTTGTTAGCTAATCCAAGTTTATAATTTTAAATGGTTAATTGATCATTAGAAAACCCTTTTTCAATTATGTTAGCACAGCTGAAAACTGTTGTTCTGATTTAAAGAAGCAATAAAACTGGCCTTCTTTAGACTAGTTGAGTATCTGGAGCATCAGCATTTGTGGATTCGATTACAGGCTCAACATGACCAGCAACAAAGAACTTTCTTCTGAAACTCGTCAGTGTATTCTTGTTCTGAGAAATGAAGGCTATTCCATGCGAGAAATTGCCAAGAAACTGAAGATCTCGTACAATGCTGTGTACTACCATACAGTGTGTGCCATTTGCACACACTGTATATAGACTTTATTTTTTTTCTATTGTGTTATTGACTGTATGCTTGTTTATTCCATGTGTAACTCTGTTGTTGTTTGTGTCGCACTGCTTTGCTTTATCTTGGCCAGGTTGCAGTTGTAAATGAGAACTTGTTCTCAACTAGCCTACCTAGTTAAATAAAGGTTAAATAAAAATAAAATAAACTACTCCCTTCACAGAACAAGCAAACTGGCTTTAACCAGAATACAAAGAGTGGGAGGCCCCTGTGCACAACTGAGCAAGAGGACAAGTACATTAGTGTCTAGTTTGAGAAACAGACGCCTCACAAGTCCTCAACTGGCAGCTTCATTAAATAGTACCCGCAAAACACCAGTCTCAACATCAACAGTGAAGAGGTGACTCCGGGATGCTGGCCTTCTAGGCAGAGTTGCAAAGAAAAAGCCATATCTCAGACTGACTAATAAAAATAAAAGATTAAGGTGGGCAAAAGAACACAGACACTGGACAGAGGAACTCTTCCTAGAAGGCCAGCATGTGCTTTTCTTAAAAAAAAAAAAAGGACATTTCTAAGTGGCCCCAAACTTTTGAACGGTAGTGTATGTCGTGTAGAAATCCGAAGAGGGTGGCCAGCAGAGATAGGTGGGAGGGGCTGAGTGAAGCTGAGGGTTGGGATGTGGATTTGGATACAAGTGGGAGTGAGAATGATGGTCAAAGATAAAGTAAAAATAAAACATAATAAAATGTACGTTTGAATGACACTGAGGGGCAGTATTTTTACAGCTAATGCCGATTTGCCTGAGGCTGTTGCCGTGCAGGTGTTTGTACACATGCATATACACACACTCTCATTCAATACACACATACACGGACACACACACATGTTAATGCTACCAGACATGCAATCAAACATATACAGTTGTCCTTGCTGTTATGATTTTAGTTGTCCTTGATGTCCTTTTTTTGCGTTGTTGTTTCTGTTTTCCTTTGTTTTTTTCTTTTTTCTCTTTAGTTAATTTTGTTGGTGGAATTAAAATTTAAAAATGTAAAAAAATCCTTTGGGGCTGTGGGAGGGGTCTCAGATGGTTGAGGGGCAGCTCTTGGGGAACTGTGGGGGGATCTTGGAGGGTTCGGGTCCCCGTTTTTGGCCTTGTGGGAGATGTCGAGCATGGCATTGACCCTGGATGCTTCTGTGTGTTGCTCTGAATGGGAGTCTGTTGGATGACTGGTGTGGTGTAGTTGTTGCGCGGCTTCACTGCAAGTATATTGTATGTTTTGGATATTAAAAAATAAATAAAATACTATAAAAATAGCCTACATAAAGCCAACAAGTAAAAACATTGCAGCTTGCAGGTAGAAAATATCCTGATAAAAATAAATGTCCTATAAATCACATTGGCTACACATGTCCTCTATGCAGCGAACTTGAAACATTGTATTAACTTGGGTCCAGCCCTGAAGATTGTCCTAGCAAACTTGCAACATCGTTTAAAATATTCTAGGCCCTCAGAGTTTCCTGCTCCAGTGAGCGCGGGACAGACAGAGCCGTAGGCTATTTCCGCAAGGGATTAGAAGCAGTGCTTGACTTGGGCAGGAGCTCACTGGAGCTGAGTACCAGCATCCAAAATGAGTACCAAAACCCATTTCAGTCCAAGTCAAGCACTGATAAGTAATCAGGTAGGCCTATTTTAAAACATTTCCACTGGATCAGAGTGTGACATTTTTCCCTTTCACGCTGAGTGGTTATCGAAAGATAGAGAGCTGGAATGATTTTTCAAATGCATTGAGGAACTATTGTAATTCTCAATGGATGTAAAAACAGACTTTGTTTGCTTGGTGTTTGAGGTGAAGAAAACAACCTTACTTTGAGAAGCTCCACAGGTCATTAGTGGTGATGCATTAAGCCAATCAGAAATACCATCTGATCCCAAAATGGACACATTTAATACAGTGTATTCGAACCCATTGACTTTTTCCACATTTTTTTTTTTTTTACGTTACAGCCTTTTTCTAAAATGTGTTTGTTTTTCCCCCCTCATCAATCTACACACAATACCCCATAATGACAAAGCGAAAACAGATTTTTTGACATTTTAGCACATCTGTCGTGGGTCCTCTTTCTCGGTACGCACTGTCACTGTGTCTGTTTCCATCTTGTCCAGCTGTGTCTAACATTTCACGTAAACCCTGTGTATTGTCTGCATGGAAGTAGCGGTCCTTGTAGATAGCATCGAGCGTGGTGGCGACACAGTAAAGAGGCTCAGAGAGAATGCCACCGAATCGCTTGTTCACAGCCTCTAGTAAATCAAATCAAATGTTATTGGTCACATACAATTGATTAACATGTTATTGCGGGTGTAGCGAAATGCTTGTGCTTCTAGCTCCGACAGTGCAGAAATATCTAACAAATTACACAACATATACCTAATACACACATCTAAGTATGAATGAATTGAGACTATATACATATGGACGAGCAATGTCAGAGCGGAACGGACTAAGATGTATAGAATACAGTATATACATATGAGATGACTAATAATGTTTACATATTTTGCATTAAAGTGACTAGTGTTCCGTTCCTTAAAGTGGCCAGTGATTTCTGGTCTATGCCTATAGGCAGCAGCCTCTAATGTGCTAGTGATGGCTATTTAACAGAATTTAACAGTCTGATGGCCTTGAGATAGAAGCTGTTTTTCAGTCTCTCGGTCCCAGCTTTGAGGTACCTGGACTGACCTCGCTTTCTGGATGATAGCGGGGTGAACAGGCAGTGGTGGTTGATGTTCTTGATGATCTTTTTGGCCTTCCTGCGACATCGGGTACTGAAGTCCTGGAGGGTAGGCAGTGTGCCCCCGGTGATGCGTTGGGCAGACCGCACCACCCACTAGAGAGCATTGCGGTTGCGGGTGGTACAGTTGCCATACCAGGCGGTGATACAGCTCTACAGGATGCTTTAAATTGTGCATCTGTAAAAGTTTGTCAGTGTTTTAGGTGACAAGCCCAATTTCTTTAGCCTCCTGAGGTTGAAGAGGCGCTGTTGCGCATTCTTCACCACACTGTCTGTGTGGGTAGTAGAGTACTTTTGCAAGTTTTAACCCTATGGGTTTTGTGGTATTGAATGATACAAACATTGCATATGGCCTTTTTGTTATCTTCCTTTGAAACTTCAAAATAGATCCACACAGCAGACGTGGGCTAGGTTAGGAATGCTGTGTTGCACGTGTAGCGCTGTATTTTTCGTGGCGTCATTACATAATCTACCTACGTTATATAGGTATGCACGTCAGCTTTGACATCGGTTTTGCACATCGCTGTTAAACTAGACATCGGGTCGATGTTGGCATTTTTAGCTAATATCGGCCTATTCCGATATGCTTACCGATTTTTATATCGTGCATCTATCATTTCAGTTTAAAAAAAATAAGCAACAATTTCTCAACCTGTTTTATGGGGTATTGTGTTAAGATTGAGGAAATCAGTTTTAGAAAAGGCTGTAATGTAACAAAATGTGGAAAAAGTCAAGGGGTCTGAATACTTTCTCACTGTATGCCTACATTTGCACTCAGGCCATGTAGCCTTTCGTCCTACTTCTATGCGTGTGCGTCCTTACTCAACATTAACAGGAACGCTCAAACAAAAGACAATTCGCTAAATTGACAAAACTCATAAATGGAGCAACATTTTCCAGAGTGCACAACCTATGCTACAATTTATCCACTCCTAAAATGATAACGGGAGTCCTGGAATAATAATATTGAATGCATTAATAGAAATGACCGTAACCAACATTGTAGATTAGAAATTATAGGAAAGAACAGTAAATGTACTACTGGTGATATATGTAATGGAGAATTGAAATAACACTAACAATCAAACGTGAACAATTCATATAATAAAGTTATGAAACAATGAATGTGCACAAATTGGCGAGAGAAGTGCATTGTGCATCTGGGTGCATGGTCAATCCAACGTCTGCATTGGCCATGCAGCATTTACGGTGATGCGGCCTCAGCAGAAGTCAGGGCATTCATACTTCTTGCGCTTCGCGGAGCAGTGCTGAGCTTTTGTCAAGAAAGTGAGTTTGTGTTTTCTACAGGATGTACCGCCCCCACCTGGACTGACCTCGCTACAGTCAACCAATCATGTCAATGCGGAGCTATACAGAGGCCTGTGCATTGTTTCAAAATTTGGAAAGCGCATGTCGATGCGGTATGGAGCTCGATTTGGCCTCTGCATGCCTCTGGAGGCTCCGCAATTGTGTCACACCTTCCATATGGAGGCTCCAACCACACTTTCAGATCAAGCATAAATTGACTTTTAGTCTAGGCTTCCACAAGGGCTTAGTTCACTGAGATGGGCGCAAATATATATTTGTTACTGCTCGACTAAAACAATCTCGGTCGACCAACAGCCTAACAACCAAACAATCAACCAGTCAACTAATTGGGGTCAGCCCTAATCATTACACAGGTGCACCTTGTGCTGGGGACAATAAAATACCACTGTAAAATGTGCAGTTTTGTCACACAGCACAATGCCGCAGATGTCTCAAGTTTTGAGGGAGTGTGCAATTGGCATGCTGACTGCAGGAATGTCCACCAGAGCTGTTTACCTGAGATTTGAATGTTTATTGCTCTACCATAAGCCGCTTCCAACGTCGTTTTAGAGAATTTGGCAGTACATCCAAACGGCCTCACAACTGCAGAGCATGTGTATGTAGTTTTGTGGGCAAGCGGTTTGCTGATGTCAATGTTGTGAACAGAGTGCCCCATGGTGGCGGTGGGGCTATGGTATGGGCAGGCATAAGCTACGGACAGCGAACACAATTGCATTTTATCGATGGCAATTTGAATGCACAGAAATACCGTGACGAGATCCTGAGGCCCATTTGTGAGGCCAGTTTTTTTAAAGGATATCTTGCTAGTCGTGTGAAATCCATAGACTAGGGCATTCTAGGGCCTAATGAATGTATTTCAATTAACTGATTTCCTTTTTTCCCCTTGCATTATTAGCCCAGATTTTGTTTGGCGTTATTACATACTGCCAGAAATAACTTTTGGATGTTCGAACGGCGGTAACTCACCAGCATTGCGACCAGGAATACGACTTTCCCGAATTGGATCCTTTGTTCGTACCTACCAGGGCAATTGAAGTTATTCCAGAGGCTGCTCCAAAACGCCGCTGGTGGGGAAGAGGTATTTGGAGTGTACTTCTATTCTGACTCAGGAGGCGAGCACAGCATCCACCGCTTCCGAGTATATTACTCGCTAATGTTCAGTCTCTGGATAATAAAGTCGACGAGCTCAGGGCAAGGATCTCCTTCCAGATAGACATCAGGGATTGTAACATACTCCGTTTCACGGAAACATGGCTTTCTTAACCACTCATGGTGTGATTGTGATAACATACAGAAACTCAAGTCCTTTTGTTGAGAGGCTAGTTAAGGATCATATCACCTCTACCTTACCTGACACCCTAGACCCACTTCAATTTGCTTACCGCCCCAATAGATCCACAGACGATGCCATCGCCATCGCACTGCACACTGCCCCTCTTCCTTGCTGAGCAGCCTTTCAGGTTATGCCAATATAGGACTCGTTTTACTGTGGATATAGATACTTTTGTACCTGTTTCCTCCAGCATCTTCACAGGATCCTTTGCTGCTGTTTTGGGATTGATTTGCACTTCTCGCACCAAAGTACGTTCATCTCTAGGAGACAGAACGCGTCTTCTTCCTGAGCGGTATGACGGCTGCGTGGTCCCATGGTGTTTATACTTGCATACTATTGTTTGTACAGATGAACGTGGTACCTTCAGGCGTTTGGAAATTGCTCCCAAGGATGAACCAGACTTGTGGATGTCTCCAATTCTTTTCTTTCTTTTTTTTTTTTGGTCTTGGCTGATTTCTTTTGATTTTCCCATGGTGTCAAGCAAAGAGGCACTGACTTTGAAGGTAGGCCTCGAAATACATCCACAGGTACACCTCCAATTGACATATCATCCAATGTCAATTAGCCTATCAGAAGCTTCTAAAGCCATGACATCATTTTCTGGAATTTTCCAAGCTGTTTAAAGGCACAGTCAACTTAGTGTATGTAAACTTCTGACCCACTGGAATTGTGATACAGTGAATAAGTGAAATAATCTGTCTGTAAACAATTGTTAGAAAAATGACTTGTCATGCACAAAGTAGATGTCCTAACCGACTTGCCAAAACTATATTTGAAATTTGTGGAGTGGTTGAAAAACAAGTTTTAATGACTCCAACCTAATGACTCCAACCTAAGTGTATGTAAACTTCCGACTTCCGACTGTAAGTATATTTAAAACCAAATACTTTTAGATTCTACTCAAGTAGTGTTTTCCTGGGTGACTTTCACTTTTACCCTAATAGATAATGACTCAAGTATCTTTACTTTTACTGAAGTATGACAATTGAGTACTTTTTCCACCACTGTACGCGAGTCAGCCTCAACCTTAAAATAATGGGGAATTGAGAAAGTTTCTCTTACCTCCAGAGGGGGCAATATTGTGAAGAAATTGTTAGAGAGAGGCACTTTGGCTCGACTGCTTAGATTGCGTCAAGCCAAAGGGTCTGAATGAACAGCTCTCTTTCTCATCTTTTTTGTAAATGCATTTTTCTTAGTTTCTCTTTCTTTTGTTATTTAAGTGGAATGTATATGTTGGAATCTTGAATGATGTTCATACTCTTGTATGAATAACCTGTAGTTGCTACTCCTGACAGTGTTGACATTATTGACATGTTTGATTGACATGACTAGTGGGACACTCCAATGCAAGGGTATATTGGTGACTCCAACCCTTTTCCTGCTCAAGGCTCTGCTGAAGGTGATTCATGCCGAAACGTAAGCCTATTGTTTGTTTGTCCCATCAATAAATCTATAAGATTTATGCAGAAACAGGGGTCAAATGCTCCTTTTTCTTTATTCTCCTTCTTAGTCACCAGTTGAAGTATCCTGGGGTAAGGAATGTTTTTTTTGGATTTTCAAGTCCCTTAGTCGAGCACCCTTTTTTTGTTTAAGCTGGGCTGAAGCGTGTTTGGGTATCTGTTTTTTCCATTGTACAGTAGAGGTTTGTTTTATCTTACGCTATCACGTTTTCTGTTGTCTCCCAGGAGATAACACTCCCAGAGAGAGCAGCCCTTTCATCAACAACACTGACCATGACCGAGGAAACTACTACGATGGCAAGAACATGGCTCTCTTTGAGGTATACCACATGTAAATGCGTTTGATATTATAATGTAATTAATTACCACATACATTTTATGCCACTTAATCTAAAGTGGGAGCTAAATGCTTACCTGGATTATGTTGTTGTAGACTACATATCATCCAAACATGTGTTGTGTTTGTTTGTTGTATACTTGGATGTCTTCAATGCCATGGTGTCCTGATTTCTATGTTGTCGTGTTCTTATTGACAGGAAGAGATTGAGAGCAACCCCATGGTGTCCTCTCTCCTCAACAAGCTGGCCAACTACACCAACCTCACCCAAGGCGTCACTGAGCACGAGGAGTACGAGAATGAGGAGGGGGTCACAAAGATTACAGTCAAGGTACTACAGTATGACCGTTGTCATCCCAGTGTGTACTTTGTGGGAGAGGTTGCTAAAGAGGTACAGTAGAAGACAGACATTGTATTAACTCTCAATCCACTTGACAAGAACATTGTTCTTGGATCAGAAAAAAATGCTCTTATCGTGCAAGCCAACCTTGGTTGGTGAGCGTGATGGCTATTCAGCAGCTCCTCTGAGAACAGAGTGAGAATTTGAGAATATAAAGCAGCATTCTTGTGACCACAGGCTGGGTTCTCTCAGGCTTATTTTTGTTACAACTGATGCCAGGCCTTGAGCAAACTTCTTTTATAGCTGCCTTCACATCCTTCTAGCCGTTGCTACCAATCCCATCCAAAGAAATACCCCTACTGTTGCTCTTCAGCGTCAGAGCACCACCGCAAGGCCACAGAAACCATGCCTCTGTCCCCTGACAATTACTCCAGCACATCTCCCTGCTGGAGATCTGATTGGCTTGGGGAGGGAGGTTTTGGAGACAAAGAGTGGATCGTAAAGATGCCACTCCAGGTTGTGAATGGTCTATGAACAAGGGCCACATTGACCCTGGTAAAAAGGCGTACAGGAGAACCAACAGCAGTATTGAGAGAGGGCTGTGTTGTCTTATGGGATATATGGTATGTACTGTACTGTATTTACGCAGCGGCTTCTTTTTTTTTGGGGGGGGGGGGTTGTTGTTTTGATTGTAGGTGTGTTTTTGCAGGGTTCTCTGATCTCAAAGGAGTGGGTGGCGTTGTAACTTTGGAATGTTGAATTGCATTGTGGGGCATACCCGGGGGGGGGGGGGGGGGGGGGGGGGCGACGCTTGTGTCATCAACCGGTGGATGACACACTGAAATTGTTCATTTATCCTGTGGTGATCAGGGTATGGATTGTATGGCTGTGATGAGGTCAAACAGATCATTGTAAAGGTATCCAATAACTGTACGCTGTGTTTGGGTGTTATATTTGGATCGTCCTGCTTTCCGAACTCTATTTACATACACACAGAACATATATAGTATTATTTTACTGAATCGTTCTGTTGATTTTTCTGAAGGACTGCAAGGGTCTCAACATGATGTTTTCAACTTAAAATACTTTTCTGTTATTAAATGTGAGCATGAATGGGTAAATGCTGACAAAGGGCTGAACACCGAGGAAGGATTAATCTTAGTTAACCCAGAACTAAAATATTGCGTAATTAGTACCAGTAATGTTTACGTAGTCTGTCCACGAGAGATTAAGGAAGGATCCACTTCTGATGTTTTCTTACATTGCAATGTGCATTCTGCATTTATTTGAGCAATACATCTGTCCACTCACTGTCTGAAATGCATGCCAATGCAAACTTAATCCTATGTTCACTCTCTTCATAGACTCCAGAAATATAATTATTCAAGTTCTAAATTCCAAACTGTGACGCACATTTATTCTGCAATAAATTTGTCAGTTGCGTTTACATAATGTTATCAGACAATATTTGTAAAAATTCACTTGCAAACACAGGAAGATGGATGGGGGATGGAACAGGCTTAAAACAAAACAACTTGTGTAGTGAGAATTGTAGGAGGATTGGCGTGGTATGGTTTGCATGTGACGGTATTGTATATGTTTAGTGTAGTGAGTAACCCAGCTAAATGATGGGGTTTCCTGATACTGGGTTTGAATCACAGGGCACAGTTAATTAAGCAGCTGACCTCACACCATTGACTTCACCATTGTTGTTTTTTTATGCTGCCAGTGACCGCATTCCAAATTAGATAGTTTGATGGCTGCTAATGAGCCAATTTTAAAATAAACATTTACCAAATAGTGTACAGCTCTGTTAATATTTTGCCAACTCTTTTTGCCCACGTTACATTTGTAGACCAAAAATTATCTGGGGAATAACACCAATTGTAATCTCAGCTGTAAGATGTATTGTTCAGGAGACTTAATCAAGCTAGTCGTCTTGACTACTTTGTTTCTTTCTCTCTTGCATCAAAGGTATTGATAGGAGACAGAATGCGATCGGACCATCATCTAATTGGCCTTCACGTAACTCTTACAGAATTTCCACGTGGACAGGGATATCGGAAATTTTATCTAAGTCTACTGGAGGACAATTTTTTCTTAACTAATAGTTTATTACTGAATTTATTCAGTGCAAAATAGGTTCAGCAAATCCCTTTATTGTTTGGGATACCTTTTAACTTCTCTGGGATATGTGGGACGGTAGCGTCCCACCTAACCAACAGCCAGTGAAATTGCAGGGCGCGAAATTCAAAACAACAGAAATCTCATAATTAAAATTCCTCAAACATACAAGTATTATACACCATTTTAAAGATAAACTTCTCGTTAATCCAGCCAAAGTGTCTGATTTCAAAAAGGATTTACGGCGAAAGCACACCTTGCGATTATGTTAGCTCAGTACATAGCCACAGAAAAACAGACATTTTTCCAGCCAAAGAGAGGAGTATCAAAAAGCAGAAATAGAGTTAGAATTAATCACTGACCTTTGATGATCTTCATCAGATAACATTCATAGGACTTCATGTTACACAATACATGTATGTTTTGTTCAGTAAAATTCATATTTATATCCAAAAATCTGAGTTTAGGCGGGACGCTACTGTCTCACTTGGCCAAAACCCAGAGAAAATGCAGCGCGCCAAATTCAAATAAAATACTATAAAAATCAAACTTTCATTAAATCACACATGAAAGATACCAAATTAAAGCTACACATGTTGTGAATCCAGCCAACATGTCTGATTTCATATAGGCTTTTCGGCGAAAGCACACCAAACGATTATGTTAGGTCAGAGCCAAGTCACAGAAAAACACAGCCATTTTTCCAGCCAAAGAGAGGAGTAACAAAAAGCAGAAATATAGATAAAATGAATCACTAACCTTTGATAATCTTCATCAGATGACACTCCTAGGACATCATGTTACACAATACATGTATGTTTTGTTCGATAATGTGCATATTTATATCCACAAATCTCGGTTTACATTAGCGCCATGTTCAGAAATGCCTCCAAAATATCCGGAGAAATTGCAGAGAACCACGTCAAATAACAGAAATACTCATCATAAACTTTGATGAAAGATACATGTTTTACATAGAATTAAAGATACAATTGTTCTTAATGCAACCGCTGTGTCAATTTTTTTTTTAAACATGACGGCGCTCTGAGACGGCGCTCAGATATAACAACATTTCTCCGCCATGTTGGAGTCAACAGAAATACGAAATGACATCATAAATATTCCCTTTGATGATCTTCATCAGAATGCACTCCCAGGAATCCTAGTTCCACAATAAATCGTTGTTTTGTTTGATAATGTCCATGACTTATGTCCAAGTAGCTACTTTTGCTAGCATGTTTAGTACACATGTCCAAACGCTCGCGCAGACCCAGGCGAACATCGGACAAAAATTTCAAAAAGTTATATTACAGGTCGAATAAACTGGTCAAACTAAGTAGAGAATCAATCTTCAGGATGTTATCATAAATATTAAATAACGTTCCAACCGGAGAATTCCTTTGTGTCTACAGAAGTAATGGAACGCAAGGCGATATCATTTGGAATGCGCGTGACCAAGAACTGGGACTCTGCCAGACCACTGACTGAAACACCTCCCATCCGGCCCCACATCACAGTAGAGGCTAAATTCAACATTCTACAGACTGTTGACATCTAGTGGAAGGCGTAGGAAGTGCAAACAGATCCATATCTTACTGGGATTTGAATAGGCGATGAGTTGAAAATCAACCAGCCTCAGAATTCTCACTTCCTGTTTGGATTCTTTCTCAGGTTTTTGCCTGCCATATGAGTTCTGTTGTACTCACAGACATGATTCAAACAGTTTTAGAAACTTCAGAGTGTTTTCTATCCAATAGTAACAATAATAACATCTAGGACAGAGTAGGAGGCAGTTCACTCTGGGCACGCTATTCATCCAAAAGTGAAAATGCTGCCCCCTATCACAAAGAAGTTACATGTACCGTCAGAGGTCATTCAATTCAATATTCGTAAGAAGAAAAAAAACATGTTTCTGTCTAAAGAAACAAGACAGACAAGGGAAATATACAAACTAATAGTACAGGTAGATGGCAATAAAAAGAGATACAAAACAAGTTAGAGGAAAAACCAGAAGAACTGGAGGAACTTATTTAAGAATGATCTAATTTAATCTATTACAAAAATAAAGCAAACGATAGAATATGGAGAAAAACGCAACAAATTCTTCCTGAATCGCCAACACAGGAACGCTGCCTATGTTTTTGGCAGAAACTCGTTACTAAAGACTATCATTCTCCGAATTATATTTTAAGAAGAAGATGAATATTTGTTACTTTTACGTCTCATCCTCACCCTCTGAATGACGATTACTGTAAGGAACTCTTTCCAAATAATGCATTTTTTTTAAATGCACAAAAAGAACAGTGTGAAGGCCAAATTACAGAGGAATAACTTTGAGGCTATCAATCCGATCAGTCTGGAAAACCTCAGGGCTTGATTTCATACCGGTAGAGATACAGTTGAAGTCGGAAGTTTACATACACTTAGGTTGGAGTCATTAAAACTTGTTTTTCAACCACTCCACACATTTCTTGTTAACAAACTATAGTTTTTAAAAGTCGGTTAGGACATCTACTTTGTGCATGACACAAGTAATTTTTCCAACAATTGTTTACAGACAGATTATTTCACTTATAATTCACTGTATCACAATTCCAGTGGGTGAGAAGTTTACATACACTAAATTGACTGTGCCTTTAAACAGCTTGGAAAATTCCAGAAAATGATGTCATGGCTTTAGAAGCTTCTGATAGGCTAATTGACATCATTTGAGTCAATTGGAGGTGTACCTTTGGATGTATTTCAAGGCCTACCTTCAAACTCAGTGCCTCTTTGCTTGACATCATGGGAAAATCAAAAGAAATCAGCCAAGACCTCAGAAACAAATTGTAGACCTCCACAAGTCTGGTTCATCCTTGGGAGCAATTTCCAAACGCCTGAAGGTACCATGTTTATCTGTACAAATAATAGTATGCAATTATAAACACCATGGGACCACGCAGCCGTCATACCGCTCAGGAAGGAGACGCATTCTGTCTCCTAGAGATGAACATACTTTGGTGCGAGAAGTGCAAATCAATCCCAATAGAAAGAACAGCAAAGGACCTTGTGAAGATGCTGGAGGAAACGGGTACCAAAGGATCCATATCCACAGTAAAACGAGTCCTATATCGACATAACCTGAAAGGCTGCTCAGCAAGGAAGAAGCCACTGCTCCAAAACCGCCATAAAAAAGCCAGACTACAGTTTGAAACGCTCATGGGGACAAAGATGGTACTTTTTGGAGAAATGTCCTCTGGTCTGATGAAACAAAAATAGAACATAGAGTGTCAATCACAAAGCCCTGACCTCAATCCTATAGAACATTTGTGGGCAGAACTGAAAAAGTGTGTGCGAGCAAGGAGGCCTACAAACCTGACTCAGTTACACCAGCTCTGTTGGGAGGAATGGGCCAAAATTCACCCAATTTATTCTGGGTAGCTTGTGGAAGGCTACCCAAAATGTTTGCCCCAAGTTAAACAATTTAAAGGCAATGCTACCAAGTACTAATTCAGTGTATGTAAACTTCTGACCCACTGGGAATATGATGAAAGCTGAAATGAATCATTCTCTCAGGGCATTTTTACTAGGATTAAATGTCAGAAATTGAGAAACTGTTTAAATGTATTTGGCTAAGGTGTATATAAACTTCCGACTTCAACTGTAAGTATCAAGCCTTTTTAGATATACTCAAAGCTCATTATTAGCATGTTTTAACTTCTATAGAAATGGTACTCTGTCAGGTACTCAGCAGGAAGGTCTGGTTTCACTATTATTAAAACAAGACCCAGATTGCAAATATAGAAAAAAAAGATCTGGAAGCCTCTTCAATTTTGTGATGGTAATACTAAAAAATACTAATGAAATGCATAGCACTCAGAATTAAAAAGGTTTTAGCAGGTATTGTTCATCCTTTTCAGAGAGGTTTTTTACATGGACGATACATTGGAGATAATGTACAAACACTACTAGAAATAATAGAACAACATGAAACATCTAAGAAACCAGGCCTGGTATTTATAACAGATTTTGAAAAGGCCTTTTTATAAAGTAGGACTGGATTTTATATACAGTGCATTTGGAAATTTTTCAGACCCCTTGCCCTTTTTATGTCTCGGAGCTCTACGGACAATTCCTTCAACCTCATGGCTTGGTTTTTTCTCTGACATGCACTGTCAACTGTGGGACCTTATTTAGACAGGTGTGAACCTTTCCAAATCATGTCCAGACAGTTCAATTTACCACAGGTTGACTCCAAGTTGTAGAAACACCTCAAGGATGATCAATGGAAACAGGATGCACCTGAGCTCAATTTCAAGTCTCATAGCAAAGGGTCTGAATTCTTACAGTACCTGTCAAAAGCTTTTCTTTATTTTTACTATTTTGTACATTGTAGAATAATAGTGAATATATCCAAACCATGTGATAACACATATGGAATCATGTGGTAACCAAAAAAGTGTTAAATCAATATAAATATATTTTAGATTCTTCAAAGTAGCCACCCTTTGCCTTGATGACAGCTTTGCACCCGCTTGGCATTCTCTCAACCAGCTTCACCTGGAATGCTTTTCCAACAGTCTTGAAGGAGTTCCCACATGCTGAGCACTTGTTGGCTGCTTTTCCTTCACTCTGCGGTCCAACTCATCCCAAACCATCTCAATTGGGTTGTGATTGGGTGATTGTGGAGGCCAGGTCATCTGATGCAGCACTCCATAATTTTCCTTCTTGGTCAAATAGCCCTTACACAGCCTGGATGTGTGTTGGGTCATTGTCCTGTGGATAAACAAATTGTAGTCCCACTGAGCGTAGACCAGATGGGATGGCATATTGCTGCAGAATGCTGTGGTAGCCATGCTGGTTAAGCTACAATTTCTAGCTCTAATGAACTTATCCTTTGTAGCAGAGGTAACTCTGGATCTTCCTTTTCTGTGGTGGTCCTCATGAGAGCCAGTTTCATCATAGCGCTTAAGGATTTTTGCGACTGCACTTGAAGAAACTTTCAAAGTTCTTGAAATGTTCCACATTGACTGACCTTCATGTCTTAAAGTAATGATGGGCTCTCTTTGCTTATTTGAGCTGTTTTTGCCATAATATGGACTTCGTCTTTTACCAAATAAAGCTATCCTCTGTATACTACCCCTACCTTGTCACAATTTAACTGATTGGCTCAAATGCATTAAGAAGGAAAGAAATTCCACAAATGAACTTTTAACAAGGCACACCTGTTAATTGAAATGTATTCCAGGTGACTACCTCATGATGCTGATGAGAGAATGCCAAGAGTGTGCAAAGCTGTCATCAAGGCAAATTGTGGCTACTTTGAAGAATCTCAAATAAACAAATCAAAATATTACTATTACCTTTTCGCTTACTACATGATTCCATATGTGTTATTTCATAGTTTTGATGTCTTCACTATTATTCTGCAATGTAAAAATAAAGATAATCCCTTGAATGCGTAGATATGTCTTTTGACTGGCACTGTATGTAAATAAGGTATTACAGTTTGTGATTTGTAATAATTTTGTCAAAATGTCTAAACCTGTTTTCGCTTTGTCATTATGGGGTATTGTGTGTAGATAGAGGACCTTTTTTTAATTTAATCTATTTTAGAATAAGGCTGTAACGTAACAAAATATGGAAAATTGAAGGGGTCTGAATCCTTTCTGAATGCACTGTATAAATGCCTGGATTTTTTCAATATCGTTGAATTTCTTATTAAATGGGTAAAAGTAATGTATAGCGGGGCCTCCCGGGTGGCGCAGTGGTCTAGGGCACTGCATCGCAGCGCTAGCTGTGCCACCAGAGTCTCTGGGTTCGCGCCCAGGCTCTGTCGCAGCCGGCCGCGACCGGGAGGTCCGTGGGGCGACGCACAATTGGCCTAGCATCGTCCGGGTTAGGGAGGGTTTGGCCGGTAGGGATATCCTTGTCTCATCGCGCTCCAGCGACTCCTGTGGCGGGCCGGGCACAGTGCGCGCTAGCTAAGGGGGCAGGGTGCACGGTGTTTCCTCCGACACATTGGTGCGGCTGGCTTCCGGGTTGGAGGCGCACTGTGTTAAAGCTTCTTGTCAATATGGGGGCGCTGTTTTCACTTTGGAAAAAATCGTGCCCAAATGAAACGGCCTCGTACTCTGTTCTAGATCATACAATATGCAAATTATTATTACTATTGGATAGAAAACACTCAAGTTTCTAAAACTGTTTGAATTATATCTGTGAGTAAAACAGAACTCATTTGGCAGCAAACTTCCATACAGGAAGTGAAAAATCTGAAAATGAGGCTCTGTTTCAGGGCCTGCCTATTCAACTGGCTTTTATTTATCGATATGCATGCACTTCATATGCCTTCCACTAGATGTCAACAGGCAGTGGAAGGTGGAATGGGGTGTCTAGCTTGATCTGAGGCCGAACAAGAGCTTTTGGAGTGACAGGTCCGGTATTTTCTTTGTCTTCGACGGCGCGCTGGGAGCTCGACATTGTCTTCTGAAAAGCGTTCGGTATACACGCCGAATATCTCCGGCTCTGATTTTATTTGTTACATATGATAATAACATCATGAAGTAGGTTTTTTTCAACCGAGTTTTATCAGTTTATTCAACGTTTATTGGGACTTTTGGAGTTTTACGTTCTTTGCGCCAAGAGAGGATGGGAATGTTAGCAACCTTGGCTAGCATTGTGGCGCGAATTCGAAATGGACATTCTAAAACCAAACAACGATTTATTCTGGAAATAGGACTCCTTGTACAACATTCTGATGGAAGCTCAGCAAAAGTAAGACACAATTTATGATGTTATTTCGTATTTCTGTGGAATATGTTCACTCGTATTTCTGTAGAATATGTGAGCGCTGTCTCACAATAATGCTTTTTGTATGTTGTAGTAAAGTTATTTTTTTTTAATCTAACACAGCGGTTGCATTAAGAACCAGTGTATCTTTCATTTGCCATACAACAAGTATTTTTAGGTAAAGTTTATGATGAGTTCTTTGGTCAGATTAGGTGAGTGTCCAAAATATTCTGGGGAAATGTTGCTACATATTCACAATGTATAACCAGGATTTGCAGTTCTAAATATGCACATTTTCGAACAAAACATAAATGTATTGTATAACATGATGTTATAAGACTGTCATCTGATGAAGTTGTCCAAAGGTTAGTGATTCATTTTATATCTTTTGCTGGTTTTTGCGAAAGCTACCTTTGCGGTGAATAAATGTGTTTGTGTGTTTGGCTATTGTGGTAAGCTAATATAATTCTATATTGTGTTTTCGCTGTAAAACACTTAAAAAATCGGAAATATTGGCTGGATTCACAAGATGTTTATCTTTCATTTGCTGTACACCATGTATTTTTCATAAATGTATTATGATGAGTATTTATGTATTTCACGTTGCTCTCTGTAATTATTCTGGCTGCTTTGGTACTATTTTTGATGGTGGCTGCAATGTAAAACTATGATTTATACCTCAAATATGCACATTTTCGAACAAAACATAAATGTATTGTATAACATGTTATAAGACTGTCATCTGATGAAGTTGTTTCTTGGTTAGTGACTAATTTTATCTCTATTTTGTCAGTTTTGTGAATGCTACCTATGCGGTGGAAACATGGTGAAAATATGCGGTTGTGTGTTTGGCTATTGTGGTTAGCTAATAGAAATACATATTGTGTTTTCGCTGTAAAACATTTTAAAAATCGGAAATGATGGCTGGATTCACAAGATGTTTATCTTTCATTTGCTGTATTGGACTTGTGATTTCATGAAAATTATATTATATGATATCCCTGTCCCGTTAGGCTAGGCTATGCTAGTCAGCTTTTTTGATGATGATCCCGGAATCGGGGAGGGTGATGAAGTAGAGGTTAAGAAACAGTGCGGCTTGGTTGGGTTGTGCTTCGGAGGACGCATGACTTTCGACCTTCGTCTCTCCCGAGCCCGTATGGGAGTTGTAGCGATGAGACAAGATAGTAATTACTAGCGATTGGATACCACGAAAATTGGGGAGAAAAGGGGGTCAAATAAAAAAATAAAAATAATAATAATGTATAGCAACCCTAGGTGTAAAATAGTAAATAGCGGCTACTTCTCAGAGTTTTAAATTGTCAAGAGGAGTTAATCAAGGGGGTCCGCTGTCACCATATACAGTCGTGGCCCAAAGTTTTGAGAATGACACAAATATTAATTTTCACAAAGTCTGCTGCCTCAGTTTGTATAATGGCAATTTGCGTATACTCCAGAATGTTATGAAGAGTGATCAGATGAATTGCAATTAATTGCAAAGTCCCTCTTTGCCATGCAAATGAACTGAATCCCCCAAAAACATTTCCACTGCATTTCAGCCCTGCCACAAAAGGACCAGCTTTCATCATGTCAGTGATTCTCTCGTTAATAACACAGGTGCGAGTGTTGACGAGGACAAGGCTGGAGATCACTCTGTCATGCTGATTGAGTTCGAATAACAGACTGGAAGCTTCAAAAGGAGGGTGGTGCTTGGAATCATTGTTCTTCCTCTGTCAACCATGGTTGCCTGCAAGGAAACACGTGCTGTCATCATTGCGTTGCAGAAAAAGGGCTTCACAGGCAAGGATATTGCTGCCAGTAAGATTGCACCTAAATCAACCATTTATCGGATCATCAAGAACTTCAAGGAGAGCGGTTCAATTGTTGTGAAGAAGGCTTCAGGGCGCCCAAGAAAGTCCAGCAAGCGCCAGGACCGTCTCCTAAAGTTGATTCAGCTGCGGGATCGGGGCACCACCAGTACAGAGCTTGCTCAGGAATGGCAGCAGGCAGGTGTGAGTGCATCTGCAGGCAGGTGTGAGTGCATCTGCACGCACAGTAAGGCAAAGACTTTTGGAGGATGGCCTGGTGTCAAGAAGGGCAGCAAAGAAGCCACTTCTCTCCAGGAAAAACATCAGGGACAGACTGATATTCTGCAAAAGGTACAGGGATTGGACTGCTGAGGACTGGGGTAAAGTCATTTTCTCTGATGAATCCCCTTTCCGATTGTTTGGGGCATCCGGAAAAAAGCCTGTCCGGAGAAGACAAGGTGAGCGCTACCATCAGTCCTGTGTCATGCCAACAGTAAAGCATCCAGAGACCATTCATGTGTGGGGTTGCTTCTCAGCCAAGGGAGTGGGCTCACTCACAATTTTGCCTAAGAACACAGCCATGAATAAAGAATTGTACCAACACATCCTCCGAGAGCAACTTCTCCCAACCATCCAGGAACAGTTTGGTGACGAACAATGCCTTTTCCAGCATGATGGAGCACCTTGCCATAAGGCAAAAGTGATAACTAAGTGGATCGGGGCACAAAACATCGATATTTTGGGTCCATGGTAGAGGTCGACCGATTAATCGGAATGGCCGATTAATTAGGGCCGATTTCAAGTTTTCATAACAATCGGAAATCGGTAGTTTTGGTCGCCGATTTGCCTATTATTTTTTTATACCTTTTATTTAACTAGGCAAGTCCGTTAAGAACACATTCTTATTTTCAATGACGGCCTAGGAACGGTGGGTTAACTACCTTGTTCAGGGGCAGAACGACAGATTTTCACCTTGTCAGCTCGGGGGACCCAATCTTGCAACCTTACAGTTAACTAGTCCAACGCAATAACGACCTGCCTCTCTCTCGTTGCACTCCACAAGGAGACTGCCTGTTACGCGAATGCAGTAAGCCAAGGTAAGTTGCTAGCTAGAATTAAACTTATCTTATAAAAAACAATCAATCATAACCACTAGTTAACTACACATGGTTGATGATATTACTAGATATTATCTAGCGTGTCCTGTGTTGCATATAATCTGACTGAGCATACAAGCATACAAGTATCTAAGTATCTGCCTGAGTGGTGGTAGGCAGAAGCAGGCGCGTAAACATTCATTCAAACAGCCCTTTCGTGCGTTTTGCCAGCAGCTCTTCGTTGTGCGTCAAGCATTGCGCTGTTTATGACTTCAAGCCTATCAACTCCCGAGATGAGGCTGGTGTAACCGATGTGAAATGGCTAGCTAGTTAGCGCGCGCTAATAGCGTTTCAAACGTCACTCGCTCTGAGCCTTCTAGTAGTTGTTCCCCTTGCTCTGCATGGGTAACGCTGCTTCGATGGTGGCTGTTGTCGTTGTGTTGCTGGTTCGAGCCCAGGGAGGAGCGAGGAGAGGGACGGAAGCTATACTGTTACACTTGCAATACTAAAGTGCGTATAAGAACATCCAATAGTCAAAGGTTAATGAAATACAAATGGTATAGAGGGAAATAGTCTTATAATTCCTATAATAACTACAACCTAAATCTTCTTACCTGGGAATATTGAAGACTCATGTTAAAAGGAACCACCAGCTTTCATATGTTCTCATCTTTCATATGTTCTGAGCACATATTGCACTTTTACTTTCTTCTCCAAAACTTTGTTTTTGCATTATTTAAACCAAATTGAACATGTTTCATTATTTACTTGAGGCTAAATTGATTTTATTGATGTATTATATTAAGTTAAAATAAGTGTACATTCAGTATTGTTGTAATTGTCATTATTACAAATAAATAAATAAAAATCGGCCGATTTAATCGGTATCGGCTTTTTTGGTCCTCCAATAATCGGTATCGGCGTTGAAAAATCATAATCGGTCGACCTCTAGTCCATGGTCAGGAAACTCCCCAGACCTTAATCCCATTGAGAACTTGTGGTCAATCCTCAAGAGGCGGGTGGACAAACAAAAACCCACAAATTCTGACAAACTCCAAGCATTGATTATGCAAGAATGGGCTGCCATCAGTCAGGATGTGGCCCAGAAGTTAATTGACAGCATGCCAGGGCGGATTGCAGAGGTCTTGAAAAAGAAGGGTCAGTACTGCAAATATTGACTCTTTGCATCAACTTCATGTAATTGTCAATAAAAGCCTTTGACACTTATGAAATGCTTGTAATTATACTTCAGTATTCCATAGTAACATCTGACAAAAATATCTAAAGACACTGAAGCAGCAACTTTGTGGAAATTAATATTTGTGTCATTCTCAAAACTTTTGGCCACGACTGTATATTCATTATGGCCACCAAAATGCTAGCTATTAAAATCAAATAACAACATTAGAGGATTAGAAATCCAAGGTTTGAAAACTAAATGTATGCCGATGACTCAAGTTTTGTATTAAGTCTGCAAGCTAGATCCCTGTAATGTCTCATCACTTTTCTGGACTCTGGACTAAAACCTAAGTGTACCATATTACGTTTTGGATCTTTAAAAAATACAACTTTTACATTACCCAGCAGTTTACCTATAAAATGGGCTGACGGTGAAGTAGACATACTTGGTATTCATATCACAAAAGATATAAATGAGCTCTCCACAATGAATTTCAATAGAAAACGAGTAAAAATAGACAAGATCCTTCAACCATGGAGAGGTAAATACCTGTCTATTTATGGAAAAATTGCCCTGATTAACTCCTTAGTCATATCTCAGTTTACTCACTTACTTATGGCGCTGCTACTCCTGATGATTCTTTTTTGAAATCATATGAGAGAAAAATATTTCGCTTTATCTGGGTTTCTAAACCAGACAAGCTAAAGTGTGCCTATCTATATAAAGAATATGAACTGGGTTAGTTGAGATTATTAAATAATAAAGCACTAATCCTCTCTCTAAAAGCTTCATTTATACAAAACTTTTACTTGAACCCAAAATGGCCTTTTTGCCTTTGTGCAGATTGATGTCAAATTTGAGATTTAATTTAAAATGAAACCTTTTTCAAAGCATTTCTCTTTTTCAAACGAGGATTGCAGAGCTGGTTAAATTCCAATTTCATCCCCCTGAAAAGATAGCAGGAGGAGGTAAGGAACTGGTTTGTCTGCCCAATATAAAGGATCAAAACTGGCGGAGGAATAAAAACAGCATCATCAGGAAAGGGGCTGGAGTCTCTGATGGTTGAGGGGCAACTGTCGGGGAGATCTTGGAGGGTTGGTGGCCTGGCGGTCGGGAGCTTGGGCTGGCGGCCGATAGGTCGCTGGTTCGGGTCCCCGTTTTGACTTGGTGGGAGATCTGTCGACGTGCCCTTGGGCAGGGCGTTGACCCTGGTTGCTTCTTTGGACCGCTCTGATTAGATGACTGAATGTAATGTAAATGTTGAGCCGCTTCACTGCAGGTAGATTGTATGTTTTAATATTCAATAAATAAAAAATACATTAAAAAAATTGGACAGGATTGTACAATGTTGTATTGTATGCTGTATTGCGGCGTTACAGTATACCTTACAAGGCCCTACTGTACCATAACCTGACTCATGGTAATCCTACTTCACCTCTTCCCTGGCCCTCTGCATTGGCACCTCTAGAGTTCTCAGATGGGCACCTTCATCGGTGTGTACCTGCCCTGCATGCAGAACATCCTGGGAGTCATCCTCTTCCTGCGTCTCACCTGGATCGTTGGCACCGCTGGCATCATGGAGTCCTTCGCTATTGTCGTCATGTGCTGCACCTGTGTGAGTACTTTTCTATAGAACTATGTAAGAGTACTATGGTGTGAAGAATATAGGTGTACAATACATCTAGTATGACTATTTACTTTAATTTATTTTAGGGAGTTTCAGGTACTATACTGTAGTATTCTCTGTCGATCTTAGTCATCTCATTTTTTACTCACTGAGGAAGTTGTATCCATATACCCAACAATGCTAGTATTTTGTATTTTTTCCTCCCTTACAGACCATGCTGACAGCGATATCAATGAGCGCTATTGCAACAAATGGTGTAGTGCCAGGTAATGCCAGTTCAACTTCAACTTATTTTCACCTTGAATAAGAAACCTCAACCTGTGTTTTTATGGAGACATGGTTATTTAACGCTATAGTACTGTCAATGTTTTACCTTGGTGGTTTATTTACTATTAAATGTATGACATATGCTCTATATATTCTGTGGATACCTTTTTGTTATTTTCTAGTCGCTTTACATGGATCTGTTCTCTTGCCCCATGCAGCTGGAGGCTCCTACTACATGATCTCCAGGTCTTTGGGTCCAGAGTTTGGTGGGGCTGTGGGCTTGTGCTTCTACCTGGGCACCACGTTCGCTGGGTCCATGTACATTCTGGGTACCATTGAAATCCTACTGGTAAGGATGAAACAGAATGCCTGGTCATGATATAATGTAGGACATGCACAAAGTTTTGAGACAGGAGTTTTTAATGACCACATGACTCTTCCAGGAATTGTTACCTTGTTATAGCCTATAACAGTGGCCCAGAATTTTTCTGGACATATCACATGGTCAGGCCCAACCAATGTTCATAAAGCTAGTGTCCTAGTTGACTCCTATTCTTGTTCCAGACGTACATCGTGCCGAACACTGCAGTGTTTGTGGCGGAGAAGAAGGAGGACGAGACGGAGGCCATGCTGAATAACATGCGTGTGTATGGGACCTGCTGTCTGGCACTTATGGCTCTAGTGGTGTTTGTGGGGGTCAAATATGTCAACAAGCTGGCCCTGGTCTTCCTGGCCTGTGTGGTGCTCTCCATCATGGCCATCTACGCTGGAGTCATCAAGACCGTCATAGAACCACCCGACTATCCGTGAGTCCGATTTATGAGTTCTAGTTAGTCTATTGGCATAGGAAATGCTTGTGCCTGTGTGTGTCTCGTCCGAGTAATAGGCACACTTTATAGGACCATCATCAGTCATCTGATCTTATAGGCCCGATATCAGTGCGACACATATGAATAGACTCTTTACAGCGGTTACAGTGGCCAAAAGGAAAATATTCTTAATTCTTTACACAAGAAGATCCTCATAGATGTATGTTTTCTACAGAATCTGTCTCCTGGGGAACCGTTCCTTGCAGAACCACAACTTTGAGAAGTGTATGAAGACGGAGGTGATCAAGAACGTGACATACACCACCGAGCTGTGGAAGCTGTTCTGTGGCAGCCCCCACCTCAACGCTACCTGTGATGAATATTTTACCCTGAACAACGTGACTGAGATCCAGGGCATCCCAGGCCTGCTCAGCGGGGTCATCAAAGGTCAGCCACAACCCAATGTCTGGTGAACATTGCTACACTGGATAGGCCTGGTGGAGACCTACACAGTAAAAATGTTACCAGGCCTTCTACATTCTTACTACTAGTTACTCACTTACCATGGTCATATCATTTATCATAGTATTATCATGAACAAAGCAAACTGGGAAGACACACACAGGCACATACACATGCTAACACACACGTACATTGTAATGTTGTAATATTATTGTGGTATAGTATTGTGGTATTATACATGTTGTATTGTAGAGTAGTGGGTTAATAATGTGTTATATAATGTACTGTTTTATCAAAAAAATATGGTGACGTAGTTGCTTTAATCTTGTTTGGACCCCAGGAACCATAGCTGCTGCCTTGGCAGCGGCTAATGGGGATCCTTATACAAATTCTTGGTTTGTCTTCTCAACCTGTTTGAATTAGGAAATCAAAGTATATTAGTTTTTTTTGGTGTTATTTCTCAATTGGAATACATGTGTTATTGCATAGTACAAATGTTTAAATGGCTAATGACAAAAGATTTGGATATCAACAGTTTATAGTCTACTATAATGTGACTCCTCTGTGTCCCCCGTAGACAACATGTGGGGTGACTACGGGCCCAGTGGGATGTTGGTAGAGAAGAAGAATCAGTCGTCTGTCCCAGTCCAGGATAACTCCAGAGATATCTACAAGCCTTACATCTTCAACGACATCTCCACCTTCTTCACTCTGCTGGTGGGAATCTACTTCCCCTCTGTCACAGGTTGGTATAGAGACCATATTGGCACCATAGACATAATGTAACTACCATAATATAACATTATTGATTGATTGTCACCCTCATGCAGATTGTTGGGGTGCTACTGTAACTTGAGGTTTGGAAGAACTATGTATTTTTTGATGTCTTCACTATTATTTTACAATGTAGAAAATAGTAAAAATCAAGAAAAACCCTGGAATGAGTAGGTGTGTCCAAACGTTTGACTGGTACGGTATGTGTGTTTCCATCACAGGAATCATGGCGGGCTCCAACAGATCTGGAGACCTGCGAGATGCCCAGAGATCGATTCCCATCGGCACCATCCTGGCCATAGCAACCACTTCTTTTATTTGTATCCTTGGGGAAACCTGTGTGTCTGTCTGTGTCTGTCTGTGTCTGTCTGTGTGTGTCTGTGTGTGTGTGTGAGAGAGAGTGTGCACTATATCTATCTTAAAAACAACTCCCAGACATGACCTGTGTGGTCCTATTTGGTGCCTGTATCGAGGGTGTCGTTTTGAGAGACAAGTAAGTACTATTTAAGCGTCGTTGTGATTATCTTTATAGTGAAAAGCGCTATATAAAATACATCTATTATTCCACAGTTAGTACTTCCAAGTAAGAACTATTATTATTTACAACTTGGAAATAGCTTATGTCATTATGTACCTTTGATGCGGAAGCCTTTACTGCTCTGTATCATTTCTATATCAAATACTTACACATCATACACATACCCCCTTGTTGCGCATTTAGAAGGAAAGACCACACGTAAACAGACTGCGTTGTAAAGAGAACATTGTGTGCCAATAAGTTCAATGTCAATGTGATAGGGTGTTTAGCTGTTCTGTCCCAATCAGCCTAAGATTATTACTGGGTTTTTCATTATGTGTACAGTATGTGATAAGATTTATGTCTCTCAATTTGCCTGTCTTTCTTCAGGTCTAGTTCTCTCCTGTACTATACAGTACCTGTGTTTGTATAACATTCAACTGTGTGTATTTCTGCTACAGATTTGGGGACTCGGTTAAGAAGAACTTGGTGATTGGAACTCTGGCATGGCCTTCTCCGTGGGTAATCGTGATTGGCTCCTTCTTCTCCTGCTGTGGGGCAGGGCTGCAGAGCCTCACCGGCGCCCCTCGCCTGTTGCAAGCCATAGCACGCGATGGGATCGTCCCCTTTCTGCAGGTAAGAAGGTCCTAGAGACTCTGCCCTTGCTTTTGCATCTCGAAAACAGAAAAACTTCAGCTAGTTCTCTGTCTCTCTAGGTGTTTGGTCATGGTAAAGCCAATGGGGAACCTACCTGGGCCCTCTTGATGACTGTTGGTATCTGTGAGATTGGAATCCTCATTGCATCACTGGATGCTGTTGCCCCCATTCTCTCAATGTGAGTGTTTAGCTCAGTGTGAATAATCTTGCCTCAAAAGCCTGTTGGTCAAAAATAAGTCACGTTTCTTTGTCCTCTCCGTGGGGCTGGGTTGCAGGTTTTTCCTGATGTGCTACCTGTTTGTCAACCTAGCCTGTGCCGTCCAGACACTGCTACGCACTCCCAACTGGAGGCCCAGGTTTAAGTTTTACCACTGGTGAGTTTATTTCTCATACCAAAAGAGCCAAATGCAATTATATTCCATTCTGGACCTTTGGAACCACAAGGCGTGCAGGTTTTGTTGAGAATGGCGCTGGAGGGGATGGCTGGCGTTTTACGAGCTCCTATCCAACTGTGCTACTTTGTTACTTTTTTCGCGTTGTTTGTAACTTATTTTTTAAACTTATTTTGTACATAATGTTGCTGCTACCGTCTCTTATGGCCGAAAATAACTTCTGGACATCAGAATAGCAATTACTCACCTCGAACTGGATGAAGATTTATTCTTTAACAAGTCCGACGCAAAGGATATACTGCTTTCTTGGGAACGGGTCCAAATCCCCATCATTTGCGTGAAGAAAAGACGGAGAAAAGGGGGGCGGAGGGCGGGCTGCCCTCTGAGAATTCGTAGGCGCGTGACTATACCTCCACTACCATCCGTTCTATTGGCCAATGTGCAATCATTGGAAAACAATGTAGATGATATACGATCAAGACTATCCTACCAACGGGACATTAAAAACTGTAATATCTTATGTTTCACTGAGTCATGGCTGAACGATAACACGGATAATATAGAGCTGGCAGAATTTTCCATGCATCGGCAGGATCAAGAAGCTACATCTGGTAAGATGAGGGGTGGGGGTGTGTATCTATTTGTCAATAACAGCTGGTGCGCGATGTCTAATATTAAATAAATCTCGAGGTATTGCACCCCTGAGGTGTGGAGTACCATAGACCACACTATGTACCAAGAGTTTTCATCTATATTATTTGTAGCAGTCTATTTACCACCACAAACCGATGCTGGCTCTAAGACCTCATTCAACCAGCTGTATAAGGCCATAAGCAAACAAGAAAATGCTCATCCAGAAGCGGCGTTCCTAGTGGCCGGGGACTTTAATGCAGGGAAACTTAAATCAGTTTTACCTAATTTCTACTAGCATGTCACATGTGCAACCAGAGGAAAAACAACTCTAGACCACCTTCACTCAACACACAGAGACGCGTACAAAGCTCTCCCATGCCCTCCATTTGCAAATCTGACCATAATTCTATCCTCCTGATTCCTGCTTACAGGCAAAAACTAAAGCAGGGAGTACCAGTGACTCCCTCAATATGGAAGTGGTCAGATGACGCAGATGCTACATTACAGGACTGTTTTACTAGCACAGACTGGAATATGTTACAGGATTCATCCAATGGCATTGAGGGGTATACCGCCTCAGTCATCGGCTTCATCAATAAGTGCATCGAGGACGTCGTACCCACATTGACCGTACGTACATATCCCAACCAGAATCCATGGATTACAGGCAACATCCGCATCGAGCTAAAAAATAGAGCTGCCACTTTCAAGGAGCGGGACACTAATCCGGACGCTTATAAGAAATCCCGCTACGCCCTCAGACGAAGCATCAAACAGGCAAAGCGTCAATACAGGATGAAGATTGAATCCTACTACACCAGCTCTGACGCTCGTCGGATGTGGCAGGGCTTGCAAACTATTACGGACTGCAAAGGGAAACCCAGCCGCAAGCTGCCCAGTGACCCGAGCGTATCAGATGAGATAAATGCCTTTTATGCTCGCTTCGAGGCAAGTAACACTGAAGCATGCATGAGAGCACCAGCTGTTCCGGACAACTGTGATAACGCTCTCGATAGTCGATGTGAGCAAGACATTTAAACAGGTCAACATTCACAAAGCCGCGGGGCCAGACGAATTACCAGGACGTGTACTCAAAGCATGCGCGGACCAACTGGAAAGTGTCTGCACTGACATTTTCAACCTCTCCCTGACCAAGTTTGTAATACCTACATGTTTCAAGCAGATCACCATAGTCCCTATGCCCAAGGAAGCGAAGGTAACCTGCCTAAATGATTACCGCTCCGTAGCACTCACGTTGGTAGCTATGAAGTGCTTTGAAAGGCTGGTCATGGCTCACATCAACAGCATCATCCTGGATACCCTAGACCCACTCCGATTTGCATACCGTCCCAACAGATCCACAGATGACGCAATCTCAATCGCACTCCACACTGCCCTTTCCCACCTGGACAAAAGGAACACCTATGTGAGAATGCTGTTCATTGACTACTCAGCGTTCAACACCATAGTGCCCACAAAGCTCATCACTAGGCTAACGACCCTGGGACTAAACAACTCCCTCTGAAACTGTATCCTGCACTTTCTGACGGGCTGCCCCCAGGTGGTAAGGGTAGGCAACAACACGTCTGCCACACTGATCCCCAACATGGGGGCCCCTCAAAGGTTTGCGCTTAGTCCCCTCCTGTACTCCCTGTTTACCCACGACTGCGTGGCCAAGCACCATCATTTAGTTTGCTGACGACACAACAGTGGTAGGCCTGATTACCGACAATGATGAGACAGCCTATAGTGTCGTGCCAGGACAACAACCTCTCCCTCCAATGTGAGCAAGACAAAGGAGCTGATCGTGGACTACAGGAAAAGGCGGGCCGAACAGGCCCCCATTCTCATCGACAGGGCTGTAGTGGAGCGGGTCGAGAGTTTCAAGTTCCTTGGTGTCCACATCACCAACGAACTAGAATGGTCCAAACACACAGAGAGTTGTGAAGAGGGCACGACAACACCTTTTCCCTCTCAGGAGACTGAAAATGTTTGGTATGGGTCCCCAGATCCTCAAAAAGTTCTACAGCTGCACCATCGAGAGCATCCTAACTGGTTGCATTACTGCCTGGTATGGCAACTGCTCGGGCGTCTGACCATAAGACGCTACAGAGGATAGTGCGTACGGCCCAGTACATCACTGGGGCCAAGCTTCCTGCCATCCAGGACCTCTATACCAGGTGGTGTCAGAGGAAGGCCCTAAAAATTGTCAAAGACCCCAGCCACCCAAATCATAGACTGTTCTCTCTCCTACCGCACGTCAAGCAGTACCGGAGTTCCACGTCTAGGACCAAAAGGCTCCTTAACAGCTTCTACCCCCAAGCCATAAGACCGCTGAACAATTAATCAAATACATGTACAAATTACCTCGACTAACCTGTACCCCCCGCACATTGACTCAGTACCGGTACCCCCTGTATATAGCCTCGTTATTTTTATTTTGTTACTTTTTATTATTTTTTACTTTAGTAAATTTGGTAAATATTTTCTTAACTCTTTCTGGAACTGCATTGTTGGTTAAGGGCTTGTAAGTAAGCATTTCACAGTAAGGTCTACACTTGTTGTATTTGGCGTTTGTGACAAACAAAGTTAGATGTTTTTTATTTCAACCAAGCACTAACCCACCTGATTCAACCAATCAACTAATCCTCAAGCCCTTGATTAATTAAATCAGGTGTGTTAGTGTTGGTATGGAATAAAAGTAGGTGTCCAAGAAATATCAGGACTAAGGAACACTGACCTAATGCCTATCCAAAAAATAAGCCCCTGTTGTCCTGTTCTCTGGTCCCTGCAGGACTCTGTCATTCCTGGGGATGAGTCTCTGTCTCTCCCTCATGTTCATCTCCTCCTGGTACTATGCCCTGGTAGCCATGTCCATCGCAGGATGCATCTATAAGTACATTGAGTACAGAGGGTAAGAGTTTGGTTTCCCAATAACAGCTCAATAACATTGTACTGTATTGTAATTACATTGGTTGTGATACTTAAATGAGTGACTAACGGCTTTTATGTAGTGTGGCCATTCCCCACACAATACAATATAACACAGTATCATACATCTCTACGTGTGTCCCACCCTTTCTTTAACCCATGTTCTGGACTGTGTGTTATAATTGGCTTCAGTTACAGTTTGGTGCATTGCATTGGTTTCAGTTTGGGGCATTGCTTTTGTTACCTAATGTGTGAGATCTCTGTAATCCTATAGTGTTCCTGCCTTTTTTAACCCACTCTCTGATCTCAGGGGCTCCCAAGTGGCGAAGCATTCTAAGGCACTGCATCTCAGTGCTAAAGGCTTCACTACAGACCCTGGTTCGATCCCGGGCTGTATCACAACCCGGGCTGTATCACAACCGGCCGTGATCGGGAGTCCCATAGGGCGGCGCACAATTGGCCCAGCGTCGTCTGGGTTAGGGGAGGGTTTGGCCGGGGTAGGCCGTCATCGTAAATAAGAATTTGTTCTTAACTGACTTGCCTAGTTATCTAAAGGTTAAACAAAATCTATAATTTAACTCTTTCTTCTCAGGGCAGAGAAGGAGTGGGGAGACGGGATCAGAGGTCTGTCCCTGAACGCTGCTCGCTACGCTCTGATCCGCCTGGAGGAAGTGCCAACACACACTAAGAACTGGAGGTGAGAGGCTGAGAACTGTGTAGAGCGTAGGGTGGCGATGACTCCTGAACTAAGTGCCAATGTATAGTGATGATGATAAAACCCTTCCTCTTCAAAGAGTCATGACATTTTTTCAGCCGGGTTATTGTCATGCAAAAGACTGCCAGTCCCACTGTAATTGACCGAAAATGTACATTAACACGTTTAGCATCTCCTGGCCTCCATGCACACAAGCTGCTGACCTACACCTTTGGAACATTCTTTTTTTTTAAAGGTCAAATAAATGTACTTTAATTTACACCACAATAAATCCATTATTTACTTTAATTGGGTCCAAACAAACATCATGATATGAAGAAAATGTATTTCAGAAGAACAGAATATGAGTTGGCCTACTGTAGGCATATGTTATCTGGCTATGCCCAATGCCATAGGCATTGACAGAAAATGGCGCCGGAAGAAATGGCAGCAGTTTTACGGGCGCCCGACCAATTGTGCTATTATGTGTTTTTTTTTGCATTATTTGTAACTTATTTTGTACATAATGTTTCTGCAACCGTATCTTACGGCAGAAAAGAGCTTTTGGATATCAGGACAGCGATCACTCACCTCGGATGAGACAAAGATGTTTTCTTCAACAAGCAGGACACACAGGACATTCTCCTAACACCCGACAAGGCCATCATCCCAGTTATTGGTAAGAGAAAGAGACGCAGGTACAGAGGACACAGAGCGGGGTGCCTCGTGAGGATCTGCAGAAGGCGAGAGGGAAAGCTGCCGTTACCGTCAATATTACTCGCCAACGTGCAATCAATAAATTAGACAAGGTACGATCACGAATATCCTACCAACGGGACATTAAAAACTGTAATATCCTATGTTTCACGGAATCGTGGCTGAATGACGACATGGATATTCAGCTAGCGGGATATACACTGCACCAGCAAGATAGAACGGCACACTCCGGTAAGACGAGAGGGGGGCGCAGTCTGTGCATATTTGTAAACAACAGGTGGTGCACGAAATCTAAGGAAGTCTCTAGATTTTGCTCGCCTGAAGTAGAGTATATTGTGATAAATTGCAGGCCACACTACTTGTCTATAGAGTTTTCAGCTATACTTTTCGTGGCTGTTTATTTACCACCACAGACAGATGCTGGCACTAAGACCGCACTCAGTCAGCTGTATAAGGAAATAAGCAAACAGGAAACCACTCACCCAGAGGCGGCGCTCCTACTGGCCAGAGACTTTAATGCAGGGAAACTTAAATCAGTTCTACCTAATTTCTATCAACATGTTAAATGTGCAACCAGAGGGGAAAATTCTAGATCACCTATACTCCACACAGAAACACGTACAAAGCTCTCCCTCGCCCTCCATTTGGTAAATCCGACCACAACTCTATCCTTCTGATTCCTGCTTACAAGCAAAAATTAAAGCAGGAAGCACCAGTGACTCGGTCAATAAAAAAGTGGTCAGATGAAGCAGATGCTTAACTACAGGACTGTTTTGCTATCACAGACTGGAACATGTTCCGGGATTCTTCCAATGGCATTGAGGAGTACACCACATCAGTCACTGGCTTTATCAATAAGTGCATCGAGGACGTCATCCCCACAGTGACTGTACGTACATACCCCAACCAGAAGCCATGGATTACAGGCAACATTCGCACTGAGCTAAAGGGTAGAGCTGCCGCTTTCAATGTGCGGGACTCTAACCTGGAAGCTTATAAGAAATCCTGCTATGCCCTGCAACGAACCATCAAACAGGCAAAGTGTCAATACAGGGCTAAGATTGAATCATACTACACCGGCTCCGACGCTCGTCGGATGTGGCAGGGCTTGCAAACTTTTACAGACTACAAAGGGAAGCACAGCCGCGAGCTACCCAGTGACACGAGCCTACCAGACAAGCTAAATCACTTCTATGCTCACTTCGAGGCAAGCAACACTAAGGCATGCATGAGAGCATCAGCTTTTCTGGACGACTGTGTGATCACGCTCTCCGTAGCCGACGTGAGTAAGACCTTTAAACAGGCTAACATTCACAAGGCTGATGGGCCAGACGGATTACCAGGACGTGTGCTCCGGGCATGTGCTGACCGACTGACAGTTGACATTTTCAACATGTCCCTGATTGAGTCTGTAATACCAACATGTTTCAAGCAGACCACCATAGTCCCTGTGCCCAAGAACACAAAGGCAACCTGCCTAAATAACTTCAGACCCGTGGCGCTCACGTCCATAGCCATGAAGTGCTTTGAAATGCTGGTAATGGCTCACATCAACAACATTATCCCAGAAACACTAGACCCACTCCAATTTGCATACCACCCAAACAGATCCACAGATGATGCAATCTCTATTGCACTCCACACTGCCCTTTCCCACCTGGACAAAAGGAACACCTATGTGAGATTGCTATTCATTGACTACAGCTCAGCGTTCAACACCATAGTGCCCTCAAAGCTCATCACTAAGCTAAGGATCCTGGGACTAAACACCTCCCTCTGCAACTGGATCCAGGACTTCCTGACGGGCCGCCCCCAGGTGGTGAGGGTAGGTAGCAACACATCCGCCACGCTGATCCTCAACACTGGAGCACCCCAGGGGTGCATGCTCAGTCCCCTCCTGTATTCCCTGTTCACCCACGACTGCATGGCCAGGCACGACTCCAACACCACCACTAAGTTTGCAGACGACACAACAGTGGTAGGCCTAATCACCAATAACAACGAGACAGCCTATATGGAGGAGGTCAGAGACCTGGCCGGGTGGTGCCAGAATAACAACCTATCCCTTCACGTAACCAAGACTGAGGAGATGATTGTGGACTACAGGAAAAGGAGGACCGAGCACACCCCCATTCTCATCGATGGGGCTGTAGTGGAGCAGGTTGAGAGCTTCAAGTTCCTTTGTGTCCACATCACCAACAAACTAGAATGGTCCAAACACACCAAGACAGTCGTGAAGAGGGCACGACAAAGCATATTCCCCCTCAGGAAACTAAAAGGTTTGGCATGGGTCCTCAGATCCTCAAAAGGTTCTACAGCTGCAACATCGAGAGCATCCTGACTGTTTGCATCACTGCCTGGTACAGCAATTGCTCGGCCTCCGACCGCAAGGCACTACAGAGGGTAGTCAGTCATAGACTGTTCTGTCTACTACCGCATGGCAAACGATACCGGAGTGCCAAGTCTAGGACAAAAAGGCTTCTCAACAGTTTTTACCCCCAAGCCATAAGACTCCTGAACAGGTAATCAAATGGCTACCCGGACTATTTGCATTGTGTGCCCCCCCCCAACCCCTCTTTTACGCTGCTGCTACTCTCTGTTTATTATATATGCATAGTCACTTTAACTATACATTCATGTACATACTACCTCAATTGGCCCGACCAACCAGTGCTACCGCACATTGGCTAACCGGACTATCTGCATTGTGTCCCACCACCCTCCAACCCATCTTTTACGCTACTGCTGCTCATCATATATGCATAGTCACTTTAACCATATCTACTTGTACATACTACCTCAATCAGCCCGACTAACTGGTGTCTGTATGTAGCCTCGCTACTTTGATAGCCTCGCTACTGTATATAGCCTCGCTACTGTTATTTTTCACTGTCTTTTTACTTTTTATTTCTTAACTTACCTATTATTCACCTAATACCTTTTTGCACTATTGGTTAGAGCCTGTAAGTAAGCACCTGTTGTATTTGGCGCACATGACAAATAAACCTTTATTTGATTTGTAGGCTTGTTCATTTAGCTGAAATGATATGCTTATAAGTCCTGTGCCATTATTTTTCTATGATTTTATAGTAAGAAAATATAATTGAACTTAGCTGAATAAAATAGAAAGGATATTTTTCCCATTACAGAGCGAGTGAGCATTTGAAGTGGCTATGTTGAGCGTAAAAGGGATAATTTGAAACAGGTTATATAGGCTAGATTTAGAGTTATTTGGCAGCTTTAGTTGTGAAAGATACAAGAATGTCTTCGAAATCAAAACATAGGGGTGCATTGTCAGTTTGAAGACTAGAATCTGGTGTAGATCTGATGCACAATACACACAGTTGTCTTGATGTTCTGTCTGGTGACCTAGTTTAGGGACTTTTCCTGATGCCTATCTATTGACATATACTGACTGTACTTGACCTTATCTCTCCCCCCAGGCCTCAGCTACTGGTGCTACTGAAGCTGGATTCAGACCTGGGGGTGAAACACCCTCGTCTGCTGTCCTTCACCACCCAGCTGAAGGCAGGGAAAGGCCTGACCATCGTCAGCTCTGTGCTGGAGGGCACCTACATGACCCTGGGGGCCGAGGCCAAGAGCGCAGAGCAGGTGAGACTGAGACACTCATATCACATGATCATGGCGGCAGGGAATTCGTATCCATTGTTGGGATTTGTTACTTGGGAAAGTAATATATTACATATTACTCATTACTTTCAAAGTAACGCGCTACTTTATGAAAATGCCTTTGTGCAGAGTAACGCATTATATAACTTTTGCGTTACTTTCTTTCACAAACACCCTCAAATGAATCTTGGCAAAGAGACAAGTTGGTCATCCTTCAATTTAATAATGTAGAAGAGGATACAATACTAATGATATGACAGACACAAAATCCTATTTTTTTATTCTTTAAAACTAGAATAGCCGGGCCTCGACAAATTCGAATTTACCAATGCTGCAGGCGTCTATTTTAACAGTCCATTTAATATACACCATCACAAAGAAATGTATTATTTTTTCCATTTTTTTTTTAAATTTTTTATCTTTTCTACGTAGTGAAGACATCAAAACTATGAAATAACACATATGGAATCATGTACTAACCAAAAACGTTGAGCGTGAAAAACCCAGCAATGTTGCAGTTCTTGAAACACTCAAACTACTACCGTACTCCGTTCAAAGGCAATTCATTATTTGGCTTACCCATTCACTCTCTGAATGGCACACACACAATCCATGTCTGCATTTTTTCAAGACTTAAAAATCCTTCTTTAACCTGTCTCCTCCTTCATCTATACTGATTGACGTGGATTTAACAAGTGACATCAATAAGGGTCATGGCTTTCACCTGGTCAGTCTATGTCATGGAAAGAGCAGGTGTTCTTAATGTTTTATATACTCAGTGTACATGTAAACACTGCTGAAAAGGTAACTGGTAGCAGCAATATATAAATACTTATGGTAATATACTACTGGTATATATTAATGTGTATGTATAAACATGTAAACAGTAGTAATAGTGACCAGTAGCAGGATAAATACTAATGGTAATGGTAATCAATAATCAATGTACAGCAGTGTAATGGAGTAATACATCAGTGGAGACCTGTGGATGGGCATAGAGTCAGTGTGAATAGTCTGTGGGAGAGGGAGAGCAGTAGTTGTTAGCCATTTAACAGTCTTATGGCCGGCCAGGGGATGGAAGCTGTTTAGGAGTCTGTTGGTCTGAGCCTTGATGCACCGGTACCGCCTGCCGGATGTGAGCATGGAGAACAGTCCATCTCTCGGGTGGCTGGAGTCTTCGTCAAAGCACGATTTTGGCAAGCACTCTACAAGTGCTAGTATATGCATTATTATCCCAGACTCTAAAAGGCTTACTCCTTTGCTTTCACCTCATTGAGGAGTATGGAATTCTCAATTCATGATCTCGGAACAGAAAGCTCTGCCACCTGCTGGCAGGTCGGAGGGGTGCACTGAAATATCATAGAGGCAAGCTGTTAGAGATGAGTACTGGTGAAGTATCATTGTGATCCATGTAGATTTTATGTTTTTTACCTGCTGCAAAGCCAATTGCCCTCTTGGACAAAAAGTTACAACTTTATACATAATTACATAATTCTCTGTGCACCTCACTCTCTGTCCTCCTCACTCTCTGTCCTCTTCCTCATCCCAGATTACAGTCTGATGAAAGCTGCATTTCAGTCTTTTGCTCTGTCATGCTACCCTCCGGCCAAGTGCAATGATAAATTCTGACTAGTCTAATTCAAGCACAAAGAGGTCAATAAAACCCTGTCCGACATCAAACTCCACTGGCTCTGTAAAGATTCCTGCAGTCAGCTGTATAGATGTTTCCCATTATTAGCCACACATGTTGGAACATTATTTTGGTCACTCACTCTTGACTTAATGTCCAAGTTTAGAAAGCATTCATTAAGACTTACATCCCATGGGTGATTTTCCTTCATACTTTCTGCATAGTACAATGGCAAGAAAAAGTATGTGAACCCTTTGGAATTACCTGGATTTGATCAAATTTGATCTGATTTTCATCTCAGTCACAACAATAGACACACATAGTGTGCTTAAACTAATAACACACAAATTATTGTATTTTTCTTGTCTATATTGAATATATAATTTAAACATTTACTGTGTAGGTTGGGGAAAGTATCTGAACCCCTAGGCTAATGACTTCTCCAAAAGCTAATTGGAGTCAGGAGTCAGCTAACCAATGAGACGAGATTGGAGATGTTGGTTAAAGCTGTCTTGCCTTGTAAAAAAGCACTCACAAGAAGCATTGCCTGATGTGAACCATGCCTCGAACAAAAGAGATCTCAGAAGACCTAAGATTAAGAATTGTTGACTTGCATAAAGCTGGAAAGGGTTATAAAAGTTTCTCTAAAAGCCTTGATGTTCATCAGTCCGCGGTAAGACAAATTGTCTATAAATGGAGGAAAAGTTCAGCACTGTTGCTACTCTCCCTAGGGTGGCCGTTCTGCAAAGATGACTGCTAGAGCACAGCGCAGAATGCTCAATGAGGTTAAGAAGAATCAGCTAAAGACTTACAGAAATCTCTGGAACATGCTAACATCTCTGTTGACGAGTCAACGATACGTAAAACACTAAACAAGAATGGTGTTCATGGGAGGATACCATGGAAGAAGCCACTGCTGTCCAAAATAAAACATTGCTGCACGTCTTAAGTTTGCAAAACTGCACCTGGATGTTCCACAGTGCTACTGGCAAAATATTCTGTGGACAGATGAAACTACAGTCGAGTTGATTGGAAGGAACACACAACACTATGTGTGGAGAAAAAAAGGCACAGCACACCAACATCAAAACCTCAACCCAACTGTATAGTGCAGGGAGCATCATGGTTTGGGGCTGCTTTGCTGCCTCAGGGCCTGAACAGCTTGCTATCATCGACGGAAAAATGAAATCCCAAGTTTATCAGGAGAATGTTAGGCTATCTGTCCGCCAATTGAAGCTCAACAGAAGTTGGGTGATGCAACAGGACAACGACCCAAAACACAGAAGTAAATCTTCAACAGAAGAAAATACGCCTTCTGGAGAGTCCTGACCTCAACCCGATTTTGAGATGCTGTGGCATGACCTCAATAGAGCAGTTCGCACCAGACATCCCAAGAATATTGCTGAACTGAAACAGTTTTGTAAAGAGGAATGGTCCAAAATCCTCCTGACCGTTGTGCAGGTCTGATCCGCAATACAGAAAACGTTTGGTTGAGGTTATTGCTTCCAAAGTAGGGTCAACCAGTTATTAAATCCAAGGGTTCACATACTTTTTTCACCCTACACTGTGAATGTTTACAGTGTGTTCAATAAAGACATGAAAACGTGTAATTGTTTGTGTGTTATTAGTTTAAGCAGAGTGTGTTTGTCTATTGTTGTGACCTAGATAAAGATCAGATCATTTTATGACCAATTTATGCAGAAATCCAGGTATTTCCAAAGGGGTTCACTTACTTTTTTCTTTTCTTTTTTTCTTGCCACTGTATTCTTGCATCATGTTTCATCCACTATCGGTATTTTGCAAGTGTATTTATGGGGAACTGTATTTATTTTCACTTTCCCATCAATTCATCCTCTTCTTCACTCTTTCATTATATTTTCTCCTGATGTTTTTTTGTCTTTTCTTGGTGCAGAACGTTAAGTCGGCCATGCACGTGGAGCGTACCAAAGGTTTCTGCCACGTGGTGGTGTCCTCTAACCTGCGGGATGGTTTCTCCCACCTGATCCAGTCGGCAGGGCTGGGGGGCATGAAACACAACGCCGTTCTCATGGCCTGGCCTGGGGGCTGGAAACAGGCTGAGGACTCCTACGCCTGGAAGAACTTCATTGGTACACACACCATACTCTAGTATCCTCCACAGTACACACCATCGTTTGCTATACTAGTCTACAGTAGATTTAAGTAGAATCAAGTATGTCATACTAAGTAGCCTCTTGTGACGACATCCACATATATTTGAAAAATTAAGCTAGCTTAGCTACCTATTGAGATTTGGTTTTAGGTTCTGAGAACATTTTTGTATGTTTATGGGCAGGGTTAAGAGTTTTTCCTGACCAAATGACCTGACCAAAATCAGTCAAAACTGTGGGGCCTAATTATGTGGGTTTCTTGCACTGATAACAATACAAGCAGTACAGTAAATATCCTCCTTATCCCACAGAGACGGTGAGAGAGACTACGTCAGCCCATCAGGCCCTGCTGGTTGCTAAGAACATTGACAAGTTCCCCTGCAACCAGGACCGTCTGGGGGAGGGCACCATAGACGTGTGGTGGATTGTTCATGATGGAGGTCTTCTCATGCTTCTGCCTTTCTTACTGCGCCAACACAAGGTATTGTGGCATTGGCACCATATGCCTTTGGGTACTGTATACTGTTGCTTTGTAAAAAAAAAAATAATAATAAAAAAAAAAAAAAAAAAAAAAATGAACAAGAAAAAAATATAAACACACTACATTCTAATGGTGGCCAGATAAAAAAAATAAGTTAATTGCAATGGGCCATTAAACAATTTCCACAACTGATATTGGACTGAAGCACTATAGCATTTAGAACAGTTTCATAGACGCGCATAGTTTCTTTCCCTTTTTTCTACCTCTCTGTTCCTTGTCCGTCCCAGGTGTGGAGGAAGTGTAAGATGCGTATCTTCACAGTGGCTCAGATGGATGACAACAGTATTCAGATGAAGAAGGACCTGCAGATGTTCCTGTATCACCTCCGTCTCAACGCTGTAGTGGAGGTGGTGGAGATGGTAAGCAGCTGCACTCACACTTAATCATACCTGCTATTGTATTAATAAGAAACCATTTGTCAAGGGTTTTGCCCCTTTTTTTGTTGTTGCCAGTTTCTTTGTATTTCTGTCCTCAGCACGATAGTGACATTGCAGCCTTCACCTATGAGAAGACCCTGGTGATGGAGCAGCGCTCTCAGATGCTGAAACAGATGCAGCTGTCCAGAACCGAGCGAGAGAGAGAGGTAATGTGATGCTCAACTCTGTCAGGTTCTGTTTAACCCACAGGAGGCTGGTGGCACCTTAGTTTGGGAGAACGGATTCATAGTAGTGGCTGGAATGGAATCTATGGAATGGTATCAAACTCATCCTGTGTTTCCATGTGTTTGATACCATTCCATTTACTCCATTCCATCCATTATTATGAGCCGTCCTCCCCTCAGCAGCCTCCTGTGGTGTAACCAAGTGATTCAATAGTGGACAACAAAAAGGAAACGCCGCACACTGCTGCTCACGCTCCCAGGTGATTTTATATGGAACAACATTTCAACCCTTCATCAGGCATCCATATCCAGGTGGGGGTGGAAGGTCCTATATGTAGGGGCAGTACTCAGTGACATCACATAATGAAACGGGAGGTCAAATGAAATAACATTGGTTCACAATGTTAACATTCAATGTATCAAAATATATGATCAAACACAAGAAATGTGATCAGTATTTACAGCAACATATATATATATATATATATATATATATATATATATATATATATATATTAATTCAATTAGGATAAGAAACACAATATGTACATTTTGAAACTATAAAGGGTTTAAGTCAAATCATTGTTGTAAATAAAATCACCTGGGAGCATGAGCAGCAGTGTGCAGCGTTTTCCTTTTTATTTTCCATGAGTTTGCCTACAACTCCAGCACCTGCAGAAAATATCTGGATGTGTGTATGTTCTTCAGCTTTTGTACAATAGTGTATAAAACCTAATTACATTGACAAGCAAACACATGGTCACTGCTTTGAATGTTGACTGTAGGCCTATGCACAGTGTTCAAATCAAAGACGGGGACAAAGGTTGCACTTCACACACGGGATAGATTATATTTGTGTTCCTTCCTGTTACAGTAGTTCTTAACTTCCTTGTTGTTTGTGGCTCGTAATATGGACCGACTGTTGTGACATTTTGGCCTGTCCTGATTTCCTGCTGCTGTGTTGGATGTTCTGGGCTCGCATCGGGTTGGGCTTCAGATTCAGAGCATCACAGACGAGTCACGTAACTCCATCGAGAAGAAGAAGTCATCCATGGTGGAGACACTACAGGCCTCAAACACACTACAGGTCCCAAGTCTGTCCATATCCATGGACATACGGGAGGATGAGGAGGTAGCCCAGCAGCCATGTGATGTGTCTGCCTCAGAACCATCCCATAAACATCCCATAAGCATCTCCCTTCCCTCTCCACCCTCTAGCCCATCCTCATACCTGTATCTGACATGGACAGAGCCATAGCTATTAAGTATTTTTTTTAAATACCTGTGATTTGTCAATTCTTGAGGAAATCTTAAGGAATGACTAAGGTGTTCCAGTAAAAGCGTACCCCAATACTGTATGCGTTTCTGGAATCAGCGCCCTGAAGCATTTCTCTGAATGAATATGGCTGTGGCAAAAGAATGAAAGAGAACTGAATTATAGGATTTCTATGGCTGTGGTCCTCTTGTGTCCTTGTCACCCTACTCCTGCATCCACTTACCTGAGAGTTATTGGCTCAGTAACTTTGTAGCAAGTATTACACTTAGATATTTTTACAACGATCTTCTTAGAACCAAAAACTTAGAACGTTCTTGGTACGCTGGCAAAACCGCCAACCCCAAACTTTCAACTTGGATTAGAAATGTAATCCCATTTTTCCTAATCGTTTCCATCATTTCCATTTTTCAACTTCACTTCGATTTATTTGTAGTATGTTTTATTATTGTTTGCTGTAGTACACTTTATTTTGTTTCTATGTCATGCATTGTTTTTATGGAGCTTTGTTATTTTAACGTTGAAGCATTGAAATGTCCAGTAATATTTCATGCCTTTTCCATGGAGTAGACAGATGAACGAATGCAACCATGAGAATGTCATCCATAATCCATTTTGGATCTATTGCTTGGATTAACATTATCATTCTTGCCGATAATGCAAAACATAAGGATAGTCTCCATTCTACAGTTGTGCCAGCCTCCTGATCCTATCTGACAGGAGGCACCGCTTTGTTTAGCATCCTGCCTGGGTCTGTAGTGACACAAGTGTTATCCCCCAGTCTCAGCTCATCACTAAACTGGGCACTAAGTCCCACGCCAACCTCAGTGACACAGCTACCGTCACGCCCGACCACCATGTCCACATGACCTGGACCAAAGACAAGCTGATCGCCGAGAGGAACCGTAAACGCGGTGAGCCGAACGTGGGCGTGAAGGACCTCTTCAATATGAAACCGTAAGTATCTCCCCTAGAGGCCCAAGGCTCACACTGCAGTACACTGTCAGACATACCACTTTCACACTACTGAGCCGAACTGAGTCTTGCTGTTCTGTACTGGCCTGGTTATGGTAGTGTGAAAATGGTATTAGCACTGCCAACAGAAACTACTCAATCCATAGATGCACCTGTCTAGTGCACATATAGAATAATGGTTACAATAGCTACAGTACTGTTACATACTTAAAATATCTAGACATAGTATGATGTACCTTGACTTGAACTATACTCTGTTCTCAGGATGTTCAGACTAGTCTGTACTCTATCATTGATGCCCTGTTCTCCCTATTTGTGTCTAAAATGTGTGATTAACCATGGTGAGATGTGTATATTATAAACATACCTAAGTCGTTCTATGTTTTGTTTCTTCTCTTCTAGAGAGTGGGAGAGTCTGTAAGTCAAGTTTCCCTTAGTCTTAAGTATCTGTGTGTGATCCTTTTTCCCCCTCATGTCGTGACCTTATAGTTTTTCTTAGAGCAACGAGGGGTGTGTGGTGTCTTTCTTCACTTCTCTCCTCCTCTTCTAACAGCATGTATAGTACTCTCTCAGTTAATTTACGTGGAAAAGATAACATTCACTCAGCATGTGTGACCTTGCCTAACTTGCTTAGACTATTTTATATATGCTTATAATGGTAAGCATATATACAGTACCAGTCAAAAGTTTGGACACACCTACTCATTCAAAGGTTTCTTTATTTTTACTATTTTCTACATTGTAGAATAATAGTGAAGACATGAAAACTATGAAATAACACATATGGAATCATGTAGTAACCAAACAAATCTAAATATATTTTATATTTGAGATTCTTCAAAGTAGCCACCCCTTGCCTTGATGACAGCTTTGCACACTCTTGGCATTCTCTCAGCCAGATTCATGAGGAATGCTTTTCTAACTGTCTTGAAGGAGTTCCCACATATGCAGAGCGCTTGTTGGCTGCTTTTCCTTCACTCTGCGGTCCAACTCATCCCAAACCATCTCAATTGGGATGAGGTTGGGTGATTGTGGAGGCCAGGTCATCTGATGCAGCACTCCATCCCTCTCCTTCTTGGTCAAATACCCCTTACACAGCCTGGAGGTGTGTTTTGGGTCATTCTCCTATTGAAAAACAAATGATAGTCCCACTGAGCGCAAACCAGATGGGATGGCGTATTGCTGCAGAATGCTGTGGTAGCCATGCAGGTTAAGTCTGCCTTGAATTCTAAATAAATAACTGACGGACCAGCAATGCACCATCACACCTCCTCCTCCATGCTTCACGGTGGGAACCATACATGCAGAGATTATCCATTCACCTACTCAGCGTCTCACAAAGACACGGCAGTTGGAACCAAAAATCTCAAATCTTGACTCATCAGACCAAAGGACAGATTTCCACCAGTCTAATGTCCATTGCTTGTGTTTCTCTGCCCAAGCAAGTCTCTTCTTTTTATTGGTGTCCTTTAGTAGTGGTTTCTTTGCAGCAATTTGACCATGAAGCCTGATTTATGCAGTCTCCTCTAAACAGTTGATGTTGAGATGTGTCTGTTACTTGAACTCTGTGAAGCATTTATTTGGGCTGCAATCTGAGGTGCATGTAACTCTAATGAACTTATCCCCAGCAGCAGAGGTAACTCTGGGTCTTCCTTTCCTGTGGCGGTCCTTATGAGAGCCAGTTTCATAATAGTGCTTGATGGTTTTTGCGACTGCGCTTGAAGAAACTTTAAAAGTTATTGACATTTTCCAGATTGACTGACCTCCATGTCTTAATGTAATGATGGACTGTAATTTCTCTTTGCTTATTTGAGCTGTTCTTGCCATAATATGGACTTGGTCTTTCACAAAAATAGGGCTATCCTCTGTATACCCACCCCTACCTTGTCACAACACAACTGATTGGCTCAAACACATTAAGAAGGAAAGAAATTCCACAAAGGGACTTTTTACAAGGCACATCTGATAATTGAAATGCATTCCAGGTGACTACCTCATGAAGCTGGTTGAGAGAATGCCAAGAGTGTGAAAAGCTGTCATCAAGACAAAGGGGTGGCTACTTTTTTTGAATTGTTTAACACTTTTTTTGGGTACATGATTCCGTATGTGTTATTTCATAGTTTTGATGTCTTCACTATTATTATACAATGTAGAAAATAGTACAAATAAAGTAAAACCCATTGAATGAGTAGGTGTGTCAGCTTTTGACTGGTACTAAAAATACAGTTGAAGTCGGAAGTTTACATACACTTAGGTTGGAGTCATTAAAACTCGTTTTTCAACCACTCCACAAATTTCTTGTTAACTAACTATAGTTTTGGCAAGTCGGTTAGGACATCTACTTGGTGCATGACACAAGTAATTTTTCTAACAATTGTTTACAGACAGATAATAACTTATAATTCATTGTATCACAATTCCAGTGGGTCAGAAGTTTACATACACTAAGTTCACTGTGCCTTTAAACAGCTTGGAAAATTCCAGAAAATTGTGTCATGGCTTTAGAAGCTTCTGATGGGCTAATTGACATCATTTGAGTAAATTGGAGGTGTACCTGTGGATGTATTTCAAGGCCTACCTTCAAACTCAGTGCCTCCTTGCATGACATCATGGGAAAATCAAAAGAAATCACCCAAGACCTCAGAAAATAAATTGTAGAGCTCCATAAGTCTGGTTCATCCTTGGGAGCAGTTTCCAAATACCTGAAGGTACCACGTTCATCTGTACAAACAATAATACGCAAGTATAAACACCATGGGACCAGCCGTCATACCGCTCAGGAAGAAGACGCGTTCTGTCTCCTAGAGATGAATATACACTGCTCAAAAAAATAAAGGGAACACTTAAACAACACAATGTAACTCCAAGTCAATCACACTTCTGTGAAATCAAACTGTCCACTTAGGAAGCAACACTGATTGACAATAAATTTCACATGCTGTTGTGCAAATGGAATAGACAAAAGGTGGAAATTATAGGCAATTAGCAAGACACCCCCAATAAAGGAGTGGTTCTGCAGGTGGTGACCACAGACCACTTCTCAGTTCCTATGCTTCCTGGCTGATGTTTTGGTCACTTTTGAATGCTGGCGGTGCTTTCACTCTAGTGGTAGCATGAAACGGAGTCTACAACCCACACAAGTGGCTCAGGTAGTGCAGCTCATCCAGGATGGCACATCAATGCGAGCTGTGGCAAGAAGGTTTGCTGTGTCTGTCAGCGTAGTGTCCAGAGCATGGAGGCGCTACCAGGAGACAGGCCAGTACATCAGGAGACGTGGAGGAGGCCGTAGGAGGGCAACAACCCAGCAGCAGGACCGCTACCTCCGCCTTTGTGCAAGGAGGAGCACTGCCAGAGCCCTGCAAAATGACCTCGAGCAGGCCACAAATGTGCATGTGTCAGCATATGGTCTCACAAGGGGTCTGAGGATCTCATCTCGGTACCTAATGGCAGTCAGGCTACCTCTGGCGAGCACATGGAGGGCTGTGCGGCCCCACAAAGAAATGCCACCCCACACCATGACTGACCCACCGCCAAACCGGTCATGCCGGAGGATGTTGCAGGCAGCAGAACGTTCTCCACGGCGTCTCCAGACTCTGTCACGTCTGTCACATGTGCTCAGTGTGAACCTGCTTTCATCTGTGAAGAGCACAGGGCGCCAGTGGCGAATTTGCCAATCTTGGTGTTCTCTGGCAAATGCCAAACGTCCTGCACGGTGTTGGGCTGTAAGCACAACCCCCACCTGTGGACGTCGGGCCCTCATACCACCCTCATGGAGTCTGTTTCTGACCGTTTGAGCAGACACATGCACATTTGTGGCCTGCTGGAGGTCATTTTGCAGGGCTCTGGCAGTGCTCCTCCTTGCACAAAGGCGGAGGTAGCGGTCCTGCTGCTGGGTTGTTGCCCTCCTACGGCTTCCTCCACGTCTCCTGATGTACTGGCCTGTCTCCTGGTAGCGCCTCCATGCTCTGGACACTACGCTGACAGACACAGCAAACCTTCTTGCCACAGCACGCATTGATGTGCCATCCTGGATGAGCTGCACTACCTGAGCCACTTGTGTGGGTTGTAGACTCCGTTTCATGCTACCACGAGTGAAAGCACCGCCAGCATTCAAAAGTGACCAAAACATCAGCCAGGAAGCATAGGAACTGAGAAGTGGTCTGTGGTCACCACCTGCAGAACCACTCCTTTATTGGGGGTGTCTTGCTAATTGCCTATAATTTCCACCTTTTGTCTATTCCATTTGCACAACAGCATGTGAAATGTATTGTCAATTAGTGTTGCTTCCTAAGTGGACAGTTTGATTTCACAGAAGTGTGATTGACTTGGAGTTACATTGTGTTGTTTAAGTGTTCCCTTTATTTTTTTGAGCAGTGTACTTTGGTGCGAAAAGTGCAAATCAATTCCAGAACAACCGCAAAGGACCTAGTGAAGATGCTAGAGGAAACCGGTACAAAAGTATCTATATCCACAGTAAAACGAGTCCTATATCGACATAACCTGAAAGGCCGCTCAGCAAGGAAGAAGCCACTGCTCCAAAACCGCCATAAAAAATCCAGACTACGGTTTGCAACTGCACATGGGGACAATGATCGTACTTTGTCCTCTAGTCTGATGAAACAGAAATAGAACTGTTTGGACATAATGACCATTGTTATGTTTGGAGGAAAAAGGGGGAGGCTTGCAAGCCGAAGAACACCATCCCAACCGTGAAGCACCCATGTGGCAGCATCATGTTGTAGGGGTGCTTTGCTGCAGGAGGGACTGGTGCACTTCACAAAATAGATGGCAGCATGAGGTAGGAAAATGTATGTGGATATATTGAAGCAACATCTCAAGACATCAGTCAGGAAGTTGAAGCTTGGTCGCAAATGGGTCTTCCAAATGGACAATGACCCCAAGCATACTTCCAAAGTTGTGGCAAAATGGCTCAAGGACAACAAAGTCAAGGTATTGTGTGGCCATCACAAAGCCCTGACCTCAATCCTATAGAAAATGTGTGGGCAGAACTGAGAAAGCGTGTGCGAGCAAGGAGGCCTACAAACCTGACTCAGTTACACCAGCTCTGTCAGGAGGAATGGACCAAATTTCACCCAACGTATTGTGGGAAGCTTTGGAAGGCTACCCAAAACGTTTGACCCAAGTTAAACAATTTAAATACTAATTTAGTGTTAGCCATTTCACATCCGTTACACTTACAATCTAGTTAGCGGTGGTGCGCGCTAATAGCCTTTCAATCGTTAACGTCACTTGCTCTGAGACCTCGAAGTAGTGGTTCTCCTTGCTCTGCAAGGGCCGCGGCCTTTGTGGAGCGATGGGTAACGATGCTTCGTGGGTGACTGTTGTTGATGTGTGCAGAGGGTCCATGGTTCGCGCCCGGGTCGGGGCGAGGGGACGGACTAAAGTTAAACTGTTACATAAACTTCTGACCCACTGGGAATGTGATGAAATAAATAAAAGCTGAAATAAATCATTCTCTCTACTATTATTCTGACATTTCATTTTCTTAAAATAAAGTGTTGATCCTAACTGACCTAAGACAGGGAATTTGTACTAGGATTAAATGTCAGGAATTGTGAAAAACTGAGTTTAAATGTATTTGGCTATGGTTTATGTAAACTTCCGACTTCAACTGTATCTAACAAATATGCCTTGATGCTTAGGTAAGTGAGGCGTGATATTATTCTTGTCAAATCAACAATTACTTCTGCCTGCACTATTCCTTAACTAGATTTAGTTAAGCCTACTGTTACATGCAGTATCAACATGACATTACTCCTGATCCATGTTATATCAGTATAATCTATAGTATGGCTATACTGTAGCATGTCTATGGAGACATTTGTTATACATTACTTAGGGTAGCTAATTGGCTTACTGTACATTTTGTGATTACAATTTTGCGATGATACCGTCAAGTCACGTATCATGAATGCTTATGACAGGTGTGCTGTCATGTTTATAATAGAAGCCTGTAGTAGGATATAAGGCATACCATGCATCCCAAATGGCACCCTATTCCTTATATAATGCACTACATTTGACCAGGGCCTATCAGGCTCCAATCAAATGTAGTGCACTATATAGGGAAAAGGGTGCCTTTTGGGACTCAATCCAAGTAGAAGACATATAAGAGTTGTTAGTCTTGAGTTTAACCTGTTATTTTGTAGGAACCAGTCTAACGTGAGGAGGATGCACACCGCGGTCAAGTTGAATGAGGTTGTGGTCAACAAATCCCAGGGAGCTCAGCTGGTGCTGCTGAACATGCCTGGACCGCCCAAAAACAAGGGTGGTGACGAGAATTGTATCCTTTTTTTAAACCACTAATATACTCTGAACTGGATAACGGAGTGTCCACTGTCTGAGTCAGTATCATCTTACAGTAATAAATAGACTGACAGGGACTGAAGCTATAATGATGTACAGTGCTGTGAAAACGTATTTTCTCCCTTTTTATGATTTTCTCTATTTTTGCACATTTTTCACACAATGTTAACAGATCTTCAACCAAAACATAATATTAGATACAGGGAACCTGAGTGAACAAAAAACACAAACATTGGATACCTATTTATTTATTAAACAAAATTGAGCAACACTCAGTTCCCCTGTGTGAAAAAGTATTTATCCCCTTACACTCATTAACTAGTTGTGCCACCTTTAGCTGCAATGACTGCAACCAAACGCTTCCTGTAGATGTTGATCAGTCTCTCAAAAATCTGTGGAGGAATTTTGGTCCACTGTTCCATGCAGAACTGCTTTAACTCAGCGACATTTGTGGCTTCTTCTTTTTTTAACCTTTATTTAACTAGGCAAGTCAGTTAAGAACAAATTCTTATTTTCAATGATGGCCTAGGAACAGTGGGTTAACTGCCTTGTTCAGGGGCAGAAAGACAGATTTATACCTTGTCAGCTCGGGGATTCGATCTTGCAACCTTTCGGTTACTAGTCCAACGCTCTAACCACTAGGCTACCTGCCGCTTTTCAAGCATGAACTGCTCGTTTCAGGTACTGCTACAACATCTCAATTGGATTTTGGTCTGGACTTTGACTAGGCCATTCGACAATGTTATATTTGTTGCTTTTAAGTCATTCTGATGTAGAATTTGTGTGTTTTGGATCATTGTCTTGTTGCATGACCCAGCTGGGCTTCAGCTCACAGACAGATGGCCTGACATTCTCCTGTAGAATTCTCTGATACAAAGCAGAATTCTTGGTTCCTTCAATGATGGCAAGTTGTCCAGGTCCTGAGGCAGCAAAACATCCCCAAACCATCACACTACCACCACCATGCTTGAACGTTGGTATGAGGAGCTTATTGTGGAATGCAGGGTTTTCGCCAGACATAAATAAGGCATACTTTTATGACTGCTGAATACCAACTATCAATCACAGATAATTTATTTTCAGGTAGAGATACCTTGCAAAGCAACTGTTCGCTATCCCTCTCGAGCTCGCATTCTTTTCTATTCTCTCTCCCACACTAACCTAACATAACATGTGTAAAAGAAACGCACACACCGGACAAGTAGAAACGCAATGGATTATGATCATTGCAGTTAATTACCACGTTTTCTGTGCTAAACTACACTTCATGACCAAAAGTATGCTCGTCAAACTTCTCATTCCAAAATCATGGTCATCAATATGGAGTTGGTCCCCCTTTTGCTGCTATAACAGCCTCCACTTTTCTGGGAAGGCTTTCCACTAGATGTTGGAACATTGCTGTGTGTACTTGCTTCCATTCAGCCACAAGAGCATTAGTGAGGTCGGGCACTGATGTTGGGTGATTAGGACTGGCTCACTGTCGGCGTTCCAATTCATCTCAAAGGTGTTTGATGGGGTTGAGGTCAGGGTCTGTGCAGGCCAGCCAAGTTCTTCCGCACCGATCTCGACGAAACCATTTCTGTATAGACCTAGATTTGTGCACAGGGCCATTGTCATGCTGAAACAAAGTTGGAAGCACAGAATCATCTAGAATGTCAGTGTGTGCTGTAGTGTTAAGATTCCCATTTCATGAAGCTCCTGGCGAACAGTTCTTGTGCTGACATTGCTTCCAGAGGCAGTTTGGAACTTGGTAGTGAGTGTTGCAACCGAGGACAGGGGATTTTTTTATTTTATGCGCATACAGCACTCGGCGGTCCCGATCTGTGTGCTTGTGTGGCCTACCACTTCGCGGCTGAGCTGTTGTTGCTCCTACACATTTCCACTTCATAAAAACAGCACTTACAGTTGACCATGGCAGCTCTAGCATTGCAAAAATTTGACATACTGACTTGTTGGACAGGTGGCATCTTATAACAGTGACACTTCGAAAGTCACTGAGCTCTTCAGTAAGGTCATTCTACGGCCAATGTTTGTCTATGGAGATTGCATGGCTGTGCTCGATTTTATACACCTGTCAGCAAAGGGGTGTCCACATACTTTTGTATAGTGTATATAGACATTGGTCAATTAGTTAAAAAATAACCTACATTTCTAGTAATCTCTCAGCACTAGTGTTGCGTAACTTTTCAAATTAAATAAGTATACAAATGTTATTTGTTCACGCAGGTTCCCTTTATTTAATATTTGGTTTTGGTTGAAGATCTGAAAACATTCAGTGTAAAGAATATGCAAATATAGAGAATCCGAAATACATTTTCACGGAAGGCATTGTACATAGGCATGAACTGTTGATGAGGAACTGCTTGAGGCGTCTGCATCTAAATAAAATTCCATACTTTTAGGTTATTGCCCCCATTACTTTTACTTTTGACATTTCAAATCACTGTACCATTAGTACTCTTCCACGTCAGTGTCTATGCGGTTGTTTCTCCTTGACCCCATTGCCTGTAGACATGGAGTTTCTGGAGGTTCTTATGGATGGACTGGACTGTGTGCTGCTGGTACGTGGCGGAGGCAGGGAGGTGATAACAATCTATTCCTAGCGCCAACAGACACGGGCGGGTATGGTGCAGCCTCAGAGAATCCGGCGAGGTCATCCGGACAAATGGCTGGGCCTCAGCCTCCACCACAGTGCCAGGAGAGGAGTGGGTCGCCCCTATACTGTAGTATGGGAGGACAGTAGGGGGCTGCCTCCACACGCGGAGCAGACTAAGCACACACTGCTGCTGACTGGAGGACAACAGTGGGCACTCTGGATAATCTTTCCATTTCTTATTGTCTTCCGTTCAGGTTTTCCATGTCAGTCGTTAGGAATAGGAATTCTTTCAGTAGAACAAAGTGCATTAGTGCAAGTAATGATATTAGGATGGATAGAGATGTCCTCGGATGACATGGCTCAGGACTCTAATGTAGTATGGTCTAGCCTAGCTGACATAGGATGTAGCTTGTAAGTCCAGATAGTAGACGGGTGTTTAAATTCCAGGTTAGGCAGCCTACTGTGGTTGTGCTCTTGAGTGAGCCACTTGCCCTGTAGTGCACTACTTTTGACGAGAGCTCTTATGGGCCCTGGTCAAATGTAATGCACTATATCGGGAATAGGGTGCCATTTGGCAGAACTGGCCTTAGGCATAAGCGGTCGCGTAGGGCCCCACAGCCTCTTGTGAACAAAAAGGGAACTTAGTCGGGTCTCAACTTTCTGTTATACACAAGGTGAAATTAAAAAATTTGGTTGTGCTTCATTATTTCAGTCATAGACCGTCACTCGGTAAACAATGTCAGCCCAAAAAAATGTTACTTATTTTTGTCAATATATATTTTCTTTTAGGGGGTAGATCAGCTTTAATATCGCAGATAGATTGTGGCTTCCAAACTCCCATATATTTTTATATATATTATACAGTACCAGTCAAAAGTTTGGACACGCCTACTCATTCCAGGGTTTTTCTTTATACACTGCTCAAAAAAATAAAGGGAACACTTAAACAACACAATGTAACTCCAAGTCAATCACACTTCTGTGAAATCAAACTGTTTCACATGATGTTGTGCAAATGGAATAGACAAAAGGTGGAAATTATAGGCAATTAGCAAGACACCCCCAATAAAAGAGTGGTTCTGCAGGTGGTGACCACAGACCACTTCTCAGTTCCTATGCTTCCTGGCTGATGTTTTGGTCACTTTTGAATGCTGGCGGTGCTTTCACTAGTGGTAGCATGAGACGGAATCTACAACCCACACAAGTGGCTCAGGTAGTGCAGCTCATCCAGGATGGCACATCAATGCGAGCTGTGGCAAGAAGGTTTGCTGTGTCTGTCAGCGTAGTGTCCAGAGCATGGAGGCGCTACCAGGAGACAGGCCAGTACATCAGGAGACGTGGAGGAGGCCGTAGGAGGGCAACAACCCAGCAGCAGGACCGCTACCTCCGCCTTTGTGCAAGGAGGAGCACTGCCAGAGCCCTGAAAAATGACCTCCAGCAGGCCACAAATGTGCATTGCCTTCAGGTAACCATCCACAAGCTTCCCACAATAGGTTGGGTGAGTTTTGGCCCATTCCTCCTGACAGAGCTGGTGTAACTGAGTCAGGTTTGTAGGCCTCCTTGCTCGCACACGCTTTTTCAGTTCTGCCCACAAATTTTCTATAGGATTGAGGTCAGGGCTTTGTGATGGCCAATCCAATACCTTTGTTGTCCTTAAGCCATTTTGCCACAACTTTGGAAGTATGCTTGGGGTCATTGTCCATTTGGAAGACCCATTTGCGACCAAGCTTCAACTTCCTGACTGATGTCTTGAGATGTTGCTTCAATATATCCACATAATTTCCCTCCCTCATGATGCCATCTATTTTGTGAAGTGCACCAGTCCCTCCTGCAGCAAAGCACCCCCACAACATGATGCTGCCACCTGTGTGCTTCACGGTTGGGATGGTGTTCTTTGACTTGCAAGCCTCCCCCTTTTTCCTCCAAACATAACAATGGTCATTATGGCCAAACTGTTCTATTTTTGTTTCATCAGCCCAGAGGACATTTTTCCAAGAAGTACCATCTTTGTCCCCATGTGCAGTTGCAAACCGTAGTCTGGTTCTTTTATGGTGGTTTTGGAGCAGTGGCTTCTTTCTTGCTGAGCGGCCTTTCAGATTATGTCGATATAGGACTCGTTTTACTGTGGATATAGATACTTTTGTACCGGTTTCCTCCAGCATCTTCACAAGGTCCTTTGCTGTTGTTCTGGGATTGATTTGCACTTTTCGCACCAAAGTACGTTCATCTCTAGGAGACAGAACGCGTCTCCTTCCTGAGCGGTATGATGGCTGCGTGGTCCCATGGTGTTTATACTTGCGTATTATTGTTTGTACAAATGAGCGTGGTACCTTCAGGCGTTTGGAAACTGTTCCCAAGGATGAACCAGACTTATGGAGGTCTACAATTTCTTTTCTGAGGTCTTGGCTGATTTCTTTTGATTTTCCCATGATGTCATGCAAGGGGGTACTGAGTTTGAAGGTAGGCCTTGAAATACATCCACAGGTACACCTCCAATTAACTCAAATGATGTCAATTAGCATATCAGAAGCTTCTAAAGCCATGACATAATTTTCTGGAATTTTCCAAGCTGTTTAAAGGCACAGTGAACTTAGTGTATGTAAACTTCTGACCCACTGGAATTGTGATACAATGAATTATAAGTTATTATCTGTCTGTAAACAATTGTTAGAAAAATTACTTGTGTCATGCACCAAGTAGATGTCCTAACCGACTTGCCAAAACTATTGTTTGTTAACATGAAATTTCTGGGATGGTTGAAAAATGAGTTTTAATGACTCCAACCTAAGTGTATGTAAACTTCTGACTTCAACTGTATGTATGTATGTATGTAATTGTTTTTTTTTATTATTCAGCTAACCTCAATCCCTCACATCTATCTCTGAAGACCATCCAGTTTGATTTCTATTTGCCATATATTTTTAACTGTGCTGTTTCACAAAAGTTATGAACCTATGTACATTTTGCGGACACAGTATATTTTACATGAGTTATCTTGTTATTTTTAGACCCACCCTTCAGCTCCACTCAACCCTTTCCATATATCTCTGAACACCATCCAGTTTCTATTTGCCATATATTTTTCAGCTGTGATGTTTCACAAAAGTTCTGAAATGTTCTATTATTATAGTTTCTACAAATTGTAAATTAAAGATAGACATTTTTGCTAAGAGTATTATTGATCGATTGGCTATGACTTTTCAAATTAGCTAGCAGTGCTATTTGTAGTTAGCTCCAGGTAAATGTTGCAATTCAAGAGCCATCCCTGAACCTGCGACCAAAAACAAGATACATATTGACAGCACCAAAACAAATGATCTAATGATTCTCTTTGCAGCAAAATGTGCAGACCTGGGACGGTTGTATCCCCCCCATATATATAACGTTCTATTGGTTGCAAGATTTTTGTGTAATAATTTTAATTGAAAAAATGTTGAATCCGGAATTGTTTTGTGTATCAGTTCATAAACCATGTGCCATGAAATTGGTACATCAAAAATATCTTCCCGACTACTTTGCAGTCTGTATGGCACAGCTGTCAATTTTTGGGATCTTAAATGAAACTGGTATACTTTTTTATTTATTACAATTTTCTTTAACCAATTTTGATCTTTAATGAAGTTCCTTACTTTCTCCCCTTTCCACATGCCTCTTCCATTTTTGCGGTAATGCTGCAATTAGTTGGTTGTACAGCAGACATTTCCATATATTTTTGTTAGCTGCATGTGACTCCACCAGTCCTATTTATGATATCATTTTTTGTTTTTTTATCAATCAGTATATTTGAGTTTAACCATAATATTTGTTGTCATATTTGTTCTGTCTTTTCTGGTGGATTAAACTGAAATTGCAACCAACTTTCTATGGCTCGTTTTAAAAAATATCGATTTTTTTTCTCTTTGGAGATGATTCTATTTTCAAATAACCGAAAGTTAATCTGAATAAAGGGGAAAAGGCTATTGAACATGGGGTGAGACATTCTTACGAATCTGCTTGAGAACCAGTTTTAAGTATAACTTTTGTATGACTGAAGCCTTTAGTGAGGTCTAATGCTTTAATATTTAATAATTTCTGCCCTCCAAATTCATATGCATTATATAAATAGGCCCGTTTAATTTTTTATCAGGCTTCCCATTCCAAATCAAATTTAATATTTTTTGCTCATATAATTTAAAAAACAAGTCGCAAGTGTAGGAAAGGCCAAACTGGGATATGACTAAAGAGTTAATCAGGGTGATTTTTGCACAAAGACAGGTATTTTCCTTTCCATGGTAGCAAGATCTTATCTATTTTTGCTAACTTTCTATTAAAATTTATTGTAGTGAGAATTTCTTTATTTTGGGGATATGAGTATTGAGTATGTCCACTTCACCGTCAGACCATTTTATGGGTAAACTACACGGTAATGTATACGGTAAAAGTTGTATTTTCTCTACGCCCCATGGCAAGATGTGTAGAATTGTATGAAATTAACTTTAAAACTTACATTTCTCTCCGCCTTCAAGAATAGGTCCACTAAAATGTTTTGTCTGGGAGGTGGGGGGGGGGGGCATCCAAATATCGCTTAGGGCCCCCAAAAGGCTAGGGCCAGCCCTGCCATTTGGGACAGTCTATCATTTAGGTGTTCTACAGAGAATGAATGATACGTACAGGGTGTACAGTATATCCCAGTAACATAGTGTCCATGTCACATTTATCAGCACAGAATGATTTTTAAGTTGGCTAGTGCACTATAGGCCAACTGCTCAGTATGTCATTATTGTTTATTTTTTCAAGTCAGTAAATCAGGTGATGTCTACTTCTGCTCTTAACATATCACAGTGTAATAGGAAACAGTTGAATACCTTATTTAATTGTCTGTGATGCTGTGTATTGTGTTAGAGTCCAACTGTACTTGTACATTTCAATAGAAATGCAGCCATTGTGTGTATTGAGATCCTTAAAGTTTCTGGTATTGATTTATTTAATGTTGTACTCTATCTACACTCTGTTGATAGATTTTGGATGTGAATTCATGTACTGTATTTCCCGGGGTATACTGTAAACTATTCTTTTGTCCCTGATGAGTATTGCAGGTAAACACAGGACTATGGGGTCGACATTGTTGCAACTACATGGTCGTACTCTCCCCTAGTGGTTATGCTGTATCTATATGCGTTATGCTTGTTTGAATCCAATGTTGTGAGGTTACAGTGTGTTTGAGGGAGCCTGAATGTGTCTGCGATCTGCACCATATGCAATTTAGCAAGACATACTGTATGTCTTTTACAATATGAGTTAGCTGAATATGGAAGAACTATAAGAATATGACATGGTGTCTAAATCCATCATTTTAAGATAGATGGTAGATGAATGCAAAGATTGTTTGGCACTATAAAAAAAATGATAATATACATTTGTTTGTGACGGTATTGCATGTTGCTGGCCTATTATATACTGTAATCCACCTCATGGAAATATAGTGGGAGATGCAAACATGTCAGCCGATTCTGCTCGCATGTGTACTAATATGAGCCCTATAGATTCAGATGGTCTATAACGTGCCAAAGATGATATGAATGAATGAATATCAGAATGACCGAGTTCATGAATTTCTATGTAAAGTTATCAGTAGCATATTTAATTTGATAGTATAGCTGGAGTACATATCTCTTAGACTCATTTTAGTTCTCTACATCAACAATCGTTAGCATAGTATTTACCGTTTCCTTTCATGTTCTTAAAGTTAAAGTAGACTCACCCCCCCCCCCCCCCCCCCCCCCCCGACCCTTTTTGTTTAAATGTGTTGAGAAAATGGACTGTTCAAAAAGATTTGACTGATGGGAATTTTTTATTTTAAATTTATGAAAATCCTGAAAGTAAATAAAATGTCTTTACCATTTCATATGTGTGACTCCAGACTAGAGGTTTCATTGAATTTGTAACAGCCTTTATGTGTATAACATGTGTATAATGTATGTAACGTCTGGGGTTATATACTGTAGTTGTACCAAGTTCATATTTTTATTCCTGGTTTGTTTAGCATGGGGCATTGCTTACAATAGAAAAATCGCAAAATATTTGACTGGCAGATCTTGATGTCAATCAGGATAATGTGAAGACCTCCCAATGTGAATAGCTTATACCTGGATACTGCATAGCCTACAGTGAATCCTGATAAATGCAAGGGCTTAGGATTCATGTAACAGTGTGCACTATACTGGATCATTCAGTTATCAGGAGAAATTTAATAGGATGTCATTGAATTGGGACTGGAAAACAGTATTGCACTCAAAGTTTGTACTTTTATCCAACATCCCCTGTATCATACCATCATAACATCATGACATTAATTTGACAAGACTTTCCAACACTCACTTCAATTTGCATACCGCCCCAATAGGTCCACAGACGATGCAGTTGCCATCACACTGCACACTGCCCTGTCCCATCTGGACAAGAGGAATACCTATGTAAGAATGCTTTCATTGACTACAGCTCAGCATTCAACACCATAGTACCCTCCAAGCTCATCATTAAGCTTGTGCCCCTGGCTCTCAACCCAGCCCTGTGCAATTGGGCCCTGGACTTCCTGACATGCTGCCCCCAGGTGGTGAAGGTAGGTAACAACATCTCCACTGATCCTCAACACTGGGGCCTGACAAGGGTGTGTGCTCAGCCCCCTCCTGTACTCCCTGTTCACCCCGCTGCCACCCAGAAGGCAAGGTCAGTACAGGAGCATCAAAGCTGGGACAGAGAGACTGAAAAACATCTATCTCAAGGCCATCAGACTGTTAAACAGCCATCACTAACAGAGAGGCTGCTGCCTACATACAGACTTGAAATCATTGGCCACGTTAATAAATGGATCACTAGTCACTAATAATGCCACTTTAATAATGTTTACATATCTTGCATTACTCATCTCATATGTTTATATCTATTGCATCTTACCTATGCCGCTCGGTCATCGCTCATCCATATATTTATATGTACACTACCGTTCAAAGGTTTGGGGTCATTTAGAAAGAAAAAAATGTGTCCGTTAAAATAACATCAAATTGATCAGAAATACAGTGTAGACATTGCTAATATTGTAAATGACTATTGTAGCTAGAAACGGCTGATTTTTAATTGAATATCTACATAGGCGTACAGAGGCCCATTTATCAGCAACCATCACTCGTGTCTTCCAATGGCACGTTGTGTTAGCCTTTTAAAATGATAAATTTGAATTAGCTAATTGATCTTCTGTGAAGGGAGTAGTACACAGCGTTGTACAGGATCTTCAGTTTCTTGGCAATTTCTCGCATGGAATGGCCTTCATTTCTCAGAACAAGAATAGACTGAAGAGTTTCAAAAGAAAGTTCTTTGTTGCTGGCCATTTTGAGCGTGTAATCGAACCCACAAATGCTGATGCTCCAGATACTCAACTAGTCTGAAGAAGGCCAGTTCTATTGCTTCTTTAATCAGAACAACCATTGCCAGCTGTGCTAACATAATTGCAAAGGGGTTTTCTAATGATCAATTAGCCTTTAAAATGATAAACTTGGATTAGCTAACACAACGTGTCATTGGAACACAGGAGTGATGGTTGCTGATAATGGGCCTCCTTACGCCTATGTAGATATCCCATAGAAGAATCAGCCGTTTCCAGCTACAATATTAATTTACAACATTAACAATGTCTACACTGTATTTCTGATCAATTTGATGTTATTTTAAATGGACAAAAAATGTGCTTTTCTTTCAAAAACAAGGAAACTTCTAGGTGACCCCAAACTTTTGAACGGTAGTGTATATATTTTTATTCCATCCCTTTGTGTATATTAGGTAGTTGTTGTTGAATTGTTAGATTACTTGTTAGATATGACTGCACTGTTGGAACTAGAAGCACAAGCATTTAGCTACACTCACAATAACATCTGCTTACCATGTGTACAGTGTATGTGACCAATAAAATGTGATTTGAACATGTAGCTGTTGAAGCACATCCTATTACATTTCCCATGATGATGTCCTTTTTCTGCTTGGGTGCTTTCCACTGGCAAGGCTTGTTATCATGTGGCTGGGAATCAATGCCTAACAACCTCTGAAACTGTCCCAACAGCCCAGCACAAACAGCTACTGTGTTAAACCAACTATTATTATGTAAGTCCTTCCAGACTAAATGGTCACAGACAAAATGCTAACAAATGTTCTAGAAGGAAGTGTATTGCATCTAACGACATGCATTTCTGTCCAAAGGCACATGAGCATTTAAATCAAGTAAGACATGTTTGATGTTTTTTGTGTTTTCCCAATTAGGACAGTACAGCCACCAATTACTTGTCAGAGAAGCCTTCGCTAAGACTCTCCTCCCTCACAGACCATTCTCGAATATGGGTGTACTGTGAAGCGTGAACAAACCAGACAAATTAGGATTTGGCAGGAACTTCCAGAAAGACTAAGTTCTCCATGGTGTTTTGATTACCTTTATGGGTTGATTATTATTATCACAAGATTTTATGCAATTATTTTACACTTGACCCACTTATAAATGGCATGATGGGGGTGTTATAATACCATTTCAGCCCTCTGCTAACATTATGCCACATTACTATGGGACCTAAATAGCCTTGCACTATGTTTTGTGCTATTTTGTTTTTAGTCTGACTGGGGAAAAGAATCCTCTTTTTGCTCACTGGCTGCTTTTAGCGTCCTTAGAGAAATTATGCTGTGAGAACTAAACTGAACAGACTGATTTAACATTTAGGATACAGAATGGGTTTGATCATAGTCACATTAAAGAGATTTTCCACTGGGCACAGATCGGTTACATCAATGTTGTTCAATGTAATTTGTCAACGCAAATTAGATTTGAAAAAAAGTTAAACGTAAACTGTTGTTTTGAGGGTGAAATTTCAACTACAGGATTATGTCATCATGGTAACAAAATTTCAACAGACAAACAGAACAAAAAAAAGTATGTTGAATTTGTACCTTTAAAACAACCTCCGAGTTTCAACAGTACAGTTGAAGTCGGAAGTTTACATACACTTAGGTTGGAGTCATTAAAACAAATTTTTCAACCACTCCACAAATTTCTTGTTAAGTCGGTTAGGACATCTACTTTGTGCATGACACAAGTAACTTTTCCAACAATTGTTTACAGACAGATTATTTAATTTATAATTCATTGTATCACAATTCCAGTGGGTGAGAAGATTTACATACACTAAGTTGACTGCCTTTAAACAGCTTGCAAAATTCCAGAAAAGGCTGTCATGGCTTTAGAAGCTTCTGATAGGCTAATTGACATCATTTGAGTCAATTGGAGGTGTACCTGTGGATGTATTTCAAGGCCGACATTCAAACTCACTGCCTCTTTGCTTGTCCTCATGGGAAAATCAAAAGAAATCAGCCAAGACCTCAGAAAAGAAATTGTAAACCTCCACAAGGCTGGTTCATCTTTGGGAGCAATTTCCAAACACCAGAAGGTACCACGTTCATCTGTACAAACAATAGTACAGAAGTATAAACACCATGGGACCACGCAGCCGTCATACCGGTCAGGAAGGAGACACGTTCTGTCTCCTAGAGATGAACGTACTTTAGTGAGAAAAGTGCAAATCAATCCCAGAACAACATCAAAGGACCATGAAGATGCTGGAGGAAACCGGTACAAAAGTATCTATATCCACAGTAAAACAAGTCCTATATCGACATAACCTGAAAGGCCGCTCAGCAAGAAAGAAGCCACTGCTCCAAAACCGCCATAAAAAAGCCAGACTACGGTTTGCAACTGCACATGGGGACAAAGATTGTACCTTTTTGGAGAAATATCCTCTGGTCTGATGAAACAGAAATAGAACTGTTTGGCCATAATGACCATCGTTATGATTGGAGGTAAAAGGGGGAGGCTTGCAAGCTGAATAACACCAGCCCAACCGTGAAGCACAGGTGGCAGCATCATGTTGTGGGGGTGCTTTGCTGCAGGAGGGACTGGTGCACTTCACAAAATAGATGGCATCATGAGGGAGGAAATTGTGGATATTGAAGCAACATCTCAAGGCATCAGTTCGGAAGTTGAAGCTTGGTCGCAAATGGGTCTTCCAAATGGACAATCCTCCCAAGCATACTTCCAAAGTTGTGACAAAATGACTTAAGGACAACAAAGTCAAGGTATTGGAGTGGCCATCACAAAGCCCTGACTTCAAACCTATAGAAAATGTGTGGGCAGAACTGAAAAAGCGTGTGCGAGCAAGGAGGCCTACAAACCTGACTCAGTTACACCAGCTCTGTCAGGAGGAATGGGCCAAAACTCCCCCAACTTATTGTGGGAAGCTTGTGGAAGGTTACCTGAAAAGTTTGACCCAAGTTAAACAATTTAAAGGTAATGTTACCAAATACTAATTGAGTGAAGGGAAACTTCTGACCGACTGGGAATGTGATGAAATAAATTAAAGCTGAAATAAATAATTCTCTCTACTATTATTCTGACATTTCACAGTCTTAAAATAAAGTGGTGAACCGAACTGACCTACGACTGGGAATGTTTACTTGGATTAAATGTCATGAATTGTGAAAAACAGAGTTTAAATATATTTGGCTAAGGTGTATGTAAACTTCCGACTACAACTGTACGTACAATGCTGTAAAATACAATACATGATTACAATACAGGTGGACGATGTTTGATTGCCATCCCAATGAGCGTAGAACCCTCCTTTAGGCCATGGATGAGGACTGCAATGATTTCAGTCCAGACCTACTGTATGTCAGACTTAGATTCTCCGTACCGAAAGGTTTTTCCCCAGGTGCATAAATATATTTACTGACATGATGAGACATTATGGACAAATGCTCAAGACAGGCTTGATTCAAACTAGTTCCTGCTAAACATTTTCTTTAATTTCTTTAATTTCATTATATTGTGAAAAATTACTTCAATGATCACACCTTTTGATCACACATGGGATCATTTTGAGTGGGTGAAGAGCGGTTGTAATCTCATTGATCAACGTCTCAACCAAATGCGACCTAGTTATCGCCATCACTTTTCCCACATTTTATGTTACAGCCTTATTTTTAAAATGGATAAAGAATGTCCTCATCAAACTACACACAATGCCTTTAATTACAAAGCGAAAACAGGTTTTTAGAAATATTTCCAAATTTATTCAAAATAACAAACACCTTATTTACATTAGTATTCGGACCCGGCCAAACTGAGCAATCGGGGGAGAAGGGAGGTCAGGGAGGTGACCAAGAACTTGGCCACTGACAGAGCTCCAGAGTTCCTCTGCGGAGATGGCAGAACCTTCCAAATTACAACCATCTCTGCAGCACTCCACCAACCAGTCCTTTATGGTAGAGTGGCCAGACCGCAGCCACTCCTCAGTAAAAAGCACATGACAGCCCGCTTGGAGTTTTCCAAAAAGGCACCTAAATGACTCTCAGACCGTGAGAAACAAGATTCTCTGGTCTGATGTACCGTAATTTCTGGACTATTGAATTTAAAAAAAAAAAGATGTATTTTGTACATAAATAAACCGCACATGTCTATAGGCCGCAGGTGCCTACCGGTACATTGAAACAAATGAACTTTACACAGCCTTTAAACGAAACACGGCTTGTAACAAAAATAAATAGGCTTTTAAACGAAACACGGCTTGTAACAAAAATTTAAAAAAATAGCAGTAAACAGTAGCCTACCAAGAAAGTCATCGGTCACTATCTTCCTCCTCCTGTGCACTGAAACCACTGAAGTCATCTCCTTCGGTGTCGGAGTTGAATAGCCTCAGAATTGCTTCATCCGATGTTGGATCGTTTTCATTGTTGCTCTCGTCACTTTCATCCGGAGGCGAATTCCCCGCTGAGCTCATGCTGCCCTCTTCAACACGCAGCAGTCCAGCCTTTCGAAACCCGTTGATGATAGTGGATTTTTTGACAATGCTCCACGCTGTCAGGACCCACTGGCAGACTTGACCATAAGTTGCTCTTCGCATGCGGCCCGTTTTAGTGAAGGATTTCTCCCCACTTGTCATCCAAGCCTCCCACTGAACACGGAGCGCCACCTTAAATGCACGATTTACACTGATGTCGAGTGGCTGCAAATACTTTGTTGTGCCCCCAGGAATCACAGCTGGAATTGAGTTTGTTCTCTTGATGGCTTCTTTCACAGAATCTGTTATGTGGGCCCTCATGCTGTCCAACACGAGCAATGCCTTGTTCTTGTGAAAGAATCCTCCCGGTCGCTTGCCGTAACACTCCGTATGCCATTCATGCATTAGGCCTTCCGTCATCCATCCTTCCTCTCGGGAATTTTTCTTTTGGCATCGTCATGCGTTTGAAAATCAACATCGGTGGAAGCTTTTCTCCCGATATGCATTTCTCCATGTCTTTGCCATGATGAGGGTGACAAAATGACTACCGTAATCAGAATGATGGGAAGTTTGAGCGCGCTCGATTTACGTCACATTATGTGACGGTGCTCAGTTTTTTGGCGGCATGAATCTTGTGAAAGCGGGAAAAATCCATAAATTAGCCGCGTCATTGTATAAGCCGCGAGGTTCAAAGCGTGGGAAAAAAGTAACGGCTTATAGTCCGGAAATTACGGTAACCAAGATTGAATTCTTTGGCCTGAATGCCAAGTGTCACGTCTGGAGGAAACCTGGCACCATCCCTATGGTGAAGCATGGTGGTGGCAGCAACATGCTGTGGGGATGTGTTTCAGCTGCAGGGACTGGGAGACTTGTCAGGATTGAGGGAAAGATGAACGGAGCAAAGTACAGAGAGATCCTTGATGAAAACCTGCTCCAGAGCTCTCAGAACCTCAGACTGGGGCGAAGGTTCACCTTCCGACAGGACAACGACCCTAAGCACACAGCCAAGACAACGAAGGAGTGTCTTCGGGATAAGTCTCTGAATGTCCTTGAGTGGCCCAGCCAGAGCCCGGACTTGAACCAGATCAAACATCTCTGGAGAGACCTGAAAATAGCTGTGCAGCAACGCTCCCCATCCAACCTGACAGAGCTTTAGAGGATCTGCAGAGAAGAATGGGATAAACTCCCCAAATACAGATGAGCCAAGCTTGTAGCTTCATACCCAAGAAGACTCAAGGCTGTAATTGCTGCCAAAGGTGCTTCAACAAAGTACTGAGTAAAAGGTCTGAATACTTATGTAAATGTGATATTTGTTGTTTCTTTTTTATACATTTGCAAAGATTTCTCTACATACCTGTTTTTGCTTTGTCATTATGGGTTATTGTGTGTTGATTGAGGGGGGAAAAACAACTATTTAATCCCTATTAGAATAAGGCTGTAACGTAACATAATGTGGAAAAGTAAAAGGGTCTTAATACTTTACGAATGCACTGTACATAGTGTACCCGGTGGGTTGTCACCCTCAAAACCGTTACCCAGTTATCAAACTTCTCCACTTTTGTGTGTACTTTGTTATGACTTAGTTTCACTGTTGTTATTTTTTAACATTTAAATCAGGTCACGCTCCCTCCCCAAATCAGTGCTTCATCTCTCTTCTGTTTGATGGTCTGTGACTTAAAGAGAGTAGACTTTGGACGTTTCAGCTCAGTGTCACCCTGGCTGCTCCAGAGATTATGAGCCAGACAGAAGTATAACAGAGTGGGTCCCCTTTTTCTGAATTATACACACCATGTCTATAAGAGGCTGCTTCAGAGGTATGGGGTGGGGGAGGGCTAAGGAAAGTGTTATTTTGTCACTCATTTTATATACGCTTTCCTCCTACTAAGGGAAGTACAGAAGTGCATTTTCCACTGATGCAGTATATAACTGTATATATTAAATACAAACTAGTTTTTCATAAACTGTGATGCTACCAGACATTGAATAAAGTACTGGGGGCTAAAGTAAGTGTGTGTGTGTGTGTGTGTGTGTGTGTGTGTGTGTGTGTGTGTGTGTGTGTGTGTGTGTCAAATCAAATTTTATTGGGCACATACACATGGTTAGCAGATGTTATTACGAGTTTCGCAAAATGCTTGTGCTTCTAGTTCCGACAGTGCAGCAATATCTAACAAGTAATCTAGCAATTCCACAACAGCTACCTAATGCACACAAATCTAAGTAAAGGGATGGAATAAGAATATATACATATAAATATATGGATGGGCCATGCCCGACTGATATAGGCAAGATGCAGTAGATGGTATAAAATACAGTGTATATATATCTGGGATGAGTAGTGCAAGATATGTAAACATCATTATTAAAGTGGCATTAATGAAGTAATCCATTTGTTAGTGTCCAATGATTTCAAGTCTGTATGTAGGCAGAATGTCATGACATTCATCCACTATGCACATTTACCATACATTCAACCTGTCTATTTTCCTTATGCTCAATTAATATCATTGATTATGGTATTGGTATAATGATAATTGCTGACCCATGGCTTGTGAGATCAGCATTACACACACTGTCCTGACATAGCCCTCCTTCTTACCGCTAGCTAACCCAGTCACATCCCACATATGGCATTCCATACAAGTCACATTTTACATGAGTTTCAAGCACTGTGAATAAAAAGGCTGTTCTCTGAGAAAATTCCCTTTTCATTACGTAAGCTGTTACCATAGTTACCAAAGCAATCAATCAACAACCTATAAACAAGCGCCATACAGCATGGGACCTGGCTTGCCATTATGTAAAAGAAATCAAGTCTCACTTCTCAGATTTCCTAGCTCTCTTTCCCAACACATGAGGTTGTAGAAGACAGAGGTTGAGGAGACCGGTGCTGCTCAAAACCTCATGCAGGTATCATGACACAAGTTTTAAAGCCTTATGAGAGGAAAACCCACAGAAATGCAGAGGGTAGTGTTTGTTGTGGTTCCCAAAAATGTATAGTAAGTCTACCTGTTGTTGGGTATAGGCTATGAACAGACGTTTACGATTAAGTTTTCCAATATTTGACATAATTTACACATATTTGTTATTCAATTATTTCCATAGTAACTTGTCTCATGAATCAGAACAATTTCAGTAACACGTGATTTTAAGTTGATTTAACTTTTCCCCAACTCTCATTGAGTCGGAACAAATTTCGGCCCCTCAAAATGTCATTTTCACTAAAACATTTTGGAGCTGCTTAATCTTATTGAGGTTCTCCAGCCAGCTTGATAGATGGATTGCAAAATATATTACTGTCACGTTCCTGACCGGTTTTCTGTTATTTTGTATGTGTTTGACGGTCAGGGCGTGAGTTTGGGTGGGCAGTCTATGTTTTCTGTTTCTATGTTGGTTTAAAGGGTGACCTGATATGGCTCTCAATTAGAGGCAGGTGGTTTTCATTTCCTCTGATTGAGAGCCATATTAAGGTAGGTGTTTTCACATTGATTGTTGTGGGTGGTTGTCTCCTGTGTCTGTGTAAGTGTATGTTACGCCACACGGGACTGTTTTCGGTTTTGTTTGTTCGTTCGTTTTATGTAGTCAGTTTTCCTGTTATTGCGTTCTTCACGTTATATGTAAGTTCGTGTCCAGGTCTGTTGACTGCGTTTGTTATTTTGTAAATTCTCTAGTGTTTCGTGTTCGTCGTGTTTTCTGTTTTGTTTAATAAATAATATGTCGAACTACAACGCTGCAGTTTGGTCGAATCACTACTCCTCCTTTTCGGATGAAGAGGAGGAGGAACGCTGTTACAGAACCACCCACCAATCCAGAACCAAGCAGCATAAGTTCGAGCAGTGGAACACGAAACAGGAATGGACATGGGAGGACGTATTAAACGGCAAGGGTTGCTACACATGGGAGGAGATCCTGGCTGGAAGGGATCGCCTCCCATGGGAACAGCTGGAGGCACTGAGGAGAGCAGAGGCAACCGGACAAGGGAACCAGAGATATGAAGGTACGCGGCTAGCGAGGAAGCCCGAGAAGAAACCCCAAAAATTTCTTGGGGGGGGGGCTAAGAGGTAGTGGGCCAAGGGCAGGTAGGAGACCTGCGCCCACTTCCCAGGCTAACCGTGGAGAGCGGGAGTACGGGCAGACACCGTGTTACGCAGTAGAGCGCACGGTGTCTCCTGTACATGTGCATAGCCCGGTGCGGGTTATTCCACCTCCCCGCACTGGTAGGGCTAGATTGAGCATTGAGCCAAGTGCCATGAAGCCGGCTCTACATATCTGGCCACCAGTACGTCTCCTTGGGCCGGCTTACATGGCACCAGCCTTACGCATGGTGTCCCCGGTTCGCCTACATAGCCCGGTGCGGGTTATTCCACCTCCCCGCACTGGTCGGGCGACGGGGAGCATTCAACCAGGTAAGGTTGGGCAGGCTCAATGCTCAAGGGAGCCAGTACGCCTGCACGGTCCGGTATTTCCGGCGCCACCTCCCCGCCCCAGCCCAGTACCACCAGTGCCTACACCACGCACCAGGCTTCCAGTGCGTTTCCAGAGCCCTGTTCCTCCTCCACGCACTCTCCCTATGGTGCGTGTCTCCAGCCCAGTGCCTCCAGTTCCGGCACCACGCACTAAGCCTCCTGTGCGTCTCCAGAGCCCTGTACGCACTGTTCCTTCTCCCCGTACTCGTCCTGATGTGCGTGCACTCAGCCCGGTGCCACCAGTGCCGGTACCACGCACCAGGCCTATAGTGCGCTTCGAGAGGTCAGTGTGCCCTGTTCCTGCTCCCCGCACTAGCCTTGAAGTGCGTGTCTCCAGTCCGGTGCCTCCAGTTCCGGCACCACGCACCAGGTCTACAGTGCGCCTCAGTCGGCTAGAGTCTGTAGTCTCCCCAGCGCCGTCTGAGCCATCCGTCTCCTCAGCGCCATCTGAGCCATCCGTCTCCCCAGCGCCGTCTGAGCCATCCGTCTCCCCAGCGCCGTCTGAGCCATCCGTCTCCCCAGCGCCGTCTGAGCCATCCGTCTGCCCAGTGCCGTCTGAGCCATCCGTCTGCCCAGTGCCGTCTGAGCCATCCGTCTGTCCCGAGCCATTAGAGCCGCCCGTCTGTCCCGAGCCGTCAGAGCCGTTCGTCAGTCAGGAGCCGCTAGAGCCATTCGTCAGACAGGATCTGCCAGAGCCGCCAACCAGACAGGATCTGCCAGAGCCGCCAACCAGACAGGATCTGCCAGAGCCGCCAACCAGACAGGATCTGCCAGAGCCGCCAACCAGACAGGATCTGCCAGAGCCGCCAACCAGACAGGATCTGCCAGAGCCGCCAACCAGACAGGATCTGCCAGAGCCGCCAGTGAGCCATGAGCGTCCAGAGCCGCCAGTGAGCCATGAGCGTCCAGAGCCGTCAGCCAGCCATGAGCGTCCAGAGCCGTCAGCCAGCCATGAGCGTCCAGAGCCGTCAGCCAGCCATGAGCGTCCAGAGCCGTCAGCCAGCCATGAGCGTCCAGAGCCGTCAGCCAGCCATGAGCGTCCAGAGCCGTCAGCCAGCCATGAGCGTCCAGAGCCGTCAGCCAGCCATGAGCGTCCAGAGCCGTCAGCCAGTCATGAGCTGCCCCTCAGCCCAGAGCTGCCATTGATCCAGAACTGTCCCTCAGTCCAGAGCTGTCTCTCTGTCCGGAGCTGCCCTTCAGTCCGGAGTTGCCCCTCTATCCTGAGCTACCTCTCTATCCTGACCTACCTCTCTGTCTTGAGCTATCTCTCTGTCCTGTGCTACCTTATCCTGGTGCTGCCCCTTATTTTAAGGTTACCAGTTAAAGTAAGTGGGTGTAAGATGAGGGTGGTTATTCTAAGGGGGAGACGTAAGCTGGGATTGACTATGGTGGGGTGGGGACCTCGCCCAGAGCCTGAGCCACCACCGTGGTCAGACGCCCACCCAGACCCTCCCCTAGACTTTTGGTGGTGCGTTCGGAGTACGCACCTTGAGGGGGGGGTTATGTCACGTTCCTGACCGGTTTTCTGTTATTTTGTATTTGTTTGACGGTCAGGGCGTGAGTTTGGGTGGGCAGTCTATGTTTTCTGTTTCTATGTTGGTTTAAAGGGTGACCTGATATGGCTCTCAATTAGAGGCAGGTGGTTTTCATTTCCTCTGATTGAGAGCCATATTAAGGTAGGTGTTTTCACATTGATTGTTGTGGGTGGTTGTCTCCTGTGTCTGTGTAAGTGTATGTTACGCCACACGGGACTGTTTTCGGTTTTGTTTGTTCGTTCGTTTTATGTAGTCAGTTTTCCTGTTATTGCGTTCTTCACGTTATATGTAAGTTCGTGTCCAGGTCTGTTGACTGCGTTTGTTATTTTGTAAATTCTCTAGTGTTTCGTGTTCGTCGTGTTTTCTGTTTTGTTTAATAAATAATATGTCGAACTACAACGCTGCAGTTTGGTCGAATCACTACTCCTCCTTTTCGGATGAAGAGGAGGAGGAACGCTGTTACAGAACCACCCACCAATCCAGAACCAAGCAGCATAAGTTCGAGCAGTGGAACACGAAACAGGAATGGACATGGGAGGACGTATTAAACGGCAAGGGTTGCTACACATGGGAGGAGATCCTGGCTGGAAGGGATCGCCTCCCATGGGAACAGCTGGAGGCACTGAGGAGAGCAGAGGCAACCGGACAAGGGAACCAGAGATATGAAGGTACGCGGCTAGCGAGGAAGCCCGAGAAGAAACCCCAAAAATTTCTTGGGGGGGGGCTAAGAGGTAGTGGGCCAAGGGCAGGTAGGAGACCTGCGCCCACTTCCCAGGCTAACCGTGGAGAGCGGGAGTACGGGCAGACACCGTGTTACGCAGTAGAGCGCACGGTGTCTCCTGTACATGTGCATAGCCCGGTGCGGGTTATTCCACCTCCCCGCACTGGTAGGGCTAGATTGAGCATTGAGCCAAGTGCCATGAAGCCGGCTCTACATATCTGGCCACCAGTACGTCTCCTTGGGCCGGCTTACATGGCACCAGCCTTACGCATGGTGTCCCCGGTTCGCCTACATAGCCCGGTGCGGGTTATTCCACCTCCCCGCACTGGTCGGGCGACGGGGAGCATTCAACCAGGTAAGGTTGGGCAGGCTCAATGCTCAAGGGAGCCAGTACGCCTGCACGGTCCGGTATTTCCGGCGCCACCTCCCCGCCCCAGCCCAGTACCACCAGTGCCTACACCACGCACCAGGCTTCCAGTGCGTTTCCAGAGCCCTGTTCCTCCTCCACGCACTCTCCCTATGGTGCGTGTCTCCAGCCCAGTGCCTCCAGTTCCGGCACCACGCACTAAGCCTCCTGTGCGTCTCCAGAGCCCTGTACGCACTGTTCCTTCTCCCCGTACTCGTCCTGATGTGCGTGCACTCAGCCCGGTGCCACCAGTGCCGGTACCACGCACCAGGCCTATAGTGCGCTTCGAGAGGTCAGTGTGCCCTGTTCCTGCTCCCCGCACTAGCCTTGAAGTGCGTGTCTCCAGTCCGGTGCCTCCAGTTCCGGCACCACGCACCAGGTCTACAGTGCGCCTCAGTCGGCTAGAGTCTGTAGTCTCCCCAGCGCCGTCTGAGCCATCCGTCTCCTCAGCGCCATCTGAGCCATCCGTCTCCCCAGCGCCGTCTGAGCCATCCGTCTCCCCAGCGCCGTCTGAGCCATCCGTCTCCCCAGCGCCGTCTGAGCCATCCGTCTGCCCAGTGCCGTCTGAGCCATCCGTCTGCCCAGTGCCGTCTGAGCCATCCGTCTGTCCCGAGCCATTAGAGCCGCCCGTCTGTCCCGAGCCGTCAGAGCCGTTCGTCAGTCAGGAGCCGCTAGAGCCATTCGTCAGACAGGATCTGCCAGAGCCGCCAACCAGACAGGATCTGCCAGAGCCGCCAACCAGACAGGATCTGCCAGAGCCGCCAACCAGACAGGATCTGCCAGAGCCGCCAACCAGACAGGATCTGCCAGAGCCGCCAACCAGACAGGATCTGCCAGAGCCGCCAACCAGACAGGATCTGCCAGAGCCGCCAGTGAGCCATGAGCGTCCAGAGCCGCCAGTGAGCCATGAGCGTCCAGAGCCGTCAGCCAGCCATGAGCGTCCAGAGCCGTCAGCCAGCCATGAGCGTCCAGAGCCGTCAGCCAGCCATGAGCGTCCAGAGCCGTCAGCCAGCCATGAGCGTCCAGAGCCGTCAGCCAGCCATGAGCGTCCAGAGCCGTCAGCCAGCCATGAGCGTCCAGAGCCGTCAGCCAGCCATGAGCGTCCAGAGCCGTCAGCCAGTCATGAGCTGCCCCTCAGCCCAGAGCTGCCATTGATCCAGAACTGTCCCTCAGTCCAGAGCTGTCTCTCTGTCCGGAGCTGCCCTTCAGTCCGGAGTTGCCCCTCTATCCTGAGCTACCTCTCTATCCTGACCTACCTCTCTGTCTTGAGCTATCTCTCTGTCCTGTGCTACCTTATCCTGGTGCTGCCCCTTATTTTAAGGTTACCAGTTAAAGTAAGTGGGTGTAAGATGAGGGTGGTTATTCTAAGGGGGAGACGTAAGCTGGGATTGACTATGGTGGGGTGGGGACCTCGCCCAGAGCCTGAGCCACCACCGTGGTCAGACGCCCACCCAGACCCTCCCCTAGACTTTTGGTGGTGCGTTCGGAGTACGCACCTTGAGGGGGGGGTTATGTCACGTTCCTGACCGGTTTTCTGTTATTTTGTATTTGTTTGACGGTCAGGGCGTGAGTTTGGGTGGGCAGTCTATGTTTTCTGTTTCTATGTTGGTTTAAAGGGTGACCTGATATGGCTCTCAATTAGAGGCAGGTGGTTTTCATTTCCTCTGATTGAGAGCCATATTAAGGTAGGTGTTTTCACATTGATTGTTGTGGGTGGTTGTCTCCTGTGTCTGTGTAAGTGTATGTTACGCCACACGGGACTGTTTTCGGTTTTGTTTGTTCGTTCGTTTTATGTAGTCAGTTTTCCTGTTATTGCGTTCTTCACGTTATATGTAAGTTCGTGTCCAGGTCTGTTGACTGCGTTTGTTATTTTGTAAATTCTCTAGTGTTTCGTGTTCGTCGTGTTTTCTGTTTTGTTTAATAAATAATATGTCGAACTACAACGCTGCAGTTTGGTCGAATCACTACTCCTCCTTTTCGGATGAAGAGGAGGAGGAACGCTGTTACAGAACCACCCACCAATCCAGAACCAAGCAGCATAAGTTCGAGCAGTGGAACACGAAACAGGAATGGACATGGGAGGACGTATTAAACGGCAAGGGTTGCTACACATGGGAGGAGATCCTGGCTGGAAGGGATCGCCTCCCATGGGAACAGCTGGAGGCACTGAGGAGAGCAGAGGCAACCGGACAAGGGAACCAGAGATATGAAGGTACGCGGCTAGCGAGGAAGCCCGAGAAGAAACCCCAAAAATTTCTTGGGGGGGGGCTAAGAGGTAGTGGGCCAAGGGCAGGTAGGAGACCTGCGCCCACTTCCCAGGCTAACCGTGGAGAGCGGGAGTACGGGCAGACACCGTGTTACGCAGTAGAGCGCACGGTGTCTCCTGTACATGTGCATAGCCCGGTGCGGGTTATTCCACCTCCCCGCACTGGTAGGGCTAGATTGAGCATTGAGCCAAGTGCCATGAAGCCGGCTCTACATATCTGGCCACCAGTACGTCTCCTTGGGCCGGCTTACATGGCACCAGCCTTACGCATGGTGTCCCCGGTTCGCCTACATAGCCCGGTGCGGGTTATTCCACCTCCCCGCACTGGTCGGGCGACGGGGAGCATTCAACCAGGTAAGGTTGGGCAGGCTCAATGCTCAAGGGAGCCAGTACGCCTGCACGGTCCGGTATTTCCGGCGCCACCTCCCCGCCCCAGCCCAGTACCACCAGTGCCTACACCACGCACCAGGCTTCCAGTGCGTTTCCAGAGCCCTGTTCCTCCTCCACGCACTCTCCCTATGGTGCGTGTCTCCAGCCCAGTGCCTCCAGTTCCGGCACCACGCACTAAGCCTCCTGTGCGTCTCCAGAGCCCTGTACGCACTGTTCCTTCTCCCCGTACTCGTCCTGATGTGCGTGCACTCAGCCCGGTGCCACCAGTGCCGGTACCACGCACCAGGCCTATAGTGCGCTTCGAGAGGTCAGTGTGCCCTGTTCCTGCTCCCCGCACTAGCCTTGAAGTGCGTGTCTCCAGTCCGGTGCCTCCAGTTCCGGCACCACGCACCAGGTCTACAGTGCGCCTCAGTCGGCTAGAGTCTGTAGTCTCCCCAGCGCCGTCTGAGCCATCCGTCTCCTCAGCGCCATCTGAGCCATCCGTCTCCCCAGCGCCGTCTGAGCCATCCGTCTCCCCAGCGCCGTCTGAGCCATCCGTCTGCCCAGTGCCGTCTGAGCCATCCGTCTGCCCAGTGCCGTCTGAGCCATCCGTCTGTCCCGAGCCATTAGAGCCACCCGTCTGTCCCGAGCCGTCAGAGCCGTTCGTCAGTCAGGAGCCGCTAGAGCCATTCGTCAGACAGGATCTGCCAGAGCCGCCAACCAGACAGGATCTGCCAGAGCCGCCAACCAGACAGGATCTGCCAGAGCCGCCAACCAGACAGGATCTGCCAGAGCCGCCAACCAGACAGGATCTGCCAGAGCCGCCAACCAGACAGGATCTGCCAGAGCCGCCAACCAGACAGGATCTGCCAGAGCCGCCAACCAGACAGGATCTGCCAGAGCCGCCAACCAGACAGGATCTGCCAGAGCCGCCAACCAGACAGGATCTGCCAGAGCCGCCAGTGAGCCATGAGCGTCCAGAGCCGCCAGTGAGCCATGAGCGTCCAGAGCCGTCAGCCAGCCATGAGCGTCCAGAGCCGTCAGCCAGCCATGAGCGTCCAGAGCCGTCAGCCAGCCATGAGCGTCCAGAGCCGTCAGCCAGCCATGAGCGTCCAGAGCCGTCAGCCAGCCATGAGCGTCCAGAGCCGTCAGCCAGCCATGAGCGTCCAGAGCCGTCAGCCAGCCATGAGCGTCCAGAGCCGTCAGCCAGTCATGAGCTGCCCCTCAGCCCAGAGCTGCCATTGATCCAGAACTGTCCCTCAGTCCAGAGCTGTCTCTCTGTCCGGAGCTGCCCTTCAGTCCGGAGTTGCCCCTCTATCCTGAGCTACCTCTCTATCCTGACCTACCTCTCTGTCTTGAGCTATCTCTCTGTCCTGTGCTACCTTATCCTGGTGCTGCCCCTTATTTTAAGGTTACCAGTTAAAGTAAGTGGGTGTAAGATGAGGGTGGTTATTCTAAGGGGGAGACGTAAGCTGGGATTGACTATGGTGGGGTGGGGACCTCGCCCAGAGCCTGAGCCACCACCGTGGTCAGACGCCCACCCAGACCCTCCCCTAGACTTTTGGTGGTGCGTTCGGAGTACGCACCTTGAGGGGGGGGTTATGTCACGTTCCTGACCGGTTTTCTGTTATTTTGTATTTGTTTGACGGTCAGGGCGTGAGTTTGGGTGGGCAGTCTATGTTTTCTGTTTCTATGTTGGTTTAAAGGGTGACCTGATATGGCTCTCAATTAGAGGCAGGTGGTTTTCATTTCCTCTGATTGAGAGCCATATTAAGGTAGGTGTTTTCACATTGATTGTTGTGGGTGGTTGTCTCCTGTGTCTGTGTAAGTGTATGTTACGCCACACGGGACTGTTTTCGGTTTTGTTTGTTCGTTCGTTTTATGTAGTCAGTTTTCCTGTTATTGCGTTCTTCACGTTATATGTAAGTTCGTGTCCAGGTCTGTTGACTGCGTTTGTTATTTTGTAAATTCTCTAGTGTTTCGTGTTCGTCGTGTTTTCTGTTTTGTTTAATAAATAATATGTCGAACTACAACGCTGCAGTTTGGTCGAATCACTACTCCTCCTTTTCGGATGAAGAGGAGGAGGAACGCCGTTACAATTACATACCATCAACTTCATATACTGGTAATAATGCAATTAAATAATGTAGATGGAAAAATTCAGATAATCGCCATACAAATGGCAAAGTTAAGAATTTTAAGGCAGCGGTTTAGTGAGGGATTTTAAGGAGTCAGATTTCCGTGTCCGTGGGCCAGTGACTCACTGAAGAACTGAGGCCTTCTTTGTTCTATTGGTACTCCAGCCTGTCAGGGAGAGAGAGAGACAGAGTGGAGAGAGGGAGGGAGAGAGAGTGCACTCAGTGGCAGGAGAGGCAAAGGTCTGAAGAAGACAGAGAGCAGATTCCAACTCTTAGCACGTTGAGGACAATTTTGGATGCTTGGATTTGACATCTCTATCCCAAAATGAATATTCGGTAAGGGTGTTTATTTTTTATTGTTCTGTGCTTGATTTTAAAGGCCCAAAAAATATTCAGGCTAACTCATGCAACATCATTTTCTTACCTCCAGCCTCCCCAGGTGGTCTTCGGTTATTCTTCTCGTCCTGCTGTACCACTTTGAACCTGCAGTTCAGGTCATTGAAGGTAAGACATTTTGAAATGTAAGTATTCATAATTAATGTAGCCCTATTTGATGTATGTCTTGGTAGTGCTGATGTGATGCACTCAATACTTGCCTAAACATTGCCAAGGCTATTGACCTGCTGCATTTGGATTTAAAATGTCTTGACTCTCTTGGAATAAATGAGTTATATGCTCATATGATGAGCTGTCCTTATTCGACAAGAATGTGGACATGCATTATTTGCATCTGTATTCAAAACAATATGTGAGTCACATACACTCTAAAAAGTGTTTGTTTACAAGTATTGTATGTATATTTACCCACCAATTTAGCATTTCTAATTTCTTTAATTTGTTTGAATAGCCCCCACGTACCCTGCGATAAGATGTTTGCTTGACGGGACCTGGTTTCCGCCCCATCCGCTATTGGCAGTGTGTAGACGCAGTGGTCTGGTTAACCGCAGCACCTGAGTGTGAACTGGTGTGGTCACTTCTTATGTACATTTCCCTCTTGTTACTACCATAGAGATAGAACTGTACTATTATCTAGGGTTGTTACATTGTCATTACACTGACTCTGATTAACACACATTCTGAAGGGCTATTCAGAAATACAAAGTTCCGCTTCAATCTGCTGTCTAATGGAGTGGCTCTGGAGAATATCGTGTTAACTACGCTTCAAATCAAATTACAACAAAAAAATGCATAAAGCGTGTATTTTATCTGTTTCTCAGTGTGTAGTTTTGAGTTAAAATATGGAAATGTGTGTAGGAATGTCATAATTTGAAATATGATGATCACCCCTAGCCAAAACGTCTGTTAGTGAAGATATGAAAGACAACAGGGATTGTATATTCTTATCACGAAATCCACCGCTATCTGAGGTTTTATTATTCTTCATGACTGGTTAATGAGGACTTTTACTTAGACTACTTTTACTAACTCTAACCCAATTTTTTTTTTTTGTGGGGCCGAATATTACTGCCTTTCACATTTGATTTTAGTCATGTTTGGTTAATACAGTCCTGTTGATCTGTCCCCAGTGGGAGATTTCTTTTGAAGCGTGTTAATACATCGAACCACTGTGATTATTATTATTTGACCCTGCTGGTCATTTATGAACATTTGAGCATCTTGGCCATGTTCGGTTATAATCTCCACCCGGCATAGCCAGAAGAGGACTGGCCACCCCTCATAGCCTGGTTCCTCTCTAGGTTTCTTCCTAGGTTCTGGCCTTTCTAGGGAGTTTTTCCTAGCCACCGTGCTTCTACACCTGCATTGCTTGCTGTTTGGGGTTTTAGGCTGGGTTTCTGTACAGCACTTTGAGATATCATGATGTAAGAAGGGCTTTATAAATACATTTGAAAATGAACAATTCACATTATAAACCTTATTCAGTTTTATGGGCTAAGAAATTCCCTTCACTTTTTGGAAAAGGTCCCAGTATGTTCCACTTACAGTATATTGTCATATGGAGCAGAATGGTGAAGGTTATAAGACCAACTGTAAAAAGTGTCACTGAGCTATAATGCAATGTTTCGTTTTTGGTTTTGAAGGGAAAAACCACTCAATGGAAAGTTTATTACAAAATATCCTCATGTATTAGTACCTTTTGAGACATTGACATGGATATACAATATTTTTCCATGTGCTCATACAAGCATAGGATTGTCATAACTTCTCAACCGTTTTTATATTTGACAGTTGGTGGCGTCAAATATATGCTGATGTTGTTTTGTAGGCGTGAAGTTTCCTTGGTTACTTCATTTTAAAAGGCTAGTAACTCCCTCATCTAACGGTTACCCACTTTTGGATGTGAAGACTGTCTTGTGTACGTGACATCTGTAAGAGTGTTATGATAACCTTATCTGAGTACGATGAGGAAAATTATAGTTTTCTTGATGAAATTGTCCTGATAAGTTGTTCACAAGCTGTTCACTTTGAGGTAAAAATGAAGGGGAATGTACAGTATTCCTGGAGGCTCCATGGGGAGCACTCGGCACTCTCTCTGTATGCCGCTGTTCTGTCCTGTGAAAGTTGTGGAAACACACCCAGTGAAAGGGAAGCTGTGGCCATTTTACAGCTGTGATGGGAAGGATCTTATACAGATTTGTAGAGAGATTACTGTGGGCACAAACTGGTTGTGGAGAACTATGACTACCTCCTGTAGTCATAACACCACCCAGTGAGACATCTAGGAGAGAAACATGCCTGATGTGTTGTGTCCTGTCTCATCTGTGAACTCTTGCTCTGTTTGATGTGTTTTTGCTGCACAGATCATCTCTTAGAGTCTAGCAGCATCTCACCATGAAAGTGCCAGAGTGTGGTCCGATGATGACTAAATCAAATTAAACGTTATTTAAAGTGCATTTAAAATCGCAGCACCCTTTACATACATATATTTTTTAAGTAGTAACATGAGCAGAGGATGTGGAAAACATTCACTTATTAAAAGCCCAGCTAAAATGTGATTTAAAAACCTCAAATGGTGTCTGCCCCTCATACCTGACAGGGCAAACCCTTCCACAACTAAGGTGCTTTAATAGAGAGCGCTCCGCCCTCTGCCTTGGTTCTGCATCTAGAAACTGTAAGCAGACCGGCTCCTTGGGAGCAGAGCGCCTTCACTGGGTTGTATGGAACGAGCATGTCTGTCAGATACAGTGGCTTGCGAAAGTATTCACCCTCTTGGCATTTTTCCTATTTTGTTGCCTTACAACCTGGAATTAAAATATATATTTTTGGGGGGGTTGTATCATTTGATTTACACAACATGCCTACCACTTTGAAACATACTAGAAGTAACACAAAAAAACAGAAACTTGAGCGTGCATAACTATTCACCCCCCCCCAAGTCAATACTTTGTAGAGACAACTTTTGCAGCAATTACAGCTGCAAGTCTCTTGGGGTATGTCTCTCTAAGCTTGACACATCTAGCCACTGGGATTTTTGCCCATTCTTCAAGACAAAACTGCTCCAGCTCCTTCAAGTTGGATGGGTTCCGCTGGTGTATAGCAATCTTTAAGTCATACCACAGATTCTCAATTGGATTGAGGTCTGGGATTTCGCTAGGCCATTCCAAGACATTTAAATGTTTCCCCTTAAACCAGTCGAGTGTTGCTTTAGCAGTATGCTTAGGGTCATTGTCATGCTGGAAGGTGAATTCTGAACAGTTTTCCAGTCCCTGCCGATGGAAAAACATCCCCGCAGCATGATGCTACCACCACCATGCTTCACTGTGGGGATGGTGTTCTCGGAGTGATGAGAAGTGTTGGGTTTGCACCAGACAGCGTTTGGCCAAAAAGCTCAATTTTAGTCTCATCTGACCAGAATACCTTCCATATGTTTGGGGAGTCTCCCTTATGCCTTTTAGCGAACACCAAACGTGTTTGCTTATTTTTTTCTTTAAGCAATGGCTTTTTTCTGGCCACTCTTCTGTAAAGCCCAGCTCTGTGGAGTGTATGGCTTAAAGTGGTCCTATGGACAGATACTCCAATCTCCGCTGTGGAGCTTTGCAGCTCCTTCAGGGTTATCTTTGGTCTCTTTGTTGCCTCTGATTAATGCCCTCCTTGCCTGGTCTGTGAGATTTGGTGGGCGGCACTCTCTTGGCAGGTTTGTTGTGGTGCCATATTCTTTCCATTTTTAATAATGGATTTAATGGTGCCCTGTGGGATGTTCAAAGTTTATGATATTTTTTATAACCCAACCCTGATCTGTACTCTCCACAACTTTTCCCCTGACCTGTTTGGGGATTTCCGGCGCCGACAGAGATGGCCGCCTCGCTTCGCGTTCCTAGGAAACTATGCAGTATTTAGTTTTTTTATGTGTTATTTCTTACATTGTTACCCCAGGTAATCTTAGGTTTTATTACATACAGTCGGGAGGAACTATTGGATATAAGAGCAACGTCAACTCACCAACATTACAACCAGGAATACGACTTTCCCGAAGCGGATCCTCTGTTTGGCCTACCACCCAGGACAATGGATCGGATCCCAGCCGGCGACCCAAAACAACGATGCCGTAGAAGGGGCAGACGGAGCGGTCTTCTGGTCAGGCTCCGTAGACGGGCACATCGCGCACCGCTCCCGAGCAAACTACTCGCCAATGTCCAGTCTGTTGACAACAAGGTAGACGAAATCCGAGCAAGGGTAGCATTCCAGAGAGACATCCGAGACTGTAACGTTCTTTGCTTCACGGAAACATGGCTCACTCGAGACGCTATCTGAGTCGGTACAGCCACCTGGTTTCTTCACGCATCGCGCCGACAGAAACAAGCATCTCTCTGGTAAGAAGCAGGGCGGGGGTGTATGCCTTATGATTAACAGGACGTGGTGTGATCAAAACAACATACAGGAACTCAAATTCTTTTGTTCACCTGACTTAGAATTCCTCACAATCAAATGCCGACCACATTATCTACCAAGAGAATTCTCTTTGATCATAATCACAGTCGTGTATATTCCCCCCCAAGCAGACACATCGACCGCCCTGAAAGAACTTCATTGGGTGCTACCAGGGCTGGAAAAACCCTAGACCACTGTTATTCTAACTTCCGCGACGCATATAAGGCCCTCCCCCGCCCTCCCTTTGGAAAAGCTGACCACGACTCCATTTTGTTTCTACCAGCCTATAGACAGAAACTAAAACAGGAAGCACCCGTGCTCAGGTCTGTTCAACGCTGTTCCGACAAATCGGATTGCACGCTTCAAGATTGCTTCGATCACGTGGACTGGAATATGTTCCGCATTGCGGCGAACAACAACATTGACGAATACACTGATTCGGTGTGCGAGTTTATTAACAAGTGCATCGGTGATGTTGTACCCACAGCGTCTAGTAAAAAACATTCCCCAACCAGAAACCGTGGAATGATGGAAGCATTCGCGCAAAACTGAACGCGCGAACCACTGCTTTTAATCAGGGCAAGGTGACTGGAAACATGACCTAATACAAACAGTGTAGCTATTCCCTCCGCAAGGCAATCAAACAAGCTAAGCGTCAGTACAGAGACAAAGTGGAGTCGCAATTCAACGGCTCAGACACGAGAGGTATGTGGCAGGGTCTACAGTCAATCACGGACTACAAAAGAAAAACCAGCCCCGTCGCGGATCACGATGCCTTGCTCCCAGACACACTAAACAACTTTTTTGCTCGCTTTGAGGACAATACAGTGCCACTGACACGGCCCGCTACCAAAACCTGCGGGCTCTCCTTCACTGTAGCCAACGTGAGTAAAACATTTAAACGTGTTAACCCTCGCAAGGCTGCAGGCCCAGACGGCATCCCCGGACGCGTCCTCAAAGCATGCGCAGACCAGCTGGCTGGTGTGTTTAAGGACATATTCATTCAATCCTTATCCCAGTCTCCTGTCCCCACATGCTTCAAGAGGGCCACCATTGTTCCTGTTCCCAAGAAAGCTAAGGTAACTGAGCTAAATGACTACCGCCCTGTAGCACTCACTTCCGTCATCATGAACTGCTTTGAGAGACTAGTCAAGGACCATATCACCTCCACCCTACCTGACACCCTAGACCCACTCCAATTTGCTTACCGCCCCAATAGGTCCACAGACGACGCAATCGCAACCACACTGCACACTGCCCTAATCCATCTGGACAAGAGGAATACCTATGTGAGAATGCTGTTCATCGACTACAGCTCAGCATTTAACACCATAGTACCCTCCAAACTCGTCATCAAGCTCGAGACCCTGGGTCTCGACCCCGCCCTGTGCAACTGGGTCCTGGACTTCCTGACGGGCCACCCCCAGGTGGTTAGGGTAGGTAACAACATCTCCACCCCGCTGATCCTCAACACTGGGTCCCCACAAGGGTCGTTCTGAGCCCTCTCCTGTACTCCCTGTTCACCCACGACTGCGTGGGCATGCACGCCTCCAACTCAATCATCAAGTTTGCGGATGACACTACAGTGGTAGGCTTGATTACCAACAACGACGAGACGGCCTACAGGGAAGAGGTGAGGGCCCTCGGAGTGTGGTGTCAGGAAAATAACCTCACACTCAATGACAACCAAACAAAGGAGATGATCGTGGACTTCAGGAAACAGCAGAGGGAGCAGCCCCCTATCTACATTGACGGGACAGTAGTGGAGAGGGTGGAGAGTTTTAAGTTCCTCGGCGTACACATCATGGACAAACTGATATTACTTGTTATATGTTACTGCATGGTCGGAACTAGAAGCACAAGCATTTCGCTACACTTGCATTAACACCTGCTAACCATGTGTATGTGACAAATACATTTGATTTGATTTTGGTTTTCATGGTGCCGCTTGCTTGGTGGTGCACCTTGCTTAGAGGTGTTGCAGACTCTAGGGCCTTTCAGAACAAGTGTATATATACTGAGATCATGTGACACTAAGATTGCACACAGGTGGACTTTATTTAACTAATTATGTGACTTCTGAAGGTAATTGGTTGCACCAGATTATATTTTGGGGCTTCATAGCGAAGGGGGTGAATACATATGCACGCACCACTTTTCAGTTTTTTGTTATTTTTTTGTTGTTATTTTTTCACTTCACCAATTTTGACTATTTTGTAAGACCTTAAAATCAGACCGATACTTTACAGTCAGCCAGTGTAGTGCATATAAAACTGGAGTGATGTGCTCATACCTTCTAGTGTTGGTTAAAATCTGAGCAGCAGTGTTCTGTAGAAATTGTAGACTTCTAATAGAGTCTGAACAGCTGGAGATGAGGGCATTACAGTAGTCTAGCCTAGATGAAACAAATGCATTGGCCAATTTTTCGGCATCTGGCTGAGAGATGAAGTGTAATTCTGGAAATGTTCCTGAGATGGAAGTATGCTGTTTTTGGATGCTTTTTATGTGGTTGTCAAAAGTTAGGCCGGGTCAAATGTAAAACCAACGTTTTTAACAACCATGTTTGGTGTAATGAGGCAACCATCAATGTTGAGAGTGAGGTCTGACACTTTTATATGTTTTTAGTGTCAAAGTAGCATAATTTACGTCTTATCAGAGTTTAAAAGCAAGAAGTTGGTTGTCATCCAGTGTTGAACATCTGTGATGCAAGTCTCATGGTGGGCTGACTGGAAAGCATTGTCTGATTTAAAAGATAAATACAATTGAGTATTATCAGCGTTAGCAGTAAAAGTGCATGTTGTGCTTACAGATAAAATGACCAAGGGGTAACACGTACAAGGAAAATTAAAGGGATCCAAGCAGAGAACCTTGGGAAACGGCACATTCAAGCTTGGAACGTTCAGATGAATTATTGGCCAGATTAACAAATTGATACCGCTCAGAGGTATGATTTGGACCAATTGAGAACCTGTCCTCGTAGACTAACCAAGTCTTCTAGCCTCTTAGTGAGAATAGCATGATCAATAGTATTGAAGTCAGCACTTAAATCTAAAAGAAATCTAAGTTCTCATTGTTAGAGGCTAAAAGATGATCCAATAGAAAGAGTTATTCTGAGATCAAAGTGGCTGCTGGTATATGGTGACTCCAGTTGCTTCTCCTGTGAGACCATACTTACAGGTGAATCTGACTGAGGCTACAGATCATCCAGATATCAAAGTAAAGACAGTGACGATGACCACAGTGACAGTTCATGGTTTGAGTGCACATTACTCAGTTATCTCACCTGTAAATTTGACCTCTTTCACTCCCTACCCAGGGAGATTTATGAATGAACTCTGCTGAATAACTGTCCAGTCTATTGTAACAAATCTGTCAGTCTGAACAATACTCAGTAGAGGTTTTCACTGGGCTGTTTGGTTTTCCTTTGTGGCCGAAATGTTGTCAAACCATCTTTCCTCTCCATTCTGTCCAGACACATAAAACACGCTCGTGACGTGATGTCACCAGTGCTGTATGATTTCTGATTGGTTGAGTGAGCCAGTGAAACGGCTCGATGGTCTTTATAAAGCAGACTGAACCAGACCCAGAGGCATTGTGTTCTGCTTACCTGTGTGTGTGTGTGTGCTGAAGGGACCATTGGCAGACTCAGAAAGATGGCCCGGGCTCTCCTCTGTACGACCCAAATAAGCATGAGTGGCAGACCACACAATGCATCTCCACAGGTCTGTTTGCATAGCCATTACTACTAATTGTGGGAACAGTGTTGAGGGAAAGTTATCTGTCCTTATAAACAATACACCCAGATGTGTATTATAAATCTGTATCAGACACTATCAGCAACCTTTCCTTTCCTACTTTAAGCACTTGAGGATCAAGGACAGTGTTATTTTGGCATGCCATCATATAATATGATTTTTTTTGTACAAATTGTATTATGTTACAGTAGTTTTTTAACTAACCTGACCTCCCACTCAACTTTACTCCAGGTTAGAATGTCTAAGAATGAAGTAAATAAACTCATCTGATGCTCATCAGCTGGCAGAAAGGCTTCCTGTTAATTCCGCTACTCTTTAAATATGTGCCCTTAAGGCAGAAGTGTTTACCTTAAACTCTGTTATTGCTTCCAATGAGAACACTAAATCAAATCTGGCCATGCTGGCTCTATCAGTACTACTGTACTGTAGACCTGTGTTCAGATCAGCTCAGCCTCTCTACACAGCCTCTAAAAGTGACACAAGCCCCAAGCACAGAAAGACATGGCCATTAATAAACTACAAACATATCCCACTGAAGCAGGATGTATTTGATACCATGTTAAGGTGAAGTGGGTCATGTTTAAGAGGTGAGTATGACTAGGGAGCATTGAAATACAATCGCTTTGATTGTAAACAGGAAAGGAGAGACGATGTTCGGTGGACCAAAAAGTGACACTAATTACAGTTGAAAAGTAAACATTATTTCACTACTGTGAACTCATGTACTCAGAACTAAGAGTACTCTGCGAACATCCTGAAACCCCAAAAAGTCAGCAACTAACCTCCCCCACCCCACCCTCCAATGAGAATGGGATGTGAAGATTCATACTTGTTCTAAAGAGATTAAAAGTGTAGAGATTTTTCAGGCTAATAACTTGTTTAGATAGTGGCTTACAGCTGGGCTAACAACTGGCTGCCTCCTAGCCAAGTTCTACAAATGTCCATAGAAAAGAGGCTGCTTGATTTCATATAATAATGCGTTGATTGGAGATTCAATACAATTTTCCCATTCAAACTCATGTACAATCCCACATTTTTGGGAGGTTTTGAGCTAGGTTAAACAATTACAATTGACAAGGGGGGTGGCAGTATAGCCTAGTGGTTAGAGTGTTGGACTAGTAAACGAAAGGTTGCAAGAATGGAATCCCCGAGCTGACAAGGTACAAATCTGTCATTCTGCCCCTGAACAAGGCAGTTAACCCACTGTTCCTAGGCCGTCATTGAAAATAAGAATTTGTTCTTGACACTAGGGGGGCGCCATTTCGACTTTGTATAAATTCGTTCCCAAATTAAACTGCCTCGTACTCAATTCTTGCGCGTACAATATGCATATTATTATTACTATTGGATAGAAAACACTCTCTAGTTTCTAAAACCGTTTGAATTATTTCTCTGAGTGAAACAGAACTCATTCTGCAGCACATTTTCTGTCAGGGAGTGAGATTTCAGAAATCGAGGTCCCTGTTCTGAGGTCAGTTTATAAGTCCCCATGTAAGCCATCGGGCTACATGCACTGCATACGCCTTCCTCTAGATGTCAGTAAGCGGGGAGAATTTGAATGGAGAGGATTGCGCAATCTGGGGCCCTATATAAGACCGTGGAACGGAAGTACCGTTCTTTTCAACGGGGCGCTTGGCGCATCAGGGACATCACAATGGCCTCCTGCAAAGCGTTCGTTTTAGCAGTTCTGTATCTCCGGTCATGTTTTTATTCGTTATAGTTGTTAAAGACATCATAAGGTAGTTAATTTAAACCGACTTATAGCAGTTTATTGCGATTTTCCTGGATTTCTTTGTGATGCGCTTTCACGAGTTGGACACCTCTCCAGTGGGTGGCTAACGTTAGCGGCTATTTCGACAGGACAAGAGGACATCTTTCAACCAAAAGACGATTGTTCTGGAGAAAGGACACCTTGCCCAAGATTCTGATGGAAGCTCAGCAAATAGTAAGCAGTCTTTATGCTGTTAATTCGTACTTATGTTGACAAATGTCAAATAATAATTCCGCCATGAATTATGGTGCGGTCTCGCTTTAGCGCACGCTGTATTGCGCAGTAACATTAATTTTTTAAATCTAACACAGCGATTGCATTAAGAACTAATATATCTTTCATTTGCTGTCCAATCTGTATTTTTTAGTCAAGTTTATGAATAGTTTTCGATTAGATTTGGTGCCTCTCCAAGATGGCGCTGGACAGATTGCTTGAAGTTTTGGCCGCTAATCACATTGTATAACCACGATTTGTGCCGCTAAATATGCACATTTTCGAACAAACTCTATATGCATTGTGTAATATGATGTTATAGGACTGTCATCTGAAGAATTCTGAGAAGGTTAGTGAAAAAATTTATATATTTTGGTGGTTTATACGTTATCGCTATTTTTGTCTTGAATCAATGCTGTTGTGTTTCTGGCTATTGTGGTAAGCTAATATAACGCTATATTGTGTTTTCGCTGTAAAACACTTAGAAAATCTGAAATATTGTCTGGATTCACAAGATGTGTATCTTTCATTTGGTGTCTTGGACTTGTGATTTCATGAACATTTTATTATATGATATCCCTGTGGCTTTAGGCTAGGCTATGCTAGTCAGCTTTTTTGATGGGGGGGATCCCGGATCCGGGTTTGGGAGGTGTTAGAGGTTATTAACTGACTTACCTAGTTAAATAAAGGTAAAATAAAATAAATTATTGGGTTCAAATACACGTTTAGATATGTGAACAGCCATCCACAACCACCACAATCGTGCAAATAGCTAAATGAGAGAGCAGCTTGATTCACATCAACGCGGTATGTAGATATCAATTATAAGTTATATCCGTATCGCCGTAGACTACACCGCTGCTGTCATACCTCCAAGCGTTTATTCAAGTTGGATAATCTTTGGATGCCTACATCAGTGGCACCGTTGGAAGACACTGTAGCTTAACCTCTAATTCCTCCCAAACCCGGATCCGGGAGCACCCCCATCAGTAAAAAAGCTGACTAGCATAGCCTAGCATAGCGTCACAAGTAAATACTAGCATCTAAATATCATTAAATCACAAGTCCAAGACACCAGATGAAAGATACACATCTTGTGAATCCAGCCATCATTTCTGATTTTTTAAATGTTTTACAGGGAAGACACAATATGTAAATCTATTAGCTAACCACGTTAGCAAAAGACACCACTTTTTTTACTCCACCAGTTTTTTACTCCATCAGTAGCTATCACAAATTCGACCAAATAAAGATATAAATAGCCACTAACCAAGAAACAACTTCATCAGATGACAGTCTGATAACATATTTATTGTATAGCATATGTTTTGTTAGAAAAATGTGCATATTTCAGGTATAAATCATAGTTTACCATTGCAGCCACCATCACAACTCTCACCAAAGCGACTAGAATAACTACAGAGAGCAACGTGTATTACCTAATTACTCATCATAAAACATTTCTTAAAAATACACAGCGTACAGCAATTGAAAGACACAGATCTTGTGAATCCAGACAATATTTCAGATTTTCTAAGTGTTTTACAGCGAAAACACAATATAGCGTTATATTAGCTTACCACAATAGCAAACATCACAACAGCATTGATTCAAGCCAAACATAGCGATAACGTATAAACCACCAAAAGATATAAATTTTTTCACTAACCTTCTCAGAATTCTTCAGATGACAGTCCTATAACATCATATTACACAATGCATATAGAGTTTGTTCGAAAATGTGCATATTTAGCGGCACAAATCGTGGTTATACAATGTGATTAGTGGCCAAAACTTCAAGCAATCTGTCCGGCGCCATCTTGGAGAGGCACCTATTCTAATCGAAAACTATTCATAAACTTGACTAAAAAATACAAGTTGGACAGCAAATGAAAGATAAATTAGTTCTTAATGCAATCGCTGTGTTAGATTTTTAAAATTAACGTTACTGCGCAATACAGCGTGCGCTAAAGCGAGACCGCACCATAATTCATGGCGGAATTATTATTTGACATTTGTCAACATAAGTACGAATTAACAGCATAAAGACTGCTTACTATTAGCTGAGCTTCCATCAGAATCTTGGGCAAGGTGTCCTTTCTCCAGAACAATCGTCTTTGGGTTGAAAGATGTCCTCTTGTCCTGTTGAAATAGCCGCTAACGTTAGCCACCCACTGGAGAGGTGTCCAACTCGTGAAAGCGCATCACAAAGAAATCCAGGAAAATCGCAATAAACTGCTATAAACTGCTATAAGTCGGTTTAAATTAAGTACCTTATGATGTCTTTAACAACTATAACGAATAAAAACATGACCGGAGATACAGAACTGCTAAAACGAACGCTTTGCAGGAGGCCATAGTGATGTCCCTGATGCGCCAGGCGCACCGTTGAAAAGGACGGTACTTCCGTTCCACGGTCTTATATAGGGCCCCAGATTGCGCAATCGACTCCATTCAAATTCTCACCGCTTACTGACATCTAGAGGAAGGCGTATGCAGTGCATGTAGCCCGATGGCTTACATGGGGACTTATAAACTGACCTCAGAACAGGGACCTCGATTTCTGAAATCTCACTCCCTGACAGGAAATGTGCTGCAGAATGAGTTCTGTTTCACTCAGAGAAATAATTCAAACTGTTTTAGAAACTAGAGAGTGTTTTCTATCCAATAGTAATAATAATATGCATATTGTACAAGCAAGAATTGAGTACGAGGCAGTTTAATTTGGGAACTCATTTTTACAAAGTCGAAATGGCGCCCCCATAGGCTCAAGAGGTTAAAACGATTCCTGCTCTTTTCCCGCGATCCATCAAACACATTTGGTGTGTCATCATAGTGGTTTCTGACTTGTGGTCAGCCTCACTCAGGAGGAACAAACTTATTGAGAAAACAGAAGTGTCAAATATTTTTTTCTGCAAACATCCTTTCTGAATTTAAACGTTAATCTAATTACAATATTTTTGCTGGTACATGTAATCTGTTACTCCCTAACCCTGACTGTAATGCATTTAATACAAGTCATTCCACTCAATCAGCCAGTGCCACACACTGGATAATACAGATACATTACCCAATAACCTGTGGTTCTTCTCAAATGGTGTCCTGCGTTAGTCTATCCCTACATGGATGTCACAGCACACGGCAACATGCTTTGAACCCCTGTCTGTATGTGAGGAGAGGAGAGCATCTGAGGTTCTGTAATTCTCCTCTTATGACTTCCTTTAAGGCTAATAGAATTGGCTGGATGACCTGCCCTGAACATCATCTATCTAATCAAATAGAATCCACAGATTGCGAGTTGAAAATAAATACTTTTACTAAGAGTATTAGTATATTATTAATTGACTGACCCGGTCTCTCCAGATCTCCCAACAGTCCTATTTCTAGGGTCAATTTTAGATCAATGTTCTGCATTTTCAGCTATTCCTGAACCTGAGTCCAGAAACAGGCTACCTAAGGGCAATACCAAAATAAATGGTCTATTGATTCTGTATCCTCACAACAAAATCTGTAGAGCTTCGATGATTGAATGCCCCAAATATTCAACATTTTGTTGGTAGCAAGAATTACATATAATAATTTTAGCTGAAAAACACAGTCTTGAATCTTTATATATCAACTCATACACCCTGTACCATTGAATCGGTACATCAAAAATCTCTTGGCACAGTTGTGCCAACATCCTGGTCCTCAAATGAAACTGGTATACTTTCCTATTTATGCTATTTTTATTCCTCCGCCAGTTTTGATCCTTTATATTGGTCAGACAGACCTGTTCCCTACCTCCTCCCGCTGCCACCTGCCTCCTCCATTTTTGGGGTAATGCTGTAATTCATTGGTTGTACTCTTGGATTGAGCAGACCTTCCCATACAATTCTGACAACTCCATGTAAGACATAACTCTACCATTCCAATTTACAATATCCTTTAAAAACAAAATACCCTTTTCAAACATCTTTCCCATAAATACAGGTATTTTATGAACCAGCACATTTGAGTTCGGCCATAATATTTGTTGTAATATTTGTTCTATCTTTTCAGGGGGATGAAATTGAAATTGTAGCCAGCTCTGCAATGCTTGTTTGAAAAAGAGAGATACTTTCAAAAAAGTATCATTTTCAATTCAACAAAAATGAGATATGGCAATCTGCACAAAGGCAAAAAGGCCATTTTTAAACAATGGATGAGCTTTTCTTAGTAATCTACTTGAGAATCATTTAGGGTTTAAGTAAAACTTTTGAATAAGTGAAGCTTTTAGAGAGAGGTTTAGTGCTTTTATATTTAATAATCTCAACCCACCCTATTCATTATTTAGATAGGCACACTTTATTTTGTCTGATTTAGCGTCCCAGATAAAGCAAAATATTTGTTTTCTCATATGATTTGAAAACAAATCATCTGGAGTAGGCAGCGCCATAAGTAAGTCAGTAAACTGAGATATGACTAAGGAGTTAATCAGGGCAATTTTTCCATAATAGACAGGTATTTACCTCTCCATGGTTGAAGGATCTTGTCTATTTTTACTCGTTTTCTATTGAAATTCATTGTGGAGAGCTCATTTATATATTTTGTGATATGAATACCATGTATGTCTACTTCATCATCAGCCTATTTTATAGGTAAACTGCAGGGTAATGTAAAAGTTGTATTTTTTAAAGATCCAATACGTAATATGGTACACTTATCATAATTAGGTTTTAGTCCAGAGAGTCCAGAAAAGTTATGAGACATTACAGGGATCTAGCTTGCGGACTCATCGGCATACATGGACACCTTTGTTTTTAAGCCATGGATTTCTAATAATCTAATGTTGTTATTTGATATGATTTTAATAGCTAGCATTTCGATGGCCATAATGAATAGCTATGGTGACAGCGGACCCCCTTGTTTAACTCCTCTTGACAATTCAAAACTGTGTAAGTAGCCGCTATTTACTATTTTACACATGGGGTTGTTATACATTACTTTTACCCATTTTATAAGAGAATCACAGAAATGTAAAAAATCCAGGCATTTATAAATAAAATCCAGTCTTACTTTATCAAAGGCCTTTTCAAAATCCGCTATAAATACCAGGCCTGGCTTCTTAGATGTTTCATGAGATTGTATTATTTCTAGTAGTTGTCGTATATTATCTCCAATGTATCGTCCATGAAAAAACCTGTCTGATCAGGATGAACAATACCTGATATAACATTTTTTATAATGTTATATTTATTTTAGCCACATAAAGACTGATCTTTTTTTTTATCTGTTAAACCATTACCATAACTAATTATAACTGGCTATACTTTTCTTCCACTACTTCATATTTATTCCTTCGACAAACACTTGCCACGTGTCCAAACTTTTTACAATTGTAACACTGAAACGGCTTCTGTACATACAGCACTGTCTCACCAAATTATCTTTACATAAGTCGGGAGAACCCCTTCATCAAACGACAGTACAACCGATAGGCTTTGATCCTTCTTTCCGTCTATCATTCGATTCAAGCTAAGTGCGTCTACCATTCCCGGAATGATGACACCTTTAACCGGTGCCCTACTCTGAAAAGCATAGCTTTCCACATCAGACGTCGACATCTTGTAGAGCCACAGAGCTTTCTCCCTTTACGCTTTTGACACACATGAAATCAACATCATACCGCTCCTGGTCACTCTGACCAATTCCACTTTACCCATTCGCCATTCACCGTCTTCGAGACCGCAAACAGGTTACCTCCAAAAAACATCCTTGCTTGTGAATTGCACCCCGACCATAAATTGCTGTTCATCTCCAACTTTAGCCCTTTTTCTCCACTCTTGTTCACCATCGTACACTCATTCTCACCAAGTGTACTTGCGCCAAGAGAATCACAAAATACTTCTGCTTCCGCCATTGCTTCCCCCTCTGATCCCTTATTGATGTAATTTGTTAAATCCACTTCAATCAGTGTAGATGAAGGGGAGGAGACGGGTTAAAGAAGGATTTTTAAGCCTAGAGACAATTGAGACATGGATTGCATATGTGTGCCATTCAGAGGGTGAATGGGCAAGACAAAAGATTGAAGTGCCTTAGAACGGGGTATTGTAGTAGGTGCCAGACGCACCGATTTGTGTCAAGAACGGCAATGGTGCTGGGTTTTTCACGTGTGTATCAAGAATGGTCCACCACCCAAAGGACATCCAGCCAACTTGACACAACTGTGGAAAGCATTGGAGTCAAAATGGGAGAGCATCCCTGTGGAACGCTTTCGACACCTTGAGGGGAGGGGGGTATAGTCAGTGGTGTATCATCACAGTGTGTCTGTAATCTGGTGTCACAAAGTATTTCGCCCAGTAAAACATCCTCAACTCTAATGTTATTGCAGATTATTACAAGTCAGAGAGGACCAGTACCCTTACCCTATAAGTACATATAAATAAATAAATGTCCTGCTCTGAACATGCCATAGATAGCCTGACCTGAAAATGCGTCATAAATGACACTTTGGGGGGGGGGGGTTTGCAACTTAGCCATAGGAAAACAGATCTGCAACAGAGGCTTCATTGAGTTGGATCGCTGAGAGGGAGAGTGAATTTATGTATGCGTGTGTGCGGAGAGAGAGTTGAAAAGTGAAATGCTTTATAATTACCTCTTCCAGAGTGGAGAACAGTCACACACTGTCTACCTTTCCACTGGTCTCCACCCATAGCTCTTATATCTAGACAGCGATTGGCTGGGAGAACTGCCAATCAGTTTGTTCCTCTGACACTAAGTACTTTGGCTGCTATATGGACAGCTTACCTACATACTTTGTCTTCAAGGCTAGTACATTTAAAGTTATGTTTTTATGGTTTTATGTCAAGTTAGCATTTTATTAGTAGTAATGCCCTCTTATTTGAAAGTTATGTGACAATTTAGGAGTTTTATGGCTTATGGATTTTGTCACTTTTTTTAAGACATTGGCAGCCCTTAGATGAAATGTAGGCTTAGCTAAATGTATAATCAACTGATGAGGATAGTTATTAAAGGAGTAAGGATCTGAATATCCTAAAACATGGTGGCATACAAGTAATGGATTATTTTGCAAGCGAAATATTGGAATGTCTGTCTGTCAACATGGTGGGACAAATCTTTTTTTGAGAGAGAGACTTATTTGGCTACAAACTTAGCTATAGGCCAGTGGGCCCATGTGTCTAACTAAATCACCCCGATAAAACCAGATTGCTCTTGATCTGCTGCCCATAATAATAATACACCATTCAAGGGTCAGACTCTTGATAAGAGAGCTTCCCAGTGATTGTGATTTAATGTGGCAAAGTTCTGTTTTTGTTCACCCGCAAAGTCTCCTTCGCTTTGCTAATTGATTAGTGAGGCCTGGCCTCTGTCAGGTTGGCTCTTCTCCTCCACACTGACGGTAATCCTCCCAGGAACCTGACCTCTGGTGACATCACTATGGTCAATCTTAAAGGGACAGGGATTGCTGTGGCACCCTATTCCCCATATAGAGCACTACTTTTGACCAGAGTCCTATGGGTCCTGGTCAAAAGTTGTGCACTACATAGGGAATGGGGTGCATTTAGGGCACCGTGTGTGTACGCAGGGCAGTGTGTTCTGGTGAGGGAGTGAAGTTTCATCTGCAGTTCTGTTTATGACCACATGGAGGAGCTGGAGGACCACTCTGTGTCTATGAATGATTGGTCCTTGATGTAATTTTATTGTGTCAGCCTCACAGCATGAACACTGTACAAGCTGTAGACATACAGGGAAGGTGAATGCTTTTACACCTGTAACAACCTACACATGAAGTTACCAAGAAGCTTAGTTATATTAAACACAGTCGCTTTTACAGTAGGGACATTTGAAGGAATTCATTACAGATTTGAATGGGGGTATTCAAACCCATTCATGGTTAGACTTTATATGAGCACAGTATTTATATTATCATTGTTCAGTGCATATATTGTGGGCATATTAATCACTCTGTGCTGAATCTATTTTATACATAGTACATGTGATGAAGTGCTAGGTGTTACTGGATTTTGGATATAGTGTACTACATTGTCAAAGGTCTTGTGTATTGATTCCATATAGATGAAAAATTACTGTATCTCTGTGTGAATAGATTCACAACATTAAAACAGCAACTGATGACTTGCCTCCTAGCCCCTAGCCCTATATAGCCCATCAGGAATGGGATTCTTATAGGGGCCCCCTCACATGAAACACTACCACCCCAGGGCAGGCTAACCTGGGCTTCCTTCCTCCCTGCTGGGTTTCCTTAAAATTACACTAAATCCATCATCTGGTCCATTTAGCAAACCTCCAGCCCCAACTCTCCCAGCAACTCTCATTAGGACCACTGAAACACTAGTTTCCAGTCTCTTTAGTATGGAGTCCATCCATACCGCCACTGTGGATTGCTGTGAAATGTTGCACATCTAAGACAATGCACATGCAATTCCAAGTGCTGGTTGTAATATCCAAACATGCACATCACAATTACAGTTGGTGTTCAATGGATGATTGTGTATTGGTAATCTTAATGTGCATTTCAATAGGTATTGTTACTGTAATTGAAGCAGTATCTGAACAGTGTATTCATCTGGTACTTGATTGGTCCAGAGTGGGCTCATCCTCATCTTCCATGTCTGTGTGTGTGTGCTGCTCACAGTGCTGTCAGAACCTGTCCTAGGCCCCATTCCCATCCCCTCAACACACAACACCAGGGTCCTGAGTACTGAGTAGCGAAACAGGCTTCTCTTTGTCACTATAACTGCTTGCCTGTCTGTCTGCCTGCATGTCTTTCTGCCCGGCCCCTCTGATCACTGAGCTGTGAAGGCTTGGCAGAAGCCCCTCTCCTCTTCTCCTCTCCTCCATGCCCTGCATTCTCCTCTCCTCTGTCACAGTCGAGCTTTTCACTCTCCCATGTTTAATCAGTGCCCAGGGGCCCTCAGAGTCAGACAGCCACTGATTGGCAGATTCCCGTCCAATGGGGACCTAATGTACTGATTACAAAACATCTCAGCAATCAGGAAAAGAAAACAAAAAAATAGTGGGACTCCACCCCCAACCTTCCATCCCATCCCCCCAACCCCTGATTGCTGCCTGCCAGCAGTAATCGTCTCTGATTGATTGACAGATTCAAGGAGCTATCATCGTTAAGTAAGATAATATTTACATTCATGCACTTCAAAATTAATTTTGTAACTATGCCCCTGAAGCATTTAATTACAGGGCAGTAGAAAAAAGGAGTTGCCTGGTAAGTGTATGTATCTTTCAAATCTTGAAATGTTCTCAAACCATTACTGTCCATGATATCGGTAAGCGTAAGAATTCCACATATTGACTATTGGGGGAATGCAAAAGGTCGCCCTCCAGATCACAAGGCATTATTGTGAAATGCTGGATTATGGGCATAACATTTTGATTCCCAGGTACCTTGTTTTTACATTTGGTGCCAAATACAAATTGTGTGAGCAATAATAGGACCAAAGTATAGCTTACATTGTTTAAGGGATATATCAGTGAAGACCACCTCTTTTAGGGCAATAGGCGACACCATATGTCTCTCTATACTCAGCCAGAGGGCGAAAAAATCGTGTCTAAATCAATTTAGGATGGGCCGAAATGCTAGTGCCTGGAAATACGATTTAAATTTTGGTACGGATAGTCCTCCTATGTCTTTCACTCTTTGTAAGTTTGTTAATTTTATCCTGGATCGTTTACCTTGCCATGTACATTTTGAAACCACACTATGAATTTTATCCCAAATGCCGGAAGGGGGAAACATGGGAATCATTGAACTCCAAAAATTCAGCCGCAGCAATATATTCAGACCCTTTGACTACGTCACAGCCTTATTCTAAAATTGATTAAATTGTTGTTTTTTCTTCAATCTACACACAATAACCCACAATGACAAAGCAAAAATAGGTTTTTAGACATTTTTGAAAATTTACAACAAAAAACTGAAATATCACAATTACATAAGTATTCAGACCCTTTACTCAGTACTTTGTTGAAGCACCTTTGGCAGCGACTACAGGCTTGAGTCTTCTTGGGTATGAAGCTACAAGCTTTGCACACCTGTATTTTGGGAATACTCCCATTCTTCTCTGCAGATCCTCTCAAGCACTGTCACGCTGAGTAGGGAGCGTCGCTACATAGCTATTTTCAGGTCTCTCCAGAGATGTTCGATTGGGTTCATGTCCAGGCTCTGGCTGGGCCACTCAAGGGCCCGAATCCCGAAGCCCCTCCTGCATTGTCTTGGCTGTGTGCTTATGGTAGTAGTCCTGTTGGAAGGTGAACCTTCGCCCCAGTCTGAGGTTCTGAGAGCTCTGGAGCAGGTTTTCATCAAGAATCTCTCTGTACTTTGCTCCATTCATCTTTCCCTCGATCCTGACTAGTCTCCCAGTCCCTACCACTGAAAAACATCCCCACAGCTTGATGCTGCCACCACCCTGCTTCACCATAGGGATGGTGCGAGGTTTCCTCCAGAAGTGACGCTTGGCATTCAAGCCAAGAATCTTGTTTCTCATGGTCTGAGAGTCCTTAAGTGTCTTTTGACAAACTCCAAGCGGGCTGTCTTTTACTGAGGAGTGGCTTCTGTCTAGCCACTCTACCATAAAGGCTTGATTGGTGGAGGGCTGCAGAGATGGTTGTCCATCTGGAAGGTTTTCCCATCTCCACAGAGGAACTCTGGAGCTCTGTCAGAGTGACCATTGGGTTCTTGGTCACCTCCCTGACCAAGGCCCTTTTCCCCCGATTGCCCAGTTTGGCCGGGCGGCCAGCACTAGGAAGAGTCTTGTTGGTTCCAAATGTCTTCCATTTAAGAATGATGGAGGCCACTGTGTTCTTGGGGACCTACAATGCTGCAGAAATGTTTAGGTACCCTTCCCCAGATCTGTGCCTTGACACAATCATGTCTCTGAGCTCTACGGACAATTCCTTCGACATCATGGCTTGGTTTTTGCTCTGACATGCACTGTCAACTGTGGTACCTTATGTAGACAGGTGTGTGCCTTTCCAAATCACATCCAATCAATTGAATTTACCACAGTACTCCAATCAAGTTGTAGAAAAATCTCAAGAATGATAAATGGAAACAGGATGTACCTGAGCTCAATTTTGAGTCTCATAGCAAAGGGTTTGAATACTTATGTAAATAAGGTATCTGTTGTTTTTTATACATTTGCAAAAATTACTAAACCAGTTTTTGCTTTATCATTATGGCGTATTGTGTTTAGATTGATGAAGGAAAACATTTATTTAATACATTTTTGATTAAGGCTGTAACATAACAAAATGTGGAAAAAGGGAAGGGGTCAGAATACTTTCCAAATGCACTGTATTTATTTTGACAATTAGATATTCTGCCGGTTTAAGGAACTAGAATATTATTCCATCGGTCGGATTTAATTGATAAAATCGGTAACAATTGGTATTCCATAAGTAGAGATGGAGCTCCATCGGGGCCTTGAGATGCAGAAGGCTTGATTTGGTTAGATACTGTACGTTTTATAACTTGAGATTAAGCTGAATTTATCTTTGATCTTCAATGTGTTTGGGAGCGATTGAGATACTTTGTCTAGATAAAGTAGAACATCGTCTGTGTATAATGAGATGAAGTAATTAGTAGATTCTAGGTAAATTGGTGTTATTCCTTCGATTGAAAAATTGCCTGTGCCAGGGGTTCCATGGATAATAAAAATAGCAAAGGCGAAATTTGATTGCCCTGTCTGCTGCTTCTAGTGATTCTAAACGGAGCAGATATTGTCTGTTATAACTATGGCTGAGGGATTGACATAGAGTATTTTAATCATAGTAATGGAGCCAATTCCCATATGTTCCAAGACAGACCAAAATATTTTTTTGCATCGAGAAATAATACAGCCCAAGGAGCTGTTGTTTCTGATGAAGCATCTAAGATATGTAATAGTCAACAGAGTTTATCCGAGGATACATTTTTTTAACAAACCCGCTTTGGTCTGTGTGGACCAATTTGGGTAAGTCTCGAGACGGGACAACAACATTTAGGAAAACAGTTTCATATCTGTGTTTATCAGTGAGTACACTGGTTGTCTTCCTTACCTTTTTTAAATGAAAGTTACATTAGTACTGTATTCACATCTCTCCCACATGAACCTTTGTGAATGGCTGTGTTAATAATTTCGAGCACTAGTGGACCTAATTGATTCCAACATTTTAAATAGACCTCAGGAGGAATATCGTCCCTTTATTCATGCTATCCAATGCCCTTTTGAGTTCATTGAGGGAGATTTGAGCTCCCAGTGAGGTGGCTTCTTCTGTTGAGAGAAGAGGAGTTCTTAATTCTTTTAGAAAGCCCCCCCACCCTACATTTTTATTAAGCATTTAAGTGATCCATGCTATGTAAAATAAAGAAGATGGTATGTGCAAGAAATGAAGTCTATAATCAAAATCTTCACAATATTTCATTATGGCCTCCCTGGGAGATAAATTTAGGACAGGCTATTGAATTTTTCTGGAAATGAAATTTAAAAAATACATTGTGTAGTTGTCCATATGGGACTGGCCATATCTCAGTACCAGTAGCAAAAAGTAGTTTCCAACTTATATTGCCATATTTTGCCCACTTAGGAATTCAATGCGCTGTAGCCCCACAAGGAATGTGGGACTATGTGTATCATGGTGCCGGAGAAGATGTCTGATGTTTTACGTGCTCCTAACCAACTGTTCTGATGTTCGTTTTTTTGCGTTGTTGTAACTTATTTCTTTGACGTATTTTGTACATAATGTTGCTGCTACTGTCTCTTATGACCGAAAATATCTTCCAGACATCAGAACAGTGATAACTCACCACGAACTGGCAGTAGCTTTTATTTCCTTTAACGAGTCTGACGAACCCGACGTGAAGGACATACTGCTTTCCCTGGAACAGGCCCAAATCCCCGTCATTTGCGTGAAGAGAAGCTGGAGAAAAAGAGGGCGGTCAGGCTGGCTTCTGAGAATTTGTAGGCGATCTAATAAACTTCGACTGCCTTCTGTTCTACTAGATAAAGTGCAATCATTAGAAAATAAAACCGACAACCTACAAGGAAGATTAAAGTACCAACCGGACATTAAAAACTGTAATATCTTATGCTTCACGGAGTCGTGGCTGAACGACGACATTATCAACATACAGGTGGCTGGTTATATGCTCTATCGACAGGATAGAACAGCGGCATCTGGTAAGACAAGGGGGGGTCGGACTATGTATATTTGTAAACAACCGCTGGTGTACGATATCTAAGGAAGTCTCAAGGTTTTGCTCGCCTGAGGTAGAGTATCTCATGATAAGCTGTAGACCACACTATCTACCTAGCGAGTTTTCATCTGTATTTTTAGTATCTATCTACATACCACCACAGACCTATGCTGGAACTAAGACCGCACTCAATGAGCTGTATTCCGCCATAAGCAAACAGGAAAATGCTCATCCAGAGGCGGCGCTCCTAGTGGCTGGGGACTTTAATGCAGGGATACTTAAATCCATTTTACCAAATTTCTATCAGCATGTTAAATGTGCAACCAGAGGGAAAAAACTCTAGACCTCCTTTACTCCATACACAGAAACACATACAAAGCTCTCCCTCGCCCTCCATTTGGCAAATCTGACCATAATTATATCCTCCTGATTCCTGCTTACAAGCAAAAACTAAAGCAGGAAGCACCAGTGACTCGGTCAATAAAAAAGTGCTCTGTTTTGCTAGCACAGACTGGAATACGTTCCGGGATTCTTCCGATGGCATTGAGGAGTACACCACATCAGTCATTGGCTTCATCAATATGTGCATCGATGACGTCGTCCCCATGGTAACTGTACGTAGATACCCCAACCAGAAGCCATGGATTACAGGCAACATCTGCACTGAGCTAAAGGCTAGAGCTGCCACTTCAAGGTGCAGGACTCTAACCCGGAAGCTTATATGAAATCCCGCTATGCCCTCCGACGAACCATCAAACAGGCAAAGCGTCAATACAGGTGTCACGATCGTCATAATAAGCGGACCAAGGCGCAGCGGGATATGAGGACATCTTCTTTTATTAGAGATGACGAAACACGAAACGAACACTTTTACAAAACAAAACAACAAATGACCGTGAAGCTACAAACGTTAGTGCATACACAAGCTACAAACGTTCAACATAGACAATTACCCACAAACACCTAAAGCCTATGGCTGCCTTAAATATGGCTCCCAATCAGAGACAACAATAAACAGCTGTCTCTGATTGAGAACCAAACCAGGCAACCATAGACTTTCCTAAACACCTACACTGAACACAACCCCATACATACTACAAAACCCCCTAAACAATACACACACCCTAAACTAGACAAAACACACAAACATCCCCCATGTCACACCCTAAACTAACTAAACTAATAAAGAAAATCAATATAACAAAGGCCAGGGTGTGACAACAGGACTAAGATCAAATCGTTCTACACCGGCTCCGATGCTCGTCGGATGTGGCAGGGCTTGCAAACCATTACAGACTACAAACGGAAGCACAGCCAAGAGCTGCCCAGTGACACGAGCTTACCAGATGAGCTAAACTACTTCTATGCTCGCTTCGAGGCAAATAACACTGAAACATGCATGAGAGCACCAGCTGTTCCGGACGACTGTGTGATAACACTCTCCGCAGCTGATGTGAGTAAGACCTTTAAACAGGTCAACATTCACAAGGCCAGACGGATTACCAGGACGTGTACTGCGAGCATGCGCTGACCAACTGGCAAGTGTCTTCACTGACATTTTCAACCTCTCCCTGTCCGAGTCTGTAATACCAACATGTTTTAAGCAGACCACCATAGACCCTGTGCCCAAGAACACCAAGGTAACATGCCTAAATGACTACCGACCCATAGCACTCACATCTGCAGCCATGAAGTGCACCATTATCCCAGAAACCCTAGACTAACTCCAATTTGCATACCGCCCTAACAGATCCACAGATGGTGCATCTCTATTGCACTCCACACTGCCCTTTTCCAACTGGACAAAAGGAACACCTACTGTATGTGAGAATGCCATTTATTGACTACAGCTCAGCATTCAACACCATAGTGCCCTCAAAGCTCATCACTAAGCTAAGGACCCTGGGACTAAACACCTCCCTCTGCAACTCGATCATGGACTCCCTGACGGGCCGCCCCCAGGTGGTAAGGGTAGGTAACAACATATCCGCCACACTGATCCTCAACATGGGGGCCTCTCAGGGGTGCATGCTCTGTCCCCTCCTGTACTCCCTGTTCAATTATGACTGCACGGCCAGGCACGTCTTCAACACCATCATTAAATTTGCCGATGACTCAAAAGTGGTAGGCCTGATCACCGACAATGATGAGACCTCCATATAGGCTGAGTTCAGAGACTTGGCCGTGTGGTGCCAGGACAACAACCTCTCCATCAACGTGATCAAGACAAAGGAGATGATTGTGGACTACAGGAAAAGGAGGACCGAGCACGCCCCCATTCTCATCGACAGGGCTGTAGTGGAGGAGGTTGAGAGCTTCAAGTTCCTTGGTGTCCACAGCACCAACAAACAAACATGGTCCAAGCACAACAAGACAGTCGTGAAGGGGGCACGACAAAACCTATTCCCCCTCAGGAGACTGAAAATATCTGGCATTGGTCCTCAAAAGGTTATACAGCTGCACCATTGAGAGCATCCTGACTGGTTGCATCACTGCCTGGTATGGAAACTGCTCGGCCTGAGACCGCAAGGCACAACAGAGGGTAGTGCGTAATGCCCAGTACATCACTGGGGCCAAGCTTCCTGCTATCCAGGACCTCTATACCAGGCGGTGTCAGAGGAAGGCCCTAAAAATTGTCAAAGTCTTCAGCCACCCTAGTCATAAACTGTTCTCTCTGCTACCGCACTGCAAGCGGTACCGGAGCACCAAGTTTCGGTTACAAGAGGCTTCTAAACCGCTTCTACTCCCAAGCCATAAGACTCCTGAACATCTAATCAAATGGCTACCCAGACTATTTGCCACTGCTACTCTCTGTTATCTTTGCATAGTCACTTAAATAACTCTACCTACATGTACATATTACCTCAATTACCTTGACTAACCAGTGCCCCCACACATTGACTCTTTACCGGTACCCCCTGTATATAGTCTCGCTATTGTTATTTTACTGCTGCTCTTTAATTGCTTGTTCCTTTTATTTCATTTTCTTAATTGTATGATTTAAACTGCATTGCTGATTAGGGCTCATAAGTAAGCATTTCACTGTAAGGTCTATACCTGTTGTATTCGGCGCATGTGACTAATAACATTTGATTGGATTTGGAAGCAGGTCCAGTCCGTGTGACACCTCAGTACAGTATATTGTCCATTGCTCATTAATTGTTGTGGTGTCATCACTGTGTTAATGTCCTTCTGTTCCATAGGCAATATAATAATAACAAAGTCCAATACTCAACAATAATAGTAATAATTTTCCTTGTACACACTTGAGGGGGTGTCCTCATCATTGTCTTATGCTGAGGGCAGCATATACTGTAGCCATATGCTAGGCTGTGTGATTGATTGAATATTGAGCCAGTCATAATTGGGTTCAATCTGTCGACTTGTCCCCTTGTGTATAGGGTTTGATGTGGTTCTCGAAGAAGTCTTGAGCTTCCTTGGCAGGGGGGGAATGCCCTCAGACGAACCATCAAACAGGCAAAGTGTCAATACAGGATTAAGAGTTAATGGCTCTGACGCTCGTCGGATGTTGCAGGGCTTGAAAACTATTATGGACTACAAAGGGAAACCCTGACGCGAGTTGCCCAGTGACGCAAGTTTACCAGACGAGCTAATTGCCTTTTATGCTCACTTAGAGGCAAGCAACACTGAAGCATGCATGGGAGCACCATCAGTTCCAGACGACTGTGTGATAACGCTCTTGGTAGCCGATGTGAGCAAGACCTTTAAACAGGTCAACATTCACAAAGCCGCAGGGCCAGACGGATTACCAGAACGTGTACTCAAAAAATGTGCGGACCAACTGGAAAGTGTCCTCACTGACATTTTCAACCTCTCCCTGATCGAGTCTGTAATACCTACATGTTTCAAGCAGACCACCATAGTCCCTGTGCCCAAGGAAGCGAAGGCAACCTGCCTAAATGATTACTGCCCCGTAGCACTCACGTCGGTAGCCATGAAGTGCTTTGAAAGGCTGACATCAACAGCATCATCCCAGATCCCAGATACTGTAGACCCACTCCAATTCGTGTACCGCCCCAACAAATCCACAGATGACGCAATCTCAATCACACTCCACACTGCCCTTTCCCACCTGGACAAAAGGAACACCTATGTGAGAATGCTGTTCATTGACTACAGCTCAGCGTTCAATACTATAGTGGCCACAAAGCTTGTCACTAAGCTAAGGACCCTGGGACTAAACACCTCCCCCTGCAACTGGATCCTGGACTTCCTGATGGGCCGCCCCCAGGTGGTAAGGGTAGGCAACAACACGTCTGCCATGCTGATCCTCAACACTGGGGCTCCTCAGGGGTGCGTGCTGTGTCTCCTCCTGTACTCCTTTTCACCCACGACTGTGTGGCCAAACACAACTCCAACACCATCACTAAGTTTGCTGACGACACAACAGTGGTAGCCCTGATTACCGACAACGATGAGATGGCCTATAGGGAGGAGGCCAGGACAATAACCTCTCCCTCAATGTGAGCAAGACAAAGGAGCTGATCGAGAACTACAGGAAAAGGCTGGCCGAACAGGCCCCCATTGACATCGACAGGGCTGTAGTGTAGCAGGTCGAGAGTTTCAAGTTCCTTGGTGTCCACATCAACAATGAACTATCATGCTCCAAATACACAAAGACAGTCGTGAAGATCGCACAACAATACCTTTTCCCCCTCAAGAGACTGCAAAGATTTGGCATGGGTCCCCAGATTCTCAAAAAGTTCTACAACTGCACCATCGAGAGCATCCTGACTGGTTGCATTACTGCCTGGTATGGCAACTGCTCTGCATCTGACCGTAAGGCGCTAAAGAGGGGAGTGCGTACGGCCCAGTACATGGGGACAAGCTTCCTGCCATCCAGGACCTATATACTAGGCTGTGTCAGAGGAAAGCCCAAAAATTGTCAGAGACTCCAGTCACCCAAGTCATAGACTGTTCTCTCTACTACCATACGGCAAGCAGTACCTGAGCACCAAGTATAGGACCAAAAGGCTCCTTAACAGCTTCTACCCCCAAGCCATGAGACTGCTGAACAATTAATCAAATGGCCACCGGAATATTTACATTGACACTTGACAGGTTAGTCAAGGTAATTTGTACATGTAGGGGGGCTACATGTACAAATTACCTTGACTAACCTGTACCCCCGCACATTGACTCCGTACCGGTATCCCCTGTATATAGTCTCATTATTGTTATTTTCTTGTGTTATTTTTTTATTTAGTTTATTTGGTAAATATTTTTTTTTTGAACTGCATTGTTGGTTATGGGCTTGTAAGTAAGCATTTCACGGTAAAGTCTAAACCTGTTGTGTTCGCTTTTGTGACAAAGTTTGATTTGATTTGTTGTATTCTGGAAGATCAAGAGGAGTTTTGCCAGATGGATGAACCGCATCTCAGATTTAGCTCGCGTAGCTGGGATTTCACGTCATTGTAGGTCGCCCTCTATTTTAGCAGTTCGCCACTACGATCTGGGTAGATGCTGATCCTATTATCCGCATAGGTCAGAGCCCTGGATTCCACTGCAAGGCGAACAATTCACTGTTTGACTTCAAAACTGTGGATTTGTACAATCATAGAACCAGACCCATTTCATAGAGGACCCGTGTGGTGCGCAATATTAATTAGCGGCATGGGACCCAGCTTCTCCTGCCCAAACAGTTCAGAGAGAAGATTGCTCATGAAGGAAGTTGGGTTGCCCGCATCCACTCCAGTTTCAAGTCCTATAACCTGTACATTGATTTTACCGGAATAATTTTCAAGTGATTCCGTTTTCTCTTTAGGACATTGTTTACCCCTTCTAGCTTAGCTCGCTCTGTTCCCAGGTCATGGATTTAAACCTCTGGCACATTGGCCGCCTTCTCCAGACTTTCCACTTTAGTTGAATAGGCATTCAATTTAAAAGTGAGTGATTTAATTTAACGGTTTTCATTTCAAGTCGAGGGCAGAGGTAATCTCCTCATGAACGATCTCTCGGAAAGTAGCAGCCAGCTCTTTGTGTTGTGTGGTGTTGAGAACCGCCATTTTCCCACAGGTGAATTGTGGACAGACAGATTATGCTATTTGCTGGAGTGAAATGGATCTGCACATTTTTTCTTGTCATACAATGAACATCCCACACCTTAATATGATGTTTGCAATTGACAATTTTAGAAAACAAGTTTGTTAATTCTTAGTAATTTTGCAAAAGAAAGTGGCGGTAAGGCCACGCGATTCAATGCATGCCATTTTTCAAGGGGTGCTGCAGCACCCTCAGCACCCCAACTTCCTATGTGTATTGTTACACCTATAGTTCTATTCAGCTTTTTCATGGACATGAATGCAACTGATTAAGGGTAGGTAATATGTCAAATGTACAAACCGTTAATGTTACATTTAATTGTGTTCCTTTGTGGTGCCCTTTTTACAGCATTCTTCTGAGGTCTTGTAGTCCTAACTCTTGTCCCGGGGGAATGGAACATGTGTGCAGTGCTCCCCATGTCCTTCAGGGCTAGGAATTGCCAGGGACCTCACGATACGATATTACGATATTATCACAATACTTAGGTCCCGATACGATATATATTGCGATTCTCACGATTCTATATGTATTGTGATTCGATACTGCGATTATATTGCCATTTGATGCTCCAAACATATTGCTCACTTTGTCTGCTGCAGAAACACATAAGCGAGCCATAATAAAGAATAATTTTGATAAGTCATGGAAATAAAGGTGCTGAAAACATGTTGGCTTACTTTTTAAAAAGAAAATGGAGAACATACTACAGTATAAAAAATACCAGAGCTAATTTCACGGTGCCCCTATTTGTTTTTTTTTTACTGACAACTGTTTGTTTAGTAAGCAACGACTGTTGATGGCCAGCTCCTACATTTAAGCTGTACTAGGGTTGATGATAATGGTATACAGAGGGGGATGGCATTACTGAAGGGGGCTGTGGCTTACGGCTGGCACTTACATCCTCTTAACACACCCACCCACTGTGATGGGAGCCAGAGTGAAGTGAGCCAGACGTGGTGTAGAGCTGCTGCTCTTGCTGTGCTGCCTGTGAAATACCTAAGTCTGCATGGTGCTGAGGGGGTCTGGAGCAGGGGTCACCGCTAATCACAGAGCAGAGCAGAACAGAGAGAGAGAGAGCGCGCAGTTAGAAGCAGGTGAGAGCAGATAGAAGCAGGGAAGAGAGAGAGAGAGCAGATAGAAGCAGGGAAGAGAGAGAGCAGATAGACGCAGGGAAGAGAGAGAGCAGATAGACGCAGGGAAGAGAGAGAGCAGATAGACGCAGGGAAGAGAGTGGAGCATGAGCTGTGAACATACTGGAGAACATCTTAAGTTTTTAGTCGGTAGTTGGAGCATCAGGACAGGATGGCTGTCCTGCGTCTGTGCAGTCTGCTGCTGCTGCTGCTCATGGCTCCTGTTCATGGCCAATGGTGGAGTGTGCTCTGGGGGAAGGCACAGGAGATGATCACACAGCCCCCCACCACCGAGGTCCTCACCACCACCAAGGTATTTTGGACAATGGAAGGGACAGAGGTGGGCCAGGTGGGAACCCAGACAGAGGTGTACACTACTGCACCTGTTCAGAGTACACCTCTACAGAGCACACAGGAGCCTGCAGGTGCTGGAACAACAGAGATCAAGCCCAAGGCTAAGAAAAGACCTCTGAAAATGTGGAAAAGTCGTGGTGAGTTATTCTGTGCTGTGCAGGAGTCGAGGAACACCTGCTGGGTGAAGTAGTTTTTTCAGTTTCATTTCCGTTTGGGATTCTGTCCAAAAAAGTAGTCTTTATGTTGTGTTTAAATAACAAACACTTCTGCTACTGGTTCTACACTTGGCTTGCACGTTCAATGAAATAGAACCAATGCTCTGTGAGTTCTCAGTCATCGACTTAGCATAATGCTCTAAAAACTTCCCCTGAAAGAATCTAAAGACCCTGACAATGTGGCAGCTGTGGAGCTGTAGACTCGTGGTGGTTCATTATTTTTGTTAAAGTAGTCTCAAGCTGATGCTTGTAGTGGGATCATGACAGGGATTAGGAAGTGTGTTCCCTCACAGCCTGCTCAAGATTACTGAGCGTGGCTAAGCGTTTTTAACTTGTCTAATTGAGGCTGTGCATTGTTGAGGGGAGCAGGTTTCCTGCTAGCTCCTTGGTTTCCAAATTTAAATCCCAATCACATGATATTAAAATAATAGGATTAGGGCCAGGAGCCTTCCTGGAACCTGAGGAAATTAGGGTCTGAGGAGTGTGAGAATTGTTTCAGAGCCTGGCTGGGCTGAATTGTGGGGTGAGAGAGAGTGGGGGACGGACGGACGGATGGCTGAGATATGGGAGGGAGGACTGATATCAAGAGGCTGGAGATGAGAGGAGCAATACAACTTTTTCAGAATTGAAATGGATGGTGCACCGGTTAGTCTTGCCTGATTAGAATAATTCAGTACATAGACTCCAAGAAAATCACTGGACAAAGAGAACAAAGTTGTGTCCACATTCTGCAAGCTCTCTCAGAATAAAATGTGCTGTTAACTTTTGTAGTAAACTATGAGTTTCATGAGGGCTCTCCTGTCTATTCCTCTGTCTGAGCTATACTGTAGATGTTACACTCTGACAGCTTCTCTCCACAATGTGCCTGTCCAAGGAGGATGTCGATCTGTCGATCCAGCTTGGATTATAGCCGGCCATAAACAGTAACTCACTCTCCCAGACATCCACTCAGTATGACAACCTACTTACAGAACTTTAGACAGTTCACACCATTCACCTGTACGTTATTAGCATTACTGTGTTGATATGCTAAAACAGGCATGGTCCTCATTGAGGACATCAGATGTATGTTTGGATATATTCCTACCAAACTGTTTTACGTGAACTTCTGATAGATCTTTCTCTGATCCCACTAATAGATTGGCTTGGTTGTGGCAGTGTGGGTTGTGTGACTCAGTCAGTGTTTGTGTGAGGCTGCATGTTGTGGGAGGCATTTGTTCCGAGTGGAGGATGTTCAAACACTACCACCCTCCTCCCTAATTGGCATGTCTTTTTCCACTTTGCTAATTTGCTGAATTACAGACCCAATCAGAGACCATGTCTAGTCTGTGGGCGGAGAGGCCCACGGATGTGTAGAGGAGGGTTAATACTTGACAAGACTGAGGCAAAACCAATGGCCAAGAGGTTACCACGGTGGAATGTTGGGGTGATAGTGTTCGCCAAGGGAGATGAACAGCATGTGGGGGAGAATGGAGAGAATGTGATCTACCGGTATCTTTCTCCGCTAAGCCCTCTCTCTACACCACGATGATAGGCCCCTCAACCCCAATTAAAGGCTTTACGGCAAGTGTCTGTAGGTTATGTTGGGGAGCATTAGGTCTGAACGGGGGGGGGGGGGGGAATTGTGCAATGAGCCATAGGTGAACGTTTGACTCGTTAAGGGGTCGTTAGGCTCAGTGATGAGGATAGATGGATTTGGGAGACCCTGGCCACATGGGTTATTGTAGAATGAGATATTATTCCTATACTGTGCTTGCGCTCTTTGGTATGGTTTCCGGGATACAGGTTAAGCCTAGACCTGTACTACCCACATTAAAAAATAGTATACTTTGGTAAAATACTATAGTATTCACTGTAGGGTTTTTGCGGAATTTAGTGTTTTTGCGGACTAAAGTCTGCAAAAACACTACAGTTTATTCTGTAGTATTTACTGTAGTATACTGTAGTGTTTACAGTTAACTATAGTTAAAATACTGCTGTAAAAGAAAACTACAGTATATAGTTTGAAGTATACTGTAGTATTTCTTCACACTGTACAATACTGTAGTATTTACTGTAGTTTTTGTTTTATTATCACATAGAAGTGGAGGCTTTCTCCTTCAGGACACCTGGAGAAATACTGAAAGAGCACATTTGCCATAACCTGTATGTAGATAGGTAGGTACGTAGGTAGGACTGGGATCTGAACAGATGGTGCAGCGCTTCTGCTCTTTTCTATAACCTGTAGGGAACACAATATAATATATATTATTATAATATGGTCTATACTTGGCATATAGGTTTCTCACTGATGGGTGGCTCAAATTGTGTTATGAGGGAGGGGAATGGGCAGGGTATAGTAATTACTATTGTAATTAAAGTAGCGTTTTTGTGGATTTAAGTATTCTGTAGTATTTACTGTAGTGTTTTTGCGGACTATACTATACTGTAGTATTTACTGTAGTGTTTTTGCAGAATGTAGTATTTTCTGTAGTATTGTATTATCTTTGACATAGAAGTGGAGGCTTTCTCCTTTAGGAAACCTACAGGAGAAATACTAAAAGAGCACATTTTCCATAACCTGTAAGTAGGTAGGGAACACAATATATGGTCTATACTTGGCATGTAGGTTTCTCACTTATGGGTGGCACAAATTGTGATATGGGGAGGGGAATGCAAATTAAATACTGTAGTATTTACTATAGTTAAAAAAGGTGTTTTTGTGGACTGTAGTGTTTTTGCAGACATTACTGTAGTATTTACTAGAGTTTTTTTGTGGCTAATACTGTAGTATTTACTATGGCATTCTACAGTATACTACAACATTCTATAGTCTGTACTACACATGATCGAGGTGTAAAAAGCATGTTCAATTTAGAATTTCCATTGAAAGTGCTTTTTAGTCCAGGACTAGGCTTAATCTGTGTATGGAAAAGCCTACCTTTGTGTTCAATGCATACAACCATGCAATAGTGATTGTGATGATGCCCAGGGACCGATCAAGGTCAGGTGACAGCACATACATGTATGATATTATCTGCTAATTGACACTGGAGGAGGAGTTCCATAAAGGTTCCAGTGACTGAGGTTCTGACTGCAGTGGTGAAATGACGTAACTTGATGACGTACAGTATGGTGACATATCTGGATGAGAGCATTGGATGTTATTGTGATTTTGAGTTATGCTGATAATGGAAATGGTACAGATATCTATAGTAATACTGAGCCATCTATTATATTTACATGTTAGTCATTTAGCAGACGTTCTTATCCAGAGTGACTTACAGGAGAAATTAGTGTTAAGTGCCTTGCTCAACGGCCCATCAACAGATTTTTCAGTCAGCTCGGGGACTTGAACCAGCGACCTTTCGGTTACTGGCACAACGCGAACCAGCCCCAATGCTCTTAACTGCTAGGCTAACTGCCACAGAGTTTTCTATACAGCTTTAGGCTCACGCATGTGATTCTATTCATTGTGTTTTGATTTCATGATTCTGTTGCGTTTCCTCCTGCTTACAGAGCTTGGCTCTACAGGCCACCTAGACCTGACTGAGTTGATCGGAGTGCCGCTCCCTCCCTCTATCTCCTATATCACCGGCTATGAGGGCTTCCGGCCGGCCTACAACTTCGGTCCCGGCGCCAACATCGGACGCCTCACCAAGACCTTCATGCCCGACCCTTTCTTCAGGGACTTTGCCATCATCGTCACCATCAGGCCCAGCAGCAACCAGGGAGGAGTGCTGTTCGCCATCACTGATGCCCAGCAGAGGGTGGTGCAGCTGGGGCTGGCGCTGACAGCCGTGGAGGATCAGACTCAGAGGATTCAGCTGTACTACACCGAGGGGGGCCAGGGGTCCTCACACAGCCAGCAGGTGGTGTCTTTCAAGGTGCCTGATATGACCAAAAAGTGGACGATATTCACTCTGTCGGTGCAGGACCAGGAAGTGTGCCTCTATATGGACTGTGATGACTTCCAAGCAGAGACCTTCCACAGGAGCAGCCGCCAGCTCAGCTTTGAGCCCAGCTCAGGCATCTTTGTGGGCAACGCTGGAGGGACTGGCCTGGAGAGGTTTGTGGTAAGTCGGTGGTTGCTTCTGATCATTTTACAGTACCATGTCACTGAGTTTGTGTGCTGGGTTTGGGTGGGTTGGGCTCTCTTGCTCTCTGTCTCTCTCTCTGTGTTTAATTCTTTGCACAAATGACTTGCACTGTGTGGATTGTGAGTCCTACTCTGTTTGCCCAGTCTGTGTTAGCATGAACATTACTCAATTAACATGATAAAAGACTCAATGGTCATCTGTGTTAAATTAGTCTTAACTGCTGTACTAAAAGCTCCACAGCTGGGACATCTTCCCGTTCGCTGTGCACCACTTGTCTAGCATACAATATCGGATTTCAACAAGAATGTTTAGCTATATCATATATAGTGATTCATGTATGAATGTGTTCGTTCATGGATTATAGTCACTTGATCACAGTTTCTCAGAATCAGCTCATATAACTCCGGTCCAAACATCCTGAAATTTGGCAGCCATCGATAGTCTGTGTTCTGATGGGAGGTCCTGGCAGTTTCTCAGAGAGGAAGGGAGAGATCAACTTTGTTTAATAAACAGACCCGTGGTCAGCTCTGCTCAGCTCAAGTCCTCACATTCATGTGGCCTGTGATGTCTGTTCCAGTTTTTGCTTCTCTGAGAAGAGAAACGGTGAGGTTCACTAACGGAGGAATTAAGGGGGTGATAGTAGTGTCTGGTCTAGTCAAAACAATATCTCCCAGCTACCAAACATTGACTGTCATCTAGTGTAGTTATGGAGAGTGAGACCATTGAGATATTTCATATTGATTATCTATGAAGAGAGAACTATTCAGCTGGTTCAATATAACCAATGAAAATATTCTTATTAATAGTTTTGTTGGGTGTCAGAGCAAGAGCAAAACTTCCCCTAAAGCCCGCTTCTATTAGGTCAAACACTGAGCTATTTACTTTATGTTCATATTCTTCTTTTATTATTTCTTATTGTTGCATTGTTGAAAAGGAACCTGCAAGTGAGCATTTCTTTTTGGACGGTGTATACCATTTGTACCCTGTACATGATATGACTAATAAAAACTTGATGATGAAGTGAATGGGACTTTCTCCATGTCCCTAAATGAACCATCCGGCAAAGTTTTTTATTAGTATGCTTCTGTGCCTTGAGAGTTCTGACGGTGGTGGTGTGTGTTTGGGAAAGTGGTTTCCATGGCAACAGCAGCAAAGTGGGCAGCTTTACCTTTTGTTGTTGTGAGGCAATTTGGTGCTGGACTGGCGAGGGGCCTGAGAGGGCCAAGAGGGGTAAACTACAGTCAGTCAGAGCCAGAGAGGGAGGGGGAGAGAGAAATGAGGTGAGAGAGGCGGCGGTAGAATAAGGGGGTCCCACAGTTAATCACAGAGCCAAAAGAACACTGTGGTCTGTCATGCTGGGCAATACTACTGGGTTAAACTCTGTGTGAAGAGATAGCTCTGGCCCATCAAAACCAGCCAGGACAATAAAGCTACGAGTTTTGTTCTGATGCAGCCTTGATTAATTTCACACTCTCTATCTTTGGTCTTGTGTTCTGTCGGTCTTTGTCTCTCTATGCAATATTGTGTCTTATGATTTTACAGTAGTAAATGTCGTAGGTTGCTGTGTTCCATACTGAGTGACTGTGGGGCCAGTATTTTACATCCCACTGATCCCAGATCAGAATCTCTCTCTAAGTTAGCTATATCAGCACAATAACGCCTTATCACATATCTCTCTTTCTCTCCTTCTGTACAGGGCTCTATCCAGCAGCTGGTGATCAAATCAGACCCCAGGGCAGCAGAGGAGCAGTGTGAGGAAGATGATCCCTATGTGAGTGTCTACACACCACACATTCAGTTCTATTGATATGTATGTATCCATAGCCTTGAGCTCCTGACATTCGAGAGGCCTCACCAGCACAAATTATTGACTAACGTGTTGAGTGTTTGGCTGGCAGGACTTTTATCCATGGCTTGACTTTGCATAAAGCATATGGATGGCTCCCCCTAGTGTTCAAAATAATGAATACTGGTTCTCACGCACATCCATTTGAATGTACATAGCTGACACTACTCTCGCCTTTCTTCGCCTAAATTAAGAGTTCTCTCTAGTTAGGGAAATTCTACTTCTAGGTCACTGGTGTCAATATCATGTTTAGATAGAGAGATGGTGGTGATGTCTTCTGTATTCCAGGCTTCTGGGGATGGGAGTGGGGCCGAAACGATGGACGACCGTGAAACAGAGAGTGAGCTGATGAACATGAAACGAAGAAAGGAAACAGCAAGGGTGAGCATGGGGTGTGAGAGGCTGTCAACGGACACTGGATGAGCAGAGGTGAGAGAAAGAACAGCCACCCGCTCAACTAAGATTGGCTTGGACAAGGAACGTCGCTGTCTGAGCAACACTTTGGCAGACTTAAATTGGAAGTATTTACATAAGCCTTGACATGCAGTGGAACATCTGTCTGTTTTATCAGTTTCAATTTGTACTGGTACAAAACACAAGTACGTAATAGTGAACACTTGGGGCATATATTCCAGTAGGGAGATTCAGTTCCTATCCAGTAACTAGCCTGCTAAGTCTAGGAGTCCTAAGCCTTGTTACATGTCTAACCTGAATGAATGCATTCATTTGAGGACCGTGTTGAATGCACATCACTGCATGGAAAGGCACGTTTATGGGTCGAACACTCCAGTGCACAATTAAAGTTGGAGGAATCTTGCCAGTACTCTGCTTGATTTTTATATTTCTTTTACTTTCATTCATCTTTGCATTTCGATTGTGGTGCTTACATTTGTGTAAACAGGTAAGCACCCGATTAAGGAAATATGAGCAAGCCTATTCAAGGATAAACTAAATAAATCAGATACAGTACTGAGAGTCATCCAGTTTTGCCCAGGGCGAGCATCCATTGTGGTTACTGTAGGGCTATAGTGTTGAGGGTAGAAGGGTCCATGGGATCTAGGTTGCTTTGACGAAGACTCCCCATATATGATCCGTGTGGTGTGGCTCGCCAAGTAACTCTGGTCCCACTCCAAGTTCTTGACAGGGCAGTGAGCGCCCAAACTGGTTTGCCGTTTTGCAGGCCATCCTCATCAGGTCAACATTAACTCCTGTCCAAATATCTCATCCTCTGCAAGCACTCGACTGTGCCTCTAGAAGAAAAAACTATGAAAACAATAATACACAGTAAACAAATATCAGTCTCAAGTCATGCATATTGAACCAAAATATAAACGCAACATGCAACAATTTCAAAGATTGGGCTCCCGAGTGGCGCAGCGGTCTAAGGCACTGCATCTCAGTGCAAGAGGCGTCACTAAAGTCCCTGGTTCGAATCCAGGCTGGATTCGGCACACAATTGGCCCAGCATTGTCTGGGTTTGGAGGTTCTGGGCTGGCGTGGTAACACATGGTCTGTGGTTGTGAGGCCGGTTGGACTTAGTGCCAAATTCTCTAAAACGACGTTGGAGGCAGCTTCTGGTAGCGAAATTATCATTTGATGCTCTGGTGGACATTCCTGCAGTCAGCAGGCCATTGCATGCTCCCTCAACTTGAGACATTTGGCATTGTGTTGTGTGACAAAACTGCACATTTAGAGTGGCCTTTCATTGTCCCCAGCTCAAGGTGCACCTGTATAATGATCATGCTGTATAATCAGCTTCTTGATATGCCACACCTGTCAGGTGGATGGATTCTCTTGGCAAAAGATAAATGCTCACTAACAGGGTTGTAAACAGATTTGTGAACAACATTTGAGAGAAATAAGCTTTTTGTGCGTATGTAACATTTCTGGGATTTTTTATTTCAGCTCATGAAACACGGGACCAAAACTTTATATTTTTCTTCAGTGTAATTCAAGCCTGAACTTTACTTTAAAGCCCTACCAACCCCAGGTTGAGAGATATCAAAGGGGAATTCCAACCTTTGACATATCACTCTGACCTTGATGGTAGTAAACCCCAACATTTTTTTGATAGCTTGTGAAATTATTAGTGCACTGGATGTATCACCCCCAACAACTACCCAAAGATCATTATAATCAAACAAGATATGCAACAAGTTATGCATGTGATACTGTCAGTGCACAAAGCTACAAGCATGTGGAAGTTTTTGCCAAAACATGCATGTGGTTCATGACTACTGTTATTTTCAGTAAAACAGTCAATGCAGTTATGATACAGAGGCAGTTAGTATTCCAACAAAGTACAGCAATCAGTGATTAATGGAACCACAGGGGCTATAACAGCCACTCTAGACCAGGTGGGTGGAATTCAACATCTGTTTTCCTTCTACTCTTCTAGACTCAAGTATATAACTTGAAACATGTAATTGGGCCATATACAACCTTTGTATTCCCAAGACCAGGAGTAATACAGGAGTAGTAAACCTAGTGTTACACAGAAGCTACTTGTACAAAAGGCTTACCTGCTTTCTCCTCTGGCAACCCTCCTTTGCACGTTTCGCCAAGATTGTGTCCCCTATGTTCTCAGGTAAACCTGAGAGATACACCGCCTCACAATCTCGTAATAGGTGGCACAAGAACCTGCAATGAATATAAGCCAAAGGTTAAATGTATGTTTTGGTGCATCACCGTGTTATCGTACGTAAAAATGTAAATGTATGTAAAAAGGGCATTAAACATACCGTTGAGTTTCACTCTTTTTCCTGTGTAAACACAGCCTTGTCTCACTAGGTGTATGTAGCTATGACACCCATGCATTAGGAAAGGAAAGGGGGATACCTACTCAGTTGTCCAACTGAAAGTATCTTCCGCATTTAAACCAACCCCTCTGAATCAGAGGTGCGGGGGGGGCTGCCTTAATCGACATCCACGTCTTCGGCACCCAGTGAAGTGGGTTAACTGCCTTGCTCAGGGGCAGAACGACAGATTTTTACCTTGTCAGCTCGGGGATTCTATCCAGCAACCTTCCGGTTACTGGCCCAACGTGCTAACCACTGGGCTACCTGCCGCCCCTTATATGAGCAACATTATATCGCCTTCACTATATTTACACAGTGCTAATTGTACAAGCAAATGTTAGAAGAGACCTGTGTATTAAATGTAACAACAACATAAGCTAGCTAGTAGGGCGACATTGTAGGCTAGCTAGCACCTAGCGCTGAGCTAGGTAACATTAGCAGTTAGCATGCCACCATAAGATACCATTTTCATGAAAAGTAAACTTCTAAAATACATTGAATTTGCGTGGTTCATACGTATACATGTAAATATGCTTAATTTGAGCCATCATTTGTAAAAAAAAAAATATATATATATGAATTTAAGAGCCGGCCGGGAGGAAAGGGGACAGCGCGAGTCATAGGATGCGGAAAGGGAGGAGAGTAGGGTCGTAGAGGAGGAATCAGGAGACAGGAGGGAGAAGGATTTAGCAGAAGGGAGCGATGATAGGATAGAAGAGGATAATTTGTGGGAGAGAGCGAAGATTGCGATGGCGCATGACCATCTGGGTAGAGGCGGAGTGGTTAGGGATCAGAGACCTGGAGGAGGCTTGCATTGAGATTAGTAGGCGAGCAGCCTCTACTAAAGATGAGGTCAAGCGTATTGCCTGCGTTGTGAGTTGGAGGGGATTGGGAAAGGGTGAGGTCAAAAGTCACGGAGGGGAAAGAGTTAAATAAAAATTAATCAATGTCAGACTTTGGGAGTTTGAAGTCTCCAAGTACAAAAGTGGTGAGTCATCGTCAGGAAATTAGCTTATCAAAGGTGTCAAGATCATTGAGGAGCTCTCCAAGGGCACCTGGTGGGCGATTATGTTAAGCTTGAGTGGACAAGTGACAGTGACAGCATGGAATTCAAATGAGATGGAGAAAAGAGAAAATCTAAATTTAAGAGAAATTAGTAGACCTGTGCCACCACCGCGACGACCAGATGCTCTCAGACTATGAGAGAAAACATAGTCAGATGAAGAAAACACTGCTACTCCAGCTGCTCTCTCTGGAGTGATCCATGTCTCCGTCAGGGCCAAAAAGTCAAGGGACTTAAGGGCAGCTGAGAAGCTAAGCTGAGATGAACTCGCCATTCTTGACCGCAGATCCAAACACTGCCAAAGACCCGGAATTCCACATGGGTTGTGCGCAGGGTACAGTAAATTAGAAGGGTTGCAGCCAAGGGGTGGGGAGCATCTGCAAAGCCTATAGGGAGAGGTGTGAACAGGTATAGAAAACACACACGTTGTTGACAAATCTATCAAAAAAACAAAATGAGAAACTGTAAATAACTAGGTAAGATACTAAAGTGAGAGAGTGGTGTGGCACCATCCTCTTAACACTAATTGCCTAGCAAAGGTAGGGGGCACACCTCCCTTTACTAATTGCTGATTGCCTAGGAGAGGTGAAACCACTCCCTCCAATACAGCCACTGATTACCAAAACAAATCACAAATTGCCCTGCCCCTTGATCCTGATTGATGTGTCAACAACTGTTTGCAAATTATGAGCAGTCAGGAGTTCACACACCAAATTGGCTACTGGGAAGACAGGCAGCACTTAAAATAGAGAGCCCTAGCTGGCAAAAAGACAATAGTAGACCACAACAGATAAAGACAAAAAATATATACTTATCACTCCTGGACATAATGGAGTCCTCTAGCTATTGAATGAAGCACACTGAGATGGAGCCTGATAAACTGGTTATATAGACTCAGAAAAGTAGCTACTGTAGCTCACTCATTTCACTCAGTCCAAACACTTAAATTACACATCAAAATGAACAGACAACTCACCATTTTTTATAACAATTTCTCTAGATTTTGAAAAAGAAACCATGTTTATAAATGTTACAAACCTGAAAACAGGATAAATATGCAGACAGAGTTGGCTTCTCTTCCACCACATGACAAAGTAGGGAGTCACACGCCTGCAGCTGTTGAACATTTACGTGACATGCACAGTCCGAAAATGTACAGAAACTTGTTAACGCATAATTGGGAATTTACTATCCCAGAAATTCCCGTATCACGCAAATGTTTAGGGATGCATGGGAGTGTGCAAGAATGCATAGGAAATTCCCACCCACGACTGTGCACCTCAAATTTCACAGGAATATAGCAGATCTGATTTCACCAAGAAAATGCAGTGCATGTGCCCAGGAGACCGCAACCTACCGAGTTCAGGGCCAGCTCCGTCTTGACCTCCTGGTTGGCCAGTCCAAGCGGATTATAATTTGTTCAGATGGTGACGAAACATAAATATGTACAAAAAGGAAAAATACCAAAGGCATGCCCAAACTAAAGACTCAAAAACAAACCCAGCAGCCTCACGGCTTTCCCCGTGGGAGACTGACTGAAGATAACCTTAATCAACCAGGCTCAGCATTTGGACAAGGTTGCTGCTGCCCCCTGTGGGAAGGGAGTGTGGAAGTATAACCTGGATAGTGTGTTTGTCTATGACCAAACACTAATGTTCCCCCTCTATTAAGTATTTGCACTGGCCTTTGATGTGTCTGTTATGTCTACTGATAGCAGTGGTTGTTTATAAGGAAAATGTGGCCAACCCCCACATCCTTGTCAATAGGAAGCAAACACAGATACAGTGTCTCTTCCATTCCGGGGGTGCTCCAGATTCTGGATGTGTGTATGCTACAGTCACTTTCATCCTCCCACCACTAGCCTTGTAACACACTGTACTTGTCCCAGAATGTCATGTCACTCTGCTCTTAAACAACCCACAATCTGACCCCAATTACTACAAATAAATATATGATGTAAGCTGTCTGTTCTTATTGTTCTTATTTGATTCTTGTGCAAATGTTTTAGATAGCTAGATGTTTCCTGTATATTTAAAATAAGTTGCACATTGTTTTACAAATGTACTTACCCCTCTCTCTCTCGTGCGCGCTCTCTCTTTTTACTCTTTCTCACATTCTCTTTATCTCTCTCTCATCCTCATACATTTTTTTCTCCCTCCAGCCAGAGGACATGCTGAGCGGGCCTGTGCGAGCCCCGCCCACAGAGTCTCCGGAGGTGGAGCTAGATGAGTACTCAGGACACCTGACCCCCACAGAGGAGGCCCATCAGGACATGCAGCTCAGAGGTGGGGAAGGCAGGTTCACCATGCACTTATCTTAACCAATCATCTTATGGTAGTCCAGGGAAATAACTGATGAGCTCTTGATTTAGCTCGTCCGGTGACTATGTCAGTTGTTATTGGATGTTCTCTTTGCATTGATCAATCTTATCTGTCTCTCACTGGTTGATATCGTTGGTTGAATACATCATATACCCCTACCTGGTTAACATGATTGAAGCCTCATTGGTTAATCCTATTGGTGTCTCTTATTCCTCTCTCAGGACCCCACCAGACAGAGGAGCCAGAGATGTCAGGGGATGTAAGTAATAGCTCAGATGTTACGTGCCTCAAAACCTGATGTCCCTTAAATGCTTAATTAATGATTCAGTATTTAATACATCTTCTTACACAACGTTCTCCTCTTTGTGCTGATCATCAGGGTGGGCCTCTTAGCCACAGACTGAAAGGAGAGCGAGGAGAGCCTGGGCCTATAGGTCCTGCTGGTCCCCGTGGCCCCCCTGGCCCCCCCACTCTCTCTGAGGGTAGAAGGTCTGGGCACCGCCAGCCAGGACCCAGGGGCCCTCGGGGGCCTACAGGGGCCCCTGGGGTGCCAGGGAAGGACGGACAGCAGGTGAGCTTTATGTCATTATAATCACCCATTACTCTGTGATAGTAGTACATGTTTGATTATGTTTTCTATTACCTTCACTTGACAAGACTGAAAAGATAAATCAAAGGAGTGTTCAATTTTTTAGGGAAGCAAGGGTGAAGATGGAGATCCAGTGAGTAAATCTGGTCTTGTGTCAAATTTGTACTGTTCTGTCATGGTCATACATAAATACTGTATGTCTTAAGAAATGACAGAATCTATGGCAATACCCACAGGGACAGAGAGGACCTCAAGGTTTCCCAGGTTTGGCAGGGGAGGTTGGAGTCAAAGGAGACAAGGTACAGTAATAAAAGGTGTTAGAAGGAAAATGTATATTCAATGTGTGTGAGATAGGCAGTTAGTCGTACCCTTTGTTCTCTTCTGTGCAGGGGGACCCAGGAGCAGGACTACCAGGGCCTCCAGGCCCCCCTGGACCTCCCGGACCCCTCAGATCACACAGTGTGCCAGTGGGTAGCAGTGTAACATCCTGAAAACATTGGGTTGAACTGGGGATCAAGTGGGGATTCGTCTTTAACTGCCTGTTTTCTGTTGAATTGCAGTATGGAGAGGATGCACTCGGCTCTGGTTTTGGAGACCTTGACAATACAGAATTGATCAGAGTAAGAACGTTAATTCTGCTGTCAGCCTATCTGTTATGTTTTTCTCTAATAAAATGTCTCTAGGAGGAGTATTTTAGCCACATACTGCCAGCCTGATCTCGCAAGATTTAATTTTAAAAAATCATCACATCACTATAGGTTTCACTACACTTGCTTGCGAGATCAGGCTTGAAGTAGGAGGCTACAAGTGTTCATCTCTCAATGTTAAACATGTGCTATGGCATCCCATATCCAACAGGTGGTGTTGTTTCATCTGATCACCTACTGTATAGTTGAGACCAATCCACTATAGTGATGTGATAATTTTATGATTTTTCTCCTAGGGTCCTCCTGGCCCTCCAGGTCAACCTGGCCCCCCAGGACCCACCAGCCCCTTCAATGTCTCGGAAGGCCTGTTCACTGGACAACCAGGTCCTCCTGGCAGATATGGCCTTGTTGGGAAACCTGGACCTCCGGTGAGTTGTCTGTCTATCTCATGTTCTCCCTAAGATCCATTATTGATGTTTCCACCTGTTACCACCCATTTTCAACTGTTATTGATGTTCCCACCCTTATTTTGTATTGTAAATGTTATTTTATACTCTTCTGTATGTGTATGCATTGTAGTTGACAGTGGTTTTCTCTCCACTCTCTGTTGTTATTGACCTGGCTGTCCCTGGCCTTTATTGTTTCAGGTGAATGAGGATTGGTTTAGTGGCTCTGGGTTTGGCTCTGAGTTTGGCTCTGGGTTTGGCTCTGAGTTTGGCTCAGGGTTGTTCGGCTCTGGGCTTGGTTCTGGCGAGGTATTTCCCTGGTTTCTTCACTGAACCAGTAGGCTTGAAAAGGCAGACTGTTCTCTCCAACCATGTTTTCTAACAGCCTGCCCCATTTAACTTACTGTACATGAGATGAGTGTGTGTGTGTGTGTGTGTGTGTGTGTGTGTTTGTGTGTGTGTCACTGGCATACCACACAAGGCTGGGGGCCCCACTACCCTTTTGTGCGGGGGGGGGGGGGGGGGGGGTTGTACACACCTACTCATTTTTCTTTATTTTTACTATTTTCTACATTGTAGAATAACAGTGTAGACATCAAAACTATGAAAAAACACATGGAATCATGCAGTAACCAAAAAAGTGTTAAACAATTCAAAATATATTTTATATTTGAGATTCTTAAAAGTAGCCACCCTTTGCCTTGATGAAAACTTTGCACACTCTTGGCATTCTCTCAACTAGCTTCATGAGGTAGTCACCTGGAATGTATTTAAATTAACAGGTGTGCCTTGTTAAAAGTAAATGTGTGGAATTTCTTTCCTCCTTAATGCGTTTGAGCCAATCAGTTGTGTTGTGACAAGGTAGGGTTGGTATACAGAAGATAGCACTATTTGGTAAAATACCAAGTCCTTATTATGGCAAGAACAGCTCAAATTAGCAAAGAGAAACGACAGTCCATCAAAACTTTAAGACATGAAGGTCAGTCAAACCGGAAACTTTGAAAGTTTCTTCAAGTGCAGTCGCAAAAACCATCAAGCGCTATGATGAAACTGGCTCTCATGAGGACCGCCACAGGTCCTCATGTAAAAATAAAGAAAAACCCTTGAATGAGTAGGTGTGTCCAAACTTTTGACTGGTACTCTATATGAACAGGTCACAAGCCATGGCAAAAATGTTTAGAATTACAGGAAATTAGCTGTAAAACTGCAACATTTTCTCTCAGCCTTATGGCAAAATGTGTAAAATAGACAGAAATTAGCTTCAAAAATGCAAAATTTTCTCACCCTCATTGCAAAATGTGTAGAATATCATGAAATGAGCTATAAAACTAAAATGTTTTCTCTCTGCCCCATGGCAATAATATGTGTAGAATTCCAAGGAATTAGCTTTAAAACAGCAACATTTTCGCTCAACCGCATGACAAAATGTGTAGAATAGCATGAGATTAGCTATACAACTGCAAAATGTTTCTCTTTGCCCATGGCAAAATATGTAGAACCCCCCCCCCCCCCAAAAAAAAACTTCTAACAGGGGGTGGCCTTGCTCAGACCTTGCGGGGGCCCCACGAAACTGCGGTACGCCACTCCTGTGTGTGTGTGCGCACATGTGCTTCTGCTTTGAATTGTTTACCCATCTATGAAACCATCATGGGGTCTATGCTCATTCCCAATCCTCTCATTTAGCGGGATACAACCCAGGTTTGACTTTAACGGCCTTGATGGACATTAAGCTTGAGCTATGTGCTTCATACATCAAACATGGTCAAGCTACTGTACATTGGAGAGAACCTGCCTTTTTATATGAGTCTGTTGCCTGCGTGCTTTCACTAACTGCATTTATGGAGCTTGCCCTTTATTTTTTACAGTCAATGAGCCATGTTCCTTCATGAATGGCAAAAGGGACAATGGTGGCACAGGCTGGCAATGATTTATATTTAAAAAATGTACAACTATTTAGACAGAGGAATATTATATTTTATGATGAAAAGTAACTAATTCTGAGGGATTCAATAAAGTTACAAAATAATTAATAATTACTATGTTGAGAAACCTTTTAAATAAAAAATTTTACGTTATCTTTGCAACAGTATATATGGTAGCTACTATCACTCTAAGGAAAGCAACACAGTCTTGGTCATGGTTGACTAGTCACTTGTGTGACCTGTTTGTGCTTGAAATTCAGAGAGCGACGGTTGTGACATCACATCTCTCTGCTGTTGATTTCAGGGTCAACCTGGTCTGGATGGGGATGTTGGGTCGACAGGGCCTAAAGGTCTGAAGGTAAGATGACAGTTACTCTGGAGGCTATTGTTTGCATTTTCTAAGGGAACTTAGCTGATTTGATCCCCTATAACCATTTCCATTGCAAATGTTTACATTAACCGATCTCTCTTCCTCACATAGGGTGAACAAGGACTAGTTGGACCGAAGGTATTTCTAACCATCTGATAACTCAGTTATAAAATGCATTAATCAAACAATGAGACCTAAGTTCCTAATCATGCTGCTGACACGCAGTAACATCTACTTTAATGTAAGTCAAAACTATACCATGTTCTTCATAGTCAATTTAATGGGCCTATTCTTCCCTGCAGGGTGAATCAGGTGACCAAGGGTTGGCAGGAGCTACAGGGCTGAGGGGACCAGAGGGAAAGAGGGGCGACACTGGCCCTCGGGGGCTGCCTGGCCTCCCCGGACCCCCAGGAGCAGGATTGTTTGTCGAGGTGCTGTTTTGTTGATTTTACTGTTGAGTCAGTTTCCTATCATACGGTTATCTTGTTTTGTCTCTATTGATTCCCAATGCAACAATGTTGTGTGTTGGTGCTAGCAGGATATGGAGGGGTCTGGGAAGAATGACATGCTCCTTGACGTAGGACTCAAAGGCCCTCAGGTGAGTGAGAGTGGTGTATGTGTGTGTCTCCTGTAGTTTTGAAGTACTTGTAAATTGTCTTTCTCCTTAAGTTTCCATGAGAATAACTGTTATCTACTCTCTTCTATAGGGACCTCCTGGTCTTCCTGGCTCTGCAGGACCAAAGGTAAGATTACAAACATGAAAATAACTAGGTTGTGGAATACAGGTGTAGGATCTTAATTTGATCTCACTGTTGTGGCAGGAAATTTCCTGCCCTACAAGAAATGCAAACTTTAGTGAATTCAAGGTTTAAAAAGGCTTCTAAAGTTGGTATTTTCCACTTTAACATTTCTGACTTGATTTGCCCTAACTTAAAATGGGACATTTTCAGCTTCCAGGAATTGTGTACAAATCCTTGCGACATGGGGCCATGCATTATCATGCTGAAACATGAGGTGATAGCAGCGGATGAATGGCACGACAATGTGCCTCAGGATCTTGTCACGGTATCTCTGTGCATTCAGATTACCGTCAATAAAATGCAATTTTGTCCGTTGCGTTATGCCTGCCCATACCATAACCCCATTGCCACCATGGGGCACTCTGTTCAAATCAAATTTATTTGTCAGATACACATGGTTAGCAGATGTTAATGCGAGTGTAGCGAAATGCTTGTGCTTCTAGTTCCGACAATGCAGTAATAACCAACAAGTAATCTAACCTAACAATTCCACAACTACTACCTTATACACACAAGTGTAAAGGGATAAAGAATTGGTACATAAAGATATATGAATGAGTGATGGTACAGAACGGCATAGGCAAGATGCAGTAGATGGTATAGAGTACAGTCTATACATATGAGATGAGTAATGTAGAGTATATAAACATAAAGTGGCATAGTTTAAAGTGGCTAGTGATACATGTATTACATAAAGATGGCAAGATGCAGTAGATGATATAGAGTACAGTATATACATATACATATGAGATGAGTAATGTAGGGTATGTAAACATTATATTAAGTGGCATTGTTTAAAGTGGCTAGTGATACATTTTTACATAATTTCCATCAATTCCCATTATTAAAGTGGCTGGAGTTGAGTCAGTATGTTGGCAGCGGCCACTAAATGTTAGTGGTGGCTGTTTAACAGTCTGATGGCCATGAGATAGAAGCTGTTTTTCAGTCTCTCGGTCCCTGCTTTGATGCACCTGTACTGACCTCGCCTTCTGGATGATAGCGGGGTGAACAGGCAGTGGCTCGGGTGGTTGTTGTCCTTGATGATCTTTATGGCCTTCCTGTGACATCGGGTGGTGTAGGTGTCCTGGAGGGCAGATAGTTTTCCCCCGGTGATGCGTTGTGCAGACCTCACTACCCTCTGGAGAGCCTTACGGTTGTGGGCGGAGCAGTTGCCGTACCAGGCGGTGATACAGCCCGACAGGATGCTCTCGATTGTGCATCTGTAGAAGTTTGTGAGTGCTTTTGGTGACAAGCCGAATTTCTTCAGCCTCCTGAGGTTGAAGAGGTGCTGCTGCGCCTTCTTCACAACGCTGTCTGTGTGGGTGGACCAATTCAGTTTGTCCGTGATGTGTACACCGAGGAACTTAAAACTTTCCACCTTCTCCACTACTGTCCCGTCGATGTGGATAGGGGGGTGCTCCCTCTGCTGTTTCCTGAAGTCCACAATCATCTCCTTTGTTTTGTTGACGTTGAGTGTGAGGTTATTTTCCTGACACCACACTCCGAGGGCCCTCACCTCCTCCCTGTAGGCCGTCTCGTTGTTGTTGGTAATCAAGCCTACCACTGTGGTGTCGTCCGCAAACTTGATGATTGAGTTGGAGGCGTGCATGGCCACGCAGTCGTGGGTGAACAGGGAGTACAGGAGAGGGCTCAGAACGCACCCTTGTGGGGCCCCGGTGTTGAGGATCAGCGGGGTGGAGATGTTGTTACCTACCCTCACCACCTGGGGGCGGCCCGTCAGGAAGTCCAGGACCCAGTTGCACAGGGCGGGGTCGAGACCCAGGGTCTCGAGCTTGATGACGAGTTTGGAGGGTACTATGGTGTTAAATGCTGAGCTGTAGTCGATGAACAGCATTCTCACATAGGTATTTCTCTTGTCCAGATGGGTTAGGGCAGTGTGCAGTGTGGTTGCGATTGCGTCGTCTGTGGACCTATTGGGGCGGTAAGCAAATTGGAGTGGGTCTAGGGTGTCAGGTAGGGTGGAGGTGATATGGTCCTTGACTAGTCTCTCAAAGCACTTCATGATGACGGAAGTGAGTGCTACGGGCGGTAGTCGTTTAGCTCAGTTACCTTAGCTTTCTTGGGAACAGGAACAATGGTGGCCCTCTTGAAGCATGTGGGAACAGCAGACTGGGATAAGGATTGATTGAATATGTCCTTAAACACACCAGCCAGCTGGTCTGCGCATGCTCTGAGGACGCGGCTGGGAATGTTGTCTGGGCCTGCAGCCTTGCGAGGGTTAACACGTTTAAATGTTTTACTCACCTCGGCTGCAGTGAAGGAGAGCCCGCAGGTTTTGGTAGCGGGCCGTGTCAGTGGCACTGTATTGTCCTCAAAGCGAGCAAAAAAGTTATTTAGTCTGTCTGGGAGCAAGACATCCTGGTCCGCGACGGGGCTGGTTTTCTTTTTGTAATCCGTGATTGACTGTAGACCCTGCCACATACCACTTGTGTCTGAACTGTTGAATTGCGACTCTACTTTGTCTCTATACTGGCACTTAGCTTGTTTGATTGCCTTGCGGAGGGAATAGCTACACTGTTTGTATTCGGTCATGTTTCCGGTCACCTTGCCCTGGTTAAAAGCAGTGGTTCGCGCTTTCAGTTTCAGCGAATGTTGCCATCAATCCATGGTTTCTGGTTTGGGAATGTTTTAATCGTTTCTGTGGGTACGACATCGTCAATGCACTTTCTAATGAACTCGCTCACCGAATCAGCGTATTCGTCAATGTTGTTGTTGGACGCAATGCGGAACATATTCCAATCCACGTGATCGAAGCAGTCTTGAAGCGTGGAATCAGATTGGTCGGACCAGCGTTGAACAGACCTGAGCGTGGGAGCTTGCCGTTTTAGTTTCTGTTTGTAGGCTGGAAGCAACAAAATTGAGTCGTGGTCAGCTTTTCCGAAAGGAGGGCCTTATATGCGTCGCGGAAGTTAGTATAACAATGATCCAAGGTTTTACCAGCCCTGGTAGCACAATCGATATGCTGATAGAATTTAGGGAGTCTTGTTTTTAGATTAGCCTTGTTAAAATCCCCAGCTACGATGAATGCAGCCTCGGGGTGTGTGGTTTCCAGTTTACATAAAGTCAGATAAAGTTCGTTCAGGGCCATCGATGTGTCTGCTTGAGGGGGAATATATACGGCTGTGATTATAATCGAAGAGAATTCCCTTGGTAGATAATGCGGTCGACTGTTTGATTGTGAGGAATTCTAAATCAGGTGAACAGAATGACTTGAGTTCCTGTATGTTGTTATGATCACACCACGTCTCGTTAATCATAAGGCATACACCCCCGCCCCTCTTCTTACCAGAAAGATGTTTGTTTCTGTCGGCGCGATGCGTGAAGAAACCAGCTGGCTGCACCGACTCCGTTAGCGTCTCTCGAGTGAGCCATGTTTCCGTGAAGCAAAGAACGTTACAGTCTCTGATGTCTCTCTGGAATGTTACCCTTGCTCGGATTTCATCAACCTTGTTGTCAAGAGACTGGACATTGGCGAGTAGTATGCTAGGGAGTGGAGCGCGATGTGCCCGTCTCCGAAGCCTGACCAGAAGAACGCTTCGTTTGCCCCTTTTACGGCGTCGTTGTTTAGGGTCGCCGGCTGGGATCAGATCCATTGTACTGGGTGGAAGGAAAAACACAGGATCCGCTTCGGGAGAGTCATATTCCTGGTTGTAATGATGGAGTTGACATTGCTCTTATATTCAGTAGTTCCTCCCGACTGTATGTAATGAAACCTAAGATTACCTGGGGTACCAATGTAAAAAATAACACGTAAAAAAATAAAATACTGCATAGTTTCCTAGGAACGCGAAGCGAGGCGGCCATCTCTGTCGGCGCCGGAAGTAGTCTACAACTTTGATAGTAGTTCACAACCTTGACATCAGCAAACCGCTCGCCAACACGGCGCAAAACACGCCATCTGACATCTGCCCGGTACAGTTGAAACTGGGATTCATCTGTGAAGAGCACACTTCTCCAATGTGCCAGTGGCTATTGAAGGGGAGCATTTGCCCACTGAAGTTGGTTACGACACAGAACTGGTCAAGACCCTGGTGAGGACGACGAGCATGCAGATGAGCTTCCCTGAGATGGTTTCTGAATGTTTGTGCAGAAATTCTTCGGTTGTGCAAACCCACAGTTTCATCAGCCTTCCGGATGGCTGGTCTCAGACAACCCGCAGGTGAAGAAGCCGGATGTGGAGGTCCTGGGCTAAAGTGGTTACATGTGGTCTGCGGTTGTGAGGCCAAATTCTCTAAAAGTACGTTAGAGGCGGCTTATTGTAGAGAAATTAACATTACATTTTCTGGCAACAGCTCTGGTGTACATTCCTGCAGTCATTATGCCAATTGCATGCTCCCTCAAAACTTGAGACATCTTTGGCATTGTGTTACGTGACAAAACTGCACATTTTAGAGTGCCTTTTATTGTCCCAACACAAGGTGCACCTGTGTAACGATCATGCTGTTTAATCAACTTCTTGATATGCCACACTTGTCAGGTGGATGGATTATCTTGACAAAGGAGAAATGCTCACTCAGGGATGTAAACAGATTTGTGAAAAACATTTGAGAGAAATAAGCTTTTTGTGCACATGAACAATTTCTACGATTTTTTATTTCAGCTCATGAAACATGGGATCAACACTTTACATGTTGCGTTTATATTTTTGTTCAGTGTTGGTTCATATGGAAATCCGATAAGTTGTATATCCTGTTTGTTTTCTACAGGGTGAAGATGGGAAGGATGGGGCTCCTGGGTTGTCAGTGAAGGTTGGTTGCATCTATTTTACACCACCTTCTACAATAATGATGGACATTATTGGTTGTGTCTCCATATACTGTGTAATTTATCCTGTCTTCAGCTTTATTCTGTCCCTTCTCAGGGTGAGCCTGGTGCTCCTGGCCCTGAGGGACTCCAAGGGCTAGCTGGACTTCCTGGCGCCAGGGTCAGTATTGAACCAGAAAGTACACCATGCCTCACGTGCAGTAACCATGAACTTAAATCTTAGCTAAACCCAGGGATTAAAGTAGATTTAATTGATGTGTCCACTGCTGTCCGCGCATGTGTCGGTCACGGCCAGTCATCTCTGCCTAGCCAAAATGTTTGTGTTCACAACACTGCATTCTGTAGCATATACCACCCGTTTTCAAGTCCATTCGCACATTTTTCATGTGGCTGACAGGCAGTTCTGATACATTTTGGTTTAATAGCCTACAGTTTTCTTGCCATCGTTGTTTTATAATTGTTGAAGTCTCATGTTTTACCAGTACAGTGCACCCCCACTATTACGCTAAGGTTTCTGTACTTCTCTCTCCCCAGGGATTGAAAGGAGACAAAGGCGATCCAGGACCAAAGGTATGTTAGTGTTAGACAGCAGAACGACTCCAAACTAACCCTAATGTGGGCTGTTCTTCTACCCTCATCTACTGTTCATCATATATTACGTGTGGTTGCATCATATATTACGTGTGGTTGCTGCCAAAGCAGCAGCTACTCTTCCTGTGGTCCAGCAAAATTAAGGCAGTTTATACTATTTTAAAAACATTACAATACATTCACAGATTTCACAACAGGCCCCTACTCCACCACTACCACATATCTACAGTACTAAATCCATGTGTATGTATAGTGTTTATGTTATCGTGTGTGTATGCATGTGTCTGTGCCAGTCCCCGCTCTTCCATAAGGTGTTTTTTAAAATCTAATTTTACTGCTTGCGTCAGTTACTTGATGTGGAATAGAGTTCCATGTAGTCATGGCTCTATGTAGTACTGTGTGCCTCCCATAGTCTGTTCTCGACTTGGGGACTGTGAAGAGACCTCTTGTGACATGTCTCGTAGGGTATGCATGGGTGTCCGAGCTGTGTGCCAGTAGTTTAGACAGACAGCTCGGTGCATTCAACATGTCAATACCTCTCATAAATAAAAGTAGTGATGAAGTCAATCTCTCCTCCACTTTCAGCCATGAGAGATTGAGATGCATATTATTAATATTAGCTCTCTGGTCCTTCATGTTAAGTTCATGGGGGGGGGGGACAGAACTCTAACTGTCCTGTGTGCTGTGTCTTCCAGGGAGAGTGTGGTCCTGATGGACACAGTGTACCTGGTTCTCCTGGTCCTCCCGGCTCTCCAGGTCCCATCATCAATCTGCAGGATGTACGTTCACCCCTCACAACTCCCATCCTCTGTCTGGGTGCTGTTTCGCAAATAAAACACACACATTGACCAGGAATAGAGCTGTTGTGGTTTATTAAGGGGTTATTACATTCATGAGTATTCATAACCAAATGGGTGTGCACACGTATATTACATGAAGTAACTTGAGATGTATGTTGCAATTGTATTCATCGCCATCCACTTGGTTTTCAAATATTCATAGTTTGTACAGTATGTAAAGTGTATAGCTTGTATAGATACAGCATATTTACTATTGTAATCAGTGGGTCATATATTTATCCTCAGCTCCTCCTGAACGACACAGAGGGCATGTTTAATCAGATCCGTGGGCCCCCTGGCCTGATGGTGAGAAGCACAATTTTCAGTTGATATGTATTTCTGAAACTAGTCGATTATATTTGAATGGAAATGACCATTCTGCTCTACATTAAATGGGCTGGATGCTGAAGCATGGCACATATCAATATGCATCAGGGCAGTTTGCATTTATTGTTTTGTCATGCATGAGCAATGACATAATGATTCATTCATTCTGGTCCCATCTGTCATTTGTGAAGTCAGAATGGCCTGTTTTCAATTCCTCAATGCCTATTTACTAGAGGTAGGTTCAGCTAAGTTTCAGCCTAACCATCCAATCAACCATTAATACAACCATAATGCATAGTTGATCCAGAATACATATAGTTAGGTTATACAATGCATATGCTTAGCTTACTTACATAATGTATGTATACACTTACACTCAATCATGATTATATCAGGTCTAAAGATTGTTGATACATTACAGCCTTGAAATCTGTGTATTCTGTGAGATGGTTGCTAATATATGCTGCATAGACACTTCATGTTACTGTATTATTCCATGCGTTAATAATATGTGTGTTTTGTTGCATGTCACAGGGCCCTGAAGGAGAGCCTGGCAGAGCAGGATTCCCTGTAAGAACAATTCCATTCTTAATTCTTAATGTGATAACCCCATATATAGCATGCAGGATCCATTGTACATTTATGAATTACTGTATTACAGATTTAATTTAGTCTTTGCTGCCATGGGAAGGAATTGGGTATTTGTATGTATTAAGGATCCCCATTAGTTTCTGCCAAGGCAGCAGCTACTCTTTCTGGGGTGCAGCAAAATTAAGTCAGTTATACAATTTAAAAAACATTACAATACATTCACAACAGATTTCACAACACATTAAGTGTGTGCCCTCAGGCCACTACTCTACTACCACATACTGTATCTACAGCAAAAAAGCCATGGTACGTGTGTGTATTGTGCGTATGTTATCGTGTGTTTGCATGCAATTGTCTGTGCCTATGTTTGTGTTGCTTCACAGTCCCCGTTGTTCCATAAGGGGGGAAGTTTTTTTAAATCTAATTTTACTACCTGCATGAGTTACTTGATGTGGAATAGAGTTCCATGTAGTCATGCCTCTATGTAGTACTGTGCGCCTCCCATAGTCTGTTCTGGACTAGATGACTGTGAAGAGACCTCTGGTGGCATGTCTTGTGCGTTATGCATGGGTGTCTGAGCTGTGTGACAGTAGTTCAAACAGACAGCTCGGTGCATTCAACATGTCAATTTCTCTCACAATTACAAGTAGTGATGAAATCAATCTCTCCTCCACTTTCAGCCAGGAGAGATTGACATGTTAATGTTAGCTCTCTGTGTACATCTAAGGGCCAGCCGTGCTGCCCTGTTCTGAGGCAATTGCCATTTTCCTAAGTCCCTCTTTGTGGCACTTGACCACAACTGAACAGTAGTCCAGATGTGACAAAACTAGGGCCTGTAGGACCTGCCTTGTTGATAGTGTTGTTAAGAAGGCAGAGCAGTGCTTTATTATGTACAGACTTCTCCCCATCTTAGCTACTGTTGTATCAATATGTTTTGACCATGACAGTTTACAATCCAGGGTTACTCCAAGCAGTTTAGTCACCTTAACTTCTTATGGCTGCAGCCCGACGCCGGTACACTTATGACAACAGCCAGCTCAAAGTGCAGGGTGCGAAATTCAAAAGATTTTTTATTTTTTATATTTAACTTTCACACATTAACAAGTCCAATACAGCATATGAAAGGTACACATCTTGTGAATCCAGCCAACATGTCCGATTTTAAAAATGTTTTACAGGGAAGACACAATATGTAAATCTATTAGCTAACCACGTTAGCAAAAGACACCACTTTTTTTACTCCACCAGTTTTTTACTCCATCAGTAGCTATCACAAATTCGACCAAATAAAGATATAAATAGCCACTAACCAGTTCACATGCACGACAGATATATGAAATAGCATCATAAAATGTTTCTTACTTTTGGTGATCTTCCGTCAGAATGTTGGACAAGGTGTCCTTTGTCCAGAACAGTCGTTGTTTGGATCTGGAACGGCAACTTTCCCTCTTCATTTAGCATGCGCACTTGCCAAGTGGCACGGATCTCTCCAACGTCAACAAAGTCAGAGAACGGAACACGGCAAAACTCCCGAAAAAATTTCAATAATCTGATTAAACTATATTGAAAAAACATACTTTACGATGATATGGTCACATGTATCAAATAAAATCAGAGCCGGAGATAGTAGTCGTCCATAACGGCAGCTAAACAGAAGGCAATCCCACTGTCCAACTCGCGCTGCCAAGAGTACCGGAAATGAGGGACACGTCATACAAAGAGCTTGTATTCCAATTCAGACCAAGATAAACACGAAATTTCTTCTCTCACAGCCTCTTGACATCCAGGGAAAGGTCTATGAAGTGCACGTAGACTCTTACGTATCATGCCCATGTATAGGCAGGAAGTAGAACAGAGCATCGATTTCAGACTTTCCACTTCCTGGTCAGGAAGTTTGTGCCAAATGAGTTCTGTTTGACTCACAGATATAATTCAAACGGTTTTAGAAACTAGAGAGTGTTTTCTATCCAATAGTAATAATAATATGCATATTGTACGAGCAAGAATTGAGTACGAGGCCGTTTGAAATGGGCACCTTTTATCTGGCTACTCAATACTCCCCCTGCAGCCCAAACAGGTTAACTTGCTCAATATCCACCTTATTCATCACAACATTTTGTTTAGGGTTTAGTGAATGATTTGTGTCAAATACAATGCTTTTAGTTTTAAAATATTTAGGACTAACTTATTCCTTGGCTTTAGTCAAAGCCAGTGGAATGTCGTTAGTAAAGATTGAAAAAAGTAAGAGGCCTAGACAGCTACCCTGGGGACTTCCTATTTCTACCTGGATTATGTTGGATAGGCTTCCATTAAAGAACACCCTTTGTATTCTGTTAGACAGGTAACTCTTTATCCACAATATTGCAGGGGGTGTAAAGCCATAACACCATACGTTTTTGCAGCAGCAGACTATTATCGATAATGTCAAAAGCCACACTGAAATCTAACAAAACAGCCCCCACAATCTTTTTATCATCATCAGTAATTTGTGTAAGTGCTTGTTGAATGTTCTTCCCTATAAGCATGCTAAAAATATGTTGTCAATTTCTTTACTGTAAAATAGTATTGTATTTGGTCAAACACAATTTTTCCCAAAAGTTTACTAAGGGTTGGTAACAGGCTGATTGGTCAGCTATTTGAGCCAGTAAATCGTGCTTTACTATTCTTAGGTAGCAGAATGACTTTTGCTTCCCTCCAGGCCTGAGGGTGCAAACTTTCTAGTAGGCTTAAATTGAAGATATGGCAAATAGAAGTGGCAATATCGTCCGCTATTATCCTCAGTAATTTTTTATCCAAGTTGTCAGACCTCGGTGGCTTGTCATTGTTGATAGACAACAATAATTTTTTCACCTCTTCCTCACTCACGGAATTTATGGAATTCAAAATTACAAAGCTTGTCCTTCATATTTGGTCAGATATACTTGCATGTGTGGGGTGAGCGTTTGTTGCTGACATGGCATGGCTAATCTTGCCAATAAAAAATCATTAAAGTAGTTGGCAATATCAGTGGGTTTTATGATGAATGAGTCATCTGAATCAATGAATGATGGAGCGGAGTATGCCTTTTTGACCAAAATTTCATAAGGTGCTCCAAAGCTTTTTACTATCATTCTTTATGTCATTCTACTTTGTTTCATAGTGTAGTTTCTTCTTCTTTTTATTCAGTTTAGTCACATGATTTATTAATTTGCCAATCGGTTGTGCAGCCAGACTTGTTTGCCATTTCTTTTGCCTCGTCCCTCTCAACCATACAATTTTTCAACTCCTCATCAATCGATACAGTCATTTCCTTAACTGGGATAAGCAATTTCATAAATGTGTCAAGTTTGGCGTCTGGTTGCTTCTCAAATAACGTACCAACAAATATTCTTTACATCAACAACATAGGAATCACTACAAACTTGTAGGTTCCTTATCATAATGAGAAGAGTCTGTAGTTATGAATAAAACATATCTTGACTCAGCTACTATACTGTAAGTACATTATGCTCTAATACGCTTATCTTTTCTGTCCATAATTATTCTTATGATCTTGGCCCAGGGCCCAAGAGGACCAAAGGGTGACATTGGGCTTCCTGGTCTTCACGGTCCACCAGGAATGAAGGTAAGCTCAGAGGAAGCTCTTGTCTTTAGTGTTAACTGCCCTTGCATGCTAGGGCATTTATATTCTCTGGACCTTATATCAGATAGGTAGGATTTTTATAACCTAACCAAGACCTGGTGATAACGTCTTTGTGTCTTCTATGTCTTTCCTCATCATAGGGTGCGAAGGGGGATTCTGGTGTCACGATCGCTGCCGACGGCACTGTATTGACAGGTGTCAGGGGCCCTCAGGGACCAAAAGGAATCAAGGTGACGTCTCTTTCTACCTCTAGGGTCAAAGGACATTGTCTGGTAGTGGTTGTCTGATGATAAGCATTCTGACCTTGTATGGGTGCTGTTTACAGGGTGAGCGTGGGTTCCCTGGAGTTGCTGGTATCATGGTGAGTGAATGAAGACTTGTTAAATCAATGCTCTGTTACATTGGTCTTAGCTATAGACGTTTGAAACAACTGTAAACATATAAGGCCGGCTTACCGGACAGAGATTAGTCCTGGACTAGTCCAATTAAGCCTAGTCCTGGACTAAAAAGTACTTTTGATGGAGAATTTCCATTGAGCATGCTTTTTAGTCCAGGAATAGGCTTAATTGTGTCTGGGAAACTGGTCCCTACTGTCTACTGAGTGAAAATGTTATGAAAAAATACCATGTTTTCTTTTTAAGGGACCAATCGGACCAACCGGACAAAAAGGAGAATACGGGTTCCCTGGTCGACCGGTTAGTGTTTTTAGTCAACCGTCTACTGTTTTAATTTGTTTGGTTATTATATGATAGTTTGCTCCGTCACTGTAATCTGCCCTGTGTAAGTGTTTACCTTTTTCTTCTGTAGGGACGACCTGGAATGGCAGGGAAGAAGGGAGACAAGGGTGATGCCATTGGTCAACCAGTAAGAATCGCCATCTTGAAACGTGATTTTATGGGATTACAGTACAATCAACTAACTAACTAACTAATAGAAAAGTGAGGTGTCATTGACTGTGATTGATCGATGTAATTGTGTTTAGGGACTTCCTGGTCCTCCTGGCCCCCCCGGTCCCCCAGGACCAGTAATAGGACTCAATGGAGTAAGTACAGTATGCCTGTATACTGTAAGTAAGAATTGATGTGCTGATGTCATTGCTGTTTCTCTACTATTATTAGAATGCACTGTGGATGGGAATGGACATTTGATTTTAGTAGCAATGTTATACAGTAGCAACGAGACCCACTGGAGACAAACAAAACAGAACAACAAATGTCATTTGTCTCCAGTGATGGTGTAATGTCAACACATGAAGTACTCGCTTTCATTGGATATCCAGATGCTGTCAATTATGTCGCCATCAATACTAGTCTGATGTCATAATTTCCCTCTGAATCTTAAAGACAGTTTTTCCGGTCCGTCCCCGTCCGTTCTGCAAAACACCAGTAAGTTTGTGTTTGAGCACCTTTAAGGCCCTTTGGGTGGGGCGGCGCATGTAAGTCCGTGGGCTCTTACCTCTAACAGGCAGTCCCTCCATCTCCTCTCCTCCTGTCTGCAGCTGTGCTGTGTCTCCCTCCACGTTTCCTGGGTTTGTGGTGGTCCTCACAACAGCATAAAGCTGGCTCCTGCTCTTCCGCAGGTCGTAAGGTCATATGTGACATCATACAGTCCCATTATATGTGACTGGAACATCTCAACCACACTGAATAGTCACATTGACTTCAATACATACATTTCTGAATTGATGAATTCAAACTCTTTTGAATGTTCAGCCTGCTTTATGCTGACAGTGTAAAAATCCAGTAGAAATCTAAAGAGCTTTTTTTCCCTCGAGTGATCCGGTTCCTTTAACCCTGGGCATGTTGCTGTTGCATGTGTTTTTATCTGTTGGCTTTTCAGCTTTAGAGCGCTAAGAGGTTATTCATCAAATCAAGCTTTGTTTATACAGCACATTTCATGCAACACAATATGCGTTACAGGACAAAAACAACAAACATAAGATAAAAAACTAAAGAATGACACAAACTGAACCACTAAAAAGCACCCTAAGGAAAAGCAAAGCTAAAAAGATGTGTTTAAGATCGTTTTTTACATTTGTCCACAGTTTCGTCCCCCCTCAGATTCTCTGGCAGGCTATTCCAGGCTGGGGACATAATAACAAAATGCTGCCTCTCCATGCCTCTTGGTTCTAGGCTTTGGGGTAGTTAAGTGCAGAGACCTTAAAACCAGTGTAATGCGTGCCCTCCGTCTTCTAACTTCTCTGCAGTTCAAGGTGACCAACCAAAATAAGAACATTCAACTGAGTTCCTTACTACCTCTCGCCCTCCTTGTCCTCATTCTATGTTTAACTGGTGTGTGCAAGGCTGGCAGGGATGTTTTAACACCTAAATTAATCTTCATGTCTCCATTTTAATTTCCCAATGTTTTTGACTGAACAGAAACAACTTTACTTGTTGTCTGTATAGGATGTAAAGCTGTTTTGTTGATGATTATTTTGGGGGAATTATGTGGAACTGGTTTTGGGTGTAATTTTATATTAACCATATTGTTTGTGACATCTTTCCACAACAAGTTTGATCCACAATAACAGTACAATAAGCATACAATATTGTGTTATAGGTGAATGGCAGCAGGGGATCATCACAAGGTAAGTCATCAATGAATCACACTGACAATATCGGATCACCTATCCAGCCTATGGAGCAGGGTTTACATTTTTATAGATGACCTCAGTTGTCTCATACACCTGTACTGTGTTTCTGTAAAGGTAGTAGGAGAGGAAACAGAGGTGCTAAAGGAGAAAAGGGAGAGGTTGGACTGCCTGGAACACCTGGAGAACCAGGTATGTATGTGCAGCCACGGGTACAGTTTCTCCTCCGTTTAACTTGTTTGTTGCACTTAATTATAACAGAAACTGTATGCATGAGCGTCTTCAGACATATGTTTGCAACAGACGACAATTAACCTTTCACGAACCTCAACCCCGTATCCGGGATCACCCCCCACCCCCCCCACACTGATTAGCATCGCTAGCATAGCGTCACAATTAAATAGTAGCATCTAAATATCATTAAATCACAAGTCCAAGACACCAAATGAAAGATACAGATCTTGTGAATAAAGCCACCATTTCAGATTTTTAAAATGTTTTACAGGGAAGACAAAATATGTAAATCTATTAGCTAACCACGTTAGCAAAAGACACCACTTTTCTAACTCCATCAGTTTCTTACTCCATCAGGTGCTATCACCAATTCGGCCAAATAAAGATATTGATAGCCACTAACCAAGAAAAAACCTCATCAGATGACAGTCTGATAACATATTTATTGTATAGGATAGGTTTTGTTAGAAAAATGTGCATATTTCAGGTAGAAATCATAGTTTACAATTGCACCCACCATCACAACTCGACTAGAATAAATACAGAGAGCAACGTGTATTACCTAATTACTAATCATAAAACATTTCTTAAAAATACACAGCGTACAGCAATGGAAAGACACAGATCTTGTGAATTCAGACAATATTTCAGATGTTCTAAGTGTTTTACAGCGAAAACACAATAAATCGTTATATTAGCATACCACATGTGCAAACGTTACCCGAGCATTGATTCAAGCCAAAGAGAGCGATAACGTAATCATCGCCAAAATATATTAATTTTTTCACTAACCTTCTCAGAATTCTTCCGATGACACTCCTGTAACATCATATTACAACATACATATAGAGTTTGTTCGAAAATGTGCATATTTAGCCACAAAAAAACGTGGTTATACAATGACAATACTAGCAAAACTAGCCTGAAAATGTCGGGCGCCATTTTGGACAGTGATCTGGCGTAATGAATAACTAATCGTAAACTTTACTAAAAAATATAGGGTGGACAGCAATCGAAAGACAAATTAGTTCTTAATGCAATCGCTGAATTACATTTCTAAAATTATCCTTACTGTGCAATACAGGGTTCGCCAAGCGAAGCTATACCAAAAAAAATGGCGGAATATGCGTTTAAAATTTTTCGACAGAACAACGATTTATCATCTTAAATATTTCTTACTATGAGGTGATCTTCCATCAGAATCTTGGGCAATGTATCCTTTCTTGGGTCTAATCTTCTTTTGGTCGAAAGATGTCCTCTTGTCCGTCGAAATGCCCACTAACGTTCGACCGGTACTGGAAACGTGCCCGGCGCTTCAAAGTGCATCACAAAGAAATGCCTCAAAATCGCACTAAACGGATATAAATTGCTATAAAACGGTTTAAATTAACTACCTTATGATGTTTTTAACACCTATAACGAGTAAAAACATGACCGGCGATATATAAGTGGCTAAACCAAAGCTTGGAAAGAGAGCCAGTCCGACGTCCTTCGTGCGTCAGGCGCAGCAGGAAAAGAAAGCCACTTCCGCCTTGTGCTCTTTTATACAGGCCCTGATTGCGCAATCGACTCCATTCAAATTGTCACCTCTTACTGACATATAGAGGAAGGCGTGGGCAGTGTTTGTATCCTCATAGGATTCACAGGGACTTTAAAACTGACCTGGGACCAGTGGCCAAGATTTCTGAAATCTCACTCCATATCAGGAAAAGTGCTGTAGAATGAGTTCTGTTCCACTCAGAGACATAATTCAAACGGCTATAGAAACTAGAGAGTGTTTTCTATCCAATAATAACAATAATATGCATATTGTACGAGCAAGAATTGAGTACTAGGCAGTTTAATCTGTAGAGCAAATTATGCTAATGCGAAACAGCACCCCCTATAGTGGCAAGAAGTTTTAACTAAGATGTCTTCTCCCTCCTTAGATGATGTTCTTCCAGAAGGCTTTGTGGTGAGTCTTTTCCCTTAAGTTCTCTAAGGAACATTTACCGGTTCAACTCTCAAATACTGTATAAGTAGTGGAAATGTATGTTATGTAAAACTCTTATGCATGTCATAGGGCGGCAGGTAGGCTAATGGTTAAGAACGTTGGACAGTAACCGAAAGGTTGCTAGTGCAAATCCCCGAGCCAACTAGGTCAAGAACTCTGTCGATGTTCCCTTGATTGCTTCTGCAAGTCGCTGTGGATAATGACTCAAATGTAAATGTAATAGTCTGATTCAGCCAAACTGTGTGTTCCTCAGGGAGAAAAAGGGGACATGGGCTATGAAGGAATGAAAGGAGAGAAGGGTGACGCTGGGTTGCCTGGCCCACCAGGTCTTCCTGGGAGATCAGGCCTTGTGGTGAGTAATTCCAGGCTTTTTTTTACCTTGTATACATTTACCTTGACTACAAACTGTAGTCAAGCTAAATAGAAAAGACACTAATTTCCATACATGATAAAGCTTTTACTTTTGTATGTTACATTTGTATGTAAATATGTGTCTCTGGCCATTTTGTATACGCTTTATACGTAGGGGCCAAAAGGTGAGTCCATTGTTGGCGCCCCTGGTCATCCTGGAGCTCCTGGTGAACCAGGGGTTCCTGGCATTGGACGACCAGGCACTCGGGGGCCCCCTGGCCCTGCTGGACCACCCCCGGTCTACGCCTCAGGTAGCTGTGCACTGTGTGCTCGCTAAAATACAACATCTTAAACTAAGCCTTGCTGTCATGCTTTAGTTTAGGGTGAGTTCCAAGTTCATGTATTTAATAAAATACACAAATGTATGTTTAGTAGACCTACAATACACTGCTATACTTTTGTATGACTGTTCTATTTTTCAGCTGTGAGTATTCCTGGCCCACCTGGGCCTCCTGGTCCTCCTGGGATTACTGGCTATGAAAATCTGGTAAGACAACCAGTAGGGTACTTCCTTATATACTCACCAAGTCAACATAGGTAAACACACAGGGAAATGTGTGTATGTGTTTTTGTGTACTGACTTGTGTGTGAGTTTGCGTGTGCACTATACAGTTCTCACATTGCCACCATGGATTTGTCTGTTGTCTATGATTCAGTGTGAACTTCCTCTCTTCTCACCCCAGGTGACCACATACAGGAACACCATCACTCTGATGAGGGAGAGCCACCGTGCTGCAGAGGGATCCATGGCATACGCCTCAGACAAGGGAGAACTCTACGTTAGAGCCAGAGATGGCTGGCGCAAGGTTCAGGTACTGTATGCCGTTACAGTCCCACAATCCCACAGTTACTTAAAAGCCTTTGGCATAGATAATGAGATGTTGCCTGTGCTTATTCAGTGATGAGTGTCCTGTCTCTCCAGCTTGGTGAGCTGATCCCTTTCCCAGCAGGGACCCCATCCTCCGCATTGTCCCAGGCCCTGAGCAGACCAGATCGCAGCAGACCACACAGGCAGGTACTGTGGCTACAGTAACACAGCACCCACTGTTGTTACACTGCACACTACATCTGGGGCGTGCTTATATTTGTCCTGCTACACGCAAGTGCGTAATGGAAATGTTAGTTTTTTTGCATATCCAAACAGCGTCCCTGGAGCAATTAGGGTTAAGTGCCTTGCTCAAGTGCACAGCAACAGATGTGTCACCTTGTCGGCTCTGATAACCTTTCGGTTACTGGCCCAGCGCTCTAACCTAGGTGCTACCTGCCACTCTTCAGTCTATTATCAATGTTTTATTTAGGATTTCTTTACTCATGGCGTGTAAATCTTTGCTTGTGTCTCTGTTTTTTTAGGAACTAGTTGGAACTAGCTACATGCCCAACTATAATGTCCTACCTCATATAGTACACTCAGTACCGGGGGTAAGACTTCATTTTCATAATCAATATGCTATGGGTTTATACCTCTGTTGCACATTGTCACCATGGACTTGCTTGAGCTGTGTTGTCTAAGTCCATTGACTTTTTTCTTCCTCAGCTGCACCTGGTGGCCCTAAACGCTCCGTTCTCTGGGGACATGCGTGGCATCCGGGGGGCAGATTTCCAGTGCTACCAGCAGGCCCGCGCCATTGGCCTCACCGCTACCTACAGAGCCTTCATGTCCTCACACCTCCAGGACCTGGCAACCATCGTCAAGAAGGGAGATCGCTACAGCATGCCCGTCATCAACCTCAAGGTACAGTTGTTCTCTCTTATGACAACTAAAACACAAACAATGGACTGATAGGTCCTTCGTTTTTTGGTTATGATGTGGTAAGACAGTTGTACTAATCTCATTAAGGTATAGTCATATTTTTCTAAATGAAATATTTCCTTCAGTGAAACTACAGGAAGTGTGTGACTGTAAATGTGCCTTTAATCGTATCTTTTCCACAGGGAGAGGTGCTCTATGGCAGCTGGATGAACATCTTCTCTGGGAATGGAGGTGTGTTGGACCCATCAATCCCCATCTACTCCTTTGACGGACGGAACGTCATGACGGACCCCGCTTGGTTAGTGACCAGCTTTGGCTGACCCCTTAAAAGACATACAACATAGTTGAACCCTGGTTTAAGTCACTCTGGAAACGAGTGTCTCTAAATGTAAAATGTCATAGGTCTGTGTTTAACTCTTTGTGTGCGTTGTCTGTGAACGCAGGCCTCAGAAGCTGGTGTGGCATGGCTCCAGCACGGTGGGCATCCGTATGACCACTAACTACTGCGAGGCGTGGCGGGCGGGTGACATGGCAGTGACGGGCCAGGCCTCTCTCCTCCAAACGGGCAGACTGCTGGGCCAACACACCCGCAGCTGCTCTAACCGCTTCGTAGTGCTGTGTATCGAGAACAGCTACATTGACCACAGAAGGTCTAATTAACCTCAACACACACATCTAGTATACACACTCTCTCATACACACACACAAAACTAGATCTCATTCATGTTTTCATGAAGAGCATGTAAAACTAAGCTATTGACGCATGTTCAAGCAAATCCAGTACACACAAGCAAACACACACACATCTCTCATTGACAGCAAAGTGGACCACACAATAAACTAACTAACTCCCCACACACATACACACACACACACACACGTCTCCTATTAACAAAGAGCAGCTATGTGCTGGACCACAAGAGGCACTTTTACACTATTTCATACTGACCACAGATGAAACTCCCCCCACTTCATTCACCTCTCATTATTAACCTCCCATCAACACAGCATCACCGCTTTGCACCCTAATGTACGTTTTCCTGTCCCTTTAAGAAAAGTGTAAATATATTGTAAATTGCTTCCTGTCAAAAGTACTGCATAACTACAATTCACTCTGTGTTTAAATTGACTGAAGAAGGAATGCCAAAGAACTGGTAATCAGCAACCAACCGACTAACACACGGTTTCTGCTGAAGTAGTCATTAACACATCTTTTTGTTGTTGGTTTGCTCAATTTAGTCTTATTCTTAAGTGCCCAGTAGAGTAGTTTGCATAGAGACAACAACAGTTCTAACCTTTTGTGGATTACTGTATCAGTCCCCAAAACAATATGATGATATGATGAAATTAGGACGACTGGTCTTTTCTGTTTTTCTGTGATATCCAAGTATTTTATTATACATTTTTGTTTTCAGACAAGGGAACCTTTTTTTCCTCTTTAGGCCTTGAAGTCATTTCGATGCACTGTGAGTTGATTTGAATAGTTTGGGATGTTTCCATAGCCATGAAGGCTTTTTGTCTGTGAAAAATGTTAAGGGTTTTTCTGTTGCGAGTGATAACTTTTTAAGTTTAATTCGATTTTATTTATACTGTAACAGCACATCATCTTAAATCTAGCAAAACATAGGTTCACTTTCAAATGAAATGAAATTGAAACACTGCACGTGCTATCTAACCTGAAAGTTATTTTTGTACGGTATTCTACTAATTGACTAACTGTAGATGTACTTTCAACAAATATATAATCAAGAGCTAGATATTTTAATGGCTGGGGAAATGATAGGAACGGTAACAACTCTTGTAGCTCAAAGTATTTTTATATGTTGATTAATTTCACAGATGTGATAGGTTATTTTTTTAGTCAGGAAGATTGTCTTTTTTAAATTGGAAAGAAAAAGTTTGACTGTCATTCAGAGAAATACAATGTTTGTACTCATTGACTGGTGCTCAGTGAATAAATGTTTTTTTTTTTTTAAGACTCTGTTATTACTGTTATGTGTAGTTCTGCAACACAAAATCAATTACATTTTATCTTGTAGGTAAATAAACGCAGTTAAACCAAATGGGCACTAGGTGGTAGCAAACCATGTCACTACCGATTGTTCTGTTGAAAGTGGGCCTAGGACGTGAACATCATTAAGAATAAAAAACCTCAGCATAATTTGATATTAGCGTTCATACAGCTTCTTAATTATGGTTGGGGACATTTAAGAAATATTTCTGGTTTGTTATCAAATCTGTCTCGCTGGATTACTCTGACTAGGTGTTTCTTACAGTGTATGTGCAATGATACAACTCTTCCGTGTTTCTCCTTGAAATTATTAATCGACCAAAGTCATTTTAATCATATTGATTTTAATGATCTTTTGTAAACAAGGTTCTCAATGTTTCATTGTTTCCCTGATTCTAAAACCTAGATGTTTGCAGTACACAGTGCTGCTTTGTACATACATCATTGTCCTCCAGACAAAGCAGCAGTTCTGTGAGACCCTTTATGAAGGACAGGATGCACTTTTGAGTTTAAAATAAAATCTATTAAATGAAAATAAAGGTTTTTGTTCATACGGAAAGAGGGAAGGGCAATATAAAACTTAGTAACATCCCCCTCAAGTTGGATCTTTCATCCCTCATAATATCTATTTTTCCCATAGTAATCATGTCAGGTTCAATAAGTGCATTGGCTTGTAGTCAGAGGGAGCTTATGTTATTTCACCTGTGACAAAGGAGGCCAGTTTCATGCAACACGGCAGTGTGTTTGTTTTCTCCATCATTACAGGCCTCTCTCAGGTTGTTAATGGGATGTTCACGTCTTGTCCCTACAGGTAGATCCAGAGTCCTGTGTTCATGACCATCTGCCTTCACTGTGCTCTGTGTCATTACAGAACCTGTGTGTGTATGTGTGGAGACAATTTATACTCCCACCTGTCACCTGCCCTTGTGTTACTTTGCACCCCGCCACCCAAGACACCTGTCCAAGGCATTGACAAACTACAACAAACAGGGGATAATGTGCTCTCCCTGTAGACTATCTACCGTACCACCACAGTCTTCTCATTATCAAAGCAGAGCACAACACAGCTCAGTCTCCTACATAAATGCATAACAGAGAAACTCTAGTTATTATATCACCCACCTAACCATAACATTCACCATTTTATCCTGTAACTCTGTTGGTGGGATGAAAGTAAGCCAGGGAATAGTTTTTCAAATTCAGTGTTATTGATGAAGTGGTGCTAATTTAAATCTTGAATGAATGGAAGACTGTGAATGGGTTTAAACTTAGAAAGCCTAGTGACTCCAAATAGTGACGTGCTGTTTGTTTGCACCTCCCCAGCAAGGTCTGTTTTTCTGTCACGCTAAAGGCTCTGTTTACTCAGCAGTCAAACAAACAGAGAACTGTGTTGGTCAACTAAAAAGGGCAGCATTCCATGTTGATCCCCCTGTGTTTGGGACAGGAGGGCCTGGGGGCAATTTGGTGCATTGCGTCCAGTGTATGCTGGACCGCCAGGACAAGGCCTGTTGGCAAATAGACCAGATACTAGAGAGAATGTGGATCAATACAACCAGTGGTAGGAGTGGATGGGAGTAATACAATTTCGAAGTCTTGAAGTAATTGACATAAATGAAATGTATGCTGCGTATTCATAGGCTACGTGCTTAGATATATTTATATAATACATTTTCAAGCTGATCTGATCAATAGGCTACCAATGGGCTAAGGGTTTTAATGTCATCAATGTGACTGGATAATTATACATAATCTTTCTATAGGAATAGGCTACTCACTATTGAAATTATTTAGACTAATGGATATGATGGGGTTGGGCATCTATGCCTGACATGTAAATAGCGGTGGATGGATAGGCATGCGTTGTACGTGGCTACAAAATGGAATCAAATCAGGGTGGGTAATGAGAGAGGGGTTAGGGGTGTCCCATGTGGGCGGGGTATTTTCGCGTTGTTGGCCAATCACACAAAAAAAAATTCTCCAAGCAAAGACTACAGAAGTTGATTGCGAGAAATTGCCGATTGACCAACAGCAAGTCCAGAGTAATTCCGTGCGACAATGGATACAATGCGCTCTTATTTAACATGTTGGGTCCTGTTTCTTGGAGCGGGAATTCAGATATCCATCGGTAAGTGATTCGGTGACTGCCGTATATGGCTTTAGATACAGAATTGTGATTCTCAAGTTACATTTTCACACTTGTTTTTTGTTTTCAAGAATAGTGTTTTCAAAGATGGCGCAGGTCAGGGGTATGCGAGCTGTCAGGAATGTTTATTGTTAAGCGTATGGCCAGACGAGAGGGGGAGCGAGAATAAAAAGTCACACGAAAATGGCCTCAGTTGCCTGTAGTTTAGGACTTAGGCGGTGCCATGGTCAGACATTTATGTCCCGTTGTGTTGAAGTGGTTCATAGCCTATGTTGTCGAGCAAAAGAGAGAAACTCGACAATTGATTTCTTTCGGTAGCCTACTTTGTCAATTTTTGCCACGGCAAATTCATTTTTTGTCCAGAATAATTGTTTATCGTGGCTTTCTTGTGTTTTGAGTCGGGGGACAAGCAAAGCTGTAAACGTGGCAGTTTTATATTTGCTACAATGTGATACAAGTGCTAGATAATTATGGAATAGCGATAACTACAATTGTCGAATAAACAAAGTAGAAGACCTTAGTCCGAAGACCACATTATGATCTAAAAGGTCGCTAATTTGCCGATTGAAGCGCATTGATTAGTACTCACGTGTGTAGTGTAAATGAAGATACGCTGTTACATTGTTAATTACTGACTACCCAACGACACGTTTACCAGATAAACATCGTATGGACCGTTTGCTACAGAAAATGGGAGCCGTAGTTAGCTATCAATTAAAACAATGTGTTGCTGATAACTGATAACAATGAATTATTAGGCTACTAAACATTCAACGCGCGTGCTGATGTATCCGTGAATGCTGGAGTCGCATGCAGCCGACGTTGACATTAACCCGCGAGTTGTCCTAGGCAACATAGTTTTGGCAGCTTCTCTGTTGAAGCTCTGAGAGCAAAAATACATTGTAACACAGTATCATTATCGCCATGTCTTATTTGAAAAACGTACAGGGACGGATTTGTGTTTATAAAGGATGGATAGATGTAGCCTAGAGATGAGTCAAGGTCATAGTTAATGAAGCCACAACGTTTTTACTCCAATTCGAGATGCAGTTTAGATAAAAGGGTAAATCCCATTCAGGGAGCACGCTTCTTGACACAAAGCATCCCATCTGTACGGGGAACGGTGATGCGCTTCATGAGTCCACTCTGATAGGCAGAGCTGAAAGATGCTCATCCACACCCTCATACCTTCAATGTACAGAGCACAGCCTATTCTCCAGCACTAGCATCCCTATGGAGTATCTCTTGGTATAGATGACTAGAGGAGAGAAAAGCAGGGATATGATCAGAAACATGTTCTAGTTTTCTGCTATAATGTCATATGGTTAGGTCTCATTTCATCCATGTATATCAGTGTACTGTGCAGAGATGTGGATAGGTCTGTGAGTGCCATTTTGGAAATGACATATAGGCTATATGTCATTTCTATAATGTCACGTACAAACCTATAGCCTACCATGGGGAATAAACCATCAGAGCCAATCCACAATGTGTACAAACACCATTGTCACTTCAGAGTGATGGGGTTCTGTGAACCAATTGAAATGTCACATCAATTCATACAGCCAACGTTTAGGTAATTTGTCAACCAATAATTCACATAAACAAAGTCTTTGAGTGAAAGCTTTTTCTCCACATATTGAATAAAAACTCTCGGCCAGCACTTAAATACATATACGTTCAAAAGTTTGGGGTCACTTAGAAATGTCCTTCTTCTTGAAAGAAAAGCACTTTTTTTTTTTGTCCATTAAAATAACATCAAATTGATCAGAAATACAGTGTAGACTTTGTTAATGTTGTAAATGACTATTGTAGCTGGAAACGGCTGATTTCTATATGGAATATCTACAGTTGAAGTCGGAAGTTTACATACACTTAGGTTGGAGTCATTAACTCGTTTTTCAACCACTCCACAAATTTCTTGTTAACAAACTATAGTTTTGGCAAGTCGTTTAGGATATCTACTTTGTGCATGACACAGGTCAGTTTTCCAACAATTGTTTCCAGAATTGTTTATAATTCACTGTATCACAGTTCCAGTGGGTCAGAAGTTTACATACACTAAGTTGACTGCCTTTTAATAACAGCTTGGAAAATTCCAGAAAATGATGTCATGGCTTTAGAAGCTTCTGATAGGCTAATTGACATAATTTGAGTCAATTGGATGTGTACCTGTGGATATATTAAGGCCTACCTTCAAACTCAGTGCCTCTTTGCTTGACATCATGGGAAAATCAAAAGAAATCAACCAAGACTTCAGATTTTTTTTTAGATCTATAAGTCTGGTTCATCCTTGAGAGCAATTTCCAAACACCTGAAGGTACCACGTTCATATGTATAAACACCATGGGGCCACACAGCTGTCATTCCGCTTAGGAAGGAGACCCGTTCTGTCTCCTAGAGTTGAACATACTTTGGTGCAAATCAATCCCAGAAAAACAACAAAGGACCTTGTGAAGGTGCTGGAGGAAACGGGTACAAAAGTATCTATATCCACAGTAAATCGAGTCCTATTTTGACATGGGCCTGAAAGGCCGCTTAGCAAGGAAGAAGCCACTGCTCCAAAACCGACATAAAAATGCCAGACTGCGGTTTGCAACTGCACATGGGGACTAAGATTGTACCTTTTGGAGAAATGTCCTCTGGTCTGATGAAACAAAAATAGAACTGTTTGGCCATAATGCCCATCATTTTGTTTGGAGGAAAAAGGGGGAGGCTTGCAAGCTGAAGAACACCATCCCAACCGTGAAGCATGGGGGTGGCAGCATCATGTTGTGGGGGTGCTTTGCTGCAGGAGGGACTGGTGCACATCTCAAGACATCAGTCAGGAAGTTAAAGCTTGGTCGCAAATGGGTCTTCCAAATGGACCATGACCCTAAGCATACTTCCATAGTTGTGGAAAATGGCTTAAGAACAACAAAGTCAAGATATTGGAGTGGCCATCCATAGGCTAGATGGAGATTCTATTTCCTATATGAGTGGGTGAAGCGTTCTGATTCAATGCAGGTACTAGGCATATACAGACCACATAAAAAGCCTATCCCACTATCTGACATAAAGCAGTGCCCCGTCCCCACTGGTCAGACACTTCTTTAGCAGAGCAATGGCAGCGATACTCCACCCCCCACCCCCCCATTTCACTGGTAGGCTGAGAAGAAACCCTGTGTCCCTTTCCACATTAGATTATTAAATGTATCACTGTACTGGATAAAACATTTTATCCCTGCAGCATACCGCCCTGCATCCCACTGTTGGCTTGCCTCTGAAGCTGAGCACGGTTGGCCCTGCTTGGTCCCTAGATGGGTGACCAGATACTGCTGGAAGTGGTGTTGAAGGGCCAGTAGGAGGCAATCTTTCCTCTGGTCTGAAAGTAGTGATTGGGGACATTGCCTGGTATAGTGTGCCGTCTTTCGGATGGGACGTTAAACGGGTGTCCTGATTCTGTGCTTAATAAAGATCCCATGGCACTTATCGTAAGAGTAGGGGTGTTAACCTCGTTGTGCTGGCTGAATTCCCAAGCTGGCCCTCATACCGTCATGTAAATGAAAATGTGTTCTGTCAATTTAGTTGGTAAAATAAGTGTGTATATAGATAGTAGCTGTCAAAAGTTTGGACACCTACTCATTCAAGGTTTTTCTTTATTTTTAGTGAAGACATCACAACTTTGAAATAACACATGGAATCATGTAGTAACCAAAAGGTGTTAAACAAATAAAAAATATGGTTTATTTTAGATTCTTCAAATTTGCCAACCTTTGCCTTTGACAGCTTTGCACACTCTTTGCATTCTCTCAACCAGCTTCAAGAGGTAGTCACCTAGCATGCTTTTCCAACAGTCTTGGAGTTCCCACATGCTGAGCACTTGTTGGTTTCTTTTCCTTCACTCTGCGGTCCAACTCATCCCAAACCATCTCAATTTGGTTGAGGTCGGGTGACTGTGGTGTCCAGGTCATCTGATGCAGCACTCATCACTCACCTTCCTGGTCAAATAGCCCTTACACATCCTGAAGGTGTGTTTTGGGTCATTGTTCTGTTGAAAAACAAATGATAGTCCCACTAAGCACAAACCAGATGGGATGGCGTATCACTGCAGAATACTGTGGTAGCCATGCTGGTTAAGTGTGCCTTATTCTAAATAAATCACTGACTGTGTCACCAGCAAAGCACCCCCACACCATCACACCTCCTTCTCTATGCTTCATGGTGGGAACCACACATGCGGAGATCATGCGTTCAACTACTCTGCATCTCACAAAGACACGGCGGTTGGAACCAAAAATATCTAATTTGGTCCTAAGACCACTTCCACCGGTCTAATGTCCATTGCTCGTGTTTCTTGGTCTAAGCAAGTACGTTCTTCGTATTGGTGTCCTTTAGTAGTGGTTTCTTTCCAGCAATTTGACCATGAAGGCCTGATTCACGCAGTCTCCTCTGAACAGTTGATGTTGATGTCTTACTTGAACTCTGAAGCATTTATTTGGGCTGCAATCTGAGGTACAGTTAACGCTAATGAACTTATCCTCTGCAGCAGCGGTAACTCTGGGTCTTCCTTTCCTGTGGTGGTCCTCATGAAAGCCAGTTTCATCATAGCGCTTGATGGTTTTTTGCGACTGAAATTTTCCGTATTGTCGGACCTTCATGTCTTAAAGTAACGGACTGTCATTTCTCTTGGCTTATTTGAGCTGTTCTTGTAATATAATAATATGGACTTGGTCTTTTATCAAATAGAGCTATCTTTTGTATACCACCCCTACCATGTCACAACACAACGGATTGGCTCAAATGCATTCAGAAAGAAAGAAATTCCACATTTTACTTTTATCAAGGCACACCTGTTAATTGAAATGTTGTTTAACACTTTCTTTGGTTACTACATGATTCCATGTGGGTTATTTCCTAGTTTTGAGGTCTTCACTATTATTCTACAATGCAGAAAATAGTAAAATATAAAGGAAAACCCTGGAAATGAGTAGGTGTCAACTTGACTGTTACTGTATAAATAAATATTTTTACTTTCACTGTCTATAAATATTCAAAAAGAGTGAAGGACAGGTTAGTTTGACACTGATACTGTTTTTCAGGCGCTGTGCTCTAGTTTCTCTCTGTTCAATGGCTTTGGTCTCTTGAGGAAAAAAACATGTCATAGTATTGCATATTCAGGTTTTATTCTCTGTATATAGAACTACCTTGAGCACAGTAGTAGGGTAATAGGTAGGCTAATAGTAATAAGGGCGGCAGGTCGTATAGTGGTTAAGAGCATTGGGCCAGTAACCAAAATGTCGCTTGTTCAACTCTGAGCCGACAAGGTGGAAAAATGTGCCTTTCTGCCCATGAGCAAGGCAGCTAACCCCCAACAACAACTCCTCCCTGGGTGCTGATCATTTACAAAGACCTGAGTTTGCAGGCAGACTTACTGGTACTTCCTAAATGACACCATATTCCCTATAGCCCTCCAATTTTGAATCTGGACCTCGAAGCCAGTTCCACTGCTCCCTAATTTATATAATGTGTCATTACATACCTATTTGAAGGTTTGTGTCGCATTTGAATCACTTTTGCACCGCCCTAAACCTGATCTTCAGAAGTAAACAGCGGCTTTTGAGAGTCATGATAGCTTGCAGTGATGAAGCAAAAAATGACTAGGTATCCACCCCTACCCTGTCCCTTTCTTGTTTTTAAACGGTGAGAGAAGTACTACACCTGGTGGAGAGAGGCTGTAAGACAGAATTAGTTGCTTTATGCGTGCTGTACGTTACGCCATGACACGTCACGATGTAACGTACAGCGTCGGAGGGGTCTGTTTTTTTTCAACTTTTCTCCAATACTATAGAGCAATTACCACGTCAATCAACGCTTGAATAGAAACGTAGTTCACACCCCAGATTTTGATGTCAACACAGTCGCTACAGTCCCATTAGTTTTCTTTTCAGCCTCGTGGTTGCGCACATTTGTACGGAATGGGGTTAGCGTACGTTAGGCCTATAAGAAGTTAAACTGACAAATGTTATCGAGTTTTACATGTTCAAACTAGTGTACAAGTACCTTACCCCTCCTTGACAATATGGTGTAGGCCTACATAATCTATTGTTGACATTTTTGGATTCCACAGTCACATAACAAAAATATAATTTTACCCTTGAGCAAAGCAATTTATATGAATTATAGATTAATATGAATTAGATGTCGACCAATTTATGATTTTTCAATGCCGATACCGATGCCGACTATTGGAGGACCAAAAAAACCCGATACCAATTAATCGGTCTTATTTTATTTGTAATAATGACAATTACAACAATACTGAATGAACACTTATTTTAACTTAATATAATACATCAATAAAATCAATTTAGCCTCAAATAAACAATGAAACATGTTCAATTTGGTTTAAATAATGCAAAAACAAAGTTTTGGAGAAGAAAGTAAAAGTGCAATATGTGCCATGTAAGAAAGCTAACATTTAAGTTCCTTGCTCAGAACATGAGAACATATGAAAGCTGGTGGTTCCTTTTAACATGAGTCTTCAATATTCCCAGGTAAAACGTTTTAGGTTGTAGTTATTATAGGACTATTTCTCTCTCTACGATTTGTATTTCATATATCTTTGCCTATTGGATGTTCTTATAGGCACTTTAGTATTGCCAGTGTAGCAGTATAGCTTCCGTCCCTCTCCTCGCCACTACCTAGGCTCGAACCAGGAACACATCGACAACAGCCACCCTCGAAGCAGCGTTACCCATGCAGAGCAAGGGGAACAACTACTCCAAGTCTCAGAGCGAGTGACGTTTGAAACGCTATTAGCGCGCACCCCGCTAACTAGCTAGCCATTTCACATCGGTTACACCAGCCTAATCTCGGGAGTTGATAGGCTTGAAGTCATAAACAGCTCAATGCTTGAAGCATTGCGATGAGCTGCTGGCAAAACGCACGAAAGTGCTGGTTGAATGAATGCTTACGAGCCTGCTGGTGCCTACCATCGCTCAGTCAGACTGCTCTATCAAATATCAAATCATAGACTTAATTATAACATAATAACACACAGAAATACGAGCCTTAGGTCATTAATATGGTCGAATCTGGAAACTATCATCACGAAAACAAAACATTTATTCTTTCAGTGAATAACGGAACCGTTCCGTATTTTATCTAACGGGTGGCATCCATAAGTCTAAATATTCCTGTTACATTGCACAACCTTCAATGTTATGTCATAATTACGTAAAATTCTGGCAAATTAGTTCGCAATGAGCCAGGTGGCCCAAACTGTTGCATATACCCTGACTCTGCATGCAATGAACGCAAGAGAAGTGACACAGTTTCACCTGGTTAATATTGCCTGCTAACCTGGTTTTCTTTTAGCTAAATATGCAGGTTTAAAAATATATACTTCTGTGTATTGATTTTAAGAAAGGCATTAATGTTTATGGTTAGGTACACGTTAGAGCAACGACAGTCCTGTTTCGCGAATGCGCACCGCACCAATTATATGCAACGCATGACACGCTAGATAAACTAGTAATATCCTCAACCATGTATAGTTATCTTATCAATCATAATCACTAGTTAAGTTTAATGCTAGCTAGCAACTTACCTTGGCTTCTTACTGCATCCGCGTAACAGGCAGGCTCCTCGTGGAGTGCAATGTAAGGCAGGTGGTTAGAGCGTTGGACAAGTTAACCGTAAGGTTGCAAGATTGGATCCCCGAGCTGACAAGGTAAAAATCTGTCGTTCTGCCCCTGAACAAGGTAGTTAACCCACCGTTCCTAGGCCATAATTGAAAATAAGAATGTGTTCTTAACTGACTTGCCTAGTTAAATAAAAGGTGTAAAAAAAAAAAAAACGATTGTTATGGAAACTTGAAACCGGACATTCCGATTTAATCGGTCGACCTCTAATATGAATTCAGGAGCAGATAAGGATATTTCGAGATTCATGCAATGCAATGACTGAGCTAGAAGCAAAACAATAATACTTATGAAGCCATTGTTTTCTACAGAAACTACTGTCCAAGGGTGGTCTAACGTTTTGGCTCGAGAACAGGGCTCCAGACTCACAATTTCCCACAAACTTTTTCAGTTGGTGGCAACAGCCCATGATTTGGTGGCACACACAACATTTTAGTAATCTTTTAAAAGCAGGGGTTTAACTGGAGAACAATGTGTTTTTTGGGGGGTTTTCACACAATTTAAAATCAATGTAGTTATCACAAAGCTACCACTAACAGATCCCGATCATCATAAAGGGAAATGCAAATTAAACCAATACCTAACGAAACAATGCTGTAATGTTAGTAGAAGGAGAAAAAGGCAAATATCTTAGCGACTTTATTAACCGTAGCTGTAATACACGAGGGAGAGAGAGAGGCTCAAAGCAGAGCCGCAGCTCAAAAGTGAGTGACAAGGGGAGCAGGGAGGGTGCGAGAGATGGTAACCAAGTCGACTTGCGCTGGTAGACAAACGTATTTCTAGTTATTGATCATCCTATCTGATTACATGGTTCTTGTCTTGACTGCATCAAACCGAGAGAAGCTAGTTAACTAGCAAATGTTAGCCAGGCTAATTGAGACTACATACAGTGGGGAGAACAAGTATGAGACACTGCCGATTTTGCAGGTTTTCCAGGTTTTCCTACTTACAAAGCATGTAGAGGTCTGTAATTTTTATCATAGGTACACTTCAACTGTGAGAGACGGAATCTAAAACAAAAATCCAGAAAATCACATTGTGCAGGTCTACAATTTTATCCCTGATGTCCTTACACAGCTCTCTGGTCTTGGCCATTGTGGAGAGGTTGGAGTCTGTTTGAGTGTGTGGACAGGTGTCTTTTTTCAGGTAACGAGTTCAAACAGGTGCAGTTAATACAGGTAATGAGTGGAGAACAGGAGGGCTTCTTAAAGAAAAACTAACAGGTCTGTGAGAGCCGGAATTCTTACTGGTTGGTAGGTGATCAAATACTTATGTCATGCAATAAAATGCAAATTAATTACTTAAAAATCATACAATGTGATCTTCTGGATTTTTGTTTTAGATTCTGTCTCTCACAGTTGAAGTGTACCTATGATAAAAATTACAGACCTCTACATGCTTTGTAAGTAGGAAAACCTGCAAAATCGGCAGTGTATCAAATACTTGTTCTCCCCACTGTATAAATAGTAAAGTACAGACCCCCCCCCCCCCCCCCCCAAAAAAAAAAAAAAACCTAAGTAGTACTTCAAAGTATTTGTACTTAGTTATTTTACACCACTGGCTGTTTTGTGATTTTTCAGAGCACTTCAATTTATATGATTTGCAATGAATGGTGTGGGTGTATGAGTGTGTGGCAATACACCCCTGAAGGCATACTGATCCAGCTCCAAAATCAATCTAGGTTTGTGTTAAATTAGGCAATCTGTGTACTAGCATCAGCTAGTCCGAGTAAGCTCACACATACTGAATTACTCTGAGGTCCCTAAAGTCATGAATGGGCAGAGAACAGGTCACGACCAGAGCGGTCACCCGAAACATCTGCTTTAGTCAGGGCTCGCCTGTCTCACACACACACACACACACACACACACACACACACACACACACACACACATCTGTTGAGGACAAAAGAGCTGCAATCAGGGTGATGGAGCAGAGCAGCAGGGCCGAGCTGGGACTTGACTACGGAGATGACTGTAGAGCGGTCAGCTATAGCGTCAGCTAGTGCTAATCGGCTGTACCTGGAGCAAAACTCTAGTATTTTTCATCCTGTAACTTGTTCGCCATCTTCTTTTTAAATAGTGAGTCAACATGTTAACACTTATTTCCATGACTGATCATAACTCATTTTCTTGTGTAGTGAGCAATATGTTTGGAACATCAAATCACAATACCTATAGAATCGCTATACATATCACATTGGCACCTTAGTATCGTGATAATATTGTATCGTGAGGTCCCTTGCAATTTCCAGCCCTAGTCATCAGTGTGGTTGGGTATTCTTGATTGTCACCTCTGAATCAAAGATGATGGCGTTTGGAGGTTAGGACTTGAGGGTATAGGTTGGTATGTCCTTTGTTAGAAGACCGGAATAGACTGGTTGGTTGTTTAGCAACAAAACAGACGTAGATTGTTGACAACATGTAAACATTTGTCTCCAATGTTTATTGAAAACATTAAATACATTTGCACAATTGCACTTGATGTCTCTCAAATACATCGCTACAGTTGTTGGTTAGCTAACTAGCTGTTTTTATTTTTTTGCCTTATTAGAATAGACATCAGTCAAAACACCTCTAAACAAGACATGGTGTCAAGATGAAACGAGCCACCTATGATTCCCTACATGGCAGCTTGTCATTGTTGGTCGATTCCAGTCATCTGCCCCATTTGACGCGTACACATTTGTTTTTGTGACGTTGTCAGCCTGTCTAATATGGGCTGTTTTTTGAAGAGTAAAGTAAATGGGATGTTGTGATACTAGGCAGGTCAGATGTCCTGTTCTGTCTATATTCCCCTCCCCCTCTCGATCCCTGACTGACCCGTAGCCCTGTTGAAAAGAGTTCCTCTCTCCCCAGAGACCAGGCTTTAGAGGGGACGTGGACGAGGGGTGACAGAATACTTCCAGCGAGTATTAAACCGCTCAGCTTGTAGTTCAGTGGCGTTATGGTGTGTGTGTGAGAAAGAGGACTCAGGATGCAGTGTAAGGCAATGGAGTTAACATATATTACACACGTAGGTTACTCAGAGCTGTGTTTCCCCTATATTTATTCAGCAACATTAGCCCACTGTAGGGCTGGGCGATATATCAGATTAATTTGAGTGTATGTTTTTGCGCGATATTCCAAATGCCAATATCGCAAGAATCAATGTTTTGTTATTTCTGTTTTTATGAGTGTTTATGTCCGCTTGTTCTCCATGTTGCATTTTGGCCCTAACAAAGGGAGTCGTTGTCCCAAATGCGGGAAGGCAGGCAACATGCTTAGGTCAAAAATAGGCCCATAGAAATGCATTGGCCTTTGTTATCCTGTATGATTTACACACACACCAAGCCTCTGCCTTTCACGCCAACAAAGTTGAGAGATCACATCTTCCTCTCTGACAAGCAGTTTCAACTCACTATTTGAGGTTTGGTCCAACAGTATCGGTCATATGAACACCAAAACACATTGAGACATTTTACTGTAATAGAGAAGCTCACTTTTCTAACAATATCCTTTTTATGTTTCAACTACTTAAATTGCATGCAGAGCAGACACTACAAAAACGAGAGTATCAATGAACATTGATTCTCGAAAATGACTGAGAAATATAGTTGTCCCTTTGATTTCAACATCTGAACAAAGTGGACAGACTAACATGTTTTTCAAACAGTTGGAGACAGAGTGAGTTCATAACAGTTCAACCTTGTTTGCTAGCAAATACACTGAACAAAAATATAAACCAACCAGTCAAAAATATAAACCTTTGCGTAGAGTTGAATGTGGCCTGTGGAATGTTGTCCCACTCCTCTTCAATGGCTTTGTGAAGTTGTTGGATATTGGCGGGACCTGGAACACTCTGTTGTACACGTCAATCCAGAGCATCCCAAACATGTTCAATGGGTGACATTAGGGCTGGGCGATAAATCAATATCAATAATTAGAGGTAATTACTTCCCTCCAATAACGATATAAAAACGTTTAGATTAATTTTCGATAATGCCGATATAGAATAATTAGGTACAGCAGTCCATATCACTTCTGACGCAGCAGGAACGCGTGGAGAAGTGACAATATGCACGTGGAGAGGTATATGCCCACTAAAAACCACTTAGCACATTGAGTGATGGAGTAGCCACTATTAACCATGAAAAATGAGTGATGTAGGCAAAAACAGTGGCAGTGATAGCCATGGCGAAGGAGCAGAAGATACGAATTACAACAAAGAAATTATTGATAAAAAGGGTTAAACTGTTTCAGTAATTTGGATGTGGTTTGGCTTTTTGAAGTCCGACAAAGAGCAGAGCAATGTTCGGTGCAAATTGTGCCGTGGACAGGTGGCTACGAAGTCTGGTAATACAATAAACCTTTTTCAACATCTGAAGCAAAATCACTCTTTGGAACATGCAGGAAGTTTGAGTTTGTGCCGCAGTATTGATAAACGCCCCTCAAGCACCAGCCAATCTAGGGATGTTTGCCCGAAGCAGTCAACACTGACAGCGTTTATGCCCTACAAGCAAACATCGAAAAGACAAAGACATCACAAATGCTATTATGCATTGCATTGCTAAGGACATGCTAACAATTAGCACAGTCGAAAAGGAAGGTTTCAAGTGGTTTATCAATTTAATTGACCCCAGGTCACAAACATGGAACAATTTTTCCTCAAGTATAATTTTATGTGTAGCTCACATAATATATATTTTTTAACCTTTATTTAACTAGGCAAGTCAGTTAAGAACAACATCTTATTTACAATGATGGCCAATCAGGGAACAGTGGGTTAACTGCCTTGTTCAGGGGATTTTTACCTTGTCAGCTCAGGGATTCGATCTAGCAACCTTTCGGTTACTGGCCCAACGCTCTATACCACGGTTTGTTTTGGCATTCTTGAGTTTGAAGCAGATATGCACCTTTTTAAACATTATTTGATTAATATTGTGATAATTATTGTTATCGAGTGAAAAAATATATAGATATCGTGATAATGTTTTTGCCATATCGCCCAGCCCTAGGTGACATGTCTGGTGAGAATGCAGGCCATGGAAGAACTGGGACATTTTCAACTTCCAGGAATTGTGTACAGATCCTTGCGACATGGGGCCGTGCATCATCTTGCTGAAACATGAGGTGATGGCGGCGGATGAATGGCACAGCAATGGGGCTCAGGATCTCTTCATGGTATCTCTGTGCATTCAAATTGCAATCAATAAAATGCAATTGTGTTCGTTGTGGCTGTAGCTTATGCCTGCCAATACCATAACCCCATCGCCACCATGGGGCAGTCTGTTCCCAATGTTGAAATCAGCAAACCACTCATCTACACGCCATACACATGGTCTGCGGTTGTGAGGCCGGTTGGAAGTACTACCAAATTCTTTAAATCAACAGTGGAGGTGGCTTGTGGTAGATAAATTAACATTCAATTCTCTGGCAACAGCTCTGGTGGAAATTCCTGCCCCTCAACTTAAGACATCTGTGGTGCTGTAGAAGCTGTAGAAGTCATCATGTTCCAGTGGGGCTGTCAATCATCCTCTATAGCTTCTGGAAGGTTCTGTTCCTGCATCCTGGCAGGCCTTGCTCTCTCTGGCTAGGGGGCAGGGTAGTGGGGACACAGAAACCTGTGTCGGCGATGCCAGTGTTGCAGCCAACGGTGCTGATGGGCTGATACTGTTAGTCCTTAGGGCTGCTGTTGGTCAGTCAAGTCATGCAGCACCCCCCCAGGAGCACTGAGTAGGCCTATCCTCCCCCCAGAGCCTTATGTATGCATCCAGAATATGAGAAGGAAGCGAACGAGAGATGGAGAGAGGTTTGAGACAGTCAAGGCTACTGTCTGAGGGGAAAGGAACAGGCATTCATCCGCTCCACTCATTCCCTTTAGCTCTCCAAGGTCTCTTCTGCTGAGCACGGTATTACAGTGGCCATACTGATGAGCTTTTCCAACGAGTGCTATGAATACACCTCTAAGAGAACTGTTTTTGTTTATTTGTCCTGTTCTTTATTTGGTTGTCTCTATTCTGCTGTGTTCTCCTCATGACTTCAAGGGCAGGTTGTGTAACCTGTACACAGCCTCAGTACAGTGCCCAGTACATGTTTTCTCTCTCTAGATTGTAAAAGTATAGTTCTGCCTTGGATTTGTTTATTTTCATTCCATCAATGGCTGACCCCATTCAGTCAATTGTTTGGTCGATAGGCTGTTGGTCAACCAAGATTATTTTAGTCGCGCAGTGGCTATATATACAGTGTATATATGAGATGGCGCCGGTGGAGATGGCTGCCGTTTTCCGGGCTCCTAACCAATTGTGCTATTGTTTTTTTCGCCTTATTTGTAACTTATTTTGTACATAATGTTTCTACCACCATCTCTTATGACCGAAAAGAGCTTCTGGATATCAGGAAAGCGATTACTGGACAAATATTTTTTTCTTTAACGAGTCAGACACGAAGGATTTACTTCAGACACCCGACTAGGCCCAAATCCCTGTCATTCGCATGAAGAAGAGACAGATATCGGGGACGTAGGTCTGGGTGCCTTGTAAGGATCCAACTGCGAGTGAGTAATCCCCCTCTGCACGTTGGCTAATAGGACTGACAGTAATCGTTGGATAACAAAATGGATGAGCTCCGATTTTAAGACCCCTATCAATGGGACATTAACATGTCTATGACAGGGGTTCCGCTAGCGGCACCCCGTTCCGCTAGCGGAACCCCTCGCCAACAGCCAATGAAATAGCAGGGCGCCAAATACAAATCAACAGAAATCTCATAAATCTAATTCCTCAAACATACAAGTATTAGGCACCATTTTAAAGATACAATTCTCATTAATCCAGCCACAGTGTCTGATTTCAAAAATGCTTTACAACGAAAGCTCCACAGTAAAACCCAGCCATTTTTCCGGCCAAAGAGAAGGCACAAATAGAGATAAAATTAATCACTAACCTTTGATCTTCATCAGATGACACTCATAGGACTTCATGTTACACAATACATGTATGTTTTGTTCGATAAAGTGCATATTTATATCCAAAATTCTAATTTTACATTGGTGTGTTATGTTCAGTAGTTCAAAATCATGATATGATTTTGCAGAGAGCCACATGAATTCACAGAAATACTCATAATAAATGTTGATAAATTCAAGTGTTATGCATGGAACTTTAGATACACTTCTCTTTAATGCAACCGCTGTGTCAGATTTTTTAAAAACTTTACGGAAAAAGCATAAATGAGAACGGCGCTCAGAAACCAGCCAGAGAAATATCCGCCATGTTGGGTAGTCAACATTATTCATATATAAATATTCACTTACCTTTTGATGATCTTCATCAGAATGCACTCCCAGGAATCGCAGTTCCACAATAAATGCTTGTTTTGTTCAATAATGTCCATCATTTATGTCCATTTATGTCCAATAGCTTCTTTTGTTAGGGCGTTTGGTAAACAAATCCAAAAGCGCGATCTGGTCCATTCAGACGAAACGTTCAAATAGTTATATTACAGGTCGAAGAAACTTGTCAAACTAAGTATAGAATCAATCTTTAGGATGTTTTTATCATAAAAGTTCAATACTGTTCCAACCGGAGAATTCCATTGTCTGTAGAGAAGCAATGGAACGAGAGCTAACTCAAGTGAAAGCGCGTGACTGAGAACGAGGCTGTAGGCAGACCCCTTAGTAAAACAGCTCCCATCCGGCCCCCTTCACATGAGAAGCCTGAAACCACGTTCTAAAGATGGTTGACATCTAGTGGAAGCCTTAGGAAGTGAAAATTAACCCATATCCCACTGTGTATTCGATAGGAGTGAGTTCAAAAACTACAAACCTCAGATTTCCCATTTCCTGTTTGGATTTTTTCTCAGGTTTTTGCCTACCGTATGAGTTCTGTTATACTCAGACATCATTCAAACCGTTTTAGAAACTTCAGAGTGTTTTCTATCCAATACTAATAATAATATGCATATATTAGCATCTGGGACTGAGTAGGAGGCAGTTCACTTAGTTTGACAAGTTTCTTTGACCTGTAATAACTTTTTGAAGTTTTCGTCCGACGTTCGGCTGGACCTGCACGAGCGTTTGGATTTGTGTACTAAACGCGCTAACAAAAGTAGCTACTTGGACATAAATGATGGACATTACCGAACAAAACAAACATTTCTTGTGCGAGTCCTGGGAGTGCATTCCGACGAAGATCAGCAAAAGTAAGTGAAGATTTTTAATGCTTTTTATGAGTTTTGTTGACTGCACAATTTGGCGGGTAACTGTATGGCTTCCTTTTGTGGCTGAACGCTGTTCTCAGATTATTGAATATTGTGCTTTTGCTGTAAAGATTTTTTAAATCTGACAGCGGTTGCATTAAGAACAAGTGTATCTTTAATTCTATGTAAAACATGTATCTTTCATCAAAGTTTATGATGAGTATTTATGTTATTTGACGTGGCTCTGCAATTTCTCCGGATATTGGAGCCATTTCTGAACATGGCGCCAATGTAAACCGAGATTTTGAATATAAATATTAACTTAATCGAACAAAACATATACAGTGGGGAGAACAAGTTTTTGATATACTGCCGATATTGCAGGTTTTCCTACTTACAAAGCATGTAGAGGTCTGTAATTATTATCATAGGTACACTTCAACTGTGAGAGACGGAATCTAAAACAAAAATCCAGAAAATCACATTGTATGATTTTTAAGTAATTAATTTGCATTTTATTGCATGACATCAAATACTTATACATCAGAAAAGCAGAACTTAATATTTGGTACAGAAACCTTTGTTTGCAATTACAGAGATCATACGTTTCCTGTAGTTCTTGACCAGGTTTGCACACACTGCAGCAGGGATTTTGGCCCACTCCTCCATACAGACCTTCTCCAGATCCTTCAGGTTTCGGGGCTGTCGCTGGGCAATACGGACTTTCAGCTCCCTCCAAAGATTTTCTATTGGGTTCAGGTCTGGAGACTGGCTAGGCCACTCCAGGACCTTGAGATGCTTCTTACGGAGCCACTCCTTAGTTGCCCTGGCTGTGTGTTTTGGGGTCGTTGTCATGCTGGAAGACCCAGCCACGACCCACCTTCAATGCTCTTACTGAGGGAAGGAGTTGTTGGCCAAGATCTCGCGATACATGGCCCCATCCATCCTCCCCTCAATACGGTGCAGTCGTCCTGTCCCCTTTGCAGAAAAGCATCCCCAAAGAATGATGTTTCCACCTCCATGCTTCACGGTTGGGATGGTGTTCTTGGGGTTGTACTCATCCTTCTTCTTCCTCCAAACACGGCGAGTGGAGTTTAGACCAAAAAGCTCTATTTGTCTCATCAGACCACATGACCTTCTCCCATTCCTCCTTTGGATCATCCAGATGGTCATTAGCAAACTTCAGACGGGCCTGGACATGCGCTGGCTTGAGCAGGGGGACCTTGCGTGCGCTGCAGGATTTTAATCCATGACGGCGGAGTGTGTTTCTAATGGTTTTCTTTGAGACTGTGGTCCCAGCTCTCTTCAGGTCATTGACCAGGTCCTGCCGTGTAGTTCTGGGCTGATCCCTCACCTTCCTCATGATCATTGATGCCCCACGAGGTGAGATCTTGCATGGAGCCCCAGACCGAGGGTGATTGACCGTCATCTTGAACTTCTTCCATTTTCTAATAATTGCGCCAACAGTTGTTGCCTTCTCACCAAGCTGCTTGCCTATTGTCCTGTAGCCCATCCCAGCCTTGTGCAGGTCTACAATTTTATCCCTGATGTCCTTACACAGCTCTCTGGTCTTGGCCATTGTGGAGAGGTTGGAGTCTGTTTGATTGAGTGTGTGGACAGGTGTCTTTCATACAGGTAACGAGTTCAAACAGGTGCAGTTAATACAGGTAATGAGTGGAGAACAGGAGGGCTTCTTAAAGAAAAAAACAGGTCTGTGAGAGCCGGAATTCTTACTGGTTTGTAGGTGATCAAATACTTATGTCATGCAATAAAATGCAAATTAATTACTTAAATCATACAATGTGATTTTCTGGATTTTTGTTTTAGATTCCGTCTCACAGTTGAAGTGTACCTATGATAAAAATTACAGACCTCTACATGCTTTGTAAGTAGGAAAACCTGCAAAATCGGCAGTGTATCAAATACTTGTTCTCCCCACTGTATGTATCGTGTAACATGAAGCCCTATGAGTGTCATCTAATGAAGATCATCAAAGGTTAGTGATTCATTTTATCTCTTTCTGCTTTTTGTGACTCCTGTCTTTGGCTGGAAAAATTGCTGTGATTTTGCGGTGACCTAACATAATCGTTTGTGGTGCTTTCGCTGTAAAGCCTATTTGAAATCGGACACTTTGGTGGGATTAACAACAAGATTACCTTTAAAATGGTATAAAATACATGTATGTTTGAGTAATTTTAATTATGGGATTTCTGTTTGAATTTGGCGCCCTGCACTTTCACTGGCTGTTGTCATATCATCCCGTTAACGGGATTGCAGCCATAAGAAGTTGACATCTTAACTTCAGGATTGGTTGGCCCCCTGCGGGATGGTTGCGCTAATATAGGCTAATGCGATTAGCATGAGGTTGTAAGTAACAAGAACATTTCCCAGGACATAGACATATCAGATATTCTAAAACTTTGCACATACACTGCTGCCATCTAGTGGCCAAAAGCTAAATTACACCTGGCCTGGAATAATACATTATGGCCTTTCTCTTGCATTTCAAAGTTGATGGTGCAAAAAAAAATGACTTTTTTCTTTTGTATTATGTTTTACCAGATCTAATGTGTTCTCCTACATTCCTTTCACATTTCCACAAACTTCAAAGTGTTTCTTTACGAATGGTACCAAGAAAATTCATATCGTCCTTTCAGGGCCTGAGCTATAGGCAGTTAGATTTGGGTATGCCATTTTAGGCAAAAAAAAAGAATAAAAAGGGGCCTATCCTTAACTGCATTTTTGGTTAAAGGCTTGTAAGTAAGCGTTTCACTGTACGGTCTACATGTGAAATGCGGCACATTTGACAAATTTAAAATTTTATTTATATATATTTTTTTATGGCACACGTGACAACTGTGAGTGGACTAATCCATTGCGGAGGCCGCAGGGATGTATCACTAGTAGTACATTTACCTAAAATTACCATAATTTCTCATCAAATGTTTGATTTTGCTAATTTCTGTTAAAGCATTCAATTTATTATTATTATTATTATAGTCTTACTGTTGTCATTGTAGGAGTGGACACGTTGTTTGCAGAGCGAACAACCTAGGCTACACTTGAGAAGTTTTGGTTTTTTCTTATTCCATTTACGAGTTGTCAATTTATTAATTGTCTTTTGTTTGGAGCGGTCCTATCAATCTTGAGTAAGCACACACACCTGATTACGCATAGAAGTAGGCTTAGGCTACCTGCCTTGCGTGGAAATGTAGAGACTTATAAATGCCCATTTGGGGATCTGATGCTCTTTCTGATTGTCTTAACTCACCATCACTGTGTAGCTTCTCAAAGTAATTTTTTCTTTGCCTCAAACGGCAGGTAAACAGTCTGTTTTTACATCTATTGAGAATGACAATAGTTCCTCAATGTAGCACACTTTAAAAATCTTTCCAGCTCCTTCCCTTCGATAACCACTCTGCATGCTCTGATCCAGTGGAAACGTTATAGAAAAGGCCTACCTGATTACTTCTTATCCCTTGCACAAATAGCCTACAGCTGTATCCGTCTGTCCAGCACAGAATATTTTATACAATGTTTCAAGTTTGGTAGCACAAGCTTTAGGCTGGACCAAGTTAATACAATGTTTCAAGTTCCTTGCAAACAGGCCATGTGTAGCCAATGTGATTTATTAGATATTTTTATGAGGATATTTTCTACCTGCGGGCTGCAATGATTTATTTGTTGGCTTTATGTAGGCTATTTTTACATAGTCAATGTTACTTTTAGATTTGTATAATTTTCATTTAGATAGAACTTTGATTAACCACATGACATTGATTTTGAGATGGAAAGGCCAGCCGTGAGTAACCACTGCGAATGAATGAGCCGCCCTGTTCAATGCAGTCGTGTGATCAAGCATATTATTGAAGCGCGAATGTTTCATCATCTTGGCAATGGATTTCAAGACACAGCGCTGTGAAAATAATTATGAAGTTTGGGAAACACTAAGATCCTATGCACAATGTAGCCTAATCAAATGTCTAATATTAGGCCTAACGTGGAAATGCAATGCATCAATGGAACGCAACTTAAGGATCTAGAGATCCTGGGTGTTTTAAATAAAGGGGACAACACCTATAATGGAATGAAAGGTTGAACACATCTAAAATGCCAATTGGTCAATGTGCTGAAACGAATGAATGTATTTTAAAGCATTGAAAGAGGTCTAAAGGGGCATTGCGTTTAACAATGAAATCAACAACTGTGTCATTGTAAATTGAGTGAATTAAAAGTGAATGATGGCGGATGAAAACCCAAATGAGACTGCACTGGAGAAGGCAGAGGTGCATTAAAGTTCACTCTATGCAGCCCGGTGAGGCAAACTGTGAATGAAGCATTTGTTGTTCTCAATGACTTTATGAATGCTCATGAATCTGTGTTAGAGCTAGTCACGAAGAAGAAAAGTGACAGGAGAGTATTAACTATCAACCAAGAATTAGGACGTTTCCACCTTTTTCAGGAAATGTTCATAAGTGGAGCCACAAACGCTCATTGAACCACATGACAGCATTTCAAATGTGTCAAAAATATCAAGTAAAACCAAGTATTCTAAGGCTGCATCGTCCTCCGCATGCCTAAAAGCTGAGGCAGAGAGCAGCACTACTCGCTCGCCAAGCATCATTACAGGACAAGCATGCATTGGAACTGGAGAAAGCTCAACTGGATGATAGGATGGAAAAAAATGGAACTGGACACGGAAATAGCAGCAATTTCCGTGAGTCAATTTCTCAATCCCATTCCGTGGCAGCACACTTACGAAGTCAAGAAGATGGAATTTACTCCTATTTTGAGAACCAGGAACCCGAACCATCACCTGTTGAGTTAGCAGGATTAGGTGTAGTTCCAAAGACCCCACTACAAAGGGTTTTACAACAGATGACAAAGCCATCAAAACCCATTCAGAAAACAGTCATAAACCACACCCTTCAGCAGCCAACAGCAAGGTCTAACGATCAACACTGAGTATCAGCCATAATACCAGCCATGATAACCTCTCTACTGTCATGCAAAGGCAGAATGAAATTGCCGACCTCCTTGTACTACAGTACAAACAGGCCACACTCCCTGTTAGGGAGATAACTGTTTGACGGTGAACCTCTAAACTTTAGGCCATTTATGCGTGTATTTGAGCAAGGCATAGAAGATAAGATGAGCAGCCACCAGGATAGGCTCTATTACCTGGAACAGTACACCTCTGGTCAGCCCAAGGATCTGGTCTGCAGTTGTCTGCATATGGAAGCCAGAAGAGGCTATGCTGAGGTTGTTAAAGGAATACTTTTGGCAATGAAATCAGTCACCACTGCTTACATGGAAAAAGTTTGGAACTGGACAAACATCAAACCGGATGATGGAAAGGGACTGGGTGCCTAGCCACCATCTTATAGGTTGCTAAAACGCTATGCAAGACCTTGAGACCATGGAAGAGCTTAATCTTCCCTCCAACATAAAGTTGATAATGTCAAACTTCCCTACAAACTAAGGGAAAAATGTAGGTCTACAGCATGTGATATTTTAGAGAGAAGCCACGTGAGGGCCCAGTTCAGTGACGTTCATGGAAGAACAGGCCAAGATATTGCAGGATCCATTGTATGGAGATATTCAAGATTCCCTGTCCAACAGAAGGTTTTTAAAAACCAAACCCGCAGCAGACCTTTAAACAGCAGTTCAAGTCCAAGAGTAGGAGGGAAGAAGCTTGTTCTCAAAAGTTTTTCAGAGTTGCAAACATTCAAAGTAAAGAGACCAGGCACCTACCCTCTGCTCCCAGTATCTTGTGTATTTTGTGCTGGTGAGCACAGCCACGTGAATCCAAGGTTGAGTTTCTGAGATCAAGAGGCCAACTGCAGTGATCGGTAAGCTTCTCTGACAGCTGACGCTTAAAGTTAGTGTGGGATATAAGTGATTTTTGCAATTCGTTCCAATCATTGACAGCAGAGAACTGGAAGGAAAGGCGGCCAAAGGAGGTGTTGGCTTTGGGGATGACCAGTGAAATATACCTGCTGGAGCGTGTGCTACGGGTGGGTGTTTTTATGGTGACCAGTGAGCTGAGGTAAGGCAGAGCTTTACCCAGCAAAGACTTATAGATGACCTGGAGCCAGTGGGTTTGGCGACGAATATGTAGCGAGGACCAGCCAACGAGAGCATATAGGTCGCTGTGGTGGGTAGTATATGGGGCGTTGGTGACAAAACGGATGGGACTGTGATAGACTGCATCCAATTTGCTGAGTAGAGTGTTGGAGGCTATTTTGTAAATGACATCGCCGAAGTCAAGGATCGGCATGATAGTCAGTTTTACGAGGGTATGTTTGGCAGCATAAGTGAAGGAGGCTTTGTTGCAAAATAGGAAGCCGATTCTAGATTGAATTTTGGATTGGAGATGCTTAATGTGAGTCTGGAGAGTTTACAGTCTAGTCAGACACCTAGGTATTTATAGTTGTCCACATGTTCTAAGTCGGAACCGTCCAGAGTAGTGATGCTAGACGGGCGGGCAGGTGTGGGCAGCGATCGTTTGAAAAGCATGCATTTCGTTTTACTAGCATTTTAAGAGCAGTTGGAGGCCACGGAGGGAGTGTTGTATGGCATTGAAGTTCGTTTGGAGGTTTGTTAAGTGTCCAAAGAAAGGCCAGATGTATACAGAATGGTGCCATCTGCGTAGAGGTGGATCAAAGAATCACCTGCAGCAAGAGCGACATCGTTGATATATACAGAGAAAAGAGTCTGCCCGAGAATTGAACCCTGTGGCACCCCCATAGAGACTGCCAGAGGTCCGGACAACAGGCCCTCCGATTTGACACACTGAACTCTATCTGAGAAGTAGTTGGTGAACCAGGCGAGGCAGTCATTAGAGAAACCAAGGCTTTTGAGTCTGCCGATAAGAATACGGTGATTGACAGAGTCGAAAGCCTTAGGCCAGGTCGATGAAGACGGCTGCACAGTACTGTCTTTTTTTATGGTTGTTATGATATTGTTTTGGATCTTGAGCGTGGCTGAGGTGCACCCGTGACCAGCTCGGAAACCAGATTGCATAGCGGAGAAGGTACGGTGGGATTCGAAATGGTCAGTGTTCTGTTTGTTCACTTTCGAAGACTTTAGAAAGGCAGGGCAGGATGGATATAGGTCTGTAACAGTTTGGGTCTAGAGTGTCTCCACCATTGAAGAGGGGGATGACCGCAGCCACTTTCCAACATTGAAGGAAGATAGATTTAGATCTCAAAAGTAGAGGCCGACCGATTTAATCGGAAAGGCTGATTTGAATTAGGGCCGATTTCAAGTTTTCATAACAATCGGTAATTTTTAGACGCCGATTTAAATAAAAATAATAATATTTATTATTTTTACACCTTTATTTAACTCGGCAAGTCAGTTAACCTTTCTCGCCCCGGGGTTCCGCTAGCGGAACACACACAACATTCCGCGAAATTCAAAAATATATTTTTTAAAATATTTAACTTCCACACATTAACAAGTCCAATACAGCAAATGAAAGATACACATCTTGTGAATCCAGTCAACATGTCCGATTTTTAAAATGTTTTACAGCGAAAACACCACATATTTGTTAGCTCACCACCAAATACAAAAAAGGACAGACATTTTTCACAGCACAGGTAGCATGCACAAAGCCAACCTAACTAACCAAGAACCAACCAAACTAACCAAGAAACAACTTCATCAGATGACAGTCTTATAACATGTTATACAATAAATCTGTTTTGTTCGAAAAATGTGCATATTTGAGGTATAAATCAGTTTTACATTGCAGCTACCATCACAGCTACCGTCAGAAATAGCACCGAAGCAGCCAGAGTAATTACAGACACCAACGTCAAATACCTAAATACTCATCATAAAACATTTCTGAAAAATCGATGGTGTACAGCAAATTAAAGACAAACATCTTGTGAATCCAGCCAATATTTCCGGAAAAAAAAAAAAGTGTTTTACAGCGAAAACACAATATAGCATTATATTAGCTTAATACAATAGCCTACCACACTACCGCATTCATTCATCAAGGCACGTTAGCGATAGCAATAGGCACGTTAGCGATAGCGAATAAACCAGCAAAAGATATTCATTTTCACTAACCTTCATAAACCTTCATCAGATGACAGTCCTATAACATCAGGTTATACATACACTTATGTTTTGTTCGAAAATGTGCATATTTAGAGCTGAAATCAGTGGTTATACATTGTGCTAACGTAGCATCTTTTTCCCAGAATGTGCGGATATTTTTATGACACAACTATTCTGACCAAATAACTATTCATAAACGTTACTAGAAAATACATGTTGTATAGGAAATGATAGATACACTAGTTCTTAATGCAATCGCCGTGTTAGAATTCTAAAAATAACTTCATTACGATATGCAGTTTACGTTATGGCGAGAGCGTGCCCAAAACCTGGCCGCAAACTACTAGTACACATGTACGACAGATATGAAATAACATCATAAAATGGGTCCTACTTTTGATGATCGTCCATCAGAATGTTGTACAAGGGGTCCTTTGTCGGGAACAATCGTTGTTTGGATTTAGAATGTCCTCTTCTCCAGTCAATTAGCACGGAAAGCTAGCAAAGTAGCGCGAAGCTCTCCTTCCTGAACAAAGGCACACAACGCAACACGCCTAACGTCCCGAATAAATTTCAATAATCTAATAAAACTATATTGAAAAAACATACTTTACGATGATATTGTCACATTTATCAAATAAAATCAAAGCCGGAGATATTAGTCGTCTATAACGACAGCTTTTCAGAAGGCAATACCAGGTCCCTTCTCGCGCGCTCCAGAAAACAGGAAACTGGTGACACGTCATGCCAAGAGCTTTTATTCAACCCCAGATCAAGTTATACACTCCATTTCTTCTCTCACTGCCTGTCGACATCTAGTGGAAGACGTATGAAGTGCATGTATACTAATAAATATCAAGGACATTTATAGGCAGGCCCTAGAACAGAGCATCGATTTCAGATTTTCCACTTCCTGTCAGGAAGTTTGCTGCAAAATGAGTTCTGTTTTACTCACAGATATAATTCAAACGGTTTTAGAAACTAGAGAGTGTTTTCTATCCAATAGTAATAATAATATGCATATTGTACGAGCAAGAATTGAGTACGAGGCCGTTTAAATTGGGCACGAGTTTCCCCCAAAGTGAAAACAGCGCCCTCTGTCCTCAACAGGTTAACATAATCACTAGTTAACTACACATGGTTGATGATATTACTAGTTTATCTAGCGTGTCCTGCGTTGCATATAATCAATGCGGTGCCTGTTAATTTCTCATTGAATCACAGCCTACTTCGACAAACGGGTGATGATTTAACAAGCGCATTTGCGAAAAAAGCACTGTCGTTGCACCAATGTACCTAACCATAAACATCAATGCCTTTCTTTAAAATCAATACACAAGTATATATTTTTAAACCTGCATATTTAGTTAATATTGGCTGCTAACACGAATTTCTTATAACTAGGGAAATTGTGCCATTTCTCTTGCAAGCAGTCAGGGTATATGCAGCAGTTTGGGCCGCCTGGCTCATTGCGAACTGTGTGAAGTCCATTTATTCCTAACAAAGGCCGTAATTCGTTTGCCAGAATTGTATATAATTATGACATAACATTGAAGGTTGTACAATGTAACAGCAATATTTAGACTTGGGGATGCCATCCGTTAGATAAGATACGGAACGGTTCCGTTATTCACTGAAAGAATAAACGTTTTGTTTTCGAAATGATAGTTTCCGGATTCGAACATTTTAATGACCTAAGGCTCGTATTTCTGTGTGTTGTTATTATGGTATAATTAAGTCTATGATTTGATAGAGCAGTCTGACTGAGCGATGGTAGGCACCAGCAGGCTCGTAAGCATTCATTCAAACAGCACTTTTGTGCGTTTTGCCAGCAGCTCTTCGCAATGCGTCAAGCATTGAGCTGTTTATGACTTCAAGCCTATCAACTCCCGAGGTTAGGCTGGTGTAACCGATGTGAAATGGCTAGCTAGTTAGCGGGGTGCGCGCTAATAGCGTTTCAAACGTCACTCGCTCTGAGACTTGGGAGTAGTTGCTCCCCTTGCTCTGCATGGGTAACGCTGCGTCGAGGGTGGCTGTTGTCGATGTGTTCCTGGTTCGAGCCCAGGTAGGGGCGAGGAGAGGGACGGAAGCTATACTGTTACACTGGCAATACTAAAGTGCCTATAAGAACATCCAATAGTCAAAGGTATATGAAATACAAATGGTATAGAAAGAAATAGTCCTATAATTCCTGTAATAACTACAACCTAAAACTTCTTACCTGGGAATATTGAAGACTCATGTTAAAAGGAACCACCAGCTTTCATATGGACCTTAAACGTTAGCTTTTTTACATGGCACATATTGCACTTTTACTTTCTTCTCCAACACTTTTGTTTTTGCATTATTTAAACCAAATTGAACATGTTTCATTATTTATTTGAGTCTAAATTGATTTTATTGATGTATTATATTAAGTTAAAATAAGTGTTCATTCAGTATTGTTGTAATTGTCATTATTACAAATAAAAAAAATCGGTATCGGCTTTTTTTCGTCCTCCAATAATCGGTATCGGTTTCGGCATTGAAAAATTATAATCGGTCGACCTCTACTCAAAAGGGGGATATGAGGGGTGTAGCAGTGAAGTGGGAGGTAACTGTCAGCAGTGCACTTTTTTCACTGGAAGGCGGTGAAGATACTGGGGCCAGTACAGATTGTGTACTTGCAATTGTGCCAGTTCAAGTAAAGATGGCAAATGGAAGCAAGTTTGTGTTTAACCTATGCGTTTCTCGATTCTGGTAGCTCAGTAACATTTTATACGGAGAGACCCATGAGGCAGCTGAAACCTAAAGGCAGTGAGACTGAAATTCTGCTATGCACAGTGGGGCACGGGAGTTCTTCCAAGAGCTTTGAGATATCTGGATTAGAGATTGGCAATGTGGAAGGCGACACTTCTTGCATTACCAAAGGTCTACAACCAGAGTAAGACCCCAGTGACGAGAGAACTTTCCCACTCAGAAAGATCTCAAAAGGTGGCCATTCCTGAAAGTGGTTCAGTTGAAGGAGATTGATGCCGATGTTGAACTCCTGATTGGCGTAAATGCTCCAAAGGAAATGGAACCCTGGCAAATTATAAATAGCCAAGGCAACAGTCCATATGCAGTGAAATTACTCTTTGGATGGGTGATGAACGGTCCTCTTAATCCCTGTACCATAGCAGAAGAATCTGTACGTCCAATGGTGATGGCCGACCTGGGGGTTTGTCTTGTAAATCAGTACAACCATGACTTCCCTGAGAGAGTATGAATACGAAAGTGAGATGTTAGCTGAGGATCGTAAGTTTATGGAGATCACGCTCCATAACCCTCAAAGATCGTCACTACTACTTCTCGTTGTCCTGCCAAACAACCGCGATATGGCAGAGCAGCAGGCTTTAAATCTTATCAGGAAGTTTAAGAAGGACGAAGTTTACGCTGCAAAATACAAAGGTTTCATGGAAGAGGTAATAACTGAAGGTTATGACGAGCAGGTACCACAAGAACAGCGCCTCGGAGAAAGGCAAGGTATGGTACATACCACACCATGGCGTTCACCATAAGCTCAAAGGAACAATAGGAGTGGTGTTTGACTGCTCATCATCATATAAAGGCACATCTCTCAACCGTGAACTCCTTCAAGGCTATGACCTGGCAAACACGCTCATCGGAATCTTGCTAAGATTTCGGCAAGAGCACATTGCCATGATGGCAGACCTCGAAGGAATGTTCCATCATGTACGTGTCCATGAAGATGACTTAGACTTCCTGTGATTCCTATGGTGGCCAAATGGTGAGGGGGTGCTTTGCTGCAGGAGTGACTGGTGCACTTCTCAAAATAGATGGCATCATGAGGTAGGAAAATTGTGGATATATTGAAGCAACATCTCAAGACATCAGTCAGGAAGTTAACCTCTAATTCCTCCCAAACCCGGATCCGGGAGCACCCCCATCAGTAAAAAAAGCTGACTAGCATAGCCTAGCATAGCGTCACAAGTAAATACTAGCATCTAAATATCATTAAATCACAAGTCCAAGACACCAGATGAAAGATACACATCTTGTGAATCCAGCCATCATTTCTGATTTTTAAAATGTTTTACAGGGAAGACACAATATGTAAATCTATTAGCTAACCACGTTAGCAAAAGACACCACTTTTTTTACGCCACCATTTTTTTACTGCATCAGTAGCTATCACAAATTCGACCAAATAAAGATATAAATAGCCACTAACCAAGAAACAACTTCATCAGATGACAGTCTGATAACATATTTATTGTATAGCATATGTTTTGTTAGAAATATGTGCATATTTCAGGTATAAATCATAGTTTACCATTGCAGCCACCATCACAACTCTCACCAAAGCGACTAGAATAACTACAGAGAGCAACGTGTATTACCTAATTACTCATCATAAAACATTTCTGAAAAATACACAGCGTACAGCAAATGAAAGACAAAGATCTTGTGAATCCAGCCAATATTTCAGATTGTTTAAGTGTTTTACAGCAAAAACACAATATAGCATTATATTAGCTTACTACAATAGCCAACCACACAGCAGCATTGATTCATGCACGTTAGCGATAGCGAATAAACCAGCAAAAGATATTACATTTTTGACTAACCTTCTCAAAACTTCATCAGATGACAGTCCTATAACATCATATTACACAATACATATAGAGTTTGTTCGAAAATGTGCATATTTAGCGGCACAAATCGTGGTTATACAATGAGAAAAGTAGCCAGGCTGCCAACAATATGTCGGGAGAAATCTTGGGAGAGGCACCTAATCTAATCGATAACTAATCAAAAACTTGACTAAAAAATACAGGTTGGACAGCAAATGAAAGATACATTAGTTCTTAATGCAATCGCTGTGTTACATTTTTAAAATTAACGTTACTACAACATACAGCGTGCGTTAAAGCGAGACCGCACCTAGATTATTGGCAGAATATCTGTTCTACATTTTTCAACAGAACAACGAATTAACATCATAAATACTTCTTACTATTTGATGAGCTTCCATCAGAATGTTGGGCAAGGTGTCCTTTGTCCAAAAGAATCGTTGCTTGGTTGTAGATTGTCCTCTTCAACGTTCGAATTAGCAGTAAACATTAGCCATGTGGCAAAGACGTGTCCGACTCACTAAAACGCAGGACGATTAAATATCCGAAAATCGCAATATACCGATATAAACTGATATAACTCGGTTTAATATAACAACATTATGATGTCTTTAACACCTATAACGAATAAAAACAGAGCCGGATATATCTAAGGCCTATAACCGGAGCGTTCTAGAGCCACAGCCAGAGGTCCTTCCTGCGTCAGAGCGAAGTGAACAAAGACCGGACCCTTCGTTCCCAGGCCATTTATAACCTCTCAGTTCTGCCTAGCAACCCCATTTCAACTCTCACTATTCGCTGACACCCAGGGGAAGACGTATGCAGTGCATCTCAACCAATAGAAGACAGGCAGATTTATAAACAGATCTCAGAACAGCAAGCAGATTTCAGCATTCTCACAGGAAAATTGCTCTAAGTCCAGTTCTGTTTTACTCACAGATATAATTCAAACGGTTTTAGAAACTAGAGAGTGTTTTCTATCCAATAGTAATACTAATATGCATATTGTACGAGCAAGAATTGAGTACGAGGCAGTTTAATTTGGGAACGAAATTATTAAAGTGCAAACAGCACCCCCTATTGAGAAGAAGTTTTAATCTAAATGCACTGTCCAATTTACAATAGCTATTACAGTGAAATAATACCATGCTATTGTATGATGAGTGCACAGTTATGAACTTAAAGTTATTAATAAATCAATTAGGCACATTTGGGCAGTCTTGTTACAAGATTTTGAACAGAAATGTAATGGTTCATTAGATCAGTCTAAACCTTTGCACAAACTCTTCCATCTAGTGGCCAAAATCTAAATTGCACCTGGGCTGGAGTAATGCATTTCAAAGATGATGGTACAAAAAATATATTAAACACATTGTTTTATCTTTTATCTTTATCTAATGTTATATTCTTCTACATTTCACATTTCCACAAACTTCAAAGTGTTTCCTTTCAAATGGTATCAGGAATATGCATATCCTTGCATATCCATATCCCATCTTACAGGAAGTAAGATTTGGGTATGTCATTTTAGGCGCAAATTGAAAAACAGCATGATCATGCCTCCCTAGTGGAGCAGCGGTCTAAGGCACTGCATCACAGTGCTTAAGGTGTTACTACAGACCTGGGTTCAATCCCAGGCTATGTCACAACCGGCCGTGACTGGGAGTCCCATAGGGCGCCGCACAATTGGCCCAGTGTTTGCCGGTGGCACTCAAGGCTTATTGTGCTGTAGGGACTCCTTATGGCGGGCCGGGCGCCTGCAGGCTGACTTCGGTCGTCAGTTGAACTGTGTTTGGTGTAGCTGGCTTGCGCGTTAAGCGGGCAGGTGTTAAGAAGCGCGATTTGGCAGGTCATGTTTCGGGGGATGCCTCTCCCGAGCCCTTTGAGACTCAATCATAATTGGATCGCAATTTGGATAATACAATATTGGGGAGAAAAAGGAGGTAAAATACAAAAAATATATATATATATTAACAGCATGATCATTACACAGATACTCCTTGTGCTGGTGACTATAAAAGTCCACACTAAAATGTGCAATTTTGGCACACAACACAATGCCACAGATGTCTCAAGTTTTGAGAAAGCGTGCAATTGCCATGCTGACTGAAGTAATGTCCACCAGAGCTGTTACCAGAGAATTTAATGTTCATTTCTCAACCATAAGGCGCCTCCAATGTCGTTTTAGAGAATTTGGCAATACATCCAACCGGCCTCACAACTACAGACCACGTGTCTGGCATCGTGTGGGCGATCGGTTTGCTGACGTAAACGTTGTGAACCGAGCTCCCCATGGTGGCGGTGGGGTTATGGTAGTGGCAGGCACAAGCTACAGACAACGAACACAATTGCATTTTGTCTATGGCAATTTGAATGACCAACATATGCATATCTGTATTCCAAGTCATGTGAAATCCATATATTAGGGCTTAATTTATTTCAATTGACTGATTTCCTCATATGAACTGTAACTCAGTAAAATCAATGAAATTGTTGCGTTTTATATTTTTGTTCAGTAGAGTTACAGTTCTGTAAACAAGTGTTTGAAAAATGACGTGTCATGCACAAAGTAGATATTCTAACCGTCTTGCCAAAACTATGGTTTGTTAACAAGAAATTTGTGGAGTGGTTGAAAAACAAGTTTTCTTGACTCCAACCTAAGTGTATGTAAACTTCCGACTTCAACTGTGTATATATAGCCCAACGTTTGTAGAACAACTAAAGTTACATTAATAACTCTAAATTATGCATATAGGAGTACCTATTTCTTTGTTAACCGCTCAACACAGAATAGCCGCATTACCTCATCGTTTGGATAACATATTTTATTCAGCTTTGTTCAATTGTATTCTTCATACTATAAAATAATGCCACGGAATTCTAAGCAAATCTTGTCTGCTAAATGAACTAGTGTAGCCCACAGCCATTTGGCATAGCCAGATCAGGACCTAAAATAAGGATAACTCAGAGTATGCTATTCTGTTGTTCTGAAATAGACTACAATTTCTTCAAATCATGCTTCTTTAGACCGAGCTAAAATAAATAGTAGATTGGTGTCGGTGTCGGCTATATTACATGGATTTATTAGACTTAAAAAAATATGTTCCAAAGGTCTGCATCAGTTGTTGCAGGCTATATGTGGAAGCCAGGAGATGCTAAATGTGTTAATTTAACGGTCAATTACCGTGACACGGACTGTTATTTGCTTGACAATCACCCGCTGACGAAATTGTGACCGTCACAGCCCTAGTTGTGTCGCTGAGTTAAAGCAGTTCTGCATGGAGGAGTGTGCCAAAATTCCTCCACAGTGATGCGAGAGACTGATCAACAACTACAGGAAGTGTTTGGTTGTAGTAATTTCAGCTTAAGGTGGCACAATTGATTGTAAGGGGGCAATTCATTTTTCACACAGGTCCATTAGGTGTAAATAAATTAAATGCACTACATGTCCAAAAATATGTCATACATCGTCGTCAAACATCTCATTCCACTCTTCTGGGAAGGCTTTCCACTAGATGTTGGAACATTGTTGCGTTCCAATTCATCCCAAAGGTGTTTGAGGGGTTTGGACATGGATTTGGAAAATACTCCATAATAACAAAGCAAAAACTGTTTTTTAAAACTTTTTGAAAAGTATAAAAAATTGAAATATATCGCATTTATATAAGTAATCAGACCCTTTACTCAGTAATTTTGTTGAAGCACTTTTGGCAGCGATTACAGCCTCGAGTTTTCTTGTGTATTAAGCTACAAGCTTGGCACACATGTATTTGGAGAATTTCTACCATTCTTCTCTGCAGATCCTCTCAAGCTCTGTCAGGTTAGATGGGGAGTGTTGCTGCACATCTATTTTCAGGTATGTTCAATTCTGGGCTCTGGCAGGGCCACTCAAGGACATTCAAATACTTGTCCCGAAGCCACTCTTGCATTGACTTGGCTGTGTGCTTAGGGTTGTTGTCCTGTTGGGTGAACCTTCGCCCCAGTCTGAGCTCCTGCGCTCTCTGGAGGAGGTTTTCATCAAGGATCTCTCTGTACTTTGCTCTGTTCATCTTTCCCTCGATCCTAACTAGTCTCCCAGTCCCTGCCGCTGAAAAACATCCCCACAGCATGATGCTGCCAACACTTTGCTTCACCGTAGGGACGGTGCAAGGTTTCCTCCAGATGTGAAGCTTGGCATGCAGGCCAAAGAGTAAAATCTTGGTTTCATCAGACCAGAGAATTTCTCATGGTCTGCGAGTCCTTTAGGTGCCTTTTGGCAAACTCCGAGTGGGCTGTCATGTGCCTTTTTACTGAGTGGTTTCCGTCTGACCACACTACCATAAAGGCCTGATTGGTGGAGTCCCTCAAAGATGGTTATCCTTCTGGAAGGTTCTCCCATCTCCACAGAGGAACTCTGGAGCTCTGTCAGAGTGACCATCGGGTTCTTGGTCACCTCCCTGACCAAGGCCCTTCTGCCCCGATTGCTCAGTTTTGCCCGGCAGCCAGCTCTAGGAAGAGTCTTGGTGGTTCCAAACTTCTTCCATTTAAGAATGATGGAGGCCACTGTCTTCTTGGGGACTTTCAATGCTGCAGACATGTTTTGGTACCCTTCCCCAGATCTGTGCCTCGACACAATCCTGTCTCTGAGCTCTACGGACAATTCCTTCGACCTCATGGCTTGGTTTTTGCTCTGACATGCACTGTCAACTGTGGGACCTTTTTATATAGACAGGTGTATGCCTTTCCAAATCATGTCCAATCAATTGAATTTACCACAAGTGGACTCCTGTCAAGTTGTAGAAACATCTCAAGGATGATCAATGTAAACAGGATGCACCTGAGCTCAATTTTGAGTCTCATAACAAAGGGTCTGAATACTTAAGTAGGTTATGCACTGTATGTTTTTAAAGTAGTTGCTTTATCAGATTTGTATTCAAATGCTTTTTAAAAAGTAGTATTTTGGGGGGGGGGGAATCTCTATTAAAGTTGTAGTCCCTTCCAAAGTAACTTTCTTCCCCCGGGAATTTTTTTTCTCCCCCCACAAAGCATAGTTAAAACAATAGTTATCCCAGGTTTGATGGATCCTTCAGTCAGTGCTACAGGATAAATGATCAGACGGCCACTCTACCATGGCCCATTCTCTCTCACATAACTACTCTCCCTCCCCTGACTCTCTCTGCAGGACTGCTGCCATTACAACTCCCAACCCCAAGATTCTCTCTAGGAATGCAGCAGATGTCCATTACTACTAGCGTTCCTTTAATGGCCGCCCTCTCTCTCCCTTCCCGATCTTGTTTCAAGCCAGAGCTCTAGAAGTCTGTCTAGCCGGCCTGCTATCCCAAACTGCTTTAATTGTAGCCTGTGGTTTGATGCAAGGCTGTTTTGAGGTTTGGCCAGTTGCTCCTCCGGTGTCGTGTATGCGTGTGGTCACAGGAGCTCGCTGCAGGCTGAGTGTATTGCAGGGCCCACTACATCTGGCCTGTGTTAGCTGCAGCTCTGCATGGTGCCACTGTTGTACACACACACACACACACCTCCTTCCAGCCTCCCTGTGTAACCTGAGCTATGGGACCAAAGACTGACTAATAAGAACTCTCTAGTCTGGACTCTCCTGTTGCAGTAAAAGCATTAGCAACACTTTCCAGCTACTTACAGTGTGTGCTGTAGCATCTGCGGCTGCAACCCACTATCAACCACATTGTGTAGGCTACTTACAAACCACAGCTGCTGTGATCACATTTATCCTGAAATTACTGCTTTGAAAGAACATCCTTACCTGTTGTGCACACAGAATGCCAATTTTCAGTGGCTGGTTTATATTCCGGACAAACAGAGAAATGTTAAGGTGTTGACTTGGCTATGTTTATTTAGTTATTTTGTTTTAATATGTAATATAGTACAATGGGTTCTGTCAACAAAATCATTGTAATAATGAAATCATAATCATTAAACATTTTGTGTGAGTCTGTGTGTTTGAAAACTAGCTGTCGAAGTCTTGCTTCCTCTGTCCTTGTTTCCTCCACTCCTTGCCTCTGCTTGAAACTACATTTTAGCCTGAGGGGAGGAACATTCACTCCTTCCTCTCCCTCAAATGCTTTGAAAGGGAGGTGAGGAATCAAGGGGAGAATCTCGATTCCTCTTTTCTCACCTTCTCAAAACCCATTGTATAAGAAGGTGAGAGAGAAGGACCTCTGACCTTCTCATCCAATGGGTTTTGAGGAGAGAGAATGAAACAAATCAAGGAAATGCAATTGAACTCTTCTTAGGACAGAGGAAGCAAGTATTTGACGGGTATTTCTAATTTTGTTTATATCATCACTGTATGGCTAATAAATCACTGTTTATTTAATGAAAATAACTCCAAAATATGTTTTGAATGCATCAAAGCTGGGACCAAGAGACAGATGCTGTTTTTCAATCTCAAGGCCATCAGACTGCTAAACAGCCATCACTAACACATCAGAGGAGGCTTCCTTTAGACATAGATTAGTAATCACTGGCCACTTTTAGAAATGGATCACCAGCCACTAATGTTTCTGTATCTAGAATTACTCATCTCATATGTATAACCTGCACTCCACACTATTATACAGTATCTTAGTCACTTTTAAATTGTGTTTTACATATTGCATCACCCATTTCATATGTATATACTGTATTGTATTCTATACTACACCACTGACTGTTAAACAGCCATCTCCAGCACATCAGAGGCTGCAGCCTATAGACATAGCTTAGGAATCACAGACCACTATTAAAGTGGCTAGTGTTTCATTTCCTTAATGTCTCCGTATCTTGCATTACTCATCCCATATGTATTTGGGGCGTCAGGTAGCCTAGTGGTTAGAGCGTTGGGCCAGCAACCTTTTGGTTACTGGATCGAATCCCTGAGCTGACAAGGTAAAAATCTGTCATTCTGCACCTGAACAAGGCAGTTAACCCACTGTTCCCCAGTAGGCCATCATTGTAAATAAGAATTTGTTAACTGACTTGACTAGTTAAATAAATATTGCATCACCCATATCATATGTATATACTGTATTCTATACTATGCCACTATCTTAGTCCAATGCCGCTCTGACGTGTGTGTGTATATATATTCTTAATCAATTCCTTACTTAGATTTACATGTATTTTGTGTATATGTTGTGAAACTGTTAGATATGAATGTACTGTCGGACCTAGAAGCATAAGTATTTCAATACACCCGCAATAACATATGCTAAACACGTGTATGTGACCAATACATTTGATTTTGAATCATTTATTTTCCTGAGCCTCCTTTTGGCCCTTAATGTTCAGTCTTATCATGTGGGCATTAGGAAACAAATGTGAAGATATTGACATACACAGCCCTGATTGGATGATAGGCTGTTCTAGAGCCCACCCCTTTACCCAGATGAACAGTCATTGGTCTATTAAGCTAAGGACCCTGGGACTAAACAGCTCCCTCTGCAACTGGTTCCTAGACTTCCTGACGGGCCACCCCCAGGTGGTAAGGGTAGGGTAGATAACAACATATCAGCCACACTGATCCTCAACACGGGGGCCCCTCCTGTACTCCCTGTTCACTCATGACTACATGGCCAGGCACAACTCCAACACCATCATAAAATTTGCTGATGACACAATTGTAGGCCTGATCACTGACAATGATGAGACAGCCTATAGGGAGGAGGTCAACTTGGTTTAACTTTCCTTGTGGGTACCAGAATTGTTAGGGTTTGGAGTTAGGGTTAAGGTTAGGAAAATCTATTATTTGGTCCCCACAAGGATATAAATACAATACTGTGTGGATATACACTGCTCAAAAAAATAAAGGGAACACTTAAACAACACAATGTAACTCCAAGTCAATCACACTTCTGTGAAATCAAACTGTCCACTTAGGAAGCAACACTGATTGACAATAAATTTCACATGCTGTTGTGCAAATGGAATAGACAAAAGGTGGAAATTATAGGCAATTAGCAAGACACCCCCAATAAAGGAGTGATTCTGCAGGTGGTGACCACAGACCACTTCTCAGTTCCTATGCTTCCTGGCTGATGTTTTGGTCACTTTTGAATGCTGGCGGTGCTTTCACTCTAGTGGTAGCATGAGACGGAGTCTACAACCCACACAAGTGGCTCAGGTAGTGCAGCTCATCCAGGATGGCACATCAATGCGAGCTGTGGCATTGAGGTCAGGGCTTTGTGATGGCCACTCCAATACCTTGACTTTGTTGTCCTTAAGCCATTTTGCCACAACTTTGGAAGTATGCTTGGGGTCATTGTCCATTTGGAAGACCCATTTGCAACCAAGCTTTAACTTCCTGACTGATGTTTTGAGATGTTGCTTCAATATATCAACATAATTTTCCCTCCTCGTGAGGCCATCTATTTTGTGAAGTGCACCAGTCCCTCCTGCAGTAAACCACCCCCACAACATGATGCTGCCACCCCCGTGCTTCACGGTTGGGATGGTGAACTTCGGCTTGCAAGCCTCCCCTTTTTTCCTCCAAACATAACGATGGTCATTATGGCCAAACGGTTCAATTTTTGTTTCATCAGACCAGAGGACATTTCTCCAAAAAGTACGATCTTTGTTCCCATGTGCAGTTGCAAACCGTAGTCTTGTTTTTTTATGGCGATTTTGGAGCAGTGGCTTCTTCCTTGCTGAGTGGCCTTTCAGGTTATGTCGATATAGGACTCGTTTTACTGTGGATATAGATACTTTTGTACCGATTTCCTCCAGCATCTTCGATAGGTCCTTTGCTGTTGTTCTGGGATTGATTTGCACTTTTCGCACCAAAGTACTTTAATCTCTAGGAGACAGAATGCTTCTCCTTCCTGAGCGGTATTACGGCTGCGTGGTCCCATGGCGTTTTATACTTGCGTACTATTGTTTGTACAGATGAATGTGGTACCTTCAGGCATTTGGAATTTGCTCCCAAGGATATGAACCAGACTTGTGGTCCACAATTTTTTTCTGAGGTCTTGGCTGATTTCTTTTGATTTTCCCACGATGTCAAGCAAAGAGGCACTGAGTTTGAAGGTTGGCCTTGAAATACATCCACAGGTACACCTCCAATTGACTCAAATTATGTTAATTAGCCTATCCGAAGCTTCTAAAGCCATTACATCATTTTCTGGAATTTTCCAAGCTGTTTAAAGGCACAGTCAACTTAATGTATGGTAACATCTGACCCACTGGAATTCTGATACAGAGAAATAATCTCTGTAAACAATTGTTGAAAAAATGACTTGTGCCATGCACAAAGTAGATGTCCTAACCGACTTGCCAAAGCTATAGTTTGTTCACAAGAAATTTGTGGAGTGGTTGAAAAACTAGTTTTAATGACTCCAACCTAAAGTGTATGTAAACTTCCGACTTCAACTGTGTCTACCACAGCCCTTTTACAGACACAAAACGTAGCTACAGTAACATGTCGATAGCGAAAATTGGTAACTTCTCAGACTATAAAAAAAAAAGTGACTAACATTCTGCTCCGGCATAAATTTGTTATTTTTCCCATAACAATAAACGTCACTGATTTGATATGCAGCTGTTTTTTTTATGCTGTTTTTATTATGGTATGGTGGATATATGGGTTTTATTTTTACTAAATGTCTAAGTATTTAACAAACTTGAAAGTACTTTTTTAGGAGAGATCTGCTCGCAGGCAGTAGCTCAAGATTATTTGGTTGACAGTTCTGGTCACGTAGTGATGGACGTTAGTCCCTCTTTAGAAGCCTCATTGCCTTACAGACAAGTAAAATACCCGTTCATATCTCCAGAGAAGGTTTCATTTCAGCATTTAAAAAATCCGTAGTGTACACAGACAGACATGCCGAGGCACTTTAAAGGGGCCACGTTCCATTATGTCTGAAAAGGTTAATCGATAAGGGCTCCCGGTAGCCTACTGTCATTTTCATATTATGAGGCAAACTGTATTCCGGCGACATCGGTACAATGAATAGGCTAGGATATTCTACACGCACCAGACAGAACACTGAACACACACTTGCATCATAACAAAGAGACTGAGCACGCAGGCCAGCGCATATTTAATTTTCTTTTAATTTAACCTTTATTTAACTAGGCAAGTCAGTTAAGAACAAATTCTTATTTACAATGACGGCCTACACCGGCCAAACCCGGACGATGCTGGGCCAATTGTGCGCCGCCATATGGGACTCCCAATCACGGTCGGTTGTGATACAGCCTGGATTCGAACCAGGGTGTTTGTAGTACAGTGCCTTAGACCGCTGCGCCACTCAGGAGCGTAGGAGAGGGAGAAGGGGCAGGCAGAAACGTGCTCATACAGTGCTGTCGGAAAGTATTCAGACCCCTTGTCTTTTTCCACATTTTGTTACGTTACAGCCTTATTCTAAAATGGATTTAAAAAATAATAATCCTCAATCTACACACTTCCCCATAATGACAAAGCAAACAGGTTTTTAGAAATTCTTGCACATTTATTTTTTTTAAACAACGGAAATATCAAATTTACATAAGAATTCAGACCCTTTCCTCAGTACTTTGTTGAAGCACCATTGGCAGCGATTACAGCCTCAAATCTTATTGGGTTTTACGCTACAAGCTTTGCACACCTGTATATCCCATTCTTCTCTGCAGATCCTCTCAAGCTCTGTCAGGTTGGATGGGGAGCAGCAAAGCAACTTTCAGGTTTCTCCGGAGATGTTCGATTGGGTTAAAGTCCGGGCTCTGGCGGGGCCACTTGAAAATTCAGAGACTTGTCCCGAAGCGACTGCGTTGTCTTGGCTGTGTGCTTAGGGTTTTGTCCTGTTGGAAGGTAAACCTTCATCCCAGTCTGAGGTCCTGAGCGCTCTGGAGCAGGTTGTCATCAAGGATCTCTCTGTACTTTGCTCCATTCATCTTTCTCTCAATCCTGACTAGTCTCCCAGTCCCTTCCGCTGAAAAACATCCCCACAGCATGATGCTGCCACCCCCATGCTTTACCGTAGGGATAGTGTTGGCCTGGTGAGCAGTGCCTGGTTTCCTCCAGACGTGACGCTTGGCATTCAGGCCAAAGAGTTCAATCTTGGTTTCATCAGACCAGAGTATTGTTTATCATGGTCAGTCCTTTTAGGTGCCTTTTGGTGAACTCCAAGTGGGCTATCATGTGCCTTTTACTGAGGAGTGGCTTCCGTCTGGCCACTCTACCATAAAGGCCTGATTTGGTGGAGTGCTGCAGAGATGGTTGTAATTCTGTAAGGTTCTCCCATCTCCACAGAGGAGCTCTGTCAAGAGTGGCCATCGGATTCTTGGTCACCTCCCTGACCAAGGCCCTTCTCGCACGATTGCTCAGTTTGGCCGGGCAGCCAGCTCTAGGAAGAGTCTTGGTGTTTCCAAACTTCTTCCATTCAAGAATGGAGGCCTCTTTGTTCTTGTGGACCTTCAATGCTGCAGAAATTGTTTGGTACACTTACCCAGATCTGTGCTTCAACACAATCCTTGGTGTTGCTCTGACATGCACTGTCAACTGTGGGACCTTTTATATAGACAGTTGTGTGCCTTTCCAAATCATGTCCAATCAATTGAATTTGCCACAAGCGTCCTCCCAAGTTGTAGAAACATTGCAGGGATGATCAATGGAAACAGGATGCACCTGAGCTCAATTTCAAGTCTCATAGCAAAGGGTCTGAATACTTATGTAAATAAGGTATTTCTGTTTGTTTTTTTTATTAATTTGCTAAAATTTCTAAACCTGTTTTTTGTTTTTTCATTATGGGGTATTGTGTGTAGATTTGATTTAAAAATATATATATATTTTTTTTAATCCATTTTAGAATAAGGCTATAACGTAACAAAATGTGCTGAGTGTCTGAGTACTTTCCGAATGCACTGTATGTTTTGGTAATCTTCATCTTGCAATGTCTTGCATGCCTTGTAAATTCACCTATTTGCTATGACACAGAAAATAATGTTTTGTGATAACTGCACTGTGATTGTAATTAAATGGGTAACATTGTTTTTTTTGGTTAGTGATTTTTTTTCTTAACGTTAAAGATCCCAACTTCGTTTTTAACATTTAAATGTTAACACCCCTTGCTTAAACAGGTTTTCATTCAACTCATGAATAATATTGAAAGTTTCGATGTTCCCCCTTTTACAGCTTAATATTTTGACACAAAAAGGCAAGTGGTCGTTAATTACTTTGTATCAGCTCCAAACAGTTGTCCACTACAAGAAATGCTCACGGATACCTTAGTTTATAGAAAGACCCATGTCCCTTCTTTCTCTGTGTTATGTGTAATCACTAACAACCTTTCTCTCTTTCCTGCTTTAGCATTACGGTGCCACTGCCAGTGGTGTAGTAACAGCACCTGCTACACGGACGGCCTGTGTTTTGTGTCCTTCGTGAAGTCAGGCAGTAAGATGGTGGCACAGGGGAGCATGTGTTTACCTGAGGCAGACCTCATCCCTAAGGACAGGCCATTTGTCTGCGCCCCATCGAAAAAAGAGAACACTGGGGTGGTCCCTGTCTGCTGCAACACAGACATGTGTAACAAAGACTCCGATCCGGGCGACTACTCGTTGACATGTAAGTGTCTGATATGGCTCGAATCTCATCTCTCACACACTCGCATGCCCAGTCCCAAATCCACCACTAGTTCATAGGCAATTGCAGTGCAACTGTGTACAGTAGATCTGAAGGGAGTAAATAGAAGGAAGTGGTATGGTGAAAATGTTGGCCAACATATTACCATACCGCTCATCATATTACCATATTGCTTATACTTTCCCAATCATTTCAGATATACAAAAATGCTTTGGGGTAGGGATTAGGAATGGGCAACAACACGGTAACAATGACATGGAGACTCCGATTTTTCCCTTTTAGAATAGATGTCAAACAAAAACCAATGACTGCAAAGTTAAACCATACAACTCTATGCACAAGGACAACTTTTGACAGTTTCCACATATATTTTTACAAAACACATTTACTCGAAGAACAGTGCAGATGCAAAGTTTGGTAACAAAATGACCGCACAAACCGTCATTCTGTTACTAAACTTTGCATCTGCACTGTTCTTCAAGTAAATATTTTCTTTTACATGTTCAGTGGAAATTGTTGAAAGTAGTCCTTGTGCATAGTTTTTTATGGTTTGTTTAACTTTGCAGTAATTGGTTTTCAACTTGGTCTCAGAGCATTTCATATTATTCAGTATGTAAATTCGGGACTCTCCATTTTTTAGTATGAAATGTTATGTTTAGTGTGGTATGTATTAATTTGTGGATGTCCATCACCCATTTCATATGATATGTTATGAATTACAATTTGTATTATACAGTATGTTAATAATTTGCAAAACATTAATGTTTTATATGTTACGATTTTGCAAAACATACAATATTTCACGACTTAGAAAAACGTACAAAATGTTACGAAATCTAGCTAGCTAACATTAGCTAGGCTAGGGGTTATCTTACATGCTGTTAGGTTCTTATTTTTCAGAGTAAATAACTCGCAGACACTAGAGAAGCTTAACCAAGTTTAATTCTTCCCAAAGGGTCGACACAGCTGTATTCAGACACAACAAAAAAATCTCACCATCACAAGTATATACAGTTGAAGTCGGAAATGTACATACACCTTAGCCAAATACATTTCAAATCAGTTTTTCACAATTCCTGACATTTAATCCGAGTTAGGATCACCACTTTATTTTAAGAATGTGAAATGTCAGAATAATAGTAGAGTGATTTATTTCAGCTTTTATTTCTTTCATCACATTCCCAGTGGGTCAGAAGTTTACATACACTCAATTGGTATTTGGTAGCATTGCCTTTAAATTGTTTAACTTGGGTCAAACATTTCGGGTTGCCTTCCACAAGCTTCCCACAATAAGTTGGGTGAATGTTGGCCCATTCCTCCTGACAGAGCTGGTGTAACTGAGTCAGGTTTGTAGGCCTCCTTGCTCGCACACACTTTTTCAGTTCTGCCCACACATTTTCTATAGGATTGAGGTCAGGGCTTTGTGATGGCCACTCCAATACCTTGACTTTGTTGTCCTTAAGCCATTTTGCCACAACTTTGGAAGTATGTTTGGGTTCATTGTCCATTTGGAAGACCCACTTGCGACCAAGCTTTAACTTCCTGACTGATGTCTTGAGATGTTGCTTCAATATATCCACATAATTTTCCCTCCTCATGATGCAATCTATTGTGTGAAGTGCACCAGTCCCTCCTGCAGCAAAGCACCCCCACAACATGACGCTGCCACCTCCGTGCTTCACGGTTGGGGTGGTGTTCTTTGGCTTGCAAGCCTCCTCCTTTTTCATCCAAACATAACGATGGTCATTATGGCCAAACAGTTCTATTTTTGTTTCATCAGACCAGAGGACATTTTTCCAAAAAGTACGATATTTGTCCCCATGTGCAGTTGCAAACCGTAGTCTGGCTTTTTTATGGCAGTTTTGGAGCAGTGGCTTCTTTCTTGCTGAGCGGCCTTTCAGATTATGTCGATATAGGACTCGTTTTACTGTGGATATAGATACTTTTGTACCGGTTTCCTCCAGCATCTTCACAAGGTCCTTTGCTGTTGTTCTGGGATTGATTTGCACTTTTCACACCAAAGTACGTTCATCTCTAGGAGACAGAACGCGTCTCCTTCCTGAGTGGTATGACGGCTGCGTGGGTCCATGGTGTTTATACTTGCGTACTATTGTTTGTACAAATGAACGCGGTACCTTCAGGTGTTTGGAATTTGCTCCCAAGGATGAACCAGACTTGTGGAGGTCTACAATTTTTTCTGAGGTCTTGGCTGAATTCTTTTGATTTTCCCATGATGTCAAGCAAAGAGGCGCTGAGTTTGAAGGTAGGCCTTGAAATACATCCACAGGTACACCTCCAATTGACTCAAATGATGTCAATTAGCCCATCAGAAGCTTCTAAAACCATGGCATAATTTTCTGGAATTTTCCAAGCTGTTTTAAGGCACAGTCGACTTAGTGTATGTAAACTTCTGACCCACTGGAATTATGATACAGTGAAATAATCTGTCTGTAAACAATTGTTGGAAAAATGACTTGTGTCATGCACAAAGTAGATGTCCTAACCGTCTTGCCAAAACTATAGTCTGTTAACCTCTCTAGGGTATGTGGGACGCTAGCGTCCCACCTGGCCAACATCCAGTGAGATTGCAGAGCGCCAAATTCAAATACAGAAATACTCATTATACAAATTCAGAAAACAAAACATATTTTACATAGGTTTAAAGATTAACTTCTTGTGAATCCAACCACGGTGTTAGATTTTAAAAATGCTTTACGGCGAAAGCATATCTTACGATTATTTGAGAACATAGCCCAGCAGACAAATCGTTACAAACAGTAACCAGCCAAGTAGAGGAGTTACACAAATCAGAAATAGAGATAAAATTAATCACTTACCTTTGATGATCTTTATATGGTTGCACTCAGAAGACATTCATTTACTCAATAAATGTTTCTTTTGTTTGATAAAGTCTCTCTTTATATCCAAAAACCTCTTTTTTTTGTTCGTGTGTTTTCTTCAGTAATCCACAGGCTCAAACGCAGTCACAACAGGCAGACAAAAAATCAAAATTGTATCTGTAAAGTTCATAGAAACATGTCAAACGATGTTTATATTCAATCCTCAGGTTGTTTTTAGCCTAAATAATCGAGAATATTTAAACCGGACAATAATGTCGTCAATATAAAAGGTAAACATGAAAGGCACTCTCTCGGTTGTGCGCATGAAAAAGCTCTGTGACACGGCAGGGTTCACTCATTCAGACTGCTCTTACTCCCTCATTTTTCAGGATATAAGCCTGAAACAATTTCTAAAGACTGTTGACATCTAGTGGAAGGCATGGGAACTGCAATTTGAGTCCTAAGTCAATGGATACTGTAATGGCATTGAATAGAAAACTACAAAACCAAAATAAATCCGACTTCCTGAATGGATTTTTCACAGGTTTTCGCCCGCCAAATCAGTTCTGTTATACTCATAGACACTATTTTAACAGTTTTGGAAACTTTAGTGTTTTCTATCCAAATCTACCAGTTATATGCATATCATATCTTCTGGGCCCGAGTAGCAGGCAGTTTTATATGGGCATGCTTTTCATCCAAAATTCTGAATGCTGCCCCCTACCCTAGAGAAGTTAACCTTTCACGAGTATCAACCCCGTATCCGGGATCACCCCCCACCCCCCCCACACTGATTAGCATCGCTAGCATAGCTTCACAAGTAAATAGTAGCATCTAAATATCATTAAATCACAAGTCCAAGACACCAGATGAAAGATACAGATCTTGTGAATAAACCCATCATTTCTGTTTTTTAAAATGTTTTACAGGGAAGACACAATATGTAAATCTATTAGCTAACCACGTTAGCAAAATACACCATCTTTCTTTGTCCACCATTTTCTCTCTCCACCACTAGCTATCACCAATTCGGCTAAACTAAGATATTGATAGCAACAAACCAAGAAAAAAACTCATCAGATGACAGTCTGATAACATATTTATGGTATAGGATAGGTGTTGTTAGAAAAAAGTGCATATTTCAGGTAGAAATCACAGTTTACAATTGCACCGACCATCACAAATCGACTAGAATTACTAGATAGAGCAACGTGTATGACCAATTTACTCATCATAAAACATTTCATAAAAATAGACAAAGCATAGCAATGGAAAGACACAGTTCTTGTGATTTCAGACCATATTTCAGATTTTCTAAGCGTTTTTCAGCGAAAACACAATAAATCGATAAGTTAGCATACCACATGTACAAACGTTAGTAGAGCATGAATTCAAGGCAAAGGGAGCTATAACGTTATCATCGCCAAAATATATTAATTTTTTCACTAACCTTCTCAGAATTCTTCCGATGACACTCCTGTAACATCATTTTACAACATACATATACAGTTTGTTCGAAAAGGTGCATATTTAGCCATACAAAACCGTGGTTACACAATAAAAATACTAGGAAATCAAGCCTCAATATGTCTGACGTCATCTATCAGAGTGATCTAGTTTAATTGAAAGCTAATCATATACTTGACTAAAAAATACAGGGTTGACAGGAATCGAAAGACAAATTAGTTCTTAATGCAACCGCTGACTTACATTTTTAAAATTATCCTTACTTTTCAATACAGGGTTCGCCAAGTGACGCGATAACAAACAAAATGGCGAAATATGCGTTTAAAATATTTCGACAGAACAACGATTTATCATATTAAATATTGCTTACTTTGAGCTGTTCTTCCATAAGATTCTTGGGCAATGTATTCTTTCTTGGGTTTAATCTTCTTTTGGTCGAAAGATGTCCTTTGTCCGTCTAAATGCCCGCTAACGTTCGACCGGGACCCCGAAATGTGCCCGGTGCTTCACATAGAAATGCATCAAAATCGCACTAAACGGATATAAATTGCTATAAAACGGTTTAAATTAACTACCTTATGATGTTTCTAAGTCCTATATCGAATTAAATTACAGACGGATACATTTTACGTTGATAACCGAGCCTTTGAAAATGGCATCCGGAGGTGTCTTCCTGCGTAAAGGCGAGCGTCGAAAGGGGGGCTACCCTCACTCCTTGGTCCTTTATAACCTCTGAGAGCTACGCAGAAGGCCCATTCCACTTCTCATTGGTTACTGACATCCAGGGGAAGGCGGGTGCAGTTCGTGTCGTTCCATAGGATATACACAGACTTTTAAAACTGATCTGAAATCAGAGCTTCGCTCTCAGACCTTTCACTGTCTGTCATGGATTTCGCTGTAGAAAGAGTTCTGGGTCACCCACAGACATCATTCCAACTTTGTATGAAACTAGAAAGTGTTTTCTATCCAATAGAATTAATAATATGCATATTGTACGAGCAAGAATTGAGTACTAGGCAGTTTAATTTGGAGACGACAAAATGCTAATTCGGAACAGCACCCCCTGTAGTCGCAAGAAGTTAACAAGAAATTTGTGGAGTGGTTGAAAAACGAGTTTTAATGACTCCAACCTAAGTGTATGTAATCCTCCGACTTCAACTGTATACCCCACTTTAGACACGCCTCCTTCTCTCCAATCCTTACAGCTTATGGTTCCACAGGAAGAGGGTAATAGGGTAATAAACCCTTATTGCTCCATTCAGGGGATCTAACCTTACCTTCTGACCTCAACCCCTCCTTCACCTAATACACAGATGTCCATCCGCTCCCCTATAGCAATCCTGTGATCTCCTCCCATCCACCCAACACATTCCAAAGCCACTCTGTCTTTCTATAGAAAAGCATTAACTTCTGACATAAAACCCAGTCTCTTTCACTCCTTATATTCTATGCTTCTGATCTATCATTTATTTAATATCTCAATGTTCAAAGTTTATCCTGACTCTAACAATGCTAAGTAATTGAAAAGTTGCTTAAATGCAAAAGTTGTCCATGATGAGATTTGAACTCTCATTCTTTGGGTTGCTTGTCGTTCACATTTATGTAACCTTACCAAATGTAACATATCATACGTACAGAATAATATGACATTTTCTGAGACTAGTTTGTGGTTTGACATTTTGAAGTGAAAAATCTGAGTCTCTGTTACTTAGAATTACCCGAATTCATTTGGTATTATGTGACGCACTAAACAGTGATGCAGAGAACTGATGGTGACACAATTATTTGTAAAGCATGTTTGAAGATCCTCCACTCACTATTCTACAGTAGAATACCAGTATGTCCCCTGCATTCGTACAATTGAATCTTTCCGCCATTCTGCTGCCATTCTGCTGCTCTTTCAGTTTGTCGCTTGCCTTGTGAAATATGAACCCATAGCTATGACTATCCTAAATTATGACTATCCAATTTACTCATCACATAAGGAATAGTAGGCTATCTTACATAAGCCTGCAAATGTGATGATGCATGGAATACTTTATAATAAAGGTACATTTTTATAGTGAAAATGTGCTTCCCCAAACTTGACTCACGCACCGCACCGCCTATCATCTCGGTCACATGGAAGCACTGGTATCAGGTGTGCTGTTTAGAATGGTGTTTTCCCGCTAATTGCATTTTGGAAATGACGTTTTATTGACTTCATTACAGAAGTTGCATGTTCTGTTAAGATGAGTTACCATAATCTAAATGTTATTTATGTCATTCTGAGCACAGTGGGTAATGAGTTACACACCTACTAATGCATATGGGTAAAAATTCTGCCGGTCACGTTGTCAGGCCCCACAACAGAAACCCTGCTGGACACCGAGGCAAATTCAATTTCCATTGAACATGCTTTTTAGTCTAAACCCTTCTCCTACAGTATAATTTCTACTGATCTGCCTGCCAGTTAGGATTTTCATGTGCCCATTTTGGTGGAACAGTTTAATTTAATTAATAATAGTCTTCATATCTCAAAATCAATGTCATGTGGTTCATCCAAATTCTATCACATGAAAATTATACAAATCTAAAAGTAACTTCCATTGCCAATATGTAACAATAGCATACATAAAGCCACTCGAATAAAAACATTGCAGCCTGTAGAAAAGATCCTATAAATCACATTGGCTACGCATGGCCTGTGTGCAAGGAACTTGAAACGTATTAACTATTAACTTTGTCCGGCTTGAAGCTGGTGCTAGCAAACTTGCAACATTTAACAAAATATTCTGGGCCCTCAATTTCCTGGGCCACTGAGCTCCGGAAAGACACAACTGTGGGCTAGTTGCGTAAGGGATAAGAAATAATCAGGTAGGCCCATTTTATGACGTTTCCACCGAATCAGAGCATTACATTTTTTTTCCCCTTTCACTCTGAGTGGTTATTGAAAGGGAGAGAGTAGGAAAGATTTTTCAAATGGGCTACCTTGAACTATTTTCATTCTCAATGGATGTAAAAACAGACTTTTCTTCGCCTCAAACAGCAGGTAAACAAATTACTTTGAGAAGCTACACAGTGATGGTGAGTTAAGACAATCAGAAAGAGCATCAGATCCCCAAATGGGCATTTATAAGTCTCTACATTTCCACGCAAGGCAGGTAGCCTAAGCCTACTTCTATGCGTAATCAGGTGTGTGTGCTTACTCAAGATTGATAGGACCGCTCCAAACAAAAGACAATTAATAAATTGACAACTCGTAAATGGAATAATAAAAATAAAAAAACTTCTCACAAGTGTAGCCTAGGTTGTTCGCTCTGCAAACAACGTGTCCACTCCTACAATGACAACAGTAAGACTGTAGTAATAATAATATATTGAATGCATTAACAGAAATTAGCGTAATCAAAAGAACATTTTAGATTAGAATTGATGGTAATTTGAGGTGAATGTGATACCGGTGAGCCATCCCCACGGCCTCCTCGTGTGGCATTCATTTTTAAAATATATTTGCGCCACTGCTCGACTAAAAAAATCTTGGCCGACCAACAGCCTATCGACCAAACAATCAACCAGTCAACTAAAAAAATCCCCATCAAAATCTGTCTGTTTTAAGCTGGAGATGTTTTTTTTTGCATGGGATGCGTCTCAATCCACCGCATCCGCCGATATCGCCCTTCTGCATCTGCGGTGAAAGGTGGCAGAGCTAGAGGGGTGTTAGTCAGACCGAGACATAACAAAAACAATGTTCTTCTCATGAAATCTACTGTTACATCCGAACGGTTTGGCCTAAAAACTATTATGACCTCTCTGGCAAGATGACTCTCACAAACACGTGCTTGTCGGTTGGTTTGCTCACAAAATTTGTCTGAAGGTTCCCAGTACTAGTTAAAAAAATTAATGGAAGTATATATGGAGATAATTTATGGGGTTAAATTCATGTCCGTGTTTCCCTATATCTCTCAGATATAGGACAGACACTTCAGAACAAACTTCCTTTTTGACTATCTGTTGTTCCATGTAATGGATCTGTTATTCAATGCATTTCTATGAGCTAATGGCAGTAATGCCAAAAGTTTCATCAAATTAGCCACCAGCTTAGACTCTAGAGGGTTAATCATTGATAACGAAACTGGCCCTATATGTCACTGAATATTGTTTATGTCTGAGGCAATGTCCCTGCTTGGACACGCTGTCAGGTTTAGCTCTTGTGGTCAGAAAGAAGTACCTCAGTGCTGCCATTCTTGGTCATGGGTCTGAAACTGCCTCCATGCTGTGCTTTTCAGTATGATAGTCAGCAGATGTCCTCTGTCTCACCATACAGTAGTGTCATTCAGCTGTGTCATAGCAATAGCAGAGCCATTAGTAAGCCTTCCTCTGTATGTGTGCAGCTGTGAATATTGGAAAGATTTGACAAGCAGTGGCCAGGCAGTTGAACGGTTTAAAAGCTCCAGAAGCATGTTTTGATTCTTCGTAATGAAGTCCCACGACGGCCCTTATTCTGAGAAAAGAAAGCGCCTGACCGAAAGTACCATTTTAATATTTGATCACTCTCACGTCTCAGCGCTGTGTGCAGAATACACTTTTATGATTCTCAGCAAGTCAATATGAGAAAGTCTAGCCAGTATTGGGAAATGCTTTTGTTTCAACAAGGCTGTTGCAATGTTTTCAAAGGAATCCTATCAGTTCCTGCTTTATCACTCCCAAAAAAGCTGTGTGTATTATGTAAGGAAGTTATTTTGATGGAAACTGTCTCTTACGGACAGACTAAACAGCCAGCAATGAGTTTGACTGACTGATTTCCTGCGATTTAGTGATAGCCGGTTGCCTGATGACTCAAACATAATTTTTCCCCTTCTCTATGTTTGCTACATACTTCAGACTGAGACGGCCTATCGTTGAAGTCGTTTGTGGGGACATCAAAATGAGGGGTGTTGTACAAAAAAGTTATCAGCGATTGGATCACCCCCCCCCCCCCCTTCTTAGTCCCCACAGCCCGTACGCCTCCCCTGAGCCCAGTAGCCCTGGCGGCTGTCATCGCAGGGCCGGTGTGTGTGCTGTGCTTTGTGCTGCTGCTGGTGTTCTACGTGTGCCACAGCCGCTCTGTCGTCCACCGCCGCGTGCCCAACGAGGAAGACCCTACCATGGACCACCCCTTCCTGGCCGACGGCCACACCCTCAAAGACCTCATCTACGACATGACCACCTCAGGCTCCGGATCAGGTGGGTTTTGTAGTTTGATGTACTGTACATTCATCACAACCTATGGGAGATACATTTTCAACAGATTGCTGAGCTTAGAGGTGTAGCATGATCAATTACATTACCCATAATGCTCTGTACAATATGTCCAGTTTTATCTTCATTAAGATGTTCCTGAAGCTAACATATTAGCGTCCCATCTCTTTACCAATACAGGTTTCACACCTTGGAGTGCTATAATCTCCCTTAGGATTGATTTAAAGTATTCCATCTAGAGGTGGGGGGATACTTTGAGGATTTGTGTCATAGTTATATCAGCCCAATGGACAAGTCTGTCTGTAGGCACTTTCCAATGTAATTTACTGACTGCTTATGTAAGTTGTTCTGAAAAGGCTTAGAAGTTGTTTCCATAGAGCTGCAAAACTGACCTTGCAAGCTCTTAGTTTCTCATATACTCAGTGGGTTGTATTGAAGAAGTTGTTCAATACTCTTCAATTGTTAAATTCCAATAGTGGTTTGCGAGATGAGAGCCAATATGCTGCTGGAAATGTTCTTCGCTATGACTGATTTAGTGAATGATAAGGAGACGTGTGTTCATTAATACATCAGCTTAGCAGCCGGCTAGGCTGGGACATACTGCTACCAGACAAGGACCATCATTCAATCAGAGAAATATCATCTAATTCATGTTTCCAATCACATAGTTTTGAACTATCATAGCCTCATCACACACTCTTACAGCCAACCCTTTTGACATCTTATGTGTGGCCATCATCCTCTGATGGCTTTTACATTAACTGTCCATAGAACTGGAGATTAAGTTATTTAGTAACTCTTGTTAGGGCAATGGAAGTTTGCTTCAAAAATTAACCCTCTGTTGAAGCGATGTCGGGACAGAATTTGTTTTTCTCTGCCCTTCGAACTGGCACGAACTTGCTGGCTTTTCTCTCCGCTCATTGAGTTTTAATGCCCAGGTTTAGGAGAATGGAAAGAATGATGACCAGCCAGGCAGCCGGAATGTGGGCAGAAGCACGCTCTAGATTGTTTTATGTACACATACACCAGATGAAACCAGACAGAGGACCTCCAAATTAGAGAATGAGAGGACATTGAAGACCGTCACTCTTCAGACAGTGTTAATTTGTTCTATTCTCAGATAGCTGCAGGTCTGACTGTTGATGTTTTCTTACTGTACAGTCGTGGCCAAAAGTTTTAAGGACACAAATATTAATTTCCACAAAGTTTGCTGCTTCAGTGTCTTTAGATATTTTTGTCAGATGTGACTATGGAATACTGAAGTATAATTACAAGCATTTCATGTGTCAAAGGCTTTTATTGACAATTACATGAAGTTGATGCAAAGAGTCAATATTTGCAGTGTTGACCCTTCTTTTTCAAGACCTCTGCAATCCACCCTGTCATGCTGTCAATTAACTTCTGGGCCACATCCTGACTGATGGCAGCCAATTCTTGCATAATCAATGCTTGGAGTTTGTCAGAATTTGTGGGTTTTTGTTTGTCCACCCGCCTCTTGAGGATTGACCACAAGTTCTCAATGGGATTAAGGTCTGGGGAGTTTCCTGGCCATGGACCCAAAATATTGATGTTTTGTTCACTGAGCCACTTAGTTATCACGTTTGTCCTATGGCAAGGTGCTCCATCGTGCTGGAAAAGGCATTGTTCATCACCAAGCTGTTACTGGATGGTTGGGAGAAGTTGCTCTTGGAGGATGTGTTGGTATCATTCTTTATTCATGGCTGTGTTCTTAGGCAAAATTGTGAGTGAGCCCACTCCCTTGGCTGAGAAGCAACCCCACACATTAATGGTCTCAGGATGCTTTACTGTTGACATGACACAGGACTGATGGTAGCGCTCACCTTGTCTTCTCCGGACAAGCTTTTTTCCTGATGCCCCGAACAATCGGACAGAGGATTCATCAGAGAAAATAACTTTACCCCAGTCAGCAGTCCAATCCCTGTACCTTTTGCAGAATATCAGTCTGTCCCTGATGTTTTTCCTGGAGAGAAGTAGCTTCTTTGCTGCCCTTCTTGACACCAGGCCATCCTCCAAAAGTCTTCGCCTCATTGTGCGTCCAGATGCACTCACACCTGCCTGCTGCCATTCCCGAGCAAGCTCTGTACTGGTGGTGCCCCGATCCCGCAGCTGAATCAACTTTAGGAGATGGTCCTGGCGCTTGCTGGACTTTCTTAGGCGACGTGAAGCCTTCTTCACAACAATTGAACCGCTCTCCTTGAAGTTCTTGATGATCCGATAAATGGTTGATTTAGGTGCAATCTTACTGGCAGCAATATCCTTGTGAAGCCCTTTTTTGTGCAAAGCAATGATGACGGCACGTGTTTCCTTTGCAGATAACCATGATTGACAGAGGAAGAACAATGAATCCAAGCACCACCTTCCTTTTGAAGCTTCCAGTCTGTTATTCGAACTCAATCAGCATGACAGAGTGATCTCCAGCCTTGTCCCCGTCAACACTCGCACCTGTGTTATTAACGAGAGAATCACTGACATGATGAAAGCTGGTCCTTTTGTGGCAGGGCTGAAATGCAGTGGAAATGTTTTTGGGGGATTCAGTTCATTTGCATGGCAAAGAGGGACTTTGCAATTAATTGCAATTCATCTGATCACTCTTCATAACATTCTGGAGTATATGCAAATTGCCATCATACAAACTGAGGCAGCAGACTTTGTGAAAATTAATATTTGTGTCATTCTCAAAACTTTTGGCCACAACTGTACATCTGTCTCCCTCAATGTTTTTAAAATCTGGCCTTGAGCACACATTGGATTTATCAACAGAAAGACAAATTTTGGATCTAATGGCTTGCGTTTTATTCAAGGTCTGCTTGAACTGCTTTCAAACTTATCCTAAAAGCCTTGCCTCATGATAACTGTGCTCTCTCTCCATCCCCTTCTGCAGGCCTGCCTCTGCTGGTGCAGAGGACCATAGCAAGGACCATTATCCTGCAGGAGAGCATTGGGAAGGGGAGGTTCGGGGAGGTGTGGCGGGGCCGCTGGCGAGGAGAGGAGGTGGCCGTTAAGATCTTCTCATCTCGGGAGGAGCGCTCGTGGTTCCGCGAGGCTGAGATTTACCAGACGGTCATGCTGCGCCATGAGAACATCCTGGGTTTCATCGCCGCTGACAACAAAGGTCAGAGGGCACATTGGGCCAGGGTTGTGTTCATTTGGGAGAAAACATTTAGAAACAGGAACGTACTTTCTGAACTTGTCCAATAAGTGGCCAGGTTTTTATTTTCTGTTGTAAAATATTTTTATACAGTGTGCCCTACTGAACATGACCCAGTACTGGTTCTATTTTCTATGACTTCTATAATGCTCTTAATTTTGTGTCAGTGTACTTAGAAGCCACACATGCCTAAATCAGCTGACAAGCAGTGAGAACTGTGTATTTGGCTGGGACCCAGACTGTATTGTCAGGATGCTAGCAGGCAGCCTTTCACTGATGAGATAATCTGTTGTAAATGCATTCATTATGTAAAGTGTTTCCCTGTGGAATAGGATACGGTAGCTCACTCTTTCACACTCTCCTCCCTTTGCCCCTCTCGCTGTCCTTGCTCTCCTCAAAGATAACGGCACGTGGACCCAGCTGTGGCTGGTATCAGATTACCATGAGCACGGCTCCCTGTTTGACTACTTGAACAGGTACACGGTGACAGTGGAGGGCATGATCAAGCTGTCCTTGTCCACCTCCAGTGGCCTGGCTCACCTGCACATGGAGATTGTTGGCACGCAAGGTGAGGAGGACCAATCAAATGTGGCACATGTATCCACATAACGTACATATAGAGATATGAAATGTGGTGGTTTTACTCTGCACTCAGCTTTTCCTTTCTCTGTATAGCTCTTTTCCTTTTCCACTTCTCTCTCCCTCCCTCTCTTTTTACTCATTACCCTCTTCCCCCTCCCCCCAGGTAAACCAGCCATCGCCCACCGCGACCTGAAGTCTAAGAACATCCTGGTGAAGAAGAATGGTACCTGCTGCATCGCTGACCTGGGATTGGCTGTCCGCCACGACTCCGCCACCGACACCATCGACATCGCCCCCAATCACAGAGTGGGAACCAAGAGGTGACTGGCTGCACAGTAGGGCTGACTCCATTTAGAGGATTAGTCGATAGGCTGTTGATCGACCGAAATGTCTTTAGTCGAGCAGTTGCAATTTAAAAATGTTGGTGCGCAAGACACCTGTCTGATACGCGCCTGTCTCGGTGGACTAATCCATTGCGGAGCCGCCTGGGATGGCACGGTCCATCACTCTAAGGCCTCATGTCCACCAGATGCATCAAACTCATGGCGCTCCGGCGGAAGTCATTCATTGTCAATGGAGCAGCACGCAACACACACTAGGCTGCGGTCCTGCGTTCAGTATTTAACTCGTGCCTTGCTTTATTGTACGGAAAATATGGGCTAGGCATCCGGCAAAACAAAATGTATATGCATCTGGTGGACATCGGACATAAGGCATGTTGTGTAAAACTAATTGTACAACACAAATAAATATATTATTTCATAACAAATGTTCTTTCTCCTGCGTTGGATAGCGGTCGCTGTACGCAGTTCTGAAACATCATCTTCAGTGCGCCTTTGAATTGTTTTCCTATGTTCATATGTGCATAATATTAAAGTTAACCAGCATATTGGTCTTGAGAACAATGCAGCAGAGGCAGCAGCGGAGTGAGAAAACAGCCCTTTCCTTAATTATCTTGATAAAATGTAGTAAAGAGGAAACCCCAACTTAATTCGGTCTATAATCAATAGCCTAGCTGTTAAATGTGCCTGGCTTTATACATCATCCATATACAGTTCATTCGGAAAGTATTCAGGCCTCTTGACTTTTTCCACATTTTGTTACGTTACAGCTTTATTCTTAAATGGATTAAATACATGTTTTTCCTCCTCAATCTACACACAATACCTCATAATGACAAAGCGAAAACAGGTTTTAGAAATGTTTGCAAATTTGTATAAGAAATCAAAACAGATACCTTATTTACATAAGTATTCAGATCCTTTACTATGAGACTCGAGATTGAGCTTAGGTGCATCCTGTTTCCATTGATCATACTTGATGTTTCTACAACTTGATTGGAGTCCACCTGTGGTAAATTCAATTGATTGGACATGATTTGGAAAGGTACACACCTGCCTATATAAGGTCCCACAGTTGACAGTGTATGTCAGAGCGAAAACCAAGCCACGAGGTCGAAGAAATTGTTCATAGAGCTCCGAGACAGGATTGTGTCGCGGCACAGATCTGGGGAAGGGTACCAAAACATTTCTGCGGCATTTAAGGTCTCCAAGAACACAGTGGCATCCATCATTATTGATTGAAAGAAGTTTGGAACCACCAAGGCTCTTCCTACATCTGGCCGCCCAGCGAAACTGAGCAATCGGGGGAGAAGGGCCTTGGGCAGGGAGGTGACCAAGAACCCGATGCTCACTCTGACAGAGCTCTAGAGTTCCTCTGTGAAGATGGGAGAACCTTCCAGAAGGACAACCATCTCTGCAGCACTCCACCAATCAGGCCTTTGTGGTAGAGTGGCCAGATGGAAGCTATTCCACAGTAAAAGGCACATGACGGCCCGCTTGGAGTTTGTTTCATGTCTTAAAGTAATGGACTGTTACCAGTCAAAAGTTTGGACACACCTACTTCTTATTTTATTTGTACTGTTTTCTGCATAGTAGAATAATAATGAAGACATCCAAACTATGAAATAACACATGGAATCATGTAACCCCCCAAAAAGTGTTAAACAAATCAAAATGTATTTGAGATTCTTCAAAGTAGTCACCCTTTTCCTTGATGACAGCTTTGTACACACTTGGCATTCTTTCAACCAGCTTCACCTGGAAGGCTTTTCTAACCGTCTTGAAGGAGTTCCCACATATGCTGAGCACTTGTTGGCTGCTTTTCCTTCACTCTGCGGTCCAACTCATCCCAAACCATCCCAATTGGGTTGAGAAGAGACTTGCTTGGGCCAAGAAACATGAGCAATGTACATTAGACCAGTGGAGTCCAAATTTTTTGATATTTGGTTCTAGCCGCCGTGTCTTTGTGAGATGCGAAGTAGGTGAATGGATGATCTCTGCATGTGTAGTTCCCACCGGGAATTATGGAGGAGGTGGTGTGATGTTGTGGGGGTGCTTTGCTGGTGACACGGTCTGTAATCTTTTTTGAATTTAAGGGTGGTTACTTTGAGTCTCACAAAATATATTTTGATCTGTTTGACACGTGTGTGTGTGTGTGTGTTTTTATATATACACTGCTCAAAAAAAATAAAGGGAACACTTAAACAACACAATGTAACTCCAAGTCAATCACACTTCTGTGAAATCAAACTGTCCACTTAGGAAGCAACACTGATTGACAATACATTTCACATGCTGTTGTGCAAATGGAATAGACAAAAGGTGGAAATTATAGGCAATTAGCAAGACACCCCCAATAAAGGAGTGATTCTGCAGGTGGTGACCACAGACCACTTCTCAGTTCCTATGCTTCCTGGCTGATGTTTTGGTCACTTTTGAATGCTGGCGGTGCTCTCACTCTAGTGGTAGCATGAGACGGAGTCTACAACCCACACAAGTGGCTCAGGTAGTGCAGCTCATCCAGGATGGCACATCAATGCGAGCTGTGGCAAGAAGGTTTGCTGTGTCTGTCAGCGTAGTGTCCAGAGCATGGAGGCGCTACCAGGAGACAGGCCAGTACATCAGGAGACGTGGAGGAGGCCGTAGGAGGGCAACAACCCAGCAGCAGGACCGCTACCTCCGCCTTTGAGCAGGAGGAGCACTGCCAGAGCCCTGCAAAATGACCTCCAGCAGGCCACAAATGTGCATGTGTCAGCATATGGTCTCACAAGGGCTCTGAGGATCTCATCTCGGTACCTAATGGCAGTCAGGCTACCTCTGGCGAGCACATGGAGGGCTGTGCGGCCCCACAAAGAAATGCCACCCCACACCATGACTGACCCACCGCCAAACCGGTCATGCTGGAGGATGTTGCAGGCAGCAGAACGTTCTCCACGGCGTCTCCAGACTCTGTCACGTCTGTCACATGTGCTCATGTGCTCAGTGTGAACCTGCTTTCATCTGTGAAGAGCACAGGGCGCCAGTGGCGAATTTGCCAATCTTGTTGTTCTCTGGCAAATGCCAAACGTCCTGCACGGTGTTGGGCTGTAAGCACAACCCCCACCTGTGGACGTCGGGCCCTCATACCACCCTCATGGAGTCTGTTTCTGACCGTTTGAGCAGACACATGCACATTTGTGGCCTGCTGGAGGTCATTTTGCAGGGCGCTGGCAGTGCACCTCCTTGCACAAAGGCGGAGGTAGCGGTCCTGCTGCTGGGTTGTTGCCCTCCTACGGCCTCCTCCACGTCTCCTGATGTACTGGCCTGTCTCCTGGTAGCGCCTCCATGCTCTGGACACTACGCTGACAGACACAGCAAACCTTCTTGCCACAGCTCGCATTGATGTGCCATCCTGGATGAGCTGCACTACCTGAGCCACTTGTGTGGGTTGTAGACTCCGTCTCATGCTACCACTAGAGTGAAAGCACCGCCAGCATTCAAAAGTGACCAAAACATCAGCCAGGAAGCATAGGAACTGAGAAGTGGTCTGTGGTCACCACCCGCAGAATCACTCCTTTATTGAGGGTGTCTTGCTAATTGCCTTTAATTTCCACCTTTTGTCTATTCCATTTGCACAACAGCATGTGAAATTTATTGTCAATCAGTGTTGCTTCCTAAGTGGACAGTTTGATTTCACAGAAGTGTGATTGACTTGGAGTTACATTGTTGTTTAAGTGTTCCCTTTATTTTTTTGAGCAGTGTATATACACATACACAGTTGAAGTCAGAAGTTTACATACACCTTAGCCAAATACATTTAAACTCAGTTTTTCACAATTCCTGACATTTAATCCTAGTAAAAATTCCCTGTCTTAGGTCAGTTAGGATCACCACTTTATTTTAAGAATGTGAAATGTAAGAATAAAAGTAGAGAATTACTTATTTCAGATTTGTATTTCTTTCATCACATTCCCAGTCGGTCAGAAGTTTACATACACTCAATTAGTATTTGGTAGCATTGCCTTTAAATTGTTTAACTTGGGTCAAATGTTTTGGGTAGCCTTCCACAAGCTTCCCACAATAAGTTGGGTGAATTCTGGCCCATTCCTCCTGATAGAGCTGGTGTAACTGAGTCAGGTTTGTAGGCCTCCTTGCTTGCACACGCTTCTTCAGTACTGCCAACAAATTGTCTATAGGGTTGAGGTCAGGGCTTTGTGATGGCCACTCAAATACCTCGACTTTGTTGTCCTTAAGCCATTTTGCCACAACTTTGGAAGTATGCTTGGGGTCATTGTCCATTTGGAAGACTCATTTGCAACCAAGCTTTAACTTCCTGACTGATGTCTTGAGCTGTTGCTTCAATATATCCACATAATCTCCCTCCTCATGATGCCATCTATTTTTTGAAGTGCACCAGTCCCTCCTGCAGCAAAGCACCCCCACACCATGATGCTTGCACCCCCGTGCTTCACTGTTGGGCTGGTGTTCTTCGGCTTGCAAACATAACATAACGATGGTCATTATGGCCAAACGGTTCAATTTTTGTTTCATCAGACCAGAGGACATTTCTCCAAAAAGTACGATCTTTGTCCCCATGTACAGTGCAACCGTAGTCTGGGATTTTCTGTGGCGGTTTTGGAGCAGTGGCTTTTTCCTTGCTGAGTGGCCTTTTAGGCTATGTCGATATAGGACTCGTTTTACTGTGGATATAGATATTTTGTACCTGTTTCCTCCAGCATCTTCACAATGTCCATTGCTGTTGTTCTGGAATTGATTTGCACTTTTCGCACCAAAGTACGTTCATCTCTAGGAGACAGAACGCGTCTCCTTCCTGAGCGGTATGACGGCTGCATGGTCCCATGGTGTTTATACTTGCGTACTATTGTTTGTACAGATGAACGCGGTACCTTCAGGCGTTTGGAATTTGCTCCCAAGGATGAACCAGACTTGTGGAGGGCTACAATGTTTTTTCTGAGGTCTTGGCTGATTTCCCATGATGTCAAGCAAAGAGGAACTGGGTTTGAAGGTAGGCCTTGAAATACATCAACAGGTACACTTCCAATTGACTCAAATGATGTCAATTAGCATATCAGAAGCTTCTAAAGCCATGACATAATTTTCTGGAATTTTCCAAGCTGTTTAAAACCTCTCTGGGATAGGGGGGACGCTTGCGTCCCACTTGGCCAAAAGCCAGGGAAAATGCAGAGCGCCAAATTCAAATAAAATGATATAAAAATCAAACTTTCATTAAATCACACATGTAAGATACCAAATTAAAGCTACACTCGTTGTGAATCCAGCCAACATGTCAGATTTCAAAAAGGCTTTTCGGCGAAAGCATAAGATGCTATTATCTGATGATAGCACAACAGTAAACAAAGAGAGTGTAGCATATTTCAACCCTGCAGGCGCAACACAAAACGCAGAAATAAAATATAAATCATGCCTTACCTTTGACGAGCTTCTTTTGTTGGCATTCCAATATGTCCCATAAACATTACAAATGGTCCTTTTGTTCAATTAATTCTGTCCATATATATCCAAAATGTCCATTTATCTGCGCGTTTGATCCAGAGAAAAACAGCTTCCAATTTGCGCAACGTCACTACAAAATATCTCAAAAGTTACGTGTAAACTTTGCCAAAACATTTCAAACTACTTTTGTAATACAACTTTAGGTATTTTTAAACATTAATAATCGATCAAATTGAAGACGGGTCTATCTGTTTTCAATACAGGAGGACAACAAACTAACGCTACTTTTCTAGTCTTGCGCAACTCTCAAACAGTACACATAACGTTACACTGATTCAAGATGGCCGTACTTCTTCATTGCACAAAGGAATAACCTCAACCAATTTCCAAAGACTGGTGACATCCTGTGGAAGCAGTAGGAACTGCAAACAAGTCCCTTAGAAATCTAGTATCCCAATGAAAAATCATTGAACAGACAGTGACCTCAAAAAAAAAATCTGAATGGTTAGTCCTCGGGGTTTTGCCTGCTACATAGGTTCTGTTATACTCACAGACATGATTCAAACCGTTTTAGAAACTTCAGTGTTTTTTATCCAAATCTACTAATAATATGCATATCTTTATATTCTGGGGATGAGTAGAAGGAAGTTGAAATTGGGCACGCTATTTATCCAAAAGTGAAAATGCTGCCCCCTATCCTAGGGAAGTTAAAGGCACAGTCAACCTAGTGTATGTAAACTTCTGACCCACTGGAATTGTGATACAGTGAATTATAAGTGAAAAAATCTGTCTGTAAACAATTGTTGGAAAAATTACATATCATGCACAAAGTAGATGTCCTAACCGACAGTTTGTTAACAAGAAATTCGTGGAGTGGTTGAAAAACGAGTTTTAATGACTCCATCCTAAGTGTATGTAAACTTCCGACTTCAACTGTATATTTTTATCACACACACACACACACACACACACACACACACACACACAAAATACTGTCTCTGGTACAATTCATTTATTTAGTGTTTAACACTGTTCCAAATGGTCAGGAGAAAAAGTGCAATATTGTAATCTAACAGTACCAGTTTATAATACTCACGCAGTGCTTACTCTTATACCATCCTTTTTCTTGATCTCCAGTAGTTTACACAACTGTCAAATGTCTTCCACAGATCTGACTTCCCCTTTCCCTTCTCCGCAACCAGTAAACATTCACCCGTTTTGAGTTTCTTTTTCATGTTCTCAGCATCCATTTTGCTGTCAATTTTATTGATGTGATTATGATAGTCTATAGGTCAGGCCCTATTTCTCACGTGCATGCAATGCATACGTTTCATGCAAAGAGCTGGGATGTCTTTTACTGCAGCAGGGAGGAGAGCCAGAACTTGTACCAGTCACACAGGCATTCGCTGCCAGTTTTATTTTCCACAGCGTGGCCATCGGGCTCCTGCTTGAGTCATTTGTGTGTCAATTTTGTAATACAATAGTGCGCTTAAAGCATCAGGTGTGTGTATATATACTGAACAAAAATGTTAACGCAGGGCCTTCCAAGTGGCGCAGTGGTCTAAGGCACTATCACAGTGCTGAGTTATCACTACAACCTGGGGTTTGATCACAGCCGGCCGTGACCGGGAGTCCCATAGGGCGGCACACAATTGGCCCAGCATTGTTGGAGTTTGGCCGGGGGGTATTCCTTGGCCCATTGCTCTCTATTGACTCCTTGTGGCAGGTTTAGCGCCTCAGTCGTCAGTTGAATGGTATTTCCTCCAACACATTGGTGCAGCTAGCTTCCGGGTTAAGCGAGCAGCTGTTAAGAAGCAGTGCGGCTTGGTGGGTGATGTTTCAGAGGACGCATGACTTGACCTTCGCCTTTCCCGAGCCCGTTGGGAAGATGCAGCGATGAGACAAGATCGTAACTACCAATTGGATATCATGAAAAAGAGGGTAAAATTCTAATAATATAAACGCAACATGTAAAGTGTTGGTCCCATGTTTCACAAACTGAAAAAAAACCATACATTTTCCATACTCAAAAAAAAAAAGATTCTCTCAAATTAAAGAGGCTGATTTAAACAGTATGATCATTACACAGGTGCACCTTGAGCTGGGGGCAATAAAAGGCTACTCTAAAATGTGCAGTTTTGTCACACAACGCATGTTTTTAGGAATTGTGCAATTGGCATGCTGACTGCAGGAATGTCCACCAGAGCTGTTGCCAGAGAATTGAATGTAAATTTCTCTACCGTAAGCTGCCTCCAACGTCCTTTTACAGAATTTAGCAGGATGTTCAAGCATGTTCACAACTGCACACCACGTGTAATCACAACAGCTCAGGACCTCCACATCCTGCTTCTTCACCTGCGGGATCGTCTGTGTGGGGGTGCTGAGGAGTATTTCTATCTGTAATAAAGCCCTGGGGAAAAAAACGATTTCTGATTGGCAGGGCCTACCTCCAGTGGGTGGGCCTGGCTGCCTATGCCCTCCAAGGTGGGTGAACCTTGCCCATAGATTAGGGCCTAATTTAATTTATTTCAATTGACTGATTTCCTTATGAACTAACTCAGTAAAATCTTTGAAATCGTTGCGTTTTATATTTCTGTTCAGTATAGTTGATTTTATTCAAACACATATGGTGTGTATATGGAAAAATACACATTTTAAAATTTGAAAGAAAGAACAGACAACTCTTGGTCGACCAAGATTTTTTGTTGTTGTCAGGGACAGTCCTACTGCACAGGGAAACCATTGTCTGGGGGGATACATCCACACACACACGTGCCTTCATGTATTATACTTATTCTAAATGTTTATTCTTATGCTAATGTTTATTGTTTTCCACTGAGCCATTTACTTTGTTTGTATTCTTTTATTTTGTATTGTTGCATTGTCGAAGGAACCTACAAGTAAGCATTTCATTGGACAGTGTATACCATGTGTATCCCGTAAATACGAGTAATAAAACTTGAAACACAAGAACACATATAGAAACACAGACGTATATTTAACGTAATTTGAAATCTTATTTGGATTAACCATAACTATACTTGAGTGCAGGTTACATTGTTTTTCTCTGATGCCTTAATCCACACGGCTGTGTATGTCCTTACTAGTGTGCCGTCAGTATTGAGTCTGTCTGTGGCTTGCGCTCAGGGAAAATCACAGAGTCTGTTGATATTAGATGCCTGTGGGTGATAGTGGGAGAGCTGAGGAGTGATGAAGGGGGAGAGAGAGTGCTGAGGAGTAGATACAGCTTTATCTCTGAAATCTTAAACGGCTCTGTAGACGGAGCATGTGTTGGCAAAGTATTGAAATCTGAAGTGTTTGGTCCATTACTTTTCTCAGGTAGAAGTTTAAAGATTCTCCGGTTCTTTTTTATACTTTTTAGCCAGTAGTTCTGACAGTAGCGCTCACGAGCTAAAAGTGGTTCCTGAAAATAGTGTACTATGTCACATGTGCAGATACAGTACCAGTCAAAAGTTTGGACACCTACTCACTCAAGGGTTTTTCTGTATTTTTGCTATTTTCCACATTGTAGAATAATAGTGAAGACATCAAAACTATGAAATAACACATATGGAGTCATGTAGTAACCAAAAAAGTGTTAAATCAAAATATATGTCAGATTATTCAAAGTAGCCACCCTTTGCCTTGATGACAGCTTTGCACACTCTTGGCATTTTCTCAACCAGCTTCATGAGGTAATCACCTGGAATGCATTTAAATTAACAGGTGTGCCTTGTTAGAAGTTAATTTGTGGAGTTTCTTTCCTCCTTAACCTGTTTGGGCTGCAAGCCCGACGTCGGTACACTTATGACAACAGCCAGCTCAAAGTGCAGGGCGCGAAATTCAAAAGATATATTTTTTAAAATATTTAACTTTCACACATTAACAAGTCCAATACAGCATATGAAAGGTACACATCTTGTGAATCAAGCCAACATGTCCGATTTTTAAAATGTTTTACAGGGAAGACAAAATATGTAAATCTATTAGCTAACCACATTAGCAAAAGACACCACTTTTCTTACTCCATCAGTTTCTTACTCCATCAGTAGCTATCACAAATTCGACCAAATAAAGATATAAATAGCCACTAACCAAGAAAAAACTTCATCAGATGACAGTCTGATAACATATTTATTGTATAGCATATGTTTTGTTTGCATATTTGCATATTTCAGGTATAAATCATAGTTTACATTTCAGCTACAATCAGAAATTGCACCGAAAGCAGCCATAATATTTACAGACACCAACGTCAAATACCTAATTACTCATCATAAAACATTTCTGAAAAATACATAGTGTACAGCAATTGAAAGACAGGCATCTTGTGATTCCAGACAATATTTCCGATTTATTAAATGTTTTACAGCGAAAACAAAATGTAGCGCTATATTAGCGTAGCCACAATAGCCAGAAACACTTGGGCGCCCACGACCAGTTCACATGCACGACAGATATTAGAAATAGCATCATAAAATGTTTCTTACTTTTGGTGATCTTCCGTCAGAATGTTGGACAAGGTGTCCTTTGTCCAGAACAGTCGTTGTTTTGATCTGGAACGGCAAATATCCCTCTTCATTTAGCATGGGCACTTGCCAAGTGGCACGGATCACTCCAACGTCAACAAAGTCAGAGAACGGAACACGGCAAAACTCCCGAAAAAAATTTCAATAATCTGATTAAACTATATTGAAAAAACATACGTTACGATGATATGGTCACATGTATCAAATAAAATCCGAGCCGGAGATAGTTGTCGTCCATAACGGCAGCAAAACAGAAGGCAATCCCACTGTCCAAGTCGCGCGCTTCAGAGTACCGGAAATGACGGTCACGTCATACAAAGAGCTTGTATTCCAATTCAGATGAAGATAAACACAATTTCTTCTCTCACAGCCTCTTGACACCCAGAGGAAGGCGTATGAAGTGTACGTAGACTCTTACGTATCATGACCATGTATAGGCAGGAAGTTGAACAGAGCATATATTTCTGACATTCCACTTCCTGGTCAGGAAAAGTGCTGCAGAATGAGTTCTGTTTCACTCAGAGAAATAATTCAAACGGTTTTAGAAACTAGAGAGTGTTTTCTATCCAATAGTAATAATAATATGCATATTGTACGAGCAAGAATTGAGTACGAGGCCGTTTTGAAATGGGCACTATTTAACTGGCTACTCAATACTGCCCCTTGCAGCCATAAGAAGTTAATGCGTTTGAGCCAATCAGTTGTGATGTGACAAGGTAGGGGTGGTATACAGAAGATAGCCCTATTTGTTAAAGACCAAGTCCATATTATGGCAAGAACATCTCAAATTAGCAAAGAGAAACGACAGTCCATCATTACTTTAAGACGTTAAGGTCAGTCAAGAACTTTGAAAGTTTATTCAAGTGCAGTTGCAAAAACCATCAAACGCTATGATGAAACTGGCTCACATGAGGACCACCACAGGAAAGGAAGACCAAGAGTTATATCTGCTGCAGAGGAATAGTTCCTAGATTTACCAGCCTCAGAAATTGAAGCCCAAATAAATTATTCAGAGTTCAAGTAACAGACACATCTCAACATCAACTGTTTAGAGGACACTGTGTAAATCAGGCCGTCATGTCAAATTGCTGCAAAGAAACCACTACTAAAGGGCACCAATAAGAATAAGAGACTTGCTTGGGCTAAGAAACACAAGCAATGGACATTAGACCGGTGGAAATCTGTCCTTTGGTCCAAATTTGAGATTTTTGGTTCCAACCGCCGTGTCTTTTTGAGACGCGGAGTAGGTGAACCGATGATCTTCGCATATGTGGTTCCCACTGTGAAGCATGTAGGAGGTGGTGTGGGGGTGCTTTGCTGGTGACGCTGTCAGTGATTTATTTAGCAAACCAGATGGGATTTCATTTGTTTTTCAACACGACAATGACCCAACACCTCCAGGCTGTGTAAGGGCTATTTGACTAAGATGGCGAGTGATGTAGTGCTGCATCAGATGACCTGGCCTCCACAATGACCCAACCTCAACCCAATTGAGATGGTTGAGGTCATTCGAGACTGTTAGAAAAGCATTCCAGGTGAAGCTGGTTGAGAGAATGCCAAGAATGTGCAAAGCTGTCATCAAGGCAGAGGGTGGCTACTTTGAAGAATCTCAAATATATATAATATATTTTGATTTGTTTAACACTTTTTTTTCTTGTTTACATGATTCCATATGTGTTATTTCATAGTTTTGATGTCTTCACTATTATTCTACAATGTAGAAAATAGTAAAAAATAAAGGAAAAACCCTTGAATGAGTAGGTGTGTCCAAACTTTTGACTGCACAGTATGTGCACCACATCATTGCTCTCTCTCTCTCTCTCTCTCTCTCTCTCTCTCTCTCTCTCTCTCTCTCTCTCTCTCTCTCTCTCTCTCTCTCTCTCTCTCTCTCTCTCTCTCTCTCTCTCTCTCTCTCTCTCTCTCTCTCTCTCTCTCTCTCTCTCTCTCTCTCTCTCTCTCTCACTCACACTCTCACACTCTCTCTCACACTCTCTCTCTCTCTCTCTCTCACTCTTCTGTGTGCATCTTGTTAGATGTCACTCAAATGACAAGGCGCTAAAACTCATTGGCTAGGACTCTAATCGCTAGGGGGCTGGCGGGGGGATAATGTAGGGGAAATTGCGCAGCACAGCTTCCAGAAAAAGTTGCTTTGAAACTAGGGAATTTAAGGTTCGACAGTAATTCTGCTCATAGATTATGCTTGTATGAACTACACATTTAAAATATACTTAGTAGTCACCTGAGTTCCGGAGCATGTCTTTAAAGTATTGCTTGTATTTTCTACACTAATGCCATTTCTCACAAATGTACATTGTCCTCTTAATTATAAGACAGAAATAATGTGTCCACTCCAGTGTGGTTTCCAGTGCTAAAAGGAATTAGCAAGGATGTGAGATTTGATGTGTAAAAGAATAGATGAGGGTGTGAACATGGTTACCTGTGTCAAGCTAAGGCTATACAGAGGGATGGATGGGAGTGTGAGGGAGGCATGTTGATTGTGATGTGTTGCATCATGAGGCGTGTAGAGCAGTGCTGGGAGGCTTGGCTGGTCTCAGCAGACACTAGCAAGCATTGGGCAGGAGCATGTCACAGCCAATCCCCTTCACTTATGTCGCTCTGCGTCTGCTGCCAACCGTCCCTTCAACGCAGGAACACACACAATGCACACTTACACACACACACACGTGCACTCACACGCAGGCCTCCCACCACGCACCGCTGCACTGCAGTCAGTAATAAAATCCTGAGTGTTGTCTGGGTTTGACCTTTCTTGTGACCTCTAACCTACTACAGCCCTTTTCTCTCGCTCCTGCCCTTTACTCTCCTGACGACACTGCAAGGCTCGCATCGATCAGATCATCACCTAGTAAAGGATTAGACAATAGACTGAGACTGTACAGGGATGTTTAAATCAGGATTTTAGATCGTCATTGGAGCTTTGGATCAGAAAAGGTCAGCGTAGAATATTCATCTTTAGAACGTTCATGTTTAAACCAGCATAGTACATTCAGTACCTCTTAACTGGGAGGACACTTGTTCACCCTGGTCACTCAGGATACTCTTTGAGAATGAAGAGTGAGTAAAGAGCTCATGTTGTCGACCCTGTGTCTGAAAGGCTAAAGAGAACTGTCTGGTGAATGTCTCCTCAGGTACATGGCCCCTGAAGTCCTGGATGACTCAATCAATATGAAGCATTTTGAGTCGTTCAAGCGGGCAGACATCTACGCCATGGGCCTGGTGTTCTGGGAGATCGCACGGAGATGCTCAATAGGAGGTGAGAACCAGTGGTGTAGTGTACTTAAGTAAAAATACTTTAAATTACTACTTAAGTAGTTTTTTTTAGGTATCTGTAGTTTACTTTACTATTTTTATTTTTGCCTACTTTTACTTCTCTACATTCCTAAAGAAAATAATGTACTTTTTACTTCATACATTTTCCCTCACACCCAAAACTACTCGTTACATTTTGACAGGAAAATGGTCCAATTCACACACTTAGCAAGAGAACACCCCTGCTCATCCCTACTGCTTATGATCTGGCGGACTCACTAAACACAAATGCTTCGTTTTGTAAATTATGTCTGACTTGGTGTGTGACCCTGGCTATCTGTAAATTAAAATTTAAAAAAACAATTATACCATCTGGTTTGCTTAAAATAAGGAATCTGAAATGGTTTATACTTTGACTTTTGATACATAAGTACATCTTAGCAATTCTACTTACTTTTAATACTTAAGTATATTTAAAACCAAATACTTTTAGACTTACTCAAGTAGTATTTTATTGGGTGGCTTTAACTTGAGTCATTTCCTATTAAGTTATCTTTACTTTTACTCAAGTATGACAATGAGTACTTTACCCACCACTGGAGATAACACTACGCTCCTTTTAGCTCTTATCACACAGTGAGTCGTTTTGGCCCCAAGGACCGCGGCTAATTTCTGAAAGCGTCATGTCTTACACATTGCAGCCTGCCACTGACACAAGGCCCAAGGTTTGGGATATATTGTGAGACTCACTCTGACTCTAGTTTAGTCTGTCCCTCTAAGGCTTGGAGTCATCATTTGCCTTTCTCTGATATTTTCAACACTTTGTCAGAATTTGATCCTAGATTGCCATTGGCCTTGTGTCTAATCCCATCCCGTGTCTGTTGCTCCCCAGGTATCCACGAGGACTACCAGTTGCCCTACTATGACCTGGTCCAGTCAGACCCCTCGGTGGAAGAGATGAGGAGGGTGGTGTGTGACCAGAAACTACGGGCCAACATCCCCAACAGGTGGCAGAGCTGCGAGGTATGACATACTATGTGCTTTTTGTCTTGCTTTACTTCCCTTGGGAATATCATCTGTTTGTTTCTATCTGTTTCTTGGTCGGTCTCTTAACTGTCTGCCTCACCTCTTTCTCTCTCTTTTTCATTTTTTTTGTTTCCTCTATTACTCTCTCCCTCTTTGGTCTTCTGCCAGCAGCCTTCCCACTTCATCACCAGATCCACTTTCTCTCTGGCTTTATTGATGCAATTTTTATTGCTTGGAAACAGACAATTAGATTACATCCAATTTGCAGTCATAAAGCATCATAATCTGATCATCATCTCCTGCAAGGTTACAATGGCTGCTGCCAGAGCCTAGGCATCCCAGGCCGACTGTAAAGCAACTCCCTGAATTGATGGCCAGGCTGGTGAATATTAAATGGACCATCAGTCTATTTGCTTCACTCTGTCTGCGGTTGGAGAAAAGAGGCAAAGAATGTGCGGTTTTAAATCACTCAAAGATAATTCGCTAAATTAACATGAGCACATCAGGGACACATTCGGAGAGATGACTAGAAGACCCATCTTTCTACCTGTCTCCTGCTCCTCACTTTAAAATCTATAGATGGACTGGTATTCTTTCAGCAGTGCTGCTCTCTTTCCCCCCCCCCCCCACCTGACTGTATTACCAATTCTAAAAATCTTGAAAGCTATTCCCCAACTCGGCTGCGTGAGTGCATACATACAGATGTCGGATCTTAATATGACCCATTTTGTGGCAGGAGAAAAATAATACTCAAGCAGGAGAATTAAAAAAATAAATATATATATTTAGAATCGCCGCCTGGGTGCAGCTGGAAGTGGTGTTTGTAGGCTATACAATGCACTCTCGTACCATACCTAAGGGGCTATGGTTTGGGGAAGGCTCTGCAAACCAACGAACCTCACACCATCAAGTATTTTTACGGCTTGCTAGAGCATTGTGAACTGCCGTAACGCAGTGGTCTAATCAGCACACTTCGGCTCGGAGCATCAGGAGTTCGCGCCCATTGCTGGGCAATCGTTTTGAAACTTTGCTATGAATGGAAACTAATGTTGACGTAGCCTACTCTTATTATTTAACCAATCCAAAGGCAGCTGCCTACCTACCTCCAAAGGCACCTACCTTAGTAGGTAGCACTTTTCTTTTAGGTTACTGCCACTTGGGAAGGGATTCGAAGGCAGCATCACGTGATAACGCATTCACATTCCACGAGGGGCGAGATGTTTGTAGCCACTGTAGCAGCGTGAGCAACTAGTGCTAGCAATTCAGTGACCTAGCCCCAAAATGGAAATATCTGATACGAATAACAAGTAACAGAATTGATCTCCTCAGTACCTGTTAATGAATGAAATTGACCCCGACCAGAATAATTATCCTACAGTATATGGTCCACCTCTCGCATATTGCTTGGTCTGCAGCTCCATCGATGTGGACGTGACTGGTAAGCTTCCATGATATCTTAGACAATGATTTTTTGTGATAGCTAAATAAGCTATTTTTAAGAATGATCTATAGCCAGAATAGTGGAGTTTCACTGTGAAGCTAATATTACATTAGAGCTGATGTTTTTTTTCTAATGAGTAGTCTTGAATTGCGATTTAATTCAAACAACTATCACACCCTTGCATATTATTACATGACACAGATGTTCAAGATAACATGCTTTTATGTTTGTCGATAACTAATATTGAAAGATAATATGATGCAATCTAACTAGATTAGAAGGCCTAGGCTTCTTCATCCTAATGCAAGCTAAATCCATTGGATACAAAACAAATACTGGCATGTGATAACAGGATAACATATCCAATATAAATGCATATCAAACAGGAATAAATGTTCAATAGAATGATTTGTAATATTATTGATGACTTTCTCTCTCCTTGCAGGGGATTAGACAGAGTAACTGCAGTCACCAGATGCCCAAGCCTCTAAACTAGAAACATGTGAACATCAACACTTTGAATAAATGTTAACATTTTTATTGGTTTTCCTCTATCTGTGAGTCCTTAAAACACAGTCCATTGTCGAAGAAGTAATTCCCAAGTGAGGGATATCCAGGAGATGAACCTCCAACATTCATAAACTTGTTCAGTACATGAGGGCAAATTTAATAGACAGGACAGGAGTTTACAGATTTTTGTTCCAGCTCTTCACAAACACGTAATTCAACTACACTGAACAAAAATATAAATGCAACATGCAATAATTTCCAAGATTTTACGGCGTTACAGTTCATATAAGGAAATCAATCAATTGAAATATATTCATTAGGCCCTAATCTATGGATTTCACATGACTGGGAATACAGATATGCGTCTGTTGATCGGAGATACCTTAAAATAAGGCAGGGAGTGTTGACACCAAGCTCAGAGATCTGGGTCTGGATACCACCCTCTGCAACTGGATCCTGGTGTTCCAGACAGGCAAACCACAGGATGTGATGATTGGCAGCAACCACCTCCTCCACAACGACTCCCAGGGGTGTGTCCTCAGCCCTCTGCTGTTCTCCCTGTTCACCCATCCCTGTGTTGCTTTGCACGACACCAAGTCCATCAAGTTTGCTGACGACACCGCGATTGTAGGCCTGATAACCATCAATGACGAGTCAGCCTATAGGGAGGAAGTAAGTGAACTGGCATTGTAGTGCCAGGACAACCTCCCTCAACATCAGCAAAACAAAGGAATTGATTATTGACTTCAGGAAGCAGAGGAGGGAACATGGCCTCATCCATATTAACAGGACTGCGGTAGAGAGTCTGCAGTTTTAAGTTCCTCGGTGTACACATCACTGAGGACTTGACATGGACCAATAACACAATCACTCTTGTCAAGAGGCCGCAACAGCATTTCTACTTCCTAAGGCGGCTGAAGAAATTTGGCATGCCATCCCAGGTTCTCTCCAAATACTACTGCTGCACCATCGAAGGTCCTGACCAGTTGCTTCACAACCTGGTATGGGAATTGCTCCTTCCACGACCGCAAGGCCCTCCAGTGGGCTGTGAAGATGGCCCAGTACATCACTGGGACCATGCTCCCACCCATCCAGGACACCTGAGGAAGGCTCGCAGTATCATCAAGGACCCTAGAAACCCCAGCCACGAGCTGTTCTCTCTCCCTTACCGTCGGGCAGACGGTATCGGAGTATGAGGTCTGATACCAACAGGGTCAGAGAAAGTTTCTATCTACAAGCCATCAAACTGCTGAACACTTGAACTGGACTGACCACCTACACTTACTCTGCACACCTTAGCACATACCCACGTATAAATGTATGCTACACACACACACATCACAACTTGTAATGATGGGGCGACGAGTCGGAAGCAGGTGCAGGTGAAACGTTTTAATAAAACAACACAAGAACAATACCAACTGGAGAGTGACATATAAAGGGTGAAGGTAATGGAGTCCAGGTGTGAATCATAATGATTCACAGGTGTGCGTAATGATGAATCCCAGGACCAGTGGTTAGTATTCTGGCGCGGAGGAGCAGGAGCAGACGTGACACAACTGCTGCTACCAGACTCTTATTATGATTGCTAAATACTGCACAATATACAGTGGGGCAAAAAAGTATTTAGTCAGCCACCAATTGTGCAAGTTCTCCCACTTAAAAAGATGGGAGAATGGGGTTCCTTGTGAGACATTAGCTAGAGTTTCGTTTCTGCCACCAGAGCTTTTTAAAATCTTTTTTATCTGTAATTTTCATCATAGGTACACTTCAACTATGACAGACAAAATGAGAAAAGAAAATCACATTGTAGGATTTTTTATGAATTTATTTGCAAATTATGGTGGAAAACTTTTGTTATTGACCAAATACTTATTTATCTCAATACTTTGTTATATACCCTTTGTTGGCAATGACAGAGGTCAAACGTTTTCTGTAAGTCTTCACAAGGTTTTCACACACTGTTGCTGGTATTTTGGCCCATTCCTCCATGCAGATCTCCTCTAGAGCAGTGATGTTTTGGGGCTGTTGCTGGGCAACACGGACTTTCAACTCCCTCCAAAGATTTTCTATGGGGTTGAGATCTGGAGACTGGCTAGGCCACTCCAGGACCTTGAAATGCTTCTTACGAAGCCACTCCTTCGTTGCCCGGGCAGTGTGTTTGGGATCATTGTCATGCTGAAAGACCCAGCCACGTTTCATCTTCAATGCCCTTGCTGATGGAAGGAGGTTTTCACTCAAAATCTCACGATACATGGCCCCATTCATTCTTTCCTTTACACGGATCAGTCGTCCTGGTCCCTTTGCAGAAAAACAGCCCCAAAGCATGATGTTTCCACCCCCATGCTTCACAGTAGGTATGGTGTTCTTTGGATGCAACTCAGCATTCTTTGTCCTCCAAACAGGACGAGTTGAGTTTACCAAAAAGTTCTATTTTGGTTTCATCTGACCATATGACATTCTCCCAATCTTCTTCTGGATCATCCAAATGCTCTCTAGCAAACTTCAGACGGGCCTGGACATGTACTGGCTTAAGCAGGGGGACACGTCTGGCACTGCAGGATTTGAGTCCCTGGCGGCGTAGTGTGTTACTGATGGTAGGCTTTGTTACTTTGGTCCCAGCTCTCTGCAGGTCATTCACTAGGTCCCCCCGTGTGGTTCTGGGATTTTTGCTCACCGTTCTTGTGATCATTTTGACCCCACGGGGTGAGATCTTGCGTGGAGCCCCAGATCGAGGGAGATTATCAGTGGTCTTGTATGCCTTCCATTTCCTAATAATTGCTCCCACAGTTGATTTCTTCAAACCAAGCTGCTTACCTATTGCAGATTCAGTCTTCCCAGCCTGGTGCAGGTCTACAATTTTGTTTCTGGTGTCCTTTGACAGCTCTTTGGTCTTGCCCATAGTGGAGTTTGGAGTGTGACTGTTTGAGGTTGTGGACAGGTATCTTTTATACCGATAACAAGTTCAAACAGGTGCCATTAATACAGGTAACGAGTGGAGGACAGAGGAGCCTCTTAAAGAAGTCTGTGAGAGCCAGAAATCTTGCTTGTTTGTAGGTGACCAAATAATTATTTTCCACCATAATTTGCAAATAAATTCATTAAAAATCCTACAATGTGATTTTCTGGATTTGTTTCCCTCATTTTGTCTGTCATAGTTGAAGTGTACCTATGATGAAAATTACAGGCCTCTCTCATCTTTTTAAGTGGGAGAACTTGCACAATTGGTGGCTGACTAAATACTTTTTTGCCCCACTGTAAACACTTGCCCCCTAATCCCACCGTCCCCATAGCGTGTAAAATATTGTATTATACTGATACTAAAATGTTTTCTATTCTACTGAGCCATTTAACTTTGTTTATATTTTATTTCTTATTGTTGCACTGTCGAAGGAACCTGCAAGTAAGGATTTCGTTGGACAGTGTATACCATGTGTATACCATGTGTATCCCATACATACGACTAATACAACTTAAGTTGTTTAAATTGACCACAATCAACATTTTGCAATGGCAACTCAGTCTCCAGACTTGAACCCCATTGAAAACCTTCGTTTCGAATTGAAGAGGGCAGTCCATAAGCGCAGACAAAGGATCTGGGAAGATTCAGTATGGAGCAATGGTCTATAATTAAGCAATAAGGCCCAAGGAGGTGTGGTATATGGCCAATATACCATGGCAAAGGGGTGTTTCTAATCACGACGCAACGCGGAGTGCCAGGACACAGCCCTTAGCCGTGGTATATTGGCCATATATCACAAACCTCAGAGGTGCCTTATTGCTATTATAAACTGGTTACAAACATAAATAGAGCAGTAAAAATACATGTTTTGTCATGCCCGTGGTATACGGATTTCATGAGTCAATGAGGAATATTTATTGGTTAAATAAGAAGTTATGATTAAAATGTATTTTTGACCTATTGTTTGGAACATTCCAAACGGAAAGGGGTTCCTGGAAAGCGTATTTAGGTGCTAATTTGGCCTTATCCTGAGAGAGAGCAGGTTGGGCAGTTATAACAGGTTGGCAATAGTAGAGCCATAGAGTGATTCCTCATGAAACCAGGTCACAAAAAATACCATGATTATATGGATTTTCACAAAATGTAAATCCATAGAATGGTATTTTTTGAGGAAGGATTATTGACATTTGTATCTAAAAATAATCAATTGGCATATTTATGACCTCTTTTAACCTCTCTAGAGTATGTGGGACGGTAGCGTCTCACCTCGTCAACAGCCAGTGAAACTGCAGGGCGCCAAATTCAAAACAACAGAAATCACATAATTAAAATTCCTCAAACATACATCTATTTTACACCATTTTAAAGATACACTTGTTGTAAATCCAGCCACAGTGTCCGATTTCAAATAGGCTTTACGACGAAAGCAAACCAAACGATTATGTTAGGTGAGTGCCTATTCACAGAAAAACACAGCCATTTTTCCAGCCAAAGAGAGGAGTCACAAAAAGCAGAAATAGAGATACAATTAATCACTAACCTTTGATGTTCTTCATCAGATGACACTCATAGGACTTCATGTTACACAATACATGTATGTTTTGTTCGGTAAAGTTCATATTTATATCCAAAAATCTCAGTTTATATTGGCGCGTTATGTTCAGTAGTTCCAAAACATCCGGTGATTTTGCAGAGAGCCACATCAATTTACAGAAATAGTCATCATAAATGTTGATGAAAATACAAGTGTTACACATTGAATTTTAGATCCACTTCTCCTTAACCTTTCTAGGACACACGTTCCGCTAGCGGAACCCCCCACCAACATTCCGCTGAAAAGGCAGCGCGGGAAATTCAAAAATATTCTTTTGAAATATTTAACTTTCACACATTAACACGTCCAATACAGCAAATGAAAGATAAACATCTTGTTAATCTACCCATCGTGTCCGATTTTAAAAATAAAAAAAACGTTTTACAGCGAAAACACAACATATATTTATGTTAGATCACCACCAAATCCAAAAAACACACAGCCATTTTCCCAGCAAAAGATAGTAGTAACAAAAAACAGAAATAGAGATCAAATTAATCACTAACCTTTGATAATCTTCATCAGATGACACTCATAGGACATCATGTTACACAATACATTTATGTTTTGTTCAATAATGTGCATATTTATATCCACAAATCTCGGTTTACATTGGTGCCATGTTCAGAAATGCCTCCAAAATATCCGGAGTAATTACAGAGAGCCACGTCAAATAACAGAAATACTCATCATAAACTTTGATGAAAGATACATGTTTTACATATAATTAAAGATACACTTGTTCTTAATGCAACCGCTGTGTCATATTTTTTTTAAACTTTAGGGAAAAGCATACCATGCAATAATCTGAGACGGCACTCAGATTTAACAACATTTCTCCGCCATGTTGGAGTCAACAGAAATACGAAATTACATCATAAATATTCCCTTACCTTTGATGATCTTTCATCAGAATGCAGTGCCAGGAATCCTAGTTCTACAATAAATCATTGTTTTGTTCGATAATGTCCATTACTTATGTCCAATTAGCTAATTTTGCTAGCATGTGTAGTACACGTGTCCAAACGCTCGCGCAGATGCAGGCAAACGTCGGACGAAAACTTCAAACAGTTATATTCCAAGTCGAATAAACTGGTCAAATTTAGTAGAGAATCAATCTTCAGGATGTTATCATTTATATCCAATAACGTTCCAACCGAAGCATTCTTTCATGTCTGTATAAGTAATGGAACGCAAGGCGACAACATGAGGAAAGCGCATGACCAAGAACTGGCAATCTGCCAGACCACTGACTCATTCCCCTCCCATCCGGTCCCACAACACATCATAAACTTCAGTCCACGTTCTACTGACTGTTGACATCTAGTGGAAGGCGTATGAAGTGCAAACAAATCCATATATTACAGGGAGTTGAATAGGCGCTGACTTTAACAACGACCACTCTCAGAATTTTCACTTCCTGTTTGGATTTTATCTCAGGTTTTTGCCTGCCACATGAGTTCTGTTATACTCACAGACATCATTCAAACAGTTTTAGAAACGTAAGAGTGTTTTCCATCCAATAATAATAATAATATGCATATATTAGCATCTGGGACAGAGTAGGAGGCAGTTCACTATGGGCACGTAATTCATCCAAAAGTGAAAATGCTGCCCCCTATCACAAAGAAGTTAACGCTTTTTTGATTACTACATGATTCTGTATGTGTTACTTCATAGTTTTGATGTCTTCACAATGTACAATGTAAAAAAAAAAAAAACTTTAAGTAGATCTGTCCAAACTTTTGACTGGTACTGTATTCATACCCTTTACTCTGTACTTTTTTGAAGCAGCTTTGGCAACGATTACAGCCTTGAGTCTTCTTGGGTATGACGCTAAAAGCTTGGCACATCTGTATTTGGAGAGTTTCTCCCATTCTTTTCTGCAGATCCTCTCAAGCTCTGTCAGGTTGGATGGGGAGTGTCGCTTCACAGCTATTTTCAGGTTTCTTCAGAGATGTTAAATCGGGTTCAAGCCCAGGCTCTGGCTGGGCCACTCAAGGACATTGAGACTTGTCCCGAAGCCACACCTGTGTTGTCTTGGCTGTGTGCTTAACCTATTTGGCGTGCAAGCCCGACATCGGTACACTTATGACAACAGCCACTTCAAGTGCAGGGCGCGAAATTCAAAATATATATTTTTTAAATATTTAACTTTCACACATTAACAAGTCCAATACAGCATATGAAAGGTACACATCTCGTGAATCCAGCCAACATGTCCGATTTTTAAAATGTTTTACAGGGAAGACAAAATATGTAAATCTATTAGCTAACCACGTTAGCAAAAGACTCCACTTTTATTACTCCATCAGTTTTTGACTCCATCAGTAGCTATCACAAATTCGGCCAAATAAAGATATAAATAGCCACTAACCAAGAAACAACCTCATCAGATGACAGTCTGATAACATATTTATTGTATAGCATATGTTTTTTTCGAAAAATGTGCATATTTCAGGTATAAATCATAGTTTACATTGCAGCTACATTCAGAAATTGCACCGAAAGCAGCCATAATATTTACAGACACCAACGTCAAATACCTAATTACTCATCATAAAACATTTCTGAAAAATACATAGTGTACAGCAAATGAAAGACAGGCATCTTGTGATGCCAGACAATATTTCCGATTTATTAAGTGTTTTACAGCGAAAACAAAATGTAGCGTTATATTAGCTTAGCACAATAGCCAGAAACACTTGGGCGCCGGCGACTACGACAGATATATGAAACAACATCATAAAACGGGTCTTACTTTTGCTGATCTTTCATCAGAATGTTGAACAAGGTGTCCTTTGTCCAGATGAGTCGTTGTTTGGATTCAGAATGGCAACTTTCTCTCTCCATTTAGCAAGCGCGCTAGCCGGGTTGCACGGATCTCTCCATGTAAACAAACGGAAGAGAACGGAACACGGCAAAACTCCCGAAAAAATTTCAATAATCTGATGAAACTATATTGAAAAAACATACTTTACGATGATATGGTGACATGTATCAAATAAAATCAAAGCCGGAAATAATAGTCGCCTATAACGTCAGCAAAACAAAAGGCAACCCCACTGTCCAAATCGCGTTCTTCAGAGTACCGGAAATGGGGTACACGTCATTCCAAGAGAATTTATTCCATCCCAGATCGAGATAATCACCTCATTTCTTCTCTCACAGCCTTCTTGACGCCCAGAGGAAGGTGTATGACGTGCATGTATACTAATAGCTCTTGTGCCCATTTATAGGCAGGAAGAGGAAGAGAGCATCGATTTCAGACTTTGAACTTCCGGGTCAGGAAAAGTGCTGCAGAATGAGTTCTGTTTCACTCAGAGAAATAATTCAAACGGTTTTAGAAACTAGAGAGTGTTTTCTATCCAATAGTAATAATAATATGCATATTGTACGAGCAAGAATTGAGTACGAGGCCGTTTGAAATGGACACATTTTATCAGGCTACTCAATACTGCCCCTTGCAGCCATAAGAAGTTAAGGTCGTTTTCCTGTTGGAAGGTGAATCTTCGCTCCAGTCTGAGGTCCTCAACGCTCTGGAGCAGGTTTTCATCAAGGATCTCTCGGTACTTTGCTCCGTTCATCATTCCCCCTCGATCTTGACTATCCCTCCACTCCCTACCATTGAAAAACATCCCCACAGAATGATGCTGCCACCACCGTGCTTCACCATAGGGATGGTATTGGATAGGTGATGAGCGGTGCCTGGTTTCCTCCAGACGCGACACTGGAGGAAACCAGGAAATCTTGGTTTCATCAGACCAGAGAATCTTGTGTCTCATGGTCTGAGAGTCCTTTAGGTGCCTTTTGGCAAACTCCAAACGGGCTGTCCTGTGCCTTTTACTGAGGGGTGGCTTCCATCTGGACACTCTACCATAAAGGCCTGATTTGGTGGAGTGCTGCAGAGATGGTTGTCCTTCTGGAAGGATCTCCCATCTCCACAGCGGTACTCAGGAGCTCTATCAGAGTGACCATTGGGTTCTTTGTCACCCCCCTGACAAAGGCCCTTTTCCCTTGCTCAGTTTGGAAGGGCGGCCAGCTCTAGGATGAGTCTTGGTGGTTTCAAACTTCTTCCATTTAAGAATGATAGAGGCCACTGTGTTCTTGGGGATGTTCAATGCTGCAGACATTTTTTGGTACCCTTCCCCAGAACTGTGCCTCGACACAATCCTGTTCCGGAGCTCTACGGACAATTCCTTCGACCTCATGCCTTGGTTTTTGATCTGAGATGCACTGTCAACTGTGGGATCTTACATAGACGTGTGTGCCTTTCCAAATCATGTCAAATCAATTGAATTTACCACAGGTGGACTCCAATCAAGTTGTATAAACATCTCAAGGATGATCAATGGAAACCAGGATACACCTGAACTCAATTTCGGTTATCATAGCAAAGGGTCTGAATACTTACGTAAATAATGTTTTCGCTTTGTCATTATGGGGTATTGTGTGTAGATTGAGTAAAAAATGTAATTTAATCAATTTTAGAACAAGGCTGTAACGTAACAAAATGTGGAAAAACTAAAGGGGCCTGAATATTTTCCGAATGCACTGTATGACGTGGCTGTATTGAGTGTAAAAGCAATCACTTGAAACAGCTGTTTTCTCATCAAGTGATTGTATTTTCACCCATCAGACTTTTCTCAATTTAATCTTGTCTTTACTAATATGCAAAATGTGTCGCGGTTTAGAATGGGCCATTATCAAAGGAGCAGGGAGAAAAAATGCATGTCATCTGTATGCACTCGAATATGGAACGTTGGTCTATTTTGTAGGCTACTTCAGTTTTATAGTGGAGCATGTGTTTAATATGAGCCGCTGATAAATAAATACAAGAACACTTTTTTCACTCCTTGCATCAACCACTGTTTGAGGAGTATGCTTTGGCTGCCCGACAGGTGATATTCCACCCAAACTCTGTATGCCATCGGCTCTCCAACCTTGTTCTTGCAGCTACCCAGTGCTTAATTTGGGAAACCAAGTGAAATCTGTTCGGGAACATCGATTAGTAACGTTTCGCAACTAAACATATTTCACTAGACTGTTGACAGCCTGTCTGCACGCTTGAGAAAGGAATAGAGGAGGAGATGGAAACACATGGTGGTGAGAGATTCTGTATAGCTAAAGGTAATGTGTCACCCAATTCATTATTATGAAAATATAAAAATTCACTAATTGTAGGCTAACTGTAATCTGCCCTGCACAATCAATGAACCAACAGCATCGCCTAGGGCTATACGTTTTCTCCCAGACTCATGGATATACATTTTGTAGCATACATTTTGTAGTCCATCCAGGATGCATAATAACAGTACACACTCAAAGGCCAGGCCAATTAATTATGTATCAAAGACATCTTAAATCAGTTTTGATGTATGTTTTTCTGCCATGCATATATGCAGTAGGCTATGTATCGTATAATGGCACCATCTATGTTAATTATGTTTTTTTTTGTGTGTGTGTCGGCAGGCAACCGCAGCGTGCATGTGACGCGTCTAGTGCAATAGTGCCGAGGTAGAGGTTAGTTGCATGCCCGCTTACCATGTGCTTGCACACTCTCGCCGGCTAGCCCTTGTAGTGAATTAGGGAGCAGCTTCATGCACAAGTCTCCCCTTGTTGGTACAAAGCCTCTCCATGACAAGGACTCCTGTCGGACCTCCTCGCGGCGGCACACGTTTACTGGTTGTCTTGAAACTCCTGGCTAACTGGCAGGGGATCTCGGGAGCACCAGTGGGCCCCAGAGATGCGTCTGTACAGGCCCACCTCTTTGTGGACACGTCCTGGCAGCTATCAACCACTGTCCCGCTGCCTTGTGGGTTAGTCTGGTACGACAAAGGCTAGGGGAGCGCACCCTGAGAGAAAAGCAGCGTGCTGGCGGTGCGTGATAGGCGGACGCTGACAGACTAGGGCTCCGGCAGCTGTGGAAGATACTGGTCATCCTGGGTTTCCCCCGTGCCACTGGAATTTCACCTTCCTACAGTGAAGTAGTGCTGTTGGGGATTGCGCACCCTCAGCGGCACTTTAAATAACTTCCTTTGCGCAGGTATCCACTTCTGGCCTCGGTGAAGCCATCAACCGTAAACCGGACTAAAGTCTGGCGATGTTGGGGTGTCTGGTGATGGGGGCAGGAGTGAATGCACCGGGAACCCTTATTCAGTGCCAGCGGCACAGGGCTATTATGGTCGCCAGCAGCTGTGACTTGAGTGGCAGCTGCTCTCGGCAGACCTCTGTGTGACTGAGCAGCCCTATTTAGGAGCCACACTGCTCACCCCAGCTGGGAAGAGGCCTAGAAAAGGTGGCCTAAAAATTGCCCACTCACTCCATCCTGGATAGACTACCGCACCTATCGGGAGTTCCACTCAGCTGTCGAAAATAGCTAAAGAAAATAATTCCCCTGAAACTAGCGAGGAAAGAACATCGGAACTCTTTTGGACACTGACGATAATAGCAACAGACCCCATCGGAGAACAGCTTTGATTGCTGCAGAACTAAGGCGCTACAACATTGGCATTGCTGCCCTGAGTGAGACCAAGTTCCTGGATGAAGGTTCCCAGAAATAAGAGGTAGAAGGTTACACCTTCTTCTGGAAAGGTTACCCTCCGGGTGTACAACATAAGCACGGTGTGGGACTGGCAATTAAGAACAGCCTTCTACCCAGCCTCTGACACCATCACAGCCTTACTGGACAATATGCACAAAGCGTACAGGGCTACTCTCAACATTCCCACATCTGCTACCCTTCGCAAGCAATGGTATGCATTGCGCAAGGAAGTGCAAACAATCTTGCACGCTCTGAGAAAAATTTATGGTGGACGAATAAGGCACAGGAAATCCACATTTATGCAGACAAAAACGACATGCACAATTTCTACAACTCAACTAAAGATATCTATGGCCCTAGAAGTCGCTCAATCACCACCATGTAAACAGCTGATGGTCTGACTCTCTTGAAGGACCAAAACCAGATCCTGATGAGGTGGGCTGACCACTTTTAAGCACTACTCAATCAGCATTCTCCTACAGACCACTCCATCCTGAAAGAACTGCCTGTCTGTCCACCCATTCAAGACCTCAACCATTTTCCAACCTTCCAAGAGGTGTTATCAGCTATCTGTTCCCTCAAGAACAACAAGACTCCTGGTGCTGACAGCATCCCGGCAGAGCTACTTAAGAAGGGAGGTTACTTCTGCACCAGAACGCTCCACCAGTACATCACTGAGGTTTGGGATGGGGAGATCGTCCCCCAACAGCAAACATTGTCACCATCTATAAGAACAATTGGTGACAAGTCCATCTGCGACAACAGCCGGGGGATACCCCTTCTGGCTGTTGCCGGGCATGGTCCTTTCCAAGGTGATGCTACACAGGCTGGTGAACAACATCAGAGGAACTGCTGCCAGAGTCACAATGCGGCTTCAGAAAGAACAGGAGTACGGTCAACATGATATTCATGGTAAGGCAACTCCAGGAGAAGTGCCGTGAACAACATTCAGACCTTTTCATGGCCTTCGTTGACCTCTCCAAGGCCTTCAACACTGTGAGCAGGGAACTACTATGGGGCATTCTACTCAAAATTTGTCAACGTCCTTTGCCAGTTCCATGATGGTATGATGGTTCGGGTGGCCATAGGAGGGCAAGAGTCAGTTCCCTTTGGAGTAAGCATCGGTGTGAGGCAGGGGTGTGTGCTGGCACCAGTACTATTTAACATCTTCCTCCTATGTGTCACCCAGATTTTCCACAAGGAGCTTGAGGACAGCAGCAGTGTTGCGGTGAACTTCAGGCTGGATGGAAACCTATTCAACATCAGGAGGCTCCAAGCAAACACCAACATTTTGATGGAGCAGGTTCTTGAGCTGCAGTACGCTGATGACTGTGCTCTTGTGGCCCACACTCTGAAAGCCCTTCAGTCCGTCCTTGTAGCGGCTGTGAGGGTCTAGCAGGACTGTCTATCAACACCACCAAGACAGGTGGTCTGCCAATGGAGATCAAGCCCTCCATCCACCATGCCTGTCTTCACCATTGAACACAAATCACTGGCAATTGTTCCGTCCTTCATATACCTGGGCAGCATACTCTCGGAGGACTGCATCATCGATCTCAATTCAAAATAGGATCAAGCAAGCATCCGCTGCCTTCAGGAAACTCAGATGCAGGGTATTCCAAAACAGTGATCTCCACCTCCACACAAGTCGCCGTCTAAATCACCATACTTCTTTACAGCTGTGAAGCCTGGGTCAATTACAGTCGCTACAACAAGCAGCTCGAGCGATTCCACATAAGATGCCTGCAGCGCATCCTGGGAATCACCTGGTGCCACCGTGTGCCCCATACTGAAATACTTGCTAAGATCCAACTGCAAGAGTATGGAGGCCAGGGTCACCCAACACCAACTGCGCTGGCTTTGGCATGCCATTAGAAAGTCTCAGCAGCGCTTGCCACGGAAGATCATGTATGGCCAGCTACATCTTGGCTGGTGGTCTGTATGGGGGCAGATGAAGCGCTACAAGGACCAGCTGAAGAAGTGCAACATCAAACCCACAGACCTAGAGGATGCTGCTGCCAACCGTTCCACCTGGCGGCAGCTCTGCCAGAGCGGTGTACAGAGGTGGGAATAGGAGAGGAGCACAAAGAGACAGAAAAAACAGCTCAGGAGACATACAACCATGCCTGCCTCTGTCAACAGACTACAATAAAGTTTGTGGATCTTGGATTGGACTCTACAGTCACCAAAAATTCAGCTTTAACTCAGAAGTGGAAGTCATCATCTAATACGATAGCCTACTGCATATGCTTATGGTAATCCATGCATTTTTATGGTGAAAATTATCTTCCCCAAACTTGGAACTCACACGCAGCCTATGTATGCCAGTTAAGCTCTACACCGGTTATAAAGCGCAATAATGTGCATAATTTTAAGACGTTATTTGGCCACGTTAGTTGTGATACATACCTTATCAAAACATATAGGTCTATGTGCTAGGCTTCATGAGGTGTGCAACTATGATTTAGAAAAAGTCGCAAAAAAACACGTGCCATTTCCTGCCTTACTGCACAAGCAGGGCATCATTCACACGTGATAATACATCATTCACAAGTGATGACTAATATTAACAAGGCTAATATTGTCACCCTTCAGAATATTCTTAATTTACATTTTGTTTTTACATATAGTAAATAATATGTGTTAAAGTTTTAGAATGGACCATAGTTATGCACCTGTCTCAGAACAGAGGCAAAAGAAAAACGTGTTCTCTATGTACTTAAATAGCGAATGGTGCCTGCTTTTCCCGTGGCTTATTTTCATGCCAGCCAGGTAGGCTATACTCCTGTTGTAAAGATAAGCAATGTACTTAATATTAGGAAAGTTGAGAAATAAATATAGTAGGCCTAGCCTATAGAAATCTGATGGGATCTTCCTCTTCAACTCTGTTTTCTCATGCAATTGCATAGCCTATAGAAATGTTGCGCAACATGAGCTCATGGGCTCTCATGAAGTGTTTGATTAGATGTTGGACTATATTTGCAATGATGTCAGAGTGATTAGAAGGACAATAGAGTGCTGAGTCCTGGTAGCAAGTTTGGCAGGCTACTAATGACCATCCGCAGCATCAGAGCAGCCTAATTACCGTGACTAAGCAGTCACATGGAATTTGACTGCCAGTCATGACTCGTGACAGCCGGTGTGGCGGTAATACAGTCACCGTAACAGCACTAGTCTCACACTGTTGGCAGTAGGTGCACCTGATTCAGTTGCCAAAAAGAAAATAAAGTGCACTATAGGCCTCCGCTGGCCAAACGGATGGCTCAAAATGACCGTTAGCTACAACTAAGTTGATACTGTGAGATTTCAAAACATTTAAAAGCATGACTAGAGAAACTGTCAACAAATACAGCAAAGAGATGCTGTTATGAGTGAGTTCAGGTGTAAGTTCTTACTCAGCACTATCAACACTTTGTATTCAACACTTTTATAAGTTCTAAAATATGCGTTCTTCCTATTTCCACTCAGCACTACAAAAAGCACTGCAGCAGTAATGAATGAGTAGGAAAGTGTATCTATAGGCTTGCGTTGTTATTATTAGCGGCTTGTTCATAGGAGTAACAACATGAATTTGTGCATGAGGCAGAAATAATGTGGTGCGACTCGAGTTTAATTGGTTAATGTTGCATAGGGTGTTTTAAGTCATGTTTAAAAAAAATGTGAGCGGTAGATCTCGGCTTGTGTTTTGAGTCAAAGTGATCACCAACCTATTGACTCAAAATAGCATCTCTGTTTTGTCCAAGTTTAAAAGTAGAACATTTTCAGCCATCCACTTCCTTATGTCTGAAACACAGGCTTCTAGCGAGGGCAATTTTGGGGCTTCACCATGTTTCATTGAAATGTACAGCTGTGTGTCATCCGCATAGCAGTGAAAGTTAACATTATGTTTTCGAATGACATCCCCAAGAGGTAAAATATATAGTGAAAACAATAGTGGTCCTAAAACGGAACCTTGAGGAACACCGAAATGTACAGTTGATTTGTCAGAGGACAAACCATTCACAGAGACAAACTGATATCTTTCCAACAGGTAAGATCTAAACCAGGCCAGAACTTGTCCGTGTAGACCAATTTGGGTTTCCAATCTCTCCAAAAGAATGTGGTGATCGATGGTATCAAAGGCAGCACTAAGGTCTAGTAGCACGAGGACAGATGCAGAGCCTCGGTCTGACGCCATTAAAAGGTCATTTACCACCTTCACAAGTGCAGTCTCAGTGCTATGATGGGGTCTAAAACCAGACTGAAGCATTTCGTATACATTGTTTGTCTTCAGGAAGGCAGTGAGTTGCTGCGTAACAGCTTTTTCAAAAAAAATTGAGAGGAATGGAAGATTCGATATAGGCCGATAGTTTTTTATATTTTCTGGGTCAAGGTTTGGTTTTTTCAAGAGAGGCTTTATTACTGCCACTTTTAGTGAGTTTGGTACACATCCGGTGGATAGAGAGCCGTTTATTATGTTCAACATAGGAGGGCCGAGCACAGGAAGCAGCTCTTTCAGTAGTTTAGTTGGAATAGGGTCCAGTATGCAGCTTGAAGGTTTAGAGGGCATGATTATTTTCATCATTGTGTCAAGAGATATAGTACTAAAACACTTAAGTGTCTCTCTTGATCCTAGGTCCTGGCAGAGTTGTGCAGACTCAGGACAGCTGAGCTTTGGAGGAATACGCAGATTTAAAGAGGAGTCCGTAATTTGCTTTCTAATGATCATGATCTTTTCCTCAAAGAAGTTCATGAATTTATTACTGCTGAAGTGAAAGCCATCCTCACTTGTGGAATGCTGCTTTTTAGTTAGCTTTGCGACAGTTTCAAAAATAAATTTTGGATTGTTCTTATTTTCCTCAATTAAGTTGGAAAAATAGGATGATCGAGCAGCAGTGAGGGCTCTTCGATACTGCACGGTACTGTCTTTCCAAGCTAGTCGGAAGACTTCCAGTTTGGTGTGGTGCCATTTCCGTTCCAATTTTCTGGAAGCTTGCTTCAGAGCTCGGGTATTTTCTGTATACCAGGGAGCTAGTTTCTTATGACAAATGTTTTTAGTTTTTAGGGGTGCAACTGCATCTAGGGTATTGCGCAAGGTTAAATTGAGTTCCTCAGTTAGGTGGTTAACTGATTTTTGTCCTCTGACGTCCTTGGGTAGGCAGAAGGAGTCTGGAAGGGCATCAAGGAATCTTTGTGTTGTCTGAGAATTTATAGCACGACTTTTGGTGCTCCTTGGTTGGGGTCTGAGCAGATTATTTGTTGCGATTGCAAACATAATAAAATGGTGGTCCGATAGTCCAGGATTATGAGGGAAAACATTAAGATCCACAACATTTATTCCATGGGACAAAACTAGGTCCAGAGTATGACTGTGGCAGTGAGTAGGTCCAGAGACATGTTGGACAAAACCCACTGAGTCGATGATGGCTCCGAAAGCCTTTTGGAGTGGGTCTGTGGACTTTTCCATGTGAATATTAAAATCACCAAAAATGTGAATATTATCTGCTATGACTACAAGGTCCGATAAAAATTCAGGGAACTCAGTGAGGAACGCTGTATATGGCCCAGGAGGCCTGTAAACAGTAGCTATAAAAAGTAATTGAGTAGGCTGCATAGATTTCATGACTAGAAGCTCAAAAGACGAAAACGTCTTCTTTTTTTTTTGTAAATTGAAATTTGCTATCGTAAATGTTAGCAACACCTCCGCCTTTGCAGGATGCACGGGGGATATGGTCACTAGTGTAACCAGGAGGTGAGGCCTCATTTAACACAGTAAATTCATCAGGCTTAAGCCAGGTTTCAGTCAGGCCAATCACATCAAGATTATGATCAGTGATTAGTTCATTGACTATAACTGCCTTTGAAGTGAGGGATCTAACATTAAGTAGCCCTATTTTGAGATGTGAGGTATCACGATCTCTTTCAATAATGGCAGGAATGGAGGAGGTCTTTATCCTAGTGAGATTGCTAAGGCGAACACCACCATGTTTAGTTTTGCCCAACCTAGGTTGAGGCACAGACACAGTCTCAATGGGGATAGCTGAGCTGACTACACTGACTATGCTAGTGGCAGACTCCACTAAGCTGGCAGGCTGGCTAACAGCCTATCCTATCCTTTATATCCTTTGCTAGCTACTGAGTTATTAGTAAAATGGAAATTTAAATTAGGCCAGTTATACATCATTTGTAGTTATCATTAGGGGAGTGATTTGATTCCTACAAGAGCACAAAACGTATAGATTTATAGCCATCTTTGAAAAGCAAGCTTTTTTTTGTCTTAAAGTTCCAGTGTTGTATTTTGAGACAGGCTTGAATAAGTTAAGTAGCCAATAGGCAGACGGTAGCATAATGTGTCTTTATTCTCTGTAATAATGGTATGGGAATAATAATGCTTTTTATTTTGGAAAGTGGTTTCTTGCATCAAACACCACAACATTTTCAGTCACCTTGTCTGAAGGGCAAGTGGATAAACGGGTTAATGTCAAGCCTTGCATGTTTTTTCCCCCAAAAGTCTCATGGAATGTAGGCCTACATTGAACACCACACATTGGCTGCTACTATATGCTGAATGATAGAACAGCTATTTCCATGTTAAAATGTTATGGGATGCATTTTCTCCATTGTTTTTAGGCCACTCTAGTAGGCCTACATTATGATCAAATAGCCACAGTAACCTACATTATCACTGTTAAAATTTAAAGCGGGTACAGCCTCAGTGTTCGCAGTAAACGCGTGCTGGAAGTTGCACAGAATTTTCACAACGTTCAAGTTTGCGCTCAGAAAATCAGAAATTTGCTCAGTGACGAAATTTTGGGGGGGTCACATTGGATACAAGTAAAAGGAAGGCTGTTATTGGTTACATCGCTTACTATGCCAATTTCTCTGTATAAAATGGTACATAACTTTTGAGGTCCCACGTTGGAACTTGAATATGTCTGTAAAGTATGCTATGTTCAACAGTATATTTTCAATATTCATTGTTATTTTTCAATATTCATAAATTAATTTTATAAAATTGTTCTTGAAATCAATACTACTCATATTACAGAGCAGGCGATAAAGCTTCATTACACCAATTTTCACCTTGTAGCACATACAGATGAAACATTATGGAGTCTAAAATGACTTTGATTAATTATTTCTCAATTATGCTTTAAGATACAAATGTCATGTCAGCAATTCTTCCTCAAAAGGACCGTTCTATGGATTACATTTCGTTTAAAAAAAAATATATATATATTTTTTTTTACCTGGTTTCGTGAGGAATCACTCCATACCTGAGTTTTGTTATAGGCAAAGAGTTGTTTCCTAAATAGTTTATTTGCTACTGAGAATAGCTTTGATTTATCCACGTCTTTATGTCAAGGTCCTGTTTGGCTAATAGACTTTGTACAGAAAATAACAATTTGTCCTGCACCTTGTACAAAATCTTAATTAATGCCTTTAACCGTCCCAACCAACCCCCCAAAAACGAAGGGCCTTTTTTTCAACTTAAGTATTGTTTGGTTCAGTGGACCTAACGATTGTCTGAGAATATGAAAAGTGTTCAGTTCAAATCAGTTAGATCAAATGCATAATGCACCTAATATTGAAAAGAATAGCCTCTAAGAGGGGACCAGCAGAACATCCGGTCTTCACTGTCCGATCCGCCAGAGAGCATACTGCTCAATACAGCCCTGCATTCAACACGAGACTCACTGACAAAGACCTTCGTGAGATTGAGGAATAGGGATGCAATGGATTGGTATTCAGACCTGTGGCCTGGATGTTGTAAGTCTGACCAGCCTTTTCAAGGTCAGAACGCTGGAGCTCCTCTGTCTCCATTGTCTTTGCTGGGCCGCAGACCAGGGGTTTAAGTCTTAATTCAGACTGCGGTTGCAGATTCAACACCATGTCTATGAGTAGCGTCTCTCTATTGCTGTTTCTCTCGCTCTCGAGTTCTTTCACAACAGCAGTGATTCCATTACTTTTTCCACTTGAAGAATGACATTGTGACATTGCAATTGCCGCAGTCATGGTGTTTACTCTACGATTGGTGGGGGAAGCTAATCCAATCCATATGTATATCTCAGTGCTCAACAACGTGCAAAACAAAATATGGATGTGTAATTGCTGTCCTGTGATGTTGACGCTGTCTCCCCTGCCTCTGTCCCCTCCCAAGGTTTTGCGGGTGATGGCTAAGATCATGAGGGAGTGCTGGTACTCCAACGGGGCGGCCCGCCTCACCGCGTTGCGCATCAAGAAGTCCCTGTCCCAGCTCAGCCAGCAGGAAGGCATCAAGATGTAAACTAGAGACAACGCCACCTGAATGTCTGGAATCTCGGTCCCCATCTGTGTGCTGTTCTCCTCTTTCTCTGAAGAAGGAGGGAGGGAGGTGATGGTACAATCAGGTGGGTGTGTTTACCCTTCTATGACTCATTCCTTTAAGGCTGATTGGAGAGATTGTTTCTCTGCTCTCCTCTAAGATGGCATTAGAACATGGGTTGATTCCAGTGGATAACCTGGATAATACTCTATCTGGACTCTGGATGCAGAGACACAACCCCCTGACCCTGCTGTTGGTTTGCCTGACTGGTTGCAACAAGCCCATCTTTCTTACCCCCAACAGACACTACTTGACTTTTATTGGGACCTCCTGTAGGAATTCCATTGAAAATATTCTGAATTAAAGAAATAAGTTGCATTGAAAGAAAATATACATTTTCAAATACCTCTATCTGGTTATTTCTCAAAGTACTGCGGTATGTGTTTATTTAAGCATTTCATTCAAACAGGATTGAGTGTTACTCATATGCATTTCTTTCTTTCACTCAACATCTTGTACCTTTAACATTTATTTTACAGATGCCAGCTCCATAATTGTGTATACTTTTGTCAAGAAAAACTGGATATGACCTCTATCAAGACTTGTCAAATATGCAATATTTTATTCATTGCTATGTACTGGTAACTGACAAAATAAAGGAAACACTTGAGTAAATACAAAGTATATTGAAAGCAGGTACTTTAACACTGGTGTGGTTCCTGAGTTAATTAACCAATTAACATCCCATCATGCTTGGGGTTATGTATAAAAATGCCCAGTTTCCCATTATTTTGATTACCATGGCCAGTAGAAGAGATCTGCCTTTGAAAGAGGGGTCTCAAAGGAGCATAGGGGGTTTAAAGGGTTTGTGAGTGTTTGACCAGATCTCAACCTAATTGAACAGTTATGGGAGATTCTGGAGCGGTGCCTGAGACCAAGTTTTCCACCTCTATCAACAAACCACTAAATGATGGAATTTCTTGTGGGAGAATATTGTCGCATCACTCCAATAGAGTTCCAGACACTTGTAGAATCTATAATGTGCATTGAAGCTGTTCTGGGGCTCATGGTGGCCCAACGCCCTATTAAGATGCTTTATGTTGGTGTTTCCTTTATTTTGGCAGTTACCTGTATATTTATTTCTTACAGTGTAAATATGAGTCGGTCAGAGGAAGCTGGTGGGAGGAGCTATGAAGTGACTCAATGTAATGGCTGGAATGGAATTAATTGAACTGTCAAACATATGGAAACCATGTTTGGCTCCGTTCCATTAATTCCATTCCAGCCATTGCAATGAGCCCATCCTCCTATAGCTCCTCCCACCAGCCTCCTCTGGAGTGAGTGTGTAGGCTGTACTCTATTCCTATGTATTTTGTGTGTGTATACAGGTGTACATACAGTACACCTAAGCTGATAGATATACTGAACAAAATTATAACACAACATGCAACAATTTCAAAGATTTTACTGAGTTACAGTTCATACAAGGAAATCAGTTAATTTAAAAAATTCATTACGTGCTAATCTATGGATTTCACATGACTGGGCAGGGCTCTTTTATTTCAGTTCATGAAACATGCGACCAACACTTTTACATGTTCTACATGTTGCATTTATCTTTTTGTTCAGTATAGTATACCTCTATTTTATACAAAGCACTCTTCATTCTTTCAACCATAACCATGAAGTGCTCTGAATCAAGGAGGTTCTCTGAAGGAATGGGTCCTCCCACTGCCATAGGAAGAAATGCAGTGGAAGTCAGGGTCATATTCATTAGGCACCAAACGGATTACCTGGACTTATACAATAAGACCTTGTTTTTGTATTCCACCGACTAGTGCTACGATGTGCACTAATGAATACAATTAAGCAACACCGTGATACCAGTTTACCTTTCAATCTTCTCAGTAAGAATCAATCCTGGACGGTCTTAAGGGAAAGCATTGACGGAGCTGCATTATATACACTATTTTCTGTATATTTGTATTGCTTTTATGTGAATGAGTTTTCACATCTAGGGGCATAACATTTCAAAGAAGAATGTACTTTTGGATATCTTAGATTTGTGTACAGCTCTACCTTTTACAGTGAGAAAACCCCATTGAGACCTATACAGGTCCTGTAGTCGATCTTTAATTTGTTGCATGAATGAAAGACAGAACATTTTACTTTACTAGTTGGAGATTCATTATGCTGCTAAACATACAGATGTGATCATGTGACCTCCCTTATTATTTTCCAGTAGGACAGAATACAGAAAGGATAATTAAGGAAATTCTGTAGGTCATCTGAGGTAGACATTGTTTCATATCTCTTCAGTAGCAATAAGTGCACTTCTGAGCATTGCTGCATAATTACATTTAAAAATATAATCTACACTAGTAGAATCGACTATAAAGTACTGTGAGGAGAGGTCAGATGAACGCTTGTCAAGTGCCATGGCATTTAGATTTGACCTGTAGGGTTCTTTATTATTATTATTATTTTTTGCAAAACCAGAGGTACATGCTGTATTCATATCTGCTACTGTGTTATTTGTTTTTGTCTTTTAGCAAGTTTACATCAACCTGCTTAAACCAAATCAAAACGCCCTTCAACTATTGTGCCATGCATGGAATGCATAATTGGTCAACTGGTCATTACAGAACAGTGTTGTCGATGGAAAAACAATGTGGTGTTTTTTCACATTCGTCACACTTGAGGTGAAGGATATTGCTGCTATGATATACAGTGTATGTTAAACCAAAAAAGTATTATTTTACAGTGGAACAAGAAATGCAACTGTTGTCATGACTCATCCAACAATTTTATTTTCTACGTCATTCCTCAGTCTCATCAGCAGCCTTTAACTTTTCTGACTCTCATAGAAACATCCAGGTATTTATCTTGGCAACATAAACAGCATCTGAGTCCCTACCAGCAAGGACTCCACTAACTATGATCACTATCTGCTAGTCTAGCTTTCACCAGGAACCTAGCATTTGCCCCCCTCCCAGTGTCAAAACTATTTTACATTTTGATATTTCCTTTCCCAATTGTTCTGTAATCTATAAATGTGCTGTGACTTGTACTGTGTTTTATACCTGTATGTAGAGTGCCTTCAGAAAGTATTCATACCCTTTGACTTATTCCACATTTTGTGTTACAGCCTGTATTCAAAATGGATTACATTGGTCAGGGAGGTGAGAAAAAACAAAGTCCTTATTTTGAATTTGGACTGTAACATCAAAATGTGGAATAAGGCAAGGGCGATGAATACTTTCTGAAGCACTCCCCATTATTTTCAGTGAGTGGAATTGAATCCCCCAATTGCCAGTAATCGAGTATGTAGCCATCATTACACATACATGATTACGGTCGTCACCTCTCACTGACCTGAACTCAAGAACTCATTTGCTAAAGGAGAAGAGCCCTGCGGCGGTATGTACTGAATGAGATGCTCTGATTAGCAGAAGGGGAAAAAAGACCAGTGAGGCAGGCAGCGAAGAATACATATTTATTAGTGGGCTTCTGATGCAACCACAAAATTGGAAATTGATATTAAGCTCTGCTGTGTAGTACAGAATTAAATTAAAATACGCTTCTGGTAAGCAAACCATTCTGAAACGTACAGTATTTGAGGGAAAATATGAAGATTCCCTGGTCATCTTTATCACATATTGCACAGTAGCTGTAAAGTAGCTGCAGTATGTGCTATTACGTACTGGCTCCAGCAGAAGAAAGCCTTATTTCTCCCAGTGCCTATGTTTGACTTCTATTATATTATATGGAACCATGTTCAAAGTCCACCACATATTCTGCTGAAAAGGAAATGAAACAAAGTTTGAAACACAATCAAAAAAAGGAAACGATACCTCCTCTCGGCACACCAATGTTTTTAATTTTTAATTATAATTTACCTCAATGTACATAATACTTTTATCTTCCACTTTTGACATTCTATTTCTATGAAATGTCTAATTGAAATAATATTAATGCACATTTCTTTGTCAGTGGTACTCTGTATACAGTGTTTGTTGTTTAGGAAGTTGTCCTACTGGCTCGGTTTGAACAATCTCTTATTTGAGAATTGTTGATATTTGAAGAATGCTTTTCATCTCTTTAGAACCTTTTCAAGTTGTAGAGAAAGCCCCTGTACAGTTTCATATATACCATTTGTTTGGAGGGTCATGTTACACCACACATCTTTTCAGAGGTGTGTATTCTTTGCTCCCTAAGATAAAGTACATGTATGTGGTAAAGTGTTGAAATGAATGAGCGCTCGACATAGGAATTCAGATGACATTGACTATTATTTCAAGTTTGTGTATAGTGAAGTAGGACGTTTTGTGAATAAATATATACACATTTTCTTACCTTGTGACATTTGTTTTTTTTCTTCTCTTTCAAAGAACCCATCTTCTGTGAGTGTATACATAAAAAATCACTAGTCATTCAGGTTCAAGTCATTCAGATTGTATGGCAAGTATTGAAGTATCCAGACAAACTAGAATTTAAATGCTTACTATAAATCTAAATAGTATAGCTTTGTCATCAAATTATTCTGTCGGCCACATTTTCCCCTTTTACATGCTCCCCCCACCAACAGATGGTGGTGTTGCCTAAAAGTAGCCTACATGATGGCCACAGGGATTCTTGCTAATGCACATTCAACGATTCTAGTACTAGTACTATAAATGCAGCCATTTGACTTTGACTACATTTAGTATGCCATAAGGAGTGTTTTGTTTCAGTGTTTCTTCCACGCTATATCAGTTGACCCCCTCAGGTGTTCAAACTTTTTTTATGATGTCTGGAATGTAAATACGTTATAAGTGATCAGGGGCAAATGGGGAGGCTCTGTCTATCAGGGTCTCTTTAGAGTCTAGACATTCACTGTAGACCCTGTCTGTCTGGAGATCCCTTTGTTCTGACTCACTGTAGTCAGGCTGAGAAGCTATTGGCCTGGCCAAACATCAACCCATCTCTTGACAATTCATCGTCATCTCTTGAGTTTTGGCCATCCAGACGTCAATGCAGCGTTACTTCATTTCTCAAAGCTAACAGGGCTCCAAGGGGGTGTGTTCTGGTTTGATACTCTATCATCAATGATTGGACTTGAAGGGTGAAGATATCAACATGATTGGTTTCCATGTTGAGAAATTTAATTTGATCTGTTTGATGTAACTATGTCTGCATGCTATTTGAAAAGGGAGATCATTTTCAAAAGGTAGAAAGAATCAATCAAAAGTTCTGATTTGAAATAATTCTGCACTTAACTAGTCGAATCTATCCCTCTCTCCCATCCTCACTTCAGTCGTGGTCATTTTTCTCATAGCCATACTTCTGGAGAGCGTGATAATGGTGGGCAGTGGGAATAGTGAGAGCAGGGAGAAACATTTATCACCTTAAAAAAGTGGTGCTGATACAAACTCTGGTGATAGAATCATTCCCAGAGGTAATTCACTTCTGGGATCATATTTTGTGCTTTATTCCCATTCTGGGGAGAGTTATGTTCTGACAGTTGGGAAAAAGTCAGATTTCCCCTCAGGTTAGTTCTAGTTCTCCATTTATTGGCCTACTTCCACTGGTTTTATAACAACATATACCTCATGTAGTTATTTTTCAAAATACTTTGGTCTCTGTTCCCCTTGATGACAAATTGATTTGACTGCAAGTAAATTATCTGTCACGTCATGTGTTCACCTCCAGCCCACTGGTCAAAGACAAGCCTTACATTTCTAATCCACTTGCTTCACTGTTCATTCAGGGAGCTCTGTCCTTGCCTCTCATTATTCTCTCTCCATGACGCCATCTCTATTTCTCCTCGACTTATCCAGCGCGTTTCGTAAAGGCTTTGATGGTAGTGATTAATGCTTGATGTACATGCCACCCACATTTTTAACTGCGCAGTCTAGACATTGAGTGGTTGCGTAAGATGCAAGCCAAGGATGTGTTTGGTATTCCCTCTGCCATGTTGTATCCCACATCATCTGTGCAGCCATGCATGTACCCACTGTGCATCACAGACCCTTAGTACTCTGGGGTCCAATCTAATGAGAAAAATCCCAGGGTTGAGATTCAATCTCTTTTTGCCACAAGGTTTGATTCAGTTCCTGAATTGGCAGAGTGCAGGGTGGTTTTCATTCACACTTTTCAACCAGCAACTGTCCCATTGTAAAGAGGTTTGAGACTAGGCAATTCCAATCATACTGGAAAGCTAGCATACTGTTATCCCTTTCCCCAATACAGCAGGATTTGTAAAGTTCCATCCAAGCTATTTTCAGTTGTGATTTTGTGCCATTATTCAATTATCTTGCTCTTTCTCATTGAGTACTGTTTTTTCACTAACCAATTCAGTAACCTGGGTAATATTATACGTACTAGATGATGCATGAATGAACACAGCTTTCACAGTGCACTGCCAGATATGTCCAAAGACATGAGTAAAGACTATTTTTATACTCTAAACGGTATTATAAACTGGGTGGTTAGAGCCCTGAATGCTGATTGGCTGACAGCCATGGTATATCAAACCATATACCACGGGTATGACGAAACATTTTTTTTTTTACTGCTTTAATTATGTTGGTATCCCGTTTTATAATAGCAATAATGCACATCTGGAGTTTGATACATGGCCAATATACCACGGCTAAGGTCTGTATCCAGGCACTCCGCATTGCGTCGTGTTAAAGAACAGCCCTTAACCGTGGTATATTGGCCATATACCACACTTCCTCAGGCCTTTTCTTAATTATACAGTAGCAGTACTTTATGAAGAAAAATTATAGCTTACTCAGAAAACAGAACTAGATTTAACCAGTGGATCTTGATTCAAGGTTGACTCTGTCAGTATCCTACAACAAAAATGTGTGCAGTTGAGGGGGACTCGAGGACTGGAGTTGGAAAACAGTCCTAGAGCAAATTTTGAAAGTGGATGAGTGAAAGCATGTAGTGCAGGTACACACAGACACACGAATGCATAAACTAGCACGCACGCACACAAGCTGTATGGACTACTGAGCTTGATTGTGTTGTAGATGCAACAGTGTCTTATTCCTTTGATACAGATGGTTCCTACTGTGAACAAATATTTGGAATCAGAAGATTACATTCAGGGTGCTGGGTAAATAGCATGTAATCGCATCATTAAGCTATTGGTGGCATTATGCAAATAGCTGCAGGGGTTTGGGAGTAATCCTCTGAGTCACTGACTGCTGCTGCTGCAAATGTAGAGCTGTTTACTAGGAAATCTATATCTCTAGAAAGTCAGCCTGCCTGCAGTTGTAATGTCTGTACGGCTCACTAGTTCTGCATTCAGAGAACTGTTCTCTGTAATGAGTGTGGCTTACAGTTATTTAATGTTCTGTATTTACAGTGCATTTGGAAGGTATTCAAACCCCTTGACTTTTTCCACATATTACGTTACAGCCTTATTCTAAAATTGATTAAATTGTCCCCCCCCCCTCAATCTACACACAATACCTTTACCCCATAATGACAAAGCAATACCAGTTTTTTAGAATTGTTTTGCAAATCACATTTACATTTAGTCAGACCCTTTACTCAGTACTTTGTTTATGCACCTTTGGCAGCGATTACAGCCTCGAGTCTTCTTGGGTATGATGCTACAAGCTTTGCACAACTGTATTTGGGGAGTTTCTCCCATTCTTCTCTGCAGATCCTCTCAAGCTCTGTCAGGTTGAATGGAGAGCCTCGCTGCACAGCTATTTTCAGGTCTCTCCAGAGATGTTAAATTGGGTTCAAGTCCGGGCTCTACCATAATGGCCTGATTGATGGAATACTGCAGAGATGGTTATCCTTCTAGAAGGTTATCAAATCCCCACAGAGGACCTCTGGAGCTCTGTCAGAGTGACCATCAGGTTCTTGGTCACCTCCCTGACCAAGGCCCTTCTCCCCCGATTGCTCCGTTTGGCCGGGCAGCCAGCTCTAGGAAGAGTCTTGGTGGTTACAAACTTCTTCCATTTAAGAATGATGGAGGCCACTATGTTCTTGGGGACCTTCAATGCTGCAGAAATGTTTTGATACCCTTCCCTTGATCTGAACCTCGACACAATCTTGTTTCAGAGCTCTACGGACAATTCCTTTGACCTCATGGCTTGGTTTTTTCTCTGAGCTTATATAGACATGTCCAATCAATTGAATTTATCACAGGTTGACTCCAAGTTGTAGAAACATCTCAATGCTCAATAGAAACAGGATGCACCTAAGCTCAATTTCAAGTCTCATAGCAAAGGGTCTGAATACCTATGTAAATAAGGTATCTCTGTTTAAAAAATATATACATTTGCTAACATTTGTGAACAACATGTTTTCATTATGGGGTATTGTGTGTAGATTGATGAGGGGAAAACAATTATTTCAGCCATTTTAGAATAAGGCTGTAACGTAACAAAATGGGGAAAAAGTCAAGGGGTCTGAATACCTTCCGAATGCACTGTACCTGTTGTGTGAAGGATATGTACAAAACACCCATTTGCAGGATTTAACTTCTTATGGCTGCAGCCCGGCGTCGGTACACTTATGACAACAGCCACTTCAAGTGCAGGGCGCGAAATTCAAAATATATATTTTTTTAATATTTAACTTTCACACATTAACAAGTCCAATACAACAAATGAAAGGTACACATCTTGTGAATCCAGCCAACATGTCCGATTTTTAAAATGTTTTACAGCGAAAACAGCACGTATATTTATGTTAGCTCACCACCAAATACAAAAAAGGACAGACATTTTTCACAGCACAGGTAGCATGCACAAAGCCAACCTAACTAACCAAGAACCAACCAAACTAACCAACAAACAACTTCATCAGATGACAGTCTTATAACATGTTATTCAATAAATCTATGTTTTGTTCGAAAAATTTGCATATTTGAGGTATAAATCAGTTTTACATTGCAGCTACCATCACAGCTACCGTCAGAAATAGAACCGAAGCAGCCAGAGTAATTACAGACACCAACGTCAAATACCTAAATACTCATCATAAAACATTTCTGAAAAATCGATGGTGTACAGCAAATTAAAGACAAACATCTTGTGAATCCAGCCAATATTTCCGATTTTTTTAAGTGTTTTACAGCGAAAACACAATATAGCATTATATTAGCTTACTACAATAGCCTACCACACTACCGCATTCATTCATCAAGGCACGTTAGCGATAGCAATAGGCACGTTAGCGATAGGGAATAAACCAGCAAAAGATATTAATTTTCACTAACCTTCATAAACCTTCATCAGATGACAGTCCTATAACATCAGGTTATACATACACTTATGTTTTGTTCGAAAATGTGCATATTTAGAGCTGAAATCAGTGGTTATACATTGTGCTAACGTAGCATCTTTTTCCCACAACGTCCGGATATTTTTATGACACTCCCAACTATTCTGACCAAATAACTATTCATAAACGTTACTAGAAAATACATGTTGTATAGGAAATTATAGATACACTAGTTCTTAATGCAATCGCTGTGTTAGAATTCTAAAAATAACTTCATTACGACATCCAGCTTAGGTATAGCGAGAGAGTGCCCAAACTCTGGGCGCAAACGACTATTTCACATGTTCGACAGATATATGAAATAGCATCATAAAATGGGTCCTACTTTTGATGATCTTTCATCAGAATGTTGTACAAGGGGTCCTTTGTCGGGAACAATCGTTGTTTGGATTTAGAATGTCCTCTTCTCCAGTCAATTAGCACGGAAAGCTAGCAAAGTGGCGCTAAGCTCTCCTTCCTGAACAAAGGCACACAACGCAACATGCCTAACGTCCCAAATAAATTTCAATAATCTAATAAAACTATATTGAAAAAACATACTTTACGATGATATTGTCACATGTATCAAATAAAATCAAAGCCGGAGATATTAGTCGTCCATAACGACAGCTTTACAGAAGGCAATACCAGGTCCCTTCACGCGCTCTCCAGAAAACAGGAAACTGGTGACACGTCATGCCGAGAGCTATTATTCACTCCATTTCTTCTCTCACTGCTTGTCGACATCTAGTGGAAGACGTATGAAGTGCATGTATTCTAATAAATATCAAGGACATTAATAGGCAGGCCCTAGAACAGTGCATCGATTTCAGATTTTCCACTTCCTGTCAGGAAGTTTGCTGCAAAAGGAGTTCTGTTTTACTCACAGATATAATTCAAACGGTTTTAGAAACTAGAGAGTGTTTTCTATCCAATAGTAATAATAATATGCATATTGTACGAGCAAGAATTGAGTACGAGGCCGTTTAAATTGGGCACGATTTTCCCCCAAAGTGAAAACAGCGCCCTCTGTCCTCAACAGGTTAATGTGGCACACTTACAATTCAAGGAAATGGGTGAAGATGAAAACAGATCAAATCCATTGGAAATGAATGAGAACTAATGTGATATAGAAAATCAATGGTTTGTGTTGTACACCAGTACAGCCCAGCAGCTTGCCTCCAGAGCACATACTGCAACACAGCTGGCTGCATGTTGAACATCATACTGACTGACACCTAGTGGTTTAAAGTCTTCCATGATGTATCAGAATTCCTGTTGAATGGGAAAAGGGAGCACTGGAAGGTTGTGGGATTCTGGGCAAAGAGCATTGTAGCCACCTTAAATTGTGTTCCTTCCAAATATTACAAGTTATTTCCAGACTAATCACTTTATTAGGCAAGCTGACCCTCTGTTAATTCAGGATACTGTGATTTTTTGTTGTTGTTGTTGAAACAATGACTACACTCTATACCTGAATTCATTAGCAAATTGCATATATTATAGGCTACACTACCTTAATAAAATATAGAGGAAAGTCATGCACCAAAATGAATTTTAAGAGACGAAGCTAAACTGATTTGCCATGACTATAGTATGTCCACAGCATTACAGGCTTCTGATCTACAGTAAACTTGTGCCTCAACTAGAGATACTAAATGCTCCAACCGCAGTGATATTAAACACATACCAGACAGTGGGCGATAATACAGTATCCTGAGTGGGTGATCTGAGTGAGTTGTGCTCAGATAGATGCTGCTCTTCCAGCTGACACAGTGTTGTTGACAGAGCACCTCTCTTTCTGGATCTATGTCTGTTTTTATCCTGTTGTGTCTCTTCGAGAGGTGATGTCAAAACAAACACTTTGACACCCATTCATTGTGGTACAGACTGAAGCTGCTTTCAGGGCTGGTTTCTCAGACACAGATTAAGCCTAGTCCTAGACTAAAAAGCTATTTAAATGCATGCTTTTTGGTCCAGGACCAGCGTTAATCTGTGTCCGGGAAAGCGTCCCTTAATGAGATGTTTTTAATGTAGAGATGCTATTCCATTTCTAGTAGTCTACAATATCAGACTTGCTTTTTACTCATGAGTCAAAACGTAGGATAGTGACCCTTCCCTATTGATGTGCAGAGAACTCTCTCTCGCTCTGCTGCCAGTTGTGGCGGTGTTGGGAACTCTGAAGGGTTTGAAATAATTTCATTAATTCCAATGTCTTTCCTCCAGATTACCTCTTCTCTGAGGCCTGCAGCACCTGTTCATAGGGTGGAGGGAGGTTGCAGTAAGCAGGAGGGGTAGGGTGCTGCCAAGTGGGAGGGGTAGGGATGGGGGCTGTAGGGGTGAGGATCATCCCTCCTGGGTCCCCATAGTTCTGCATGCTGGGCTGCTGCAGTCCTGGAGGACAAAGAGAGTAGATAAATGAATGAAAACTCACGTAGTTCACCATCTACGCACTGTATTTTGTTTCGTAAGGTTGATGTAAATAATGTGGCCAGCAATACGATTTCACGAAAATACCACTGTCGTCCAGATTTGTCTGCTACACTGCCTGACTGCTACAGTGAGAGCTGAACTGAGTGACATTTGGTGTGAGAGAGGTCAGAATCTGAGCACGTGTTAAAGGCATGAATATGAATAAGCAGCATTTCTCAGCTCAGTTTCAATTGGTCCACTCAGGGACAGATTTTGGTGCAGCACTGAACTAGAATATATCACGTTTTAAACCTCAACACAGAAAACATATGGAATAATAGCACTATTATATATTACTCTTCTTCCCTCCAGAGCCAAAACATGAAATATGAATACCCATATTTCCAGGTCAATGAGTGGAGGGGCTAGTGTGTGTGTGTCAAAATAACAAGAATGTGTTCAGAGAGTGACATCAGCCAGAATGGATCCAAGAAGCCGACCCAGTGTTAGTCCCAAATTGCACCATAATCCCTTCGTAGTGCACTACTTTTGGCCCAAACCCTATTTATAGTGGACTATATAAGGACTAGTGTGCCATTTTGGATCCAGAATCAGAAAGAGAGTCAATCACTGTACTGTATGAGATCAGAGACTGGTCCTTTCTGACCAGATTATTATAGTAAACTGAGAAGTTAATTTGTACTCTGCTATGTATAAATGACTGCACTGAGTCTGGAATAGTGGGAGATGAAAGGAGAAAAGGAAATAACTTGATGGGGGGGTGGGGATAAAATAGAGAAGATCTGGAGAGAGGATGTGGTAGTGGGGTATTGAATAAGAAAAGAGAAGTGAGTGAGAAGAGAACGACTGGGAGAGGGAATAGAGGAGGAGGAATTGCATATGGGACTCACCTGGAGCTGTCATTGGGTGTCTGGTGAATGACACATTAAAGGTGTCTTCAGAAAGGGGGAGGGGTACATGCATCTGCGGATGAAGAACCCCGCCCCACAGCAGAACACCACACCCATCAGCAGCAGCCTGCAAACACAGACAGCAAAAACTTATCCGTCTGAAGTTTGCTAGAGAGCATTTGGATGATCCAGAAGAAGATTGGGAGAATGTCATATGGTCAGATGAAACCAAAATAGAACTTTTTGGTAAACTCAACTCGTCGTGTTTGGAGGACAAAGAATGCTGAGTTGCATCCAAAGAACACCATACCTACTGTGAAGCATGGGGGTGGAAACATCATGCTTTGGGGCTCTTTTTCTGCAAAGGGACCAGGACGACTGAACCGTGTAAAGGAAAGAATGAATGGGGCCATGTATCGTGAGATTTTGAGTGAAAACCTCCTTCCATCAGCAAGGGCATTGAATATGAAACGTGGCTGGGTCTTTCAGCATGACAATGATCCCAAACACACCGCCCGGGCAACGAAGGAGTGGCTTCGTAAGAAGCATTTCAAGGTCCTGGAGTGGCCTAGCCAGTCTCCAGATCTCAACCCCATAGAAAATCTTTGGAGGGAGTTGAAAGTCCGTGTTGCCCAGCAACAGCCCCAAAACATCACTGCTCTAGAGGAGATCTGCATGGAGGAATGGGCCAAAATACCAGAAACAGTGTGTGAAAACCTTGTGAAGACTTACAGAAAACGTTTGACCTCTGTCATTGCCAACAAAGGGTATATAACAAAGTATTGAGATAAACTTTTGTTATTGACCAAATACTTATTTTCCACCATAATTTGCAAATAAATTCATTACAAATCCTACAATGTGATTTTCTGGATTTTTTTTCTCATTTTGTCTGTCATAGTTGAATTGTACCTATGCTGAAAATTACAAGCCTCTCTCATCTTTTTAAGTGGGAGAACTTGCACAATTGGTGGCTGACTAAATACTTTTTTGCCCCACTGTATTTGGCCCATGGTGTTAAAGACCATTTAAAAAATCATTAATTAATGTCAAGCCCTTCATAATGTAATTTTAAAAGTCTCATGCAATGTAGGCCTGTACTGAACACCACATATAGGTTACTGTAGGTTATATCATAGAAATCAAAAGCTATTTCCATGTGAAAATGTTATGAGATTTGCTCCATTGGTTTTGTTGGTAGGTCTACTTTATGCTCAAATAGCCTATTGGCAACCGTCTAAAACTGTAAGGGTACAGCCTCAGTGTTCACTAAATGCGTGCCAGGAGTTGCACAAAAATCTCACAATGTTCAAGTTTCCGCTTACAAGACCTAAAATTTGCTCAGTTCCCCCCAAAATTTGAGGGAGCATTGGTCAAGAGGGACTGCTATGCTGAAGTATGACAAATCATTTTAGACCCAAGCCACCCCCTGTACCCGGACTTTGAACTACTCCCCTCTGGGCACAGGTATAGGGCACCCCTCGGCAGGAAAAACAGAACTAGACAATCATTTGTGTCAGGTATGATATCCCTCCTAAATAGCTCGGGCTAATGTTCCTACCGACCCAGTAAGGCCAGCAGGCTACTCTCTTTTTATTGGTATGTAACTGTTATGAAAGTTGTATTGTCAATTTGTTTTGTCTTTAAACGCCACTTTAAACGTGTACATGACACTGCAACAAAATTTCCCCATGGGGACAATAAAGTCAGTAAAGTAACTCACATACACCACAGGAGGCTAGTGGCACCTTAATTGGGGAGGATGGGCTCATAGTAATGGCTGGAACGGAGTAAATGGAATGTTATTGAACACATCAAACACATGGTTTCCATGTGTTTGAAACCATTCCATTTACTTCATTCCAGCCATTATGAGAAGTCCTCCCCTCAGCAGCCTCCTGTGGTACACACACACACATACACACACACACACACACACAGAGAGAGAGAGAGCAGTTTCTGACTGAATTGCATATTAGGATCATGTCGTAGCAATTAAGCATTTCACTGTGAGCCAGTGTAGCTATTTTAAGCTACAGCAAGAAGCCCTCGCATGAGGGGCATGGTCTAAGTATAAACAAAGGAGTTCCCAAAGGACCACAAACTCTATGAACAAACCAATGTCTTATGCATAAATGCATACAGTACATGCAGGGAGCAAGTTGATGAGAGAGGAGCGAGAGAGAGCGAAAAATACAGAGCGAGACAGAAAAAGAGAGAGAGGAGGGAGGAGAGAAGTAAGACTGGCAGGCTAGTATTGGGGGAACTCACCAGAAGTACCATAGTCTCTGGATGGAGAGGGCTCGGACACAGTACCGCGTCCCACAACAGTCCTCATACGACCGGCATCTACAATACACACACACACATACACAGAGGAAAAGGTAATTCCAATCACCAGCATCTAGAATACTGACTAAGAGAAGGCTTTTGTGCAAACAGTATAGTCTTCCAACATCCCTATCAAAACACATTAACAAATGGCAGTTCTCATAGGCACAGTACAATTTACAATACTGAGGGAAAAGTCTGAGAAAAATACCAAGTGGCCCAGTAAAATAGACACGTCAAGCAGATGAAAACTGCTCTGCGGTCTAAGATGAATATTGAGTAAACTATTGAGGGTACATTGAGTTTAGTTCCATGTCCATTTATTTCAGTTTGTCTTGAGTCCCTGAGCTGAAATTGGATAGCTATCTGAACCCCCTGCAGATCAATTGTCAGCATCCGTATAGAGGAAATCTGATGATGAATTGTTCTCTGTGACTTGACTACTGTGTGTGCGCCACACACACACACACACACACACACAAAAAGTTTTCTACGTCAAATATTGGAACTTTTAGGTAGCCATTTATTTATTTATTTTCGTATATTTTGGGGGAAAGTTAACAATTAATCATACTTAGTAAAAATTATTATTGTAGGATAATATGTTTGATACAGTGTGATGTTTCTTTCTCTGTTGATGGGGTGGGGCTGATTGTGTCAGGCAGAGATGTGATTGGGCAGTTCCAGTCTTCAGATCTGCCCTGCACAGAGAGCAGCAGTGTCTGATGTTTTTCAAGGGCGTATAGCAGCTTCAGTTTTAAACATGGAGGAGAGATTATTTATGGAATCATTACAGATTTCAGAGAAATGTTCATCATCCACTGAGCTGCACTGAACGTTAAATTCTCTGGCTAAATAGACGGCAAACCACTTCCATGACAAATCCTCCTCAACATTTAAAATGCTCCCTCTCCTACTGTCAGTATTTTGTACTGTATTTCAACATCAGCCGTACTAGAAGGGTGAGAGCTAAATTACCAGCTTTCAGCATTAAAGTGATACTTCAGGATTTTGGCAATGAGACCTTTTATTTACTTCCCCAGATTCAGGTTAACCTGTTTGGGCTCAAGGGGCAGTATTGAGTAGCCAGATAAAAGGTGCCCATTTCAAAAAGGCCTCGTACTCAATTCTTGCTCGTACAATATGCATATTATTATTACTATTGGATAGAAAACACTCTCTAGTTTCTAAAACCGTTTGAATTATATCTGTGGGTGAAACAGAACTGGACTTAGAGCAATTTTCCTATGTGTATGTCAGAATGCAGAATTTTGCTGGCTGTTCTGAGACCTGTGTATTAATTTGCCTGTCCTCTATTGGTTGAGATGCACTGCATACGCCTTCCACTGGGTGTCAGCGAATAGGGAGAGTTGAAATGGAGTTTCTACGTAGTTCCCAAAGGTTATAAATTGCTTGGAACCGAAGTGTCCCATCTTTCCACTCTTCGCTCTGACGCAGGGAGGGTCTTGGCATGTCATTTTAGAAGCTACCGTTTTAGCTCCTAGATATATCCGGCTCTGTTTTTATTCGATATAGGTGTTGAAGACATCGTAATGTTGTTATTTTAAACCGAATTATATCAGTTTATGTCAGTATATTGCGATTTTCGGGTATTTATTTTCGTGACGTTGTAGGAAGTTGGGTATCTCTGGCCCACATGGCTATTGTTTACTGCTAATTGCAACGTTGAAGACGACGTTCTCCAACCTAGCAACGATTCTTTTGGACAAAGGACACCTTTCCCAAGATTCTGATGGGAGTTCATCGAAAAGTAAGAACTATTTATGCTGATAATTCATTGTTCTGTTGAAAAATGTCAAATGCATAAGACGCCATTTCCTGCAGTGTAGCCTTGCGTTATCGCAGCCTGTATTGCGCAGTAAGGTTAATTTTAAAAATGTAATTCAGCGATTGCATTAAGAACTAATTTGTCTTTCAATTGCTGTCCAACCTGTATTTTTTTAGTCAAGTTTATGAATAGTTTTCGATAAGAATAGGTGCCTTTACAAGATGGCGCCGGACAGATTGCTTGACGTTATGGACACTATTCTCATTGTATAAGCACGATTTGTGCCGCTAAATATGCACATTTTCGAACAAACTCTATATGCATTGTGTAATATGATGTTACAGGACTGTCATCTGAAGAATTCTGAGAAGGTTAGTGAAACAATTAATATATTTTGGTGGTTTATACGTTATCGCTATTTTTGCCTTGAATCAATGCTGTTGTTATGTTTGCTATTGTGCTAAGCTAATATAACGCTATATTGTGTTTTCGCTGTAAAACACTTGATAAATCGGAAATATTGTCTGGAATCACAAGATGCCTGTCTTTCAATTGCTGTACACTATGTATTTTTCAGAAATGTTTTATGATGAGTATTTAGTTATTTGGCGTTGGTGTCTGTAATTTTTCTGTCTGCTTTCGGTGCAATTTCTGACTGTAGCTGCAATGTAAACTATGATTTATACCTGAAATATGCACATTTTTCTAACAAAACATATGCTATACAATAAATATGTTATCAGACTGTCATCTGATGAAGTTGTTTCTTGGTTAGTGGCTATTTATATCTTTATTTGGTCGAATTTGTGATAGCTACTGATGGAGTCAAAAACTGATGGAGTAAAAATAGTGGTGTCTTTTGCTAACGTGGTTAGCTAATAGATTTACATATTGTGTCTTCTAAAAATCGGACATGTTGGCTTGATTCACAAGATGTGTACCTTTCATCTGGTGTCTTGGACTTGTTAATGTGTGAAAGTTAAATATTTAAAAAAAATATCTTTTGAATTTCGCGCCCTGAACTTTGAGCTGGCTGTTGTCATAAGTGTACCGACGTCGGGCTTGCACGCCAAACAGGTTAATTTATAATTCACTGTATCTCAATTCCAGTGTGTCAGAAGTTTACATACACTAAGTTGACTGTGCCTTTAAACAGCTTGGGAAATTCCAGAAAATGATATCATGGCTTCAGAAGCTAATTGACATCATTTGAGTCAATTGGAGGTGAACCTGTGAATGTATTTCAAGGCTTAACTTCAAACTCAGTGCCTCTTTGCTTGACATCATGGGAAAATCAAAAGAAATCAGCCAAGACCTCAGAAAAAAATGTGTCGGTCTCCACAAGTCTGGTTCATCCTTGGGAGCAATTTCCAAACGCCTGAAGGTACCACGTTCATCTGTACAAACAATAGATACGCAAGTATAAACACCATGGGACCACGCAGCCGTCATACTGCTCAGGAAGGAGACGCGTTCTGTCTCCTAGAGATGAACGTACTTTGGTGCGAAAAGTGCAAATCAATCCAAGAACAACAGCAAAGGACGTTGTGAAGATGTTGGAGGAAGAGGTACAAAAGTATCTATATCCACAGTAAAACAAGTCCTATATCAACATAACCTGAAAGGCCGCTCAGCAAGGAAGAAGCCAATGCTCCAAAACCGCCACAAAAAAAGCCAGACTACGGTTTGCAACTGCACATGGGGACAAAGATTGTACTTTTTGGAGAAATGTCCCTTGGTCTGATGAAACAAAAATAGAACTGTTTGGCCATAATGACCATCGTTATGTTAGGAGGAAAAAGGGGGGCTTGCAAGCCGAAGAACACCAGCCCAACAGTGAAGCACGGGGGTGGAAGCATCATGTTGTGGGGGTGCTTTGCTGCAGGAGGGTCTGGTGCACTTCACAAAATAGATGGCATCAGGAGGTAGGAAATTATGTGGATAAATTGAAGCAACAGCTCAAGACATCAGTCAGGAAGTTAAAGCTTGGTTGCAAATGGGTCTTCCAAATGGACAATGACCCCAAGCATACTTCCAAAGTTGTGGCAAAATGGCTTAAGGACAACAAAGTCAAGGTATTGGAGTGGCCATCACAAAGCCCTGACCTCAATCCTATAGAAAATGTGTGGGCAGAACTGAAAAAGCGTGTGCGAGCAAGGAGGCCAACATACTTGACTCAGTTACACCAGCTCTGTCAGAAGGAACTTACCCAACTTATTGTGGGAAGCTTGTGGAAGGCTACCCGAAACGTTTGACCCAAGTTACACAATTTAAATGTAAGGGGTGCGTAACTGGTGGCAGTGAAGTCAGACGCATGAGAGCAGAACTAGGTAATAGCCGGAGCAGTTTAATTACAAAACCAACGGCATAAAGAAAATACCAACATGTGTACAAAACCCAACGCGCACCAGTAACCATGTGCACAAGCACTTACAAACAAACAATTCCACACAAAGACACGGGGGAACAGGGGGTTAAATACACAACACTTAATGAGGGAAATGAGAACCAAGTGTGTAGGAAAACAAGACAAATGGAAAATGAAAAGTGGATCGACGATGGCTAGAAGACCCGTGACGCCGAACGCCACCCGAACAAGGAGAGGAACCGACTTCGGTGGAAGTCGTGACATTAAAGGCAATGCTACCAAATACTAATTGAGTGTATGTAAACTTCTGACCCACTGGGAATGTGATGAAAGGAATAAAAGCTGTAATAAATCATTCTCTCTACTATTATTCTGACATTTCACATTCTTAAAATAAAGTGGTGATCCTAATTGACCTAAAACAGGGCATTTTTACTTGGATTAAATGTCAGGAATTGTGAAAAACTGAGTTTAAATGTATTTGGCTAAGGTGTATGTAAACTTCCGACTTCAACTGTATACTGTAGCTAAGAAAGTAATACTAAGTGTATGTTGTTAGTAGCCCATGTGCCTCACCCTAATAATTTGGTCTATTTTCACCAATTCAGTATTGTAAACATATCGTTCGTGGCCACACGTGCAAATTCAGCACACACAACATTCTATCATATAATTGTGTTATTTGACGTGTCAAATTTAAAGCTTTTTTAACGCATCTAATAGTGTTATATTATGTGTATCTTTTTTGATACGTAAAGACATAATCGGCGTTCCATGTGCCTCACCCTAATAATTTGGTCTATTTTCCCCTCTTAATTTCGCCTACTGTTCTGACTTGGTGGTGCACATGTAGCCTATAACCTGTTTTAGAGAAATTTAATCATTGAATATTATAAGAGATTTCATTGTCTGTTTATATGCCCCCTTTATTTATCCTACGGTTCTAACTTGTTGTACAAGGAGCATACTGTAAGAACGGCCCATGTTCTGAATTCTGTCACTGTACATTTCAAAAGTGCTGCTGTTGGGACAGCTTTATGTAGGCCCTAACAGTTTGTGGTCACCGTTATAGTGCAATTAATGTATTGTTTAGTCTTGTGTAGTGGCTTTGCTGGCATGCATCCCACATTTTTGTTTTTGTCCACACTAAGATTTACATGCTAAAATCACCACTGCACTAGTGCAATGACGAAGTTTATAGGTATCTGCTAGCATTCTAGCAGATACTCTTAACTTCCTTCATACTGGTATGGTAGAAAAATTACAAGATTATGTTATAATACTCTTTATGCATCAAATAAGGTTTGTGAGTACTCTCATCTGTGTCTGTGGGACTGGGGTTGGGCTTGGGCCTTGGCGACTGGGCCTTGGCGCTAGCAATTGATTTATGAAGCCTTGGTGATAAAACCTACAGCCTGCATTCCATAGAATGAGTTGATGTTTGTATACTGTGAGGTACCAGGGAGGAGATGTCTCTGGTGTGGGCGGCTGATGTCTTAGAGGCCAAACCCTCGTTTCTATACAATTCGAACAGTCTTCACAGTAAATGCTATCTGGCTGGGGGATACTCTTTCTCACATACAAATCTTAACCTTTATGATTCATACAAACTATTCCAGACATCTGTTGTTTGTCACGTATTCAGGAGTATGTGTCTTAACTATAAAATACTGTGGCTCGGTTCTGCTCGTTGAGTCCTCGGCATCACATTTCAGAGTGTGGAATCCACCTGCTTCATTGCAATAATGAATCGATATTAAATAAAGATGACAAGAAATGACAAAGTCTCGCTCCTTTGAATCAGAAATATTCCACGGCACTGGACACAGAGACATAAAAATTGTATCCACTAGTTCTTCTGACTGGGGAAGTAGATAAAGGACATCATTGTCAAAATTCCGAAGTATCCTTTGAAGGCCATCCATTACACAAGTCATTAGCAGCACATCGCTAGGTTTCGATTTCGATTTAGGAAAGTATGCCTTTCTTACACACTTCTCAGTAATCGGTATTCAGACTTACCTTATTAAGGTGTGTAACAGGCTTTGCAGGCGTGGTTCCCTTGCACGCTGAATAAATGTAATTCAACTGCTGAAAACTCCCACTTGCTGGCCAACAGATTTTCTCATGCCGTTTTCATTCAATAGGGTTTTCAGTACATTCATGTTAAGCCATCCCTTTAAATACGGTGTACGTTAATTTTGTTGACAGACTAGAATACATTGAGAGAATAGGTTCAGAAAATAGGGATCAATGAAAGAAAGCCATCTAAATATATATATATTCGTCTCCCTTTCGACACCAACTGGTAGATTTAAAAATATTCAGATCTTGTAGATTATTTATGCAAATTTTAGGGTTAGGAAAGTATGTATGAATCATAAAAAAATGCTGGTTTGGAGAGACTTTAGCGATGAAATATATTGATGAATAAAAAATACAGTGGTTTGAGTCATTCTGAAAATTGCCACATTCAGTTCTTTAACCCATGGTAATGTTGGAAGATTAGTGTATGTAGAATTATAATAAGGAGAATAGTGTACAATAGTAGGCTATACTCTACTCTATTGCCTATGCTAACCATGGAACTGTGTGATGACACAGCTAAGTATTGCGCCATGCGTTGGGTTCACACTGTACAGCTTGGTCTGCACTCTGCTCCATAACGATTGAATTAGCCTACATGCAGTGGTGATTTTAGCATGTTTTAAAAAAAAATGTTTTAAAAAAATTATTTAACCAGGTAGGCTAGTTGAGAACAAGTTCTAATTTGCAACTGCGACCTGGCCAAGATAAAGCAAAGCAGTTCGACACATACAACAACACAGAGTTACACATGGAATAAACAAACATATAATCAATAATACAGTACAAAAAATCTATATACAGCATGTGCAAATTAGGTATAAAGCGGCCATGGTGGCGAAGTAATTACAATATAGCAATTAAACACTGGAATGGTAGAATGTGCAGTAGATGTATGTGCAAGTAGAGATACTGGGGTGCAAAGGAGCAAGATAAATAAATACAGTATGGGGATGAGGTAGATTGGATGGGCAAATTTAAAGATGAGCTATGTACAGGTGCAGAGATCTGTGAGCTGCTCTGACAGCTGGTGCTTAAAGCTAGTGAGGGAGGTAAGAGTCTCCAGCTTTAGTGATTTTTGCAGTTCGTTCCAGTCATTGGCAGCAGAGAACTGGAAGGAGAGGCGGCCAAAGGAAGAATTGGCTTTGGGGGTGACCAGTGAGATATACCGGCTGGAGCGAGCGCTACGATTGGGGCCAAAAATAACTAAAATGTGTGATACATGCCAGCAAAGCCACTACACAACACAACACTAAACTATACCTTAATTGCACTATAACGGTGACAAATGGTACCCACAAACTGTTAGGGCCTACATAAAGCTGTCCCAACAGCAGAGTCCCAACAGCAGTCCCAACACCTTACCACTGCTACACCTGGCTATTAGCGGAGCCTTGTCTGGCAGCGAAACAGTTAATTCAGCCTCATTTACTGCCTTTAAAGCTGATATGGCTGACTTGCTTAAACAAATGTGGTTTCTACTGAAAAATGAGATGTACAAACTATGGCATAAGGGGATGACAAGCAGATAAGAGGCCATGCGTAATTTCGAATTAAGACATTAATGAGCGAGCTAGGACGGACGTAGTCTATTTAACTATTTGTTCAGCACTTTTGAAATGTACAGCAACATAATTCAGAACATGGGCCGTTCTTACAGTGTTCTCCCTGTACACCAAGTCAGAACCGTAGGATAAATAAAGGGGGCATATACTGTAAGAAGACAATGAAAGCTCTTACAATATTCGATGATTACATTTCTCAAAAACAGGTTATAGGCTACATGTGCACCACCAAGTCAGAACAGTAGGTGAAATTAAGAGGTGAAAATATACCAAATTATTAGGGCGAGGCACATGGGCTAATTACAGCTTACTACACAACATACACTTAGTATTACTTTCTTAGCTACATTATACATATCTCCCTGGCATATTACATCATTTATGCATCAGCATACAAGACATTTTTGGACTCACCTTGTTGTGCTGTGCTCACTTGAACAGGAAGGTGGCGCGGCGGTCCTTCGTGGGCAAATTTTGTCATCAAACTTTGTCATCAAAGTCTGGCATTCTCTGGGTTTATGGAGCTTTCAAGACAACTGGGAATCGAGAGAAAAAAAGTTGAATCATGATGATGTCAGTGATCTTCAGGTTGTAGCTCTAAAAAGAGGCCTGAGTTCCAAATTTACAATTCCGAGTTGGATGAAAGTTCAAAACGTATTTTCTCAGTCGTAGCTCGTTTTCCCGAGTTCCCAGTTGTCTTGAACTCACTAAAGTCCGATTTTGGAGTTCCGAGTTAACAGTTGTTTTGAGCACGGCACAAATTATGCTTCACTGACAGCATGGCCAATGCTGAATGTTTATAATTTTAAACTAGGAAAAGACACCCTTAATCTTAGACTTGGGACTATACAGCCACTCCACTGAATAGCAGGTTAATGGTTGCTTTGCAATGCTTGCAGTTAGCCACTGATTCCTTCCAAACTACTCATTGTTGAATTTGCAATTTCCAACTTGTGTAATATTTATGTCCAATGGCCGATGAGCACCGGTATGTTTTATCTATTATTTCTCTTCATTATTTCTCTTCATATGATTAGGATTAAAAATGATTTGCCAGTAGATTGTAGACTTGATTCATGATGATGACTGCTAGCTAAGATTTTGAAAGTATGATGTTGACATGATCAGACCAATCAAAGTACTGTAGATATGTGATTTGACGTCATTTTATCTGTGGCCAATGACCTTCTTGGATGGGCACTTAATGTAACTCTATGGCAGCACCCAAGGGGCTTGAATTTTCTAGCTCAACCCTTAGACTTGGTAGTGATGTAGTGTCCCCATGAGCGACAGAACACTGTGCCAATCACGGCGCAACGCTCTGTATTTTTGCTGGCTTGCCCCACCATCACAGAAAGCACTGAGCTAGGGTGAAACACCTGCATTTTGAAGCTGCCTTACTCAAGAAAACAAAAGAGACCATGTTTGTATGCGGCTTTATTAACTCAATGAAATATAAATATTTACATTGTTTACAAACTAATATGTGACACGTATTAATGCCAAAATAACATGCAAAACAGGAATGCCCAAACAAAACAACAACAAAATATACACTGCTCAAAAAAATAAAGGGAACACTTAAACAACACAATGTAACTCCAAGTCAATCACACTTCTGTGAAATCAAACTGTCCACTTAGGAAGCAACACTGATTGACAATAAATTTCACATGCTGTTGTGCAAATGGAATAGACAAAAGGTGGAAATTATAGGCAATTAGCAAGACACCCCCAATAAAGGAGTGGTTCTGCAGGTGGTGACCACAGACCACTTCTCAGTTCCTATGCTTCCTGGCTGATGTTTTGGTCACTTTTGAATGCTGGCGGTGCTTTCACTCTAGTGGTAGCATGAGACGGAGTCTACAACCCACACAAGTGGCTCAGGTAGTGCAGCTCATCCAGGATGGCACATCAATGCAAGCTGTGGCAAGAAGGTTTGCTGTGTCTGTCAGCGTAGTGTCCAGAGCCTGGAGGCGCTACCAGGAGACAGGCCAGTACATCAGGAGACGTGGAGGAGGCCGTAGGAGGGCAACAACCCAGCAGCAGGACCGCTACCTCCGCCTTTGTGCAAGGAGGAGCAGGAGGAGCACTGCCAGAGCCCTGCAAAATGACCTCCAGCAGGCCACAAATGTGCATGTGTCTGCTCAAACGTTCAGAAACAGACTCCATGAGGGTGGTATGAGGGCCCGACGTCCACAGGTGGGGGTTGTGCTTACAGCCCAACACCGTGCAGGACGTTTGGCATTTGCCAGAGAACACCAAGATTGGCAAATTCGCCACTGGCACCCTGTGCTCTTCACAGATGAAAGCAGGTTCACACTGAGCACATGTAACAGACGTGACAGAGTCTGGAGACGCCGTGGAGAACGTTCTGCTGCTTGCAACATCCTCCAGCATGACCGGTTTGGCGGTGGGTGCCAAACTGCAATAGGTAAGCAGTTTGGTTTGAAGAAATCAACTGTGGGAGCAATTATTAGGAAATGGAAGACATACAAGACCACTGATAATCTCCCTCGATCTGGGGCTCCACGCAAGATCTCACCCCGTGGGGTCAAAATGATCACAAGAACGGTGAGCAAAAATCCCAGAACCACACGGGGGGACCTAGTGAATGACCTGCAGAGAGCTGGGACCAAAGTAACAAAGCCTACCATCAGTAACACACTACGCCGCCAGGGACTCAAATCCTGCAGTGCCAGACGTGTCCCCCTGCTTAAGCCAGTACATGTCCAGGCCCGTCTGAAGTTTGCTAGAGAGCATTTGGATGATGCAGAAGAAGATTGGGAGAATGTCATATGGTCAGATGAAACCAAAATAGAACTTTTTGGTAAACTCAACTCGTCGTGTTTGGAGGACAAAGAATGCTGAGTTGCATCCAAAGAACACCATACCTACTGTGAAGCATGGGGGTGGAAACATCATGCTTTGGGGCTGTTTTTCTGCAAAGGGACCAGGACGACTGATCCGTGTAAAGGAAAGAATGAATGGGGCCATGTATCGTGAGATTTTGAGTGAAAACCTCCTTCCATCAGCAAGGGCATTGAATATGAAACGTGGCTGGGTCTTTCAGCATGACAATGATCCCAAACACACCGCCCGGGCAACGAAGGAGTGGCTTCGTAAGAAGCATTTCAAGGTCCTGGAGTGGCCTAGCCAGTCTCCAGATCTCAACCCCATAGAAAATCTTTGGAGGGAGTTGAAAGTCCGTGTTGCCCAGCAACAGCCCCAAAACATCACTGCTCTAGAGGAGATCTGCATGGAGGAATGGGCCAAAATACCAGCAACAGTGTGTGAAAACCTTGTGAAGACTTACAGAAAACGTTTGACCTCTGTCATTGCCAACAAAGGGTATATAACAAAGTATTGAGATAAACTTTTGTTATTGACCAAATACTTATTTTCCACCATAATTTGCAAATAAATTCATTAAAAATCCTACAATGTGATTTTCTGGATTTTTTTTCTCATTTTGTCTGTCATAGTTGAAGTGTACCTATAATGAAAATTACAGGCCTCTCTCATCTTTTTAAGTGGGAGAACTTGCACAATTGGTGGCTGACTAAATACTTTTTTGCCCCACTGTATATATATATATATATAAACTCAGCAAAATAAATGTCCCTTTTTCTGAACCCTGTCTTTCAAAGATAATTCGTAAAAATCCAAATAACTAAAATCCCCCCCCCCCCCAAAAATGAAATAAACAGGCCCACTGCCTACGTCTTTTTTTCAAAAACAGATCTAAAACAAGTGTAATTTATATTTACAATTCCCTTGTCCAAACTAATTACTAATTTATCTAGCTCTTTTCAATAGTTCTTATCAAGTTGTGAATTACAGTGCATGGAGAATACTGTTATTTCTATCAAAAGAAATTAAGGAGATGCATTTTCCACTTGGAACCGGTAGATTCTCTCGACCTTATTCATGGTTTACTCTCGGGTAAAAGTGGTGGAATTATGAGGGAATTAAGTCAAGGTCAGATTACAGCGTATTTGTAAACACACCTCCACCACACCTTAATTTCTTAGATCTCCACCAGAACTAATAGCAGCTCAATAGCATGCTATTCACGTGCTTAAATTCAAGGTCAGAATACGCAAAGAGAGAAAAGTGCATAAAAAGGGAATAATGTTCCATTTACACTCGTGTCGGATTTGGGGCCTAGGAAAGGGCATAGAGCTGAGCCAGCTGTCTCTTAGTAGTGCACTATAATTCCACACAGTCTGCCTGCACTATACTCTATTTCAATAGATCTGTGTGTGCACTTTTTTACAGAGGCAATGCAATCCAAATCTCCCAGTCAATGCAGTAAAGATCTCCTTTCTCTACCACCATAACTTCAACTCCTACTGATGTATCACCACTGTAATGCATTTCTAAAAGCATAGTGTCCAGCTTAGTGGCCAACATGTCTTTATAATTTCAAAGACTTGGTCTGAAGACTAATGCTTAGCCCATTAGTTCAATGATTTAGATCGAAATCAAAGATCTTCTACGAGGTGATTTCTCAACCCAGTGGATGCTGTGTGGGATTTGATGATTGGATTGGGAAAAGTTACAGCTTATTCTTTCTTTCCCCTCGCCGCTTCGACGGCATCCTATTTGAATGACAGCCAAAATCAATCTTCTATTAAAGTGCAGTCATAGGCCGGTATTGACTCATTAGAACTTTACCAATCTGGTGATCTCGCTGTATTCATCCACATCCAGGGACCATTTTCTTTAATCAAACACAACCCGGCCTTTAAACAAGCCCGAGGGAATCAATAGACTGCACTCTTTAAGTTCACAAACAGTTCAATCAGCAGTATACCACCCTGCATCCCACTGCTGGCTTGCTTCTGAAGCTAAGCAGCGTTGGTCCTGGTCAGTCTCTGGATGGGCGACCAGATACTGCTGGAGGTGGTGTTGGAGGGCCAGTAGGAGGCACACTTTCCTCTGGTCTAAAAACAAATATCCCAATTCTCAAAGCAGTGATTGGGGACATTCCCCTGAATTTCACCGTACTTTCTCCGCTATGCAATCTGGTTTCAGAGCTGGTCATGGGTGCACCTCAGCCACGCTCAAGGTCCTAAACGATATCATAACCGCCATTGATAAGAGACATTACTGTGCAGCCATATTCATCGACCTGGCCTAAGGCTTTCGACTCTGTCAATCACAACATTCTTATTGGCAGACTCAACAGCCTTGGTTTCTCAAATGATTGCCTCGCTTGGTTCACCAACTACTTCTCCGATAGAGTTCAGTATGTCAAATCGGAGGGCCTGTTGTCCGGACCTCTGGCAGTCTCTATGGGGGTGCCACAGGGTTCAATTCTCGGGCCGACTCTCTTCTCTGTATACATCAATGATGTCGCTCTCGCTGCTGGTGATTCTTTGATCCACCTCTACGCAGACGACACCATTCTGTATACCTCTGGCCCTTCGTTGGACACTGTGTTAACTAACCTCCAGATGAGCTTCAATGCCATACAACTCTCCTTCCGTGGCCTCCAACTGCTCTTACATGCAAGTAAAACTAAATGCATGCTCTTGAACCGATCGCTGCCCGCACCTGCCCACCCATCCAGCATCACTACTCTGGATGGTTCTGACTTAGAATATGTGGACAACTATAAATACCTAGGTGTCTGGTTAGACCGTAAACTCTCCTTCCAGACTCACATTAAACATCTCCAATCCAAAATTAAATCTTCCTATTTCGCAACAAAGTATCCTTCACTCATGCTGCCAAACATACCCTCGTAAAACTGACCATCCTACCGATCCTCGACTTCGGCGATGTCATTTACAAAATAGCCTCCAACACTCTACTCAACAAATTGGATGCAGTCTATCACAGTGCTATCCGTTTTGTCACCAAAGCCCCATATACTACCCACCACTGCGACCTGTATGATCTCGTTGGCTGGCCCTCGCTTCATACTCGTCGCCACACCCACTGGCTCCAGGTCATCTACAAGTCTCTGCTAGGTAAAGCCCCGCCTTATCTCAGCTCACTGGTCACCATAGCAGCACCCACCCGTAGCACGCGCACCAGGAGGTATATCTCACTGGTCACCCCCAAAGCCAATTCTTCCTTTGGCCGCCTCTCCTTCCAGTTCTCTGCTGCCAATGACTGGAACGAACTGCAAAAATCTCTGAAGCTGGAGACTCTTACCTCCCTCACTAGCTTTAAGCACCAGCTGTCAGAGCAGCTCACAGATCACTGCACCTGTACATAGCTCATCTGTAAATAGCCCATCCAATCTACCTCATCCCCATATTGTATTTATCTTGCTCCTTTGCACCCCATTATCTCAACTTGCACATTCATCTTCTGCACATCCTACCATTCCAGTGTTTAATTGCTATATTGTAATTACTTTGCCACCATGGCCTATTTACTGCCTTACCTCTCTTATCCTACCTCATTTGCACATGCTGTATATAGACTTTTCTACTGTATTATTGATTGTATGTTTGTTTATTCCATGTGTAACTCTGTTGTTGTATGTGTCGAACTGTTTTGCTTTATCTTGGCCAGATCGCAGTTGTAAATGAGAACTTGTTCTCAACTAGCCTACCTGGTTAAATAAAGGTGAAATAAAAAATAAAAAGTAGGGTGCTGTCTTTCAGATGGGATGTTAAACGGGTGTCCTGATTCTCTGTGGTCACTAAAGATCCCATGACACTTATCGTAAGAGTAGGGGTGTTAACCCCGGTGTACTGGCTAAATTTCCAATCTGGCCCTCATACCATCACAGTCACCTAATCATCCCCAGCTTACAATTGGCTCATTCCTCTCCCCTGTAACTATTCCCCAGGTCGTTGCTGTAAATGAGAATGTGTTCTCAGTCAACTTATCTGGTTAAATGAAGATGTGTTGTAAAATATGTATGCTACTAGTTGTAAATATAATGTATGCTACATATATGCTACAATTAAATGTTGTCTGTGTCCAGATCATTTTGTTACCCATGTGTGTGTACAGTATACTTACATGAAATAGATGGGGTAGCCTCCTTCAAAATACCAGCAGTAGTTCTTGGAAGCTGTGCACTGTCAATGAGAAGAAGGAAACTAGTCATTGATTTATATTTGCTGGTATGAGATCAGAGGGAAAATGAAGTGTTCGGCATTTAAGTAGGAAACTTGTCAACCATGTGAATACCTTGTAGTTTTATTTCTCTGTGATGTGCCAGATGTGACCACCAAACAGGACTTGGTTGGCTTTTCATTAACACAAGTGATATAAAAACCACTTACTGTAAGCAAAGTTTATATTTGATGAACCAAACTTCTATTTCATGCAATGCTCTATGTTCAGAGGCCAACTCAAGATGATTGTGAACCGGTGACTGCAAAGTCCAGACCAGACCAGAACCCACTATGCACACATACAGTTCAATGCCGCCTCTGTCAGACCAGGCCCAGCACCTAATGTATAACGAGCCTCTAAAATGAGATACTAGAGAAAAATAGTCTGTGGACTCTCACTATTATCTGCCCTCACTAGACAATCACACTATTCCCCTGTGTTCTTTTCTATGGCTATGGCTTCTATGATGATGAGACATCCATTTTTGTTTGATGTCCATCCATCACCATGTAAGGCATGTGTGAGCTGTGAGGTGAGCCAGCTAGCCTTGGCCCTTATTGGATGGGAGTAATTGTGAGAAACACTCCAGCCTAGATCTGCCAGGTGGATGTTTGTGTCCACGGTCAATTGCAGCGTGTCCCTTCCATTTACACTCATGGCAAGGGGACAAAGCAGCCCCTGAGCAGGACTGCAGCCTGCTTTTGGTCATCAGCAGAGGAGCTGGGCTCACTAACAATACCACAAAGTGCTGTTTGTCACTGCTTCAGTTCTGTCACAATTAACAAAGATTAGAAGAGGAAGAGATGCCTGTGTGTATGTGTGCGTGCAAATGAGTGAACTGTAGGTGTGTGAGTGCATGTGTCTGTTTGTATGTGCAGTCAGCTTTGTAAAATGGTATTGTGTGATCTATTTATTTTATCTTATTGGATGGAGCCAAATGGTCAGAGGCAAGACAAGGCCAAACAAATTGTGGTACATATGATATGATCCAGGCTGATGTAAATATGAGTCCAGTAAGACTTTAATGAATGGTGAGTTTTTCTAAATATTGTTTCATTTCAAGAATATAGATTTTAATACATTATGTACAGAATATCATTCAATATACCACGGATTTATGTGACCTTACATAAATGCCTAGCGTTCATAGGCCTAAATAGTGCTCAATAGCCCACAACTTCTGCAGCAGCAGGGCGCATTGTTTTGTTGACTTTCAATAAACCCCAAGGCTATAATATTTCGGAGACCAACGAGACAGTTCCGAAGACGTCATACCCAGGCCTAAACCTTTTAACGGAAACAAAAAGAGGACAACAATTATTCACTTTAACATTGAATTGAATTTCTGACTATAAATATCAGACTCACCTCATCCACTAACCAAAACAGAAATATGATTCCACACAGAACTGGCTTCATTCAAGAAATGTCAACTCCGCTCACAGACAGTAGCCTCCACCTAAATACCGTGACAGTCCAAAATTAATCAGACATGTTTAGAAATCATTTTTCGTCACATAGTGCGTTTGCTGTTTGGTGAGCCACCGGCCATCACTGTCCGATGTTTGGTCGACTGTCGGTGCCATTGGTCGATACCGCTTCAGACCATCAAGCAATCGTTGATCTCTTATTCACAGTTTAGTTTGTCATTATCTTTTGCATTAAATTGTATCGAACGTAGCCTATTCTTTTCACACGCATACGCATAAAGATGATAACGCGACACGCCCCCACAGTATCTCTAGGAACACTGCAATCAAGGACGCAGAAGCACTGCTTGAAAGCAATCGCAAACCATTGAACATTTTGAGCTTTTTTTAACCCAGGACAGGCTATGAGTCAGCACTGTCACAACTTCAGTGTCACAACATTTAGATCACACAAATCATATGCAGCACAGGCAATGCAATATAGGTTGTCATTTGTAAAAGTAATGAGTAATTCATAAATGTATTTATTTTTCGCTTAATGATCTTATTGGTGTGGATTTACCCCGTTTCAAGAGTAACCCAGTGTTCTCTCTGATCACCATCAGCTCTACTCTGTGAGTCTATCAACAGAAGCAGATAGTACAGGCAGGAGCAACACTCATGTCCATCGACTGGTAACCATAGCCTGCAGATCAGACCAGTATTATGACCCTGGGCCAGGGTGCAACAGCTACCTGTTTGCTTGTGAAAAATACAATAATAATATTTCTCATGCAGGATTCTGCAATGCTTATTATTGATGGTTGCCTGCTTCTTTCATCGAGAATGTAACGCCAGAATCAAACAGGAAGATGATCAATCAAGCACACATTATATGGCCTATTAATATGGAAAACTGCAAATTATCAATGTTATTGCAAATTATACAGTACACACATTATTAAAACATTCAGGCATTATAATTCAATATAACAGTACAATTCTCCCTCAAACTGTTAAATATAATTTTCTCTACATATAAATTGCTAATAACACTAGTGACACCCAGTTAAAGTGGCCAAACTGCACTCACTGGGCAGTGAATACTTGTGTGACATGGTAGACATATACATCATTAGATGGGACTGACATGAATGGATAAGGGAGAGAGAACTGAGCAGGCCAAGGCACAAATTCAGTTTGTCAGCATCCCAGAATTAAGTAGAACACTTATTATATTGTATGGTGAACAGCTTGTTTTGAGATCCTTGAAATACTGGTTTGAAACAAAGAAAAAGGAAAGGAAGCGTATTGCACAAACTACAACTAAGGCAACAAGCTAGTGAATGATTTAGTGCTAAAACCAGGGAAGCAGTGTGAAGTCATGATGCGGTCCAAAAGTTCCATCCCACCTGAGCAGGCTGAAATTCCAGACATTACAAAAACATCAAGTTAACTGCAATGCCCCTTTAATCAAACACTGAAATATGTCCTCTGGTGATTTTTGAACTTGTACTGTTGAAAAGCAAAATCCCATGTATAAATACAATAAAGTACACAAACTAAAGATTAGAAAAAAAGAGCAAAACAGTGTTTTTTAGACAACTGCAAACGTCAAGGAGTAGGGCATTCAAAGAGTCGGTCTGATGGGAATTCGTGATGTCATCGGCCTCCCCCTTGCTTGAGGAACAATAGAGGAGAAAGAGAACAAAAGAGGAAAGGCCCACCCCCCACTTGTGCCATGTCAGAACTTGCCTGGACCACCTATTGAGATATGCCTTTTGTTAAGTAAATCAGGTGTTAAATTAGGTAAAAAGGAGGCTGGATTGCTACTTTAAAACAACTAAAAAGATGTGTCAATTGCAGTCCACTGACAAATGTTGTAGTTTCAGTGTAAATATCACACTTTCACCTGCCAGAGCTATCTGAGATATCATTTACCTGAGGTATCATGCCTATTGTACGTTGTTAATGATTTGAACATGTAGGTCGTCATTGTAAATAAGAATTTGTTCTTAACTGACTTGCCTAGTTAATTAAAGGTTAAATAAAAAAATAAATGCATCGATCAGTATGTCACTGTTTTGCCTTACACTTCTGTCTGCACAATAGCTATACAACATGTCAATATTAAAATGTCATATGAGATAAGTAAAGCACACCAGCCAATGATAAAGCACCATGAGCTGTGATCAACCACAGAAATGTTACAGTACATTCACCTGTAATGTAGATTAACTTCAATAAGTAACCATGCAAACATCAAACTATATAACAACTGACCTTCCATCAATGTTAAGATGTACTTAAGCCTAACCCTAAGATAATAAGCCGACATGCCTTAGGCTGAGTTTACACAGGCAGCCCATTATCTCCCTCACCAACTTTAAGCGTCAGCTGTCAGAGCAGCTTACCGATCGCTGCAGATGTACACAGCCCATCTGTAAATAGCCCATCCAACCAACTACCTACCTCATCCCCATATTTGTTTTTCTGCTCTTTTGCACACCAGTATTTCTACTTGCACATCCTCATCTACACATATATCACTCCAATGTAAATTGCTAAATTGTAATTACTTCGCCACTATTGGCCTCCTTACTTCATTTGCACACACTGTATACAGATTTTTCTATTGTAATTGACTGTATGTTTGTTTATCCCATGTGTAACTCTGTTGTTGTTTTTTGTCGCACTGCTTTGTTTTATCTTGGCCAGGTCGCAGTTGTAAATGAGAACTTGTTCTCAACTGGCCTACCTGGTTAAATAAAGGTGAAATAAAATAAAACAATTAAAAATGTCTAATTGGGGGGCCTCCCGAATGGCGCAGTGGTCTAAGGCTGTGCCACTAAAGATTCTGGGTTCAAGCCCAAGCTCTGTCGCAGCTGGGAGGCTCATGGGGCGGCACACAATTGGCCCAGCGTCGTCCGGGTTAGGGAGGGTTTGTCTCATCGCGCACTAGCGACTCCTGTGGCGGGCCGGGCGCAGTGCAAGCTGACACGGTCGCCAGATGTACGGTGTTTCCTCCGACACATTGGTGCGGCTGGCTTCCGGGTTGGATGGCATTGTATCAAGAAGCAGTGCGGCTTGGTTGGGTCGTGTTTCGGAGAACCTTCGCCCCTCCCGAGTCCGTACGGGAGTTGCAGCGATGAGACAAGACTGTAACTACTACCAATTGGATACCACGAAATTGGGGAGAAATAAGGGGTGAAAAATACAACAACAAAAAAAGTCTAATTCTGAAAAAGATTGATGTGAAAATATCTAATGTGATTGGGTAGCCAGGAAATGTTTGACCAAACTTCTTGCTCAGGTCAAATTCTACAGTACGCCACATCCACGGATGTTAGCTTCTTTTCCGCAATGAGTCAGGATCGGAGTACCTCCCCAGCGAGAAAACACGTGGGTAAAGTGGCATTTAGAAAATGTGTCATTGGCTAGAGATGATCCGCTTATTACTTTGTTTTGTACAACACCCCTCATTTTGACGTCACCACAAACGACGGCAGTCTCAGACTGAAGTATATAGCAAACATAGAGCAGTGGAAGAATTCAGTTTGAGTCGTCAGGCAAGATCAAAAGACCAATTAGTGGAAAAAATATCAGAATTGGGCTGCTGTGTAAATGCAGCCTCTGAAACCAATTTGTTTCGGAAACACATAAAATACCTTAACATTTCAAAGATGCGCCGAGCGTATGTCTACAGTACAGCATGTTACAGTAGCTTTACTGTAGAAGGCTTATGGATGGATCTTGTGCGCTTGGACATCCACCAGTAGGTTAAGCGTTGCAAAATTCTGGAAAACCTGGGAATTTTGGGAATGTTACTGTAATTTCACAACCCTCGGTAGGCTGCTGGGGTCCCTGGGTAGGCTGCTGGTTTCTAGGTGTCCTGGGCTGAGCCCTGCAGGCTCAGCTGCTGGATGCGGTCGGCCAGCTCTAGACAGTGGAGGACCCTGCAGCGCTCTGCATGGAGCTGGTCACGGGGCACCTGGCCCAGCAGCTTCTGACTGAAGAGCACCAAGTCCTGCATAAAGATACCCACCGGCTCCCTGGTGGCTGGGGGCAGCTGGGTGATGGTGCATGAGTCAAAGCGGAAGTTGATGTCTTTGGCCCTAGGCAGCCCGGGAGCCCACTCCTCAATCCACGTGAGAGGCCTGTATTAAATCCATAATAGAATAGATAGAGGGGTATAGTTAACCCAACGTTTCAGCGTGGACTACCAGTATTTCTAGATGTAATAAAGGCAATTACGTTTTGTACTGGCAGAATAGCTAGGTTTGAGATGTTGTGAAAGGACTTATCTGATATGACTACTTGATTATTCCAATGGAGTACAGAGTACATACTTCTGCTCTTTGGTTATGAGTTGAGCGGTCATCTTCATGTACTTGTTCTCCTGGTCTTCCTCCATGCTGGCAGCGGTGACAGACAGCTCTCCAAACAGATCGACCAGCCAGGTGAGCCGGGCGATGCCACTGAAAGCTGGAAAACCAAAGCCCGTCTTCAGAGGACCTCCTATTGTGAGACACACAGGAAAACTACAGTCAGAAGTAGTTGTAATGGGACATGTAATCCAATGGCTCATGTTAATCATCCTCTGCTCACATTATGCCCTTTGTATTGATTTTGTATTTCATCACATTCCGACAGTACATAAACTGGTGTGGTGCTGTTGCAGTATATGTCACCATTATGCATAAAATGAATGAACCATTGAAGTTAATCTCCCAACAGATGTTACATTTCATTTTGCGCTTGCTGCCTCTTACAGTCGAACTACGAAAACTGCCCTGACTCAAATTTAAGAGAAACTACTCCCTCTTGCTCCTCCATTCTCGCCACTAAGCTCCCACTTCCATTCTTGGTCAACAGACAGCTGCTATAAAATACTGTCTGTCATCTGAGGTTATGTGAAGCGTGTGGAGTTGATAACTATGATTTATTATTCAATCATGGGTGCTTTAGGAGAAGTCCATTCATATGCATTAACTTGCTTCTTCCCCAGCGGCGAGGCTCTAATGAAATAGGACAGAGCTAGTCAACATCCCAAATGGCATCCTATTCCCTATGTAGCGCACTACTAATGACAAAAGTAGCGCACTATGTAGGAAATACAGTACCATTTGACACACCTCTAGATTTCGTCAACAACACCCTTCTGTATTTCACACCAGAGACCAGCCTGCTTGCCTCACTCCACAGGCAGGCTCTCTTTCACATCAACCCCAACAAGTGTACTGTGGAGAATGAAAACACAACATTTCACAAGTCGCTTTGATGGGAGCCTTCATTATATCAAAAGCTCTGGAATGAAATATTCATCCCAAAGCCTGTTACCTGGATGATGCACATCAATTTGATATATGCTATGCAGTTAGTTTCTGTAGCAAATATTGTATTTGAGGTGATGTCTGTATCAGTAGTGCTGGGGCCCTCATGTATCACGGTTGTGTTTTCACCTGGGATTTGTGCTATATTCTCAATTCCAGTCTCCGTCTCACCTGTGAAGTGAAGGAATCCCTCCTCCAGCCTTTTCCCTGCTACGTCCTTCTTCAGCTGCTTGAAGTCGGCTGTCAGGAGTTCTATGTGCTCCTCATGCAGGACCACTCCTAGGAACATAGAAGACATAGAACATTAAATACGTAGGTGATCAGTAGTTATTAAGATACACAGATCAGGGTTTCCAGTAGCCGGTAATAGCCCGGCTTTTTGGCCATCCCAAAGAATATGAAAAGCCAATAAATAAAATTGTCCGGGAAAAAAAAAAAAGAATTGTGAAATAATGCTTTTTATCCTATTCATTGATAAAAATACCAGTCGATGTAAATACATTTAACCAGTCATGCTTATTGGTCTATGCTTATCGCAGACAGCATACAGATACAGAGCCTAGTTTAAGCAGAAAATCTGTCAGACAGCGCAAGAGCTGCTGCTACAGCTCCTGTTTCTGCTGGAGTGAAATGTGCTTTTATAAGCCCAATCATTGTGCAACAATTCTAAAATGAAATTGCATGTTAAAAACAGTTTTGATGGTCGTGATTAAAAAGAGCTACTATTTTTATTTCTCAACTGGTAATTGAAGCGCGCCTCCCATTCGTCATTCATGTGCAACGGTAGGCAGGCTTCAGCATGTCACACTTTACAATGTGAGCTGGAGGTAGTATGCATTTTGAAGACTTAATTGTGTGAAACCTGAATGTTTTACTTCATATTATGAGGCATGTCTTACCTCGCTTCAAAGTAGCCTAGCCAAAATCTAATTTCAATGCCATTGAAACCATTATGTTCTATTGGCTTTTAAATCAACTTTCTTTCATTGTCCAGTGAGTTGCATGTACAGTATAAACATGAATTACCATAATATAATGTGATTTCTGTCATTCTGAGCACCGTGTGTAGATGCCCTAATCTTGTTACACACCCAATGCATATGGGGCCGTTAAATTCCTCAAATGTCCTGTCAATTAAAATGCTGCCGGCCACATTTTCCAAACGGAAACCCTGACACAGATACACGTCTACTACATCATCATGACCATGTCATCAAGACTTCACCATGTCTTCTCTATAAAATATCTTCCAATGATTCTGTCCAGCTCACCTTTTTCCTGAGCCAGGTCCCAGAGGTCCACAGCAGTCTTGTGTGTCATGGCCATTGGATATTCCACACAGACATGCTTCCCTGCTTCCAGAAACATCCTATGGTCCGTTAGAACATGCAACATAGTATAGGAGAAATGTGTTTTTTTACAGTATCCAAGAAGGGTGTCCAAGAGACAGTGCTTGAACAGAACATAAATTCGATTTCAAAGACTGTCCTGTACTAGGGAGTTGCACAACTCAAATGTAACTTTGTAAACCAAACTGACCAGCAAGGGCTCCCGAGTGGTACAGCGGTCTAAGGCGCTGCATCTCAGTGCTAGAGGTGTCACTACAGACCTGGTTCGATTCCAGGCTGTATCACAACCAGCCCGTGATTGGGAGTCCCATAGGGCGGCGCACAATCGGCCCAGCATTGTCCGGGTTAGGGCTTAGCCGGGGTAGGCCGTCATTGTAAATAAGAATTTGTTCTTAACTGACTTGCCTAGTAAATAAAGTTTAAATAAAAAATATATATAAAAAAATAAGAGCCATTGGTCAATGTTTCAACAACCCATCGTGTACAGAGTTGGGAAAACTTCACATTGACCGCTCTTAAAACTTCTTGTAACTTTCTCAAAATGTTGCTTCAAATTAAATTGACAGAAAATAAGACAATGAAGTATCCTCTATGAAAAAGCTGTTCTCAATAACATTTCATGGCTTTTTTCCCTTTACAGTATGAAGGGCAGTACCTGCTGTTCCATTTAGACAATTAGCCTGTAACTGTCTACCAGTGAAACATGATGGCCATGTTCTAAACACCCTCATTAACCAGCCTAAAATAACTCTCCATTCTTTAATAGCCCATCTCTGCCTCTCTGTACACTCTGTACATTTAACAGTGAGAGGGAGAGTAAAAAACATAATTTCAGTGCGTTTTCGCTACAGTTCGCAGTCATAAAGAGAGCCATTAGAGAGCTGTAGCCTTGGTGGTGCTCTCCAGGGTTTGTACATCAAAACAGCTACACTGAAATGTTTCTTACAGAAGAAATATGAAATGCATATGCAGCATAAGCATGGTAGCAATTAAAAGGGTTTTTGAAAAATTAAAGGAGAGTCGCACACTCTAGGAGCTCAGATGCAATAATTTAATAACCAACGTTTCGACAGACAAGCTGTCTTCATTAGGGTATAATGACAAACACTGCGAGGTGACTAGTTTATATAGTGTCAAAGGACACACACAGGTGTCTGTAATCATGGCCAGGTGTGGCCTGATATCATTGGTTAATTCTCATATATTAAAATAGCATTCAAAAAAACATAAATGAATAGCATACGATCATAGATACAATTTGGCTACATAAGCCTATAAACATTTACAATAGCAAATTCACAATAATCACAAGTATGGCTTCAGATCAAAGTCTACGTTGAGACCGAAGGGAGCAAGGGTCTTTAAATTTAAGATCCAGGCAGCCTCTCGTTTTAACAATAAATTGTCGAGGTCACCCCCTTTCCTAGGGAAGGTGACATGTTTGATGCCAATATAACGTAGGGACAAAATCGAGTGGTTTGCTCCCAAAAAAGTGGGCCGCAACTGGGTAAGTCGAGTTTTTGCACCTAATGGTGCTACGATGCTCCGAGATTCGTACTTTTAATTCGCACTTTGTTTTACCCACCAAATTTTTACCACAAGGACAAGTTATAAGATAAATAACTGCCTTAGTGGAGCACGTGATAACACCATTGATTGGGATCTGTTTCCCTGTTTGGGGGTGTTTGAAGGATCTACATTTATAAGTGCCGTTGCATTGAGCACAGCCATTACACTGGTAGTTTCCATCCAGTAGGGGCGCAAATAGACATTGTGCGGGGATATCTTGGGGTGGTAAATCAGAGTTTACCAGTTGATCTCTGAGATTTCTGCACCGCGAGAATACGACCAAGGGAGGGTCCGAAAACACATTACCGATACTGTCATCGCATCTTAGAATGTGGCAATGTTTGTGAACGACTCCCTTAATTTGTTCAGAGCACTTTGAATAGCGGGTAGTTAGAAGGCAAGAATGCTTCTTTTTGCGAGACTGACCTTGAAAAAGGTCATGTCTTGTTTTATTTTGAATTTTCTCAATGGCAGTATTAATCTGACCATTTTTGTACCCCCTCTCCTTGAATTTTCTTTACGTCTCAGCCATATTTCTGTCGAAATCTGATTGTTTTTTGCAAATTCTTTTGATTCGACAGAATTGGCTGTAGGGCAAACTGTTTTTCAAGGGAAGTGGGTGACAAAAATGAAAAGGGAACAGTTTGAAAATGATGGTAAAATTATTAGACTAAAGGTGAGGACACAACAGTTCACCAGACAAGATTGAATCCAAACATTACACTGTTGATTGTATGTGGATTTTACATGTAATACAACATTGAATTTATTGTGTCACAATATGTCTCAATGTTGTATAATATATAGCTTATAAACTAGAACTGTTAAATCTAATCAAATTTTATTGGTCACATACACATATTTAGCTGATGTTATTCCGCAATAATTTAGCTGATGTTATTCCGTGTAGCGAAATGCTGGTGTTCCTAGCTCTAACAGGTTGTCTGAGGGTTTAGTAAATGGGCCAGGTTCAATGAATGGTTAATTAACGTACAGTTTTTACACAGAGATGGAGCCTCAGTGGACTAAGAAAGGAAACAGTGTACTGAGGATTGATACAGACAATATACGTGTTCTAGTGCTGACTCCTAGTGGTGATTTGTAACATGGTGAAAATATAGCTCTTGTGTAAGAGCATTTCAGATAGAAACAAAACTGACAAAGGGATAGCTAGACAACTACCACAGAGGACTATAATAGAGATATGGGGTCATTGAGAGAAAGCGTTTTACCTGATGTTTTCCTCATGGGCAGCGTTTTCGGTGCACACGAAAGCCACCTTTATGTCGTCCCGGCTCAGGGCATCTTCAACAGTGATTTGTTTCACTCCCTGTTGCTCCTCCAGAATCCTCCTATGAGAAGACAGCACCAGAGTCATATTCACTACTGGAAAAATGCTTTGAAATAGTCACAGGGTTTGCTACAGTATGCACGACGCAGCTGCTGAATCTGACGACAGTGACTCTATATCTATTTCATATGTGCAGTGCAACAAAGTTAATTGCACTGCACATATAATAAATACAGTGGGGCAAAAAAGTATTTAGTCAGCCACCAATTGTGCAAGTTCTCCCACTTAAAAAGATGAGAGAGGCCTTTTCATCATAGGTACACTTCAACTATGACAGACAAAATTAGAAAAAAAAATCCAGAAAATCACATTGTAGGATTTTTTATGAATTTATTTGCAAATTATGGTGGAAAATAAGTATTTGGTCACCTACAAACAAGCAAGATTTCTGGCTCTCACAGACCTATAACTTCTTCTTTAAGAGGCTCCTCTGTCCTCCACTCGTTACCTGTATTAATGGCACCTGTTTGAACTTGTTATCAGTATAAAAGACACCTGTCCACAACCTCAAACAGTCACACTCCAAACTCCACTATGGCCAAGACCAAAGAGCTGTCAAAGGACACCAGAAACAAAATTGTAGACCTGCACCAGGCTGGGAAGACTGAATCTGCAATAGGTAAGCAGCTTGGTTTGAAGAAATCAACTGTGGGAGCAATTATTAGGAAATGGAAGACATACAAGACCACTGATAATCTCCCTCGATCTGGGGCTCCACGCAAGATCTCACCCCGTGGGGTTAAAATGATCACAAGAACGGTGAGCAAAAATCCCAGAACCACACGGGGGGACCTAGTGAATGACCTGCAGAGAGCTGGGACCAAAGTAACAAAGCCTACCATCAGTAACACACTACGCCGCCAGGGACTCAAATCCTGCAGTGCCAGACGTGTCCCCCTGCTTAAGCCAGTACATGTCCAGGCCCGTCTGAAGTATGCTCTCTAGCAATTGGATGATCCAGAAGAAGATTGGGAGAATGTCATATGGTCAGATGAAACCAAAATAGAACTTTTTGGTAAAAACTCAACTCGTCGTGTTTGGAGGACAAAGAATGCTGAGTTGCATCCAAAGAACACCATACCTACTGTGAAGCATGGGGGTGGAAACATCATGCTTTGGGGCTCTTTTTCTGCAAAGGGACCAGGACGACTGATCCGTGTAAAGGAAAGAATGAATGGGCATGTATAGTGAGATTGAGTGAAAACCTCCTTCCATCAGCAAGGGCATTGAAGATGAAACGTGGCTGGGTCTTTCAGCATGACAATGATCCCAAACACACCGCCCGGGCAACGAAGGAGTGGCTTCGTAAGAAGCATTTCAAGGTCCTGGAGTGGCCTAGCCAGTCTCCAGATCTCAACCCCATAGAAAATCTTTGGAGGGAGTTGAAAGTCCGTGTTGCCCAGCAACAGCCCCTAAACATCACTGCTCTAGAGGAGATCTGCATGGAGGAATGGGCCAAAATACCAGCAACAGTGTGTGAAAACCTTGTGAAGACTTACAGAAAATGTTTGACCTCTGTCATTGCCAACAAAGGGTATATAACAAAGTATTGAGATAAACTATTGTTATTGACCAAATACTTATTTTCCACCATAACTTGCAAATAAATTCATGAAAAATCCTACAATGTGATTTTCTGGAATTTCTTTTCTCATTTTGTCTGTCATAGTTGAAGTGTACATATGATGAAAATTACAGGCCTCTCTCATCTTTTTAAGTGGGAGAACTTGCACAATTGGTGGCTGACTAAATACTTTTTTGCCCCACTGTAAGCACTAGAAATCAAGGTATTTTTTCAGTGCGTGAATTTTACCATTGTTTTTTAACACCAGTTGTTCCTGTCAAAACCAGCACATGGACCTAGACACACTGATGTGCACAGTGTGTCCAAAAAACAATGAGATGAGTCTTGGTGCCTCACCTGGATATGAAGCCTTTGACACTGAGCTTCTCAGCTGCGCTGGAGGGCAGAGGGGCTAGCATGTCCCTGATCCTCACAAAGCCTGCCGTCCCAATGCCAACCACCACTGAACCAAACATGTCTGACTGCAAAGAGACAGAGTCAGAGCTTATCAACTGTGCACTCTGCATAAAGACCCAAGACAAGTTCTGGACAGAGATTCTCAGGAACACAGCAATGTTTTTCTGTATAGTTTTGCTAGTTAAAAAATATGGCAACTGCCATCAATGGAGAATTTGACGATTCAAAATATTTATATGGATTAACTAAATAAATCTGTTTTAAAACTGTTGGATCTGTCTGAAATTACAGAAGTGAAACATGGTTGTTGGGAAGGAAATAGTTAGAAAGAAACCACCATGTTTCACTTCTGTAAATTCAGATAGATCCAACAGTTTCCAACTCTTCACTTCCTATCAGTCAGAAAATGGTGCAGTGTCAGAAGTGCACTAGCTATTATGGCTGGGATGCACTGTGGGTGCTGATCATTACAAATACACATAAAAGGAACCCTCGGGTCCCCAATGCATTACACAAAGTAACTTGAAACAAGACCAATGACCAGGAAATTCATAATTGACATAATAATGATAAGTATATAATCTAACATGACATCAACAATGTTGCAATGCAGGTAACAATGCTGTCCTCGTTGAATGAGTAGCTAGTGTAATAAATACCATTTAAAATAACACAAGCATATTGCTATTACATTGTTATAACTAACTTCTTTCTAAGCAGGGTTTCTCACACACTTATAAACAGATACAGAGACAGACACACACACACCCAAGGACAGAGGGCTGACGTAAACCTTTCATAAACACTGATAAGGAAAGGCTTTGATCAAAAGAGTGCTTGGGTCCGCATTTCACGAAATAATGAGACACACACATAACCAAGGACAGAGGGCTGACTACGCACACACAAAATCTCCTGCTTAGCTGAACATTTGATAACAAAGAACTTTTGCTATAAGACTCAGAAGGATGACGCCCAGCTCATCAGGACCAATCTGAGAAGACAACAACCTGTCCAGAACCAACCAAAGGACCAGAACTTCCAGACTCAACCTACTTTCTGTGTTGTATAAAATGTCTATGCATTTCTGTTATCTGGGCTTTTTCTGGAGGTTCTCTATGAGCCGAAGGAACGAGACCGTATACGCTTGTACCAGATATCTTCACTCTGAATAAAACTGTCACTTGTCATACAATTTACCACCTTGTCCGAATCGATCCTTGACCGGCTCACCCTTCTCAATATCCAATTATCAACAGAAACTTGGTAAGCAGAGGATGGTTGTCTAGATACCCGGTCCAGAGTGGTTGATATGGATGTGAGGGGGCGAGTTGGTGAAAGGACGGTTCACGGAGGACAGGTGAAATCTTTTGGGGGGGAGGACGACAGTTCTGCTCAACTCGGGAAACTGATCTTCTGGTCGACCATAAACAAGGTAAGCAAGACCTGTTAAATCAAACTTTGCATATTGTCGTATAGTTCTTCCAAATTTCGATCAGTGGTACCGAGTCTGGGTAAGAATTCTTGTTTAAATTTATGAGCATAGATGACATGTGAACGACAGTGAAGTGAACATATGTGGGAATAATTTGTAAGTCTTAAGCGCTATTATATAGTCCGGCTTGTGACCGGTGAGGAATAGGCTTAATTTGTGTTAAAAGCGCTATTATATAGTCCGGCTTGTGACCGGTGAGGAATAGGCTTAATGTGATAAAAAGATCTATTCGTATAGTCCGGCTTGTGACCGGTGAGGAATATAGTAAGCACTATTCAATAGTCCGGCTATTCAGTCGGTGAAGGGTAGGCTTAAAATTGGGATAGGCACTATTCAATAGTCCGGCTATTCAGCCGGTGAAGGATAGGCTTGTTCCATCCCCATTCATATAGTCCGGCTGTGACCGGTGACGAGTGGGGTAAAGTTTGTCAAGACCTATTAGTATGGTCCGGCTTGTGTCCGGTGAGGAGTAGGCTAGACTTATTCAATAGTCCGGGCGATTGTCCGGTGAAGAATAGTCTATTTGTGTTTGTAGGCGCCAGGTTGAAAAATGTTCAATGTTTAAGTGTAATGTTTCCAATGTCTAAAGTCTAAGTGTTCAACGTCTAAAGGGTAATGTTCATAGTGGGAAAAATTTAAATGTTTAATGTATACATGTAAAAAATTATTGGTGTTGGTTTAAACTGAGAAAGAATATTATTAGGACTGAGAAATTTTGCACGTTCCACAACGCCTGATAAACAAACGATACATAGAAAAATTAAATTCCGAGTGTACGAGGGAGGAACTCTGAGATAAGACAGAGTACGTGTCTCCAAGAATTCATCACGGGTATTTACCAGTGACGGGCTAAGTATATTCAGATAGTCTAAATATAGTGATGAAATTTAATCAGATGATTTAAAATATAGAGATAAAAGTTAAAATATAAAATACATGACAATATGACGACCCCAAATACTCCCAAGCTTAAATTTAAACTTAGTTGGAGTAACTAGATGTTTTGCCTAGAGGCATGAATAAGACAGTCATTTTTGGTATTATATTGGCTAGTTGCTGCGTTCTGAACACAGGTTGAGCGCTAGTAAACGCATATCTTTATTTGAACTATACTAATCTATTTGATAAAAGTACTAAACCTGTATATTTAACATTTGATAATGATTGGCAAATCCATATATTTAACCACAACTTTGAATTTAGCATTGAGTATTATAAAAGGAACGGGATAAAATTTGTACTTTCCCCACCGGGTGTGGCCGTATTAAATTATGCTAGAGAAAATTGGTTGTGTCATTTAGAGGGAAAATGTGTACATTATAGCTTTGAGATACTTTTCAAAAGTTGCTGAAAGTTATTGGTTTTTGGTTTAGGTAACACCAGAGAATTCGAACAATAAGTAAACGTATTCTAAACGTGATCTGTTTTCATTATGGGGAACAAAGAACGACTCGCAACCTGGTATGGCTGGCATGAGAGTTTTTAAAGGGACAGTGTACGTTTATCACAGTTGTATGGTTAGTACATGAAACATCGGGGAAATTTAAAACGAATGATTTAAGGGTATTATCATAATTATTAGGTTTTGTTTTTGTGGTAAACGTTTTGGGTTAAGGGGTTTTCCGTGTTCCGAGAGACAAGGTAGTTTTAACCACAGAGGAGTCAGGATTCTGTTTTTAAACATTGGCTATGACGGTTTTGAATGGGCTGTTATTGAATTGGTTTGAACAGGAGATATTTTAAGCCTATAGGGCATGGAAATAAAAGTGATAGAGAGCTTATTAGTAAAGAAAGGAATTTATATGGTTAGCATTTGTTTTGGCCATTAGAAGATAGAGATAGGTTTATTAAGGTTATGTAAGGACTTTAGAGATTGACACTATAAGACATGTTGTTAATTTTAAATCCATGATTTTAGATAAAGTCAAAACAGTGAGACACTTAGTTAATGTTTGGGACCAAGCTACAGACAGATAAGGGAAAGGGCAGACAGAGTGGCCCTCCCCGCACTGCTGAGACCTTGAAGGTTTGAGAGCAGAGAAGGGAGTTTTGGAAGGGGCGCCAGGACAGAGATAACAGAATGGGTAGATAACAGTTACTGAATGGAGACAAAAGGGAGAATTGGACATGTGGAAAATGAAAGGGGCGGTCTTACATAATAATGTAGAACATAAGAATATTTTACTAAGTCATTATTTAGAATAGGTAAGGTTGATACCTGGGCAGAGCCAGGTATCAAACGGGGGAGGGGTACATTGTGGTCTAGGATAGGATGGGGCCTATTGGATAATAAACTAATTTAAAAAAATTCTAGCTAATAAATAGGCATAGAAGTTAAATATATAATCAGATAGAACAAATGACAAACTGTTTATTAACCAAACCTGTATGTCCAAGATTTTATGCATTACAGGTGAATTAAAGGAGAAGGTGATTCACCCGACCTGGGGGCATATCGCACTTGGAGGGTGAGACACACTGACACTGTCGAATGATCACAGAGTTAAGGAGAAGAACCGTTACTAATAGAGTTCGGGGATCAACTCCTTAATGAAGAATTCCCTGCCCCCGACCTTTCCTCACTGTGTTTGTTCATAGAAGTGAAAGTGTGTCTGGCTTCTTGCTGATGATGTTTTCTCTGGGAGAGGGTGGGGCTTTACAGGATTGCTTGTAGTCCTGAGCTGTCTGATTAGGATACGATGGGGATGTTACCATCACAGTACTGCCAGAACCACCACCAGTTCCAACAGACCAGGTTCAGCCGGCCTCCTCCACCACTTCAAGACCAAGTCCCACGCCATCACCTGAACTCTACAATCTGGTATAGGTAATAAATGTAAAAGACATCTCAGATAGTGACCAATTGGGGACTGAAACTGGTTATGAGGGAAGGGAGAATATGTGGTTGACCTACAAAACACTTAATAAAAAGGACTGTGTCGTATGTGGACATGCCAGACCTATTCTGGCTGCTCACCCATTTGCCCTAAGTAAGGGGGAAGGTTGGATGTGCATATTGGAAAGTTTAAGCCAAATTCAACCCTGTGTAAAACTCTGAGTCTTGTGTTCCCAGAAGTCCGTCCCCAGAAGACACCATGGGGGTTAAGGCATATGGGGGATATTACAGCTGTAACACTGGTACAGGTAGAGGTATGGACTATGGGAGGTTCCCTACTGCTGCCTGCATCACTAATGTCACTATTAACTAGAGGTGTTGCTGATGTATGGTGGATGTGTGGACCTGCCAGGCGGTTGACCCCATTTTGAAAGGAGATTATCAGGGAACATGTGTTTTGGCCAGTCTGATAAACACCATTGCCTATTATTGAGGTTACAGCTAACCAACTTTTGGGAGCTGCACATGACAGAGGCTTGGGACCAATCCAGGAGACGGCAGAATCGTGACGCTCCTTGGTCCGAGGGAACAGATAACATCCACACCAACCTGTTGGGGGTCCCAATAGGGGTCCCCCACGAATTCCAGACATTAAACAGGAATGATGGCCTGTGGCATCTGATGCCCATCATTGGCCCAGCTATTGTTGATGCTAAGCATAATGCCTGGATCAATTATATCTACTATAATTAATGATGATTTGTTAAATACACCCACACAGCACTTACGGGGGTGGCTGAACAATTGGATGCCACCTCGTAGACCAAATAGACTAGCACTGGACATGATTCTGGCCGACCAGGGAGGTGTATGTAAAATGTTTGGAGAACAGTGTTAGACGTTTGTCCCTAACAATACTAGTCCGGATGGGAGCATTTCAAAAGCTCTGAGTGGGTTGGCAAGGTTATCGGTGGGGGTGAGGGGTCTTGCAGGTGTGGAGGAGAGTGGACTGGTCCCTTGGCTGGGTGGTTGGTTTGGTAAGTGCACTGCAGTGATGATTACTGGATTTCTGACACTAGTTGTTGTTTTTCATTTCTGTGCTGCCTGTATCATACCTTGTTTGAAGAAGTCTGTTACAGATGTGGAAAGGGCCTATGGTATGATGCCGCTGCTTGATGCTCCAGTTGGAGAGGCTGATACGAAATCAAGCTTTCGCAGGAGAGTGGGCCTGACAGAGGGGGACCCTTGGTTCGCTGTAGTTGATGTTGTCGAATGAATAAAAAGTGATGTTTGTCCTCCCTGTTGTGAAGGTTTTAAGTTCCCGGGTGGCGACGAGCCCACCTGGTACAGAGTGTATAGAGGGATGGACCTGAGGGTTTAACATGATCTAGCTTTTTATGTCACGTCTCTTATGAGACGTGAAGAGAGGGCATATGAAACTTTCTCTTCAAGAAAGTTTCTGCATATACTACTCCTGCTTGATTCCATGTTTATGTCACGTCTCTTTGGAGACGTGAAGAGAGGGAATCAAAACTTTCTCTCTGAGAAAGTTTCCCTGGTTGTTTACTTTTGCTTTTCTTACTTTTACCTAGTTTATGTCACGTCTCTTTGGAGACGTGAAGAGAGGGAATCAAAACTTTCTCTCTGAGAAAGTTTCCCTGGTTGTTTACTTTTGCTTTTCTTACTTTTACCTAGTTTATGTCACGTCTCTTTGGAGACGTGAAGAGAGGGAATCAAAACTTTCTCTCTGAGAAAGTTTCCCTGGTTGTTTACTTTTGCTTTTCTTACTTTTACCTAGTTTATGTCACGTCTCTTTGGAGACGTGAAGAGAGGGAATCAAAACTTTCTCTCTGAGAAAGTTTCCCTGGTTGTTTACTTTTGCTTTTCTTACTTTTACCTAGTTTATGTCACGTCTCTTTGGAGACGTGAAGAGAGGGAATCAAAACTTTCTCTCTGAGAAAGTTTCCCTGGTTGTTTACTTTTGCTTTTCTTACTTTTACCTAGTTTATGTCACGTCTCTTTGGAGACGTGAAGAGAGGGATTTGTAATAAATACCATTTAAAATAACACAAGCATATTGCTATTACATTGTTATAACTAACTTCTTTCTAAGCAGGGTTTCTCACACACTTATAAACAGATACAGAGACAGACACACACACACCCAAGGACAGAGGGCTGACGTAAACCTTTCATAAACACTGATAAGGAAAGGCTTTGATCAAAAGAGTGCTTGGGTCCGCATTTCACGAAATAATGAGACACACACATAACCAAGGACAGAGGGCTGACTACGCACACACAAAATCTCCTGCTTAGCTGAACATTTGATAACAAAGAACTTTTGCTATAAGACTCAGAAGGATGACGCCCAGCTCATCAGGACCAATCTGAGAAGACAACAACCTGTCCAGAACCAACCAAAGGACCAGAACTTCCAGACTCAACCTACTTTCTGTGTTGTATAAAATGTCTATGCATTTCTGTTATCTGGGCTTTTTCTGGAGGTTCTCTATGAGCCGAAGGAACGAGACCGTATACGCTTGTACCAGATATCTTCACTCTGAATAAAACTGTCACTTGTCATACAATTTACCACCTTGTCCGAATCGATCCTTGACCGGCTCACCCTTCTCAATATCCAATTATCAACACTAGTTCCGTACTGAATTTAAACTGGTTTACATTCAAGCTTGATTTCCTTACCTACCCTTTTCTGAGTTGCCTTTGAAGACCCTTGTCTCGTTGAAGTGAATAAAATGCTTACGTTAAACAAAGTAATCGACGCTCTTGCCCCGGTGATATCACTTTCATAACGGGCTCACGTGTTTTTTTTGACTGCTTGCGTGTGACGTCCATAGAACGCGGTGATTGGTGAATCAAGTCTACTCACGTGATGGACGTCTCGTCGGAAGTTATGTGGTTTGATTTTTTTGTTATAAAACAAATACAGACCTGCTATAACACTAGGTAATGATGATATTTTCGTTTCTTTACATACAATGTCCACGAATGTTCATATGTATGTGTTTCTGTTCAAGCAAAATTTGTGATGGTTTATGCAACAATATATGGCGACTCCCATGGCAGCATGAATATCCTCAGTCTAACTAAGGGTGTTATCACATGGTCCCTTACAGACAATTATTTGTGAACTCAGTGCGGTTGGCTTAATTTTTTTGCAGTGTGAACAATCCAAAGGAACTCAGACCCCGAAACGAGCCTAAGTGAGAACATCACGAGAGGTTGTCTGGGTTCGGTTGGCTTGAATTCCGCGGTCCGGTTCCCTTTTCTAGGACATTGTGAACACAAACTCCCCAGGTTCTCTTGTCATTATTCCCGCACTACACTGCTGCAACACCATTAACCCCTGTCATAGCCCCTCACATTAGTGCCACAAAATTCAGATTTTAGTTCAGATTATTTGTTTGCGATATGTGATCTATAGTCTAAGAGAGCTTCATTAACTGTTAATTCGATTGTGGGGTGTGAGAAGACGACAACATGTTTGGTAAGAATCACAATATATGGTACAAAATATATACTAGCTCTTAAAGAGGCAGTAGCCTAAATTGGGTGTACAATTGTCAATTACAGCGTTATTTAATCTGCAGTTATTCTTCTGCTATTTATTCTGTTACCAATAATATTTACATGTTAATAGTATCTTCTGATTACAATTATGTCTCACTTTTTAAATAAATGCAATAATATATTAGCTGTCCGATAACACAGTCTGATGGAATGGCTTGTCCTGCACTTTGTAAAAATCCACAGTGCATTGATTGAATGTTGGAAAAAGATCTTGGTTCCTTTCTAAACATAGCAATGTGAATGCAAGGAGGACTCGCACCACAAAATAGGTGAAGTGCATTGGCAAAAGAGTTTCAGTCCTCGTTCAAAGGTAAGGGCGGTGTGAATACAAAGAGAACTGAGAACGTTGGCTTTTTTTTCTACCCCAGAGTTCACTTGAAATAGGACCGAGGTCGGTTATATTAAAGAGGACTATGTGTGAAAACACCCTAAATGTCTATGGTTTATATACGGTCTATTGTTAAGACTCCTTTAGTCCTGACCTAGATGAAGGTCTGAACTCTATTTTAAAAGTACTACATTTCTTATTCATTTAATTTCGTTGTAATAGTCTTCGAACAAAATGCTTACACTGGACTACAAGAAAGCTCTGCTTGAACGAATTTCCTACGCTGTCTGCTACGGTGCTGTCCTTGGTTGCGCTTATCCTCGACGACTGTAATTGCACTTTGAATACACCAGATGGCGATGTTGCCACAAGAATCCCAAGGTATTGACCCTGAAATTAATATGGAGATAATTTTTAGAAATACATTGTAAATCTGTACATGTGTGAGTTCTTCAATGGGTTTTCAGTGTTCTATTGTGTTTGAAGTAGTCTGTCTTGGTCTTTGCTGGTGTTCTCTGGGTCTGATACAGTCAACACGGTGGATTCGGGCCTATTCCGACTCGGGGGACTTCATACGGGCCGAGCTCTTCCTGAGTCCAGCGGAATCATATTAGGCTACTCGGGTTCTGGCTAATGGTACTCGGGCCGAGTACACTTCAGCATATCTGGCCCGATTTAACTTTTTCAGAAGTAGGTCATATGAGGTCTTTATTCGGCAGGTGATGGAAGAATAAAGAAAAAACGAATTAATGTAATAATTTCACCTAGAATTTGCTGGGTCACTTGCAAGCTAACATTCGTCCCATTAGGCTATTAGATGGAGAAGGACCGTAGAGAATCTATGCTATAAATTCATTTGATTTTACTACAGCTTTTTTGGGGAACCTCACTCGCACTAATTCTATTAATTTCAGTCCTTCAGACAATCCTGGCTTAATATAATGGCATTAACCATTTTTAGGCATATACTGGTGAATATTAGGACGATTTGGAATACATGATCCACGACAGACAGCACATCTCAGTGTCATAGGCTATAGCCTATTTTTCTATAGTAGGCCTATCGGTAAACGCTGAAACATCCTGACAAAATACACCATATGAGTGGCCTAATGTAATTTTCTGGACTTTGTAAACTGTTGAGAATAAACCCATAACTGATCCAAATGGTTGTATAATCAGGGCTTTATTTAGGCATAAAACACAAAAGGACGTTTGTAATTCAAATGATCCTACATCACTGCAGTTTACAGCCTACACAACATTTGTGTACTAATAATAATAAATTACTCATTGCAGTGTGTTGTAGCCTAGTAGGTATAATAATTATATTTTCTAAAAACATAGGCCTATCAATAGTTGCGCGTGCACGGCGCAGCCTGGAGGAACGCAAAGGCCTAGCCAATGTCTTCCATTTGATAATCTGCTATTTAGGCTGAAGGAGTGATGCAGCCTACAACTATGTATGTTGAATTATTGCAGTAGACTATTAAACTGTTACAAATGTAGTCTATAGCCTATTAAAATAGCTAAATAAATAACGACCATAACAGTCAATAGAAAAAATCATGGCGCTCGAAACGTCGTGATTTTGGGCTTGATTCCCGGGGCCACAAACTGAAAATGAACCCATGCATACTGCCGCTTTAGATAAAAACGTCTGTTTAATGTCACATTCATTATTTTTGCACACCTCATATTTGTGAGACATCGAACATTTTCCTGTAGCTATGGACTGCCTTCCCATTCTGAGGAGACAGAAGAAAATAAAACAGAGTATCTAAACCAGGTAAATTATTAATTTTATCACCAACTGTGTAACTTTGTCATAGTGTTTATTTGTCATAACCCAAGGTTGCATGTCACATTTTTGCTGACCCAAAACAAAGTTTTTAATTCAAGATTGAGACCTCACATCACCAAGATGCTACTATTTCCTATCTGTTTTACAAATCTGTGATTGTAATTTTCAACATAGCAAATAGCAGCATACATGTATCATCAATTGTCAACATCGTAGCTTGCTGAAGTATCCTTGATAGGAAGCTAGCATTACCTCTAAAGCAGATATTCCCAAACTGGCAATGCCGCCAGGGGTAAGCCAAATACAAATGTGATTCACATAAAAAATATATATTCACATTTTCAAACAGAACAATTACATTTTCCAACGGGGCTATACATTTGGGTGAGTTTTTCTTCTCGCCTGAGTAGCCTCGTTTCACTGCCAAAAATAAAATTAAACCATCCAGTGTTCATCGAAATAACAACACAATGTCAAATACAGGTAGCCTACTCAAATAATTGACCTCATATCACATTAATCGTTACTCTTGCGCAGACATTTAGAAACGAAACATGACATTTTGAAAAATAAGCCACAGGTTTTTTGAGTGAGAATAAATACATCTTTCGAGTAGTAAGACATGTATAAAAGCAACAGGTACCATTAATAAGAAGGGGCTAGAAGCGTCTTATATGGTGAGCTACCGAGTAGCTAGGACAGGCAAGCCCCATACTATTGTGGAGGACATAATTCTTCCTGCTGCCACGGATATGGCTGGGACAATGCTGGGGGGAAAGGCCAAAAAAACTATACAAACAATGCCTCCATCAAACAACACTGTTTCACGAAGCATCAGTGACATGGCAGGAGATGTTTTTGAAACAATTACTGCTTCACATACAAGCCAGTGAATTATATGTGTTACAGCTGGATGAGTCAACAGATGTGGCGGGCCTGGCATGGCTCATGGTATATGTCTGTTACGTTTATGGTGGGTCAATTAAGGAAGACGTCCTCTTCTGGAAACCAGGACAACATGAGAGAATATTTTTTAAGTACTGAACAGCTTTGTGACATCAAATGGACTTTGGTGGTCAAAATGTGTTGGTATCTGTACTGATGGCGCAAAAGCTATGACAAGGAGACATAGTGGAGTGGTAACTCGTGTGCAAGCAGTTGCTCCCGACGCCACTTGGGTACACTGCAGCATCCACTGAGAGGCTCTTGCTGCCAAGGGAATGCCTGACAGCTTGAAAGACGTTTGCAGTGAAAATGGTTAACTTTGTTAAAGCAAGGCCCCTGAACTCTCTTGTATTTCCTGCATTATGCAATGATATGGGCAGCGACCATGTAACGCTTTTACAACATACAGAAGTGCGCTGGTTATCAAGGGGCAAAGTATTGACACATTTTTTTAAATTGAGAGACAAGCTTAAAGTTTCTTTACTGACCAATATTTTCACTTGTCTGACCGCTTGCATGATAGGCCAGTCGTGTGAGAAACTCCCCATCTGAGTGATGTTTTTTCTCACCTGAATGATCTGAATCTAGGATTACAGGGACTCTCCGCAACTATATTCAATGTGCGGGACAAAATTGAGGCTATGATTAAGAAGTTGGAGCTCTTTTCTGTCTGCATTAACAAGGACAACACACAGGTCTTTCCATCATTGTATGATTTTTTTGTATGCAAATGAACTCAAGCTTATGGACAATGTCAAATGTGATATGGCGAAGCACCTGAGTGAGCTGGGTGCGCAATTACGCAGGTACTTTCCCGAAACGGATGACACAAACAACTGGATTAGTTTTCTCTTTCATGCCCTGCCTCCAGTCCACTTACCGATATCTGAACAAGAGAGTCTAATTGAAATTGCAACAAGCATTTCTGTGAAACTTTAATTTAATCAGAAGCCACTACCAGATTTCTGGATAGGGCTGCGCTCAGAGTTTCTTGCCTTGGCAAATCGCACTGTTAAGACTAGAGATGCACGATATATCGGCGAACATATCGGAATCGGCCGATATTAGCTAAAAATGCCAACATTGGTTTCGGCCCGATGTCTAGTTTAATGCCGATGTGAAAAACCGATGTCAAAGCTAACATGCATACCGATATAACGTAGGTACATGACGTAATGACGTGATGTTACGAAGTGCGCTATTGTTCAGATGTTGCCCTACCGGAGTTACACAGTAGTAGCATCACTGCTATTTGCTTCATGACATACTATGGAATGCCGTTTGGTTCTTTGCGTGTCAAAAAAAGATGCACGTCAAATAACATTATTTGACAGTAACACTGTTAAATAAGCTTTTAATTTGACACATCAAATAACACAGTTCTATTATAGAATGTTCTGTGTTCTGAATTTGCATGTGCAAGCCAAGTGGCACCACTACTATCAGTAGCACTGTCAAAGCTGTACAAAAAAGTCTGCAAACGCCAGCCATGAACCATGTGTTTACAATACCGCGTTGGTAATAAAGCATTATTTGATCGACCGCAACTTCTGGGGTACCTAGCTAGGACCATTACAACCAGCCTGAAAACAATGACCAGTAGAAACTGCAGTCATTTTCACTATTCTTAGCAATGATTTAGGAATCCTTGTAAGTATTAGCTAGTTAGGATCTTGTTGTTCGCCTATTGAAGTTGAACTTCAGTTCATGAAAATAGATAGCTAGCCAGCTACTTAACCCTGTGCCCAAAGCTAACGTTATAAGCAGCCAGCTAGCTTCATCTGGCTAGTGAGACTCGACCTGACTGGGTTATGTGTCGTGAAGCTAGCCACAAGAAGGATTAGGCACAATAGTGGAATTTGCGGTTTGCCTTCAAAATAAAAGTACAGCTTTGAAAGTGATGCAGAAGGTTACAATTGGTGGAATCATGCCATATTTAGACTAGATAATGTTAAACAAGGTTGGAATGTGAAGCAATGAAATGGAGTATCAGTCTACTCAGTGACACCCACAGAACACAACTGTGAAGAGTTTACACAAATATTAGAGTTATAGCTCTTATCGCGGGACTGTGACTGTGTGAAATCACCTCCCCAGTCAGGCTATTGTGTGTATTGACATTCATATTGCACTGTACAGCTTTACCTAAGGATTGGGGATCAATGAAATGGGGTATCAGTCTAGTCAATACCCAATATATTTTTTCCCAACGTTCTCCTCTGAGTTATCAGACTCCAAAACATCCACGCAGTATTGTTTTTCCTCTGGAATAGTGTTCAATACACATAGGTTGACAATAAATGTGGCTCAATTCACAGTTGTTTCAGAGTCCCGCAATAAGAGCTACAATGCTAATGTTTTCTGGGTGTCACTGAGTAGACTCATACCCCATGTTATTGATCCACAATCCATAGGTAAGGCTGTACAGTGACATAAGTTTGCCCACAATGCAATTCTAAAGTATAATACATCCAGTGTGATTTCAACAGATTTTTGTCAAATTAACAAATTGTCTTTTGTTGAATTTATATAACATTCCAACCTCGTTTAGCATGATCTATTCAAATATACACTGCTCAAAAGAATAAAGGGAACACTTAAACAACACAATGTAACTCCAAGTCAATCACACTTCTGTGAAATCAAACTGTCCACGTAGGAAGAAACACTGATTGACAATACATTTCACATGCTGTTGTGCAAATAGAATAGACAAAAGGTGGAAATTATAGGCAATTAGCAAGACACCCCCAATAAAGGAGTGATTCTGCAGGTGGTGACCACAGACCACTTCTCAGTTCCTATGCTTCCTGGCTGATGTTTTGGTCACTTTTGAATGCTGGCGGTGCTCTCACTCTAGTGGTAGCATGAGACGGAGTCTACAACCCACACAAGTGGCTCAGGTAGTGCAGCTCATCCAGGATGGCACATCAATGCGAGCTGTGGCAAGAAGGTTTGCTGTGTCTGTCAGCGTAGTGTCCAGAGCATGGAGGCGCTACCAGGAGACAGGCCAGTACATCAGGAGACGTGGAGGAGGCCGTAGGAGGGCAACAACCCAGCAGCAGGACCGCTACCTCCGCCTTTGAGCAGGAGGAGCACTGCCAGAGCCCTGCAAAATGACCTCCAGCAGGCCACAAATGTGCATGTGTCAGCATATGGTCTCACAAGGGCTCTGAGGATCTCATCTCGGTACCTAATGGCAGTCAGGCTACCTCTGGCGAGCACATGGAGGGCTGTGCGGCCCCACAAAGAAATGCCACCCCACACCATGACTGACCCACCGCCAAACCGGTCATGCTGGAGGATGTTGCAGGCAGCAGACCGTTCTCCACGGCGTCTCCAGACTCTGTCACATGTGCTCATGTGCTCAGTGTGAACCTGCTTTCATCTGTGAAGAGCACAGGGCGCCAGTGGCGAATTTGCCAATATTGGTGTTCTCTGGCAAATGCCAAACGTCCTGCACGGTGTTGGGCTGTAAGCACAACCCCCACCTGTGGACGTCGGGCCCTCATACCACCCTCATGGAGTCTGTTTCTGACCGTTTGAGCAGACACATGCACATTTGTGGCCTGCTGGAGGTCATTTTGCAGGGCTCTGGCAGTGCTCCTCCTGCTCAAAGGCGGAGGTAGCGGTCCTGCTGCTGGGTTGTTGCCCTCCTACGGCCTCCTCCACGTCTCCTGATGTACTGGCCTGTCTCCTGGTAGCGCCTCCATGCTCTGGACACTACGCTGACAGACACAGCAAACCTTCTTGCCACAGCTCGCATTGATGTGCCATCCTGGATGAGCTGCACTACCTGAGCCACTTGTGTGGGTTGTAGACTCCGTCTCATGCTACCACTAGAGTGAGAGCACCGCCAGCATTCAAAAGTAACCAAAACATCAGCCAGGAAGCATAGGAACTGAGAAGTGGTCTGTGGTCACCACCTGCAGAATCACTCCTTTATTGGGGGTGTCTTGCTAATTGCCTATAATTTCCACCTTTTGTCTATTCCATTTGCACAACAGCATGTGAAATGTATTGTCAATCAGTGTTGCTTCCTAAGTGGACAGTTTGATTTCACAGAAGTGTGATTGACTTGGAGTTACATTGTGTTGTTTAAGTGTTCCCTTTATTTTTTTGAGCAGTGTACTATTTGTATTCATTTGCATCACTGTCAATGACATACCTCTATTTTGAAGGCTAACCGCAAAGTCCACTTGTGGCTAATCCTTATTGTGGCTAGCTTCACATAGATGGGTCCGGCCACACTTAAAAGAACTGTCTTATAAATAAGGGTTATTTTAGATGATGACACCTAGCTATATAGTTAGCTAGCTAATGATAGCTACTGAAACAGATTATGTTGTTATGCTATGTTTTTGGGGAAGAACATTGTTTGCATCCATGAGCTAGATAGCTAGCTTTTTTTTTATGACCAGCACTGTGTGCGCGAGACAACTTTTACCAGCATCATAGCATACGTATGGACGAATCGTTGTGACATATGAAATACGGGTGATCGTGTAATCAATGTTTAATAACTACGTAAAAAATGTATTAAAGCGTTGAATTAGTATGCGACGTGCATTCATATTCAGGTCCTGATTGGTCAACAAGCTTATTTGACACATCAAATAGTGTTATTTGACATATATCTTTTTTGACATGCAAAGACCCAAATGGCGTTCCATAGAAATCCTGGTTGAGAATGAAATGAACAACAAAACAGCACAGCAAGTAAGTGAAAGAAATATGTTTTGATTATGTTTTACTGGTAATGGGGACATATGTAAATGCCAACAAAATAACTTTTTGGTCAGTGTGTGTGTGTTTGCAACCTCTATTTAACTAGGCAAGTCAGTTAAGAACAAATTCTTATTTACAATGTCAGCCTACCCCGGCCAAACCCGGATAGCGCCCTATGGGACTCCAATCACGTCCGGATGTGACACAGCCTGGATTCGAACCAGGGACTGTAGTGATGCCTCTTGCACTGAGACGCAGTGCCTTAGACCGCTGTGTCCATGTGTGTTAAGTATTTAACTAGAATGCTTAAAAGGATGCAAACATTTTAAATATTGGTTATCGGTATCGTTTTTTTTGGCAAGGAAAATATCGGATATTGGTATTGGCCAAAAATGTCATATCGGTACATCACTAGTTAAGACACTGATTCCCTTTGCAACCACGTACCTATGTGAGAGTGGATTCTCGGCCCTCACTAGCATGAAAACGAAATACCGGCACAGACTGTGTGTGGAAAATGATTTAAGACTGAGACTCTCTCCAATAAAACCCAACATTGCAGACTTATGTGCATCCTTTCAAGCACACCCTTCTCATTAACCTGTGGTGAGTTATTCACCATTTTTGATGAGCAAATAAGGTTTTATATGTAAGATGGGTAAATATAGAGCAAAAGTATTGGTTAGTATTATCTTATTACTTATCTCTTTGTCACTTCCCACGAGCCGGGTTGTGACAAAAACTCACATTCATTCTTATGTTTAATAAATGTATCGTATAGTGTGTGTGGCAGGCTTACAATGATTGAAAGTGCACTGACCCTGTTGCTAGAGCGGGTACGCAGCTGGAGGTTGAATGTTTGAAGGGGTACGGGACTATAAAAAGTTTCGGAACCACTGCTCTAAAGGAACATGAAATACACGATCCAGCAGCAGTGGCTGCTGCTCAAGCCGAACTCGGTGCCTGTCTTTCCAGCGGTCGTTGTGAAAATCAGTCAGTTGGGTAACAGTCAAGGCCAGCTGGAGAAAATACCAAAATGTTCAAAATTGGTAATTGTAGCTATTGTATTTGTAGTAGTGTAGTTCGTCGCAGTCGCTAATTACTTTGTGACATTGCACCTAGCTTCATTTCTGGACTGGTCATGGTTGTTGTCAAAGTTTGTCCATTATTAACGTCAGCTAACATTAATGTTAGCTAGCTATCTTAGCTAACTGTTAGAGCACAGGTGGCTAGCTAAGTCAATACGGTTAGGGTCTAGCCTATGTGATATTAGTTAGCGAATTGAGCTAGCTAGTGTTTTTGTTTGTAAAACATCGGTAGTCTAGCTATGACTAGGCAAGAAAGCACCCGGTTAACACAGCTAGCTAACATTATCTAGCTAGCTATGTCCAGTGTCACTGGCAGTGAGTCACAAAGGACTCGCGTGAGCCTAATGCCCCCTGTACACTAGCACGCGGTGCCGCGCTGTGAAACACCGCTTCCTATTAATTTTCATTGGAAGGAAAGTGATGAGAAGCTTAAGAGTGTGGGGACTGTTGGGCGGCGCGAACGTGGCGTGGGAGGCGGTGAAAAAGTACAACATTTCCCAACTTTATGCAAATCACCAGTGGCGACTGCTGGGCGATGACCAATCATATCGAGCGGTTCCCATGATGAATTTGACGCTATGCGACCCAAGGCTGGAGACTTTCTTCAGCAAAGATGGCTGACAAAAATACTAGGATGGAAGCAAATGTACACTACCGTTCAAAAGTTTGGGGTCACTTAGAAATGTCCCTGTTTTTGAAATAAAAGCACATTCTTTGTCCATTAAAATAACATGAAATTGATCAGAAATACAGTGTAGACATTGTTAATGTATTAAATGACTACTGTAGCTGGAAATGGCTGATTTTTAATGGATAATCTACATAGGTGTACAGAGGCCCATTATCATCAACCATGTGTTCCAATGGCATGTTGTGTTAGCTAATCCAAGTTCATAATTTTAAAAGGCTAATTGATAATTAGAAAAACCTTATGTTAGCACAGCTGAAAACTGTATTTCTGATTAAAGAAGCAATAAAACTGGCCTTCTTTAGACTAGTTGAGTATCTGGAGCATCAACATTTGTGGTTTCGATTACAGGCTCATAATGGCCAGAAACAAATAACTTTCTTCTGAAACTCATCAGTCTATTCTTGTTCTGAGAACTGAAGGCTGTTCCATGCGAGAAATTGCCAAGAAACTGAAGATATCGTACAGTACAATGCTGTGTATTACTCCCTTCACAGAACAGCACAAACTGGCCCTAACCAGAAAAGAAAGAGGAGTGGGAGGCCTGGGTGCACAACTGAGCAAGAGGACAAGTACTTTAGAGTGTCTAGTTTGAGAAACAGACGCCTCACAAGTCCTCAACTGGCAGCTTCATTAAATAGCACCTGCAAAACACCAGTCTCAACGTCAACAGTGAAGAGGCGACTTCGGGATGCTGGCCTTCTAGGCAGTGTTCCTCTGTCCAGTGTCTGTGTTCTTTTTTCATCTTAATCTTTTCTTTTTATTGGCCAGTGTGAGATATGGCTTTTTCTTTGCAACTCTGCCTAGAAGGCCAGCATCCCGGAGTCGCCTCTTCACTGTTGACGTTGAGACGGGTAAAAAAAAACACCAGTCAATCAATTTATAAAGACCTTCTTACATCAGCTGATGTCACAAAGTGCTGTACAGAAACCCAGGCTAAAACCCCAAACAGCAAGCAATGCAGGTATAGAAGCACGGTGGCTAGGAAAAACTCCAGAGAGAGGTTGGAACCTAGGAAGAAACCTAGAGAGGAACCAGGCTATGAGGGGTTGCCAGTCCTCTTCTGGCTGTGCAGGGTGGAGATTATAACAGAACATGGCCAAGATGTTCAAATATTCATAGATGACCAGCAGGGTCAGATAATAATAATCACAGTGATTATAAAGGGTGCAACAGGTGTGAACAGGTCAGCACCTCAGGAGTAAATGTCAGCTGGCTTTTCATAGCCGATCATTCAGAGTATCTCTTCTGCACCTGCTGTCTTCAGAGAGTTGAAAACAGCAGGTCTGGGACAAGGTAGCACGTCCGGTGAACAGGTCAGGGTTCCATAGCCGCAGTTAGAACAGTTGAAACTGGAGCAGCAGCACGACCACGTGGACTGGGGACAGCAAGGATTCATCAGGCCAGGTAGTCCTGAGGCATGGTCCTAGGGCTCAGATCCTCCTCCGAAAGAGAGAGAGCGAGAGAGAGAAAGAAAGAGAGAGAAAGAGAATTAGAGAGAGCATACTTAAATTCACACAGGACAGCAGATAAGACAGGAGAAATACTCCAGATTGAACAGACTGACCCTAGCCCCCCGACACAAATTATTGCAGCATAAATACTGGAGGCTGAGACAGGAGGGGTCAGGAGACACTGTGGCCCTGTCCGATGATTCCCTCGGATAGGGCCAAACAGGCAGGATATAAACCCACCCACTTTGCCAAAGCACAGCCCCCACACCACAAGAGGGATATCTTCAACCAACCAATTAACTATCCTGAGACAAGGCCGAGTATAGCCCATGAAGATCTCCCCCACTGCACAAACCCGAAGGAGGGGAGCCAACCTGGACAGGAAGATCACGTCAGTGACTCAACGCACACACCCCTCCTAGGGACGGCATGGAAGAGCACCAGTAAGCCAGTGACTGAGCCCCTGTAATAGGATTTGAGGCAGAGAATCCCAGTGGAGAGAGGGGAACCAGAGACAGTAAGGGCGGTTCGTCGTTCCAGTGCCTTTCCGTTCGCCTTCACACTCCTAGGCCAGACTATACTCAATCATAGGACCGACTGAAGAGATATGTCTTCAATAAAGACTTAAAGGTCGAGACCGAATCTGCGTCTCTCACATGGATAGGCAGAAGGTTCCATAAAAATGGAGCTCTATAGGAGAAAACCCTGCCTCCAGCTGTTTGCTTAGAAATTCTAGGGACAATAATGAGGCCTGCGTCTTGTGACCGTAGCGTATGTGTAGGTATGTACTGCAGCACCAAATCGGAAAGATAGGTAGGAGCAAGCCCATGTAATGCTTTGTAGGTTAGCAGTAAAACCTTGAAATCAGCCCTAGCCTTAACAGGAAGCCAGTGTAGAGAGGCTAGCACTGGAGTAATATGATCACATTTTTTGGTTCTAGTCAAGATTCTAGCAGCCGTGTTTAGCACTAACTGAAGTTTATTTAGTGCTTTATCCGGGTAACCGGAGAGTAGAGCATTGCAGTAGTCTAATCTAGAAGTGACAAAAGCATGGACACCTTTTTCTGCATCATTTTTTGTACAGAAAGTTTCTGATTTTTGCAAAGTTACGTAGATGGAAAGAAAGCTGTCCTTGAAACAGTCTTGATATGTTCGTCAAAAGAGAGATCAGGGTCCAGAGTAACGCCAAGGTCCTTCACAGTTTTATTTGAGACGACTGTACAACCATCAAGATTAATTGTCAGATTCAACAGAAGATCTCTTTGTTTCTTGGGACCTACAACTAGCATCTCTGTTTTGTCCGAGTTTAAAAGTAGAACATTTGCCGCCATCCACTTCCTTCTGTCTGAAACACAGGCTTCCAGGGAGGGCAAATTTGGGGCTTCACCATGTTTCATCGAAATGTACAACTGTGTGTCGTCCGTATAGCAGAGAAAGTTAACATTATGTTCCTGAATGACATCACCAAGAGGTAAAATACACTGCTCAAAAAAATAAAGGGAACACTTAAACAACACAATGTAACTCCAAGTCAATCACACTTCTGTGAAATCAAACTGTCCACTTAGGAAGCAACACTGATTGACAATAAATTTCACATGCTGTTGTGCAAATGGAATAGACAAAAGGTGGAAATTATAGGCAATTAGCAAGACACCCCCAATAAAGGAGTGGTTCTGCAGGTGGTGACCATAGACCACTTCTCAGTTCCTATGCTTCTTGGCTGATGTTTTGGTCACTTTTGAATGCTGGCGGTGCTTTCACTCTAGTGGTAGCATGAGACGGAATCTACAACCCACACAAGTGGCTCAGGTAGTGCAGCTCATCCATGATGGCACATCAATGCGAGCTGTGGCAAGAAGGTTTGCTGTGTCTGTCAGCGTAGTGTCCAGAGCATGGAGGCGCTACCAGGAGACAGGCCAGTACATCAGGAGACGTGGAGGAGGCCGTAGGAGGGCAACAACCCAGCAGCCCCACAAAGAAATGCCACCCCACACCATGACTGACCCACCGCCAAACCGGTCATGCTGGAGGATGTTGCAGGCAGCAGAACGCTCTCCACGGCGTCTCCAGACTCTGTCACGTCTGTCACGTGCTCAGTGTGAACCTGCTTTCATCTGTGAAGAGCACAGGGCGCCAGTGGCGAATTTGCCAATCTTGGTGTTCTCTGGCAAATGCCAAACGTACTGCACGGTGTTGTGCTGTAAGCACAACCCCCACCTGTGGACGTCGGGCCCTCATACCACCCTCATGGAGTCTGTTTCTGACCGTTTGAGCAGACACATGCACATTTGTGGCCTGCTGGAGGTCATTTTGCAGGGCTCTGGCAGTGCTCCTCCTTGCACAAAGGCGGAGGTAGCGGTCCTGCTGCTGGGTTGTTGCCCTCCTACGGCCTCCTCCACGTCTCCTGATGTACTGGCCTGTCTCCTGGTAGCGCCTCCATGCTCTGGACACTACGCTGACAGACACAGCAAACCTTCTTGCCACAGCTCGCATTGATGTGCCATCCTGGATGAGCTGCACTACCTGAGCCACTTGTGTGGGTTGTAGACTCCGTCTCATGCTACCACTAGAGTGAAAGCACCGCCAGCATTCAAAAGTGACCAAAACATCAGCCAGGAAGCATAGGAACTGAGAAGTGGTCTGTGGTCACCACCTGCAGAACCACTCCTTTATTGGGGGTGTCTTGCTAATTGCCTATAATTTCCACCTTTTGTCTATTCCATTTGCACAACAAACAGCATGTGAAATTTATTGTCAATCAGTGTTGCTTCCTAAGTGGACAGTTTGATTTCACAGAAGTGTGATTGACTTGGAGTTACATTGTGTTGTTTAAGTGTTCCCTTTATTTTTTTGAGCAGTGTATATAGTGAAAACAATAGCGGTCCTAAAACGAAGCCTTGAGGAACACCGACATTTATCAGACAAACTGATATCTTTCGGACAGATAAGATCTAAACCAGGTCAGAACTTGTCTGTGTAGACCAATTTGGGTTTCCAATCTCTCCAAAAGAATGTGGTGATCGATGGTATCAAAAGCAGCACTAAGGTGTAGGAGCACGAGGACAGATGCAGAGCCTCGGTCTGACGCCATTAAAAGGTAATTTACCACCTTCACAAGTGCAGTCTCAGTGCTATGATGGGGTCTAAAACCAGACTGAAGCATTTCGTATACATTGTTTGTCTTCAGAAAGGCAGTGAGTTGATGCGCAACAGCTTTTTCATTTTTTGAGAGGCCGCTATTCGATATAGGCCGATAGTTTTTTATATTTTCTGGGTCAAGGTTTGGCTTTTTCAAGGGAGGCTTTATTACTGCCACATTCGGTGGATAGTGGGCCGTTTATTATGTTCAACATAGGAGGGCCAAGCATAGGAAGCAGCTCTTTCAATAGTTTAGTTGGAATAGGGTCCAGTATGCAGCTTGAAGGTTTAGAGGCCATGACTATTTTCATCAATGTGTCAAGAGATATAGTATTAAAAAACCTGAGTGTCTCCCTTGATCCTAGGTCCTGGCAGTGTTGTGCAGACTCAGGACAACTGAGCTTTAGAGAAATACGCAGATTTAAAGAGGAGTCTGTAATTTGCTTTCTAATGATCATGATCTTTTCGTCAAAGAAGTTCATGAGTTTATCACTGCTGAAGTGAAAGCCATCCTCTCTTGGGGAATGCTGCTTTTTAGTTAGCTTTGCGACCGTATCAAAAATACATTTAGGATTGTTCGTATTTTCCTCAATTAAGTTGGAAAAATAGGATGATCGAGCAGCAGTGAGGGCTCTTCGATACACCTGTATTTGTATCGAAGAACTCTTTGGCCTGCCGGCCAAACCCTCTCCTAACCCGGACAACGCTGGGCCAATTGTGCGCCGCCCCATGTGTCTCCCGGTCATGGCCGGCTGCGACAGAGCCTGGAAGGCATGCATCAAGGACCCCACACACTCCAGCCACGAGCTGTTCTCTCACTAACCTTCGGGAAGATCAGAGCATGAGGTCCAACAGGCTCAGAGACAGTTTCTATCTACAGCAGGGATGGGCAACTTTGATGGGGGTGGGGCCAAAAAAAATCTCAGCTCATCATGAGGGGCCGTAGTTGCTTGCGAGTCTTGGTACCCACAGCCCCCCTAATTTCCTGCAATTCTACACATTCTACACACAAGAAAAAGTATGTGAACCCTTTGTAAATACCTGGATGCTGCTGAACACTTGAACTGGACTGACCACCTCCTCCGCACCTTAGCACACATCATAACTGCTGCTACCAGACTTATTATACTGCTCAATATAAACACTTGCCCCCCATCCCCAATACACATGTAAATATTGTACTATAACTTGTGCCTTCCTGTATTATACTTATGCAAAAGAAATACTGTATTATTCTATTTCCATTGACTTTACGTTCGTATTATTATTTTTGTACTATTTCTTATTGTTGAAAAGGAACCTGCAGGTAAGCCTTTAGTTGGACGATGTATACCATGTGTATCCTGTACATATGACTAATAAAACTAGAAAGTGAAACTAGTTCATCCAAATTAAAGTGACATGTTGGTTTTCTAAGCAGTCTATGGACAAGGTATGACAGCAATCCATGCTTTGGATTCCATCTGGGCTTCATGTCCAAATCATCCTAAAGTATCTAAAAAAATATTTTGAAACTATAAATGATTTGGACATGAAATGCTAATAGGCACCATTGACTTGCATTGGATTTGTGCCAAACAAAAAAGTTAGTTTTAAAACAGTGTATAGGTAAACAAAACCAAAGCATAGATTGCTGTCAATAAACATCTTACAGGAAACCAACATGTAATTTGTGTGAACTATCCCTTTAACAAAGTATATGATAAAGATGACAAACATTAACAGAAGCAAAATAAATATCATTATTTCATGACTTGATTCAAATTATCTGAATGTGGTCTCCTTTTGATGCACAGGTCCTGATGAAATATGGGATGATTCAGTTCAAAGAATTGGGGTCTGACCTTTTTTGGCAAAAATACAAAGTTTTTATGGAAAGCAACTAATCCAAGAAAATTTGTCAATTTGAGATTTCAAATAGATTAGAACATCTTTCTAACATTGTTTATCTGTCATTGAACAGTCTACTCCCCAGGGTCTTCTTGTCACTGGTACAGAGTGTGCTACTCTGAGCAACAATCATTAGGGTCTCACCAAGCAAACTCCAGCAGATGGCCATCTACACCACCTTGTTGACTGGTGTTGGCTGCTGGACGATGCATTACCTTCTGCAAGTTAAGTATCACTTAGGTCTTGTCATGTTTATCTTCATATCATGACCTTAGAAAGAGGCAACACAACGTGGATCATAATAAATGTGTTAAATCAAGACAAGATGTCCTCACCTTAGACTTCAAAGGAATTACCTAATACTCATACATTGTATTTCTGCCTGCACTCGTTTTATTTTCTAGAGATCTTCTCCAGGTCGGACTACCACCGTTTATCCTGGAGCAGCTGGAAGCCAACCAGACAGCCATGGACATTCTGGGAGCACCACCCCCGAAGGTCCACAACATCCACCTGTCTGACCGGCACAACTATGTGGAACTTTACTGCTCTCTGGGAGTCATTCATCCTACATGGGAGCCAACTAGCAGCATTGCCGTTATCCATCACTGTTTGCTATAGATATTCATGCTGCAGATCAAAATTCTAGTGGCTACCTCTACACATCCTCTGTTAGACCCCAAACACTTAGGCAGGTATACTTCAATATTATTCTATAGAAAGACACTGAGGAAATTGATTGATACATAGAATGAAAGTCCACACTGACCTTCAAAGTACATGAAGGTCGTTTGACCCAATACAATTTAATGCATACAGTACCTTTGTCTTCTCCCTGGCAGCGTTAGGCAGAATTTAACAGGCAGTGCTGTAGAGGGTCAGCGCAGACCACACCACTGTCAGATAAGACAGGACTTGACACAGCCAAACTGGTCTTCCTGATCTGCTCACCAGAACTAGTGCGATGAAGGTATAACTGCTGCACTCGTCCGTCTCATGTCAGTCGCAGACTTGTAGCCATAGTTAAACATATTTTTTTAAAGCACTTTGACATGCATTCTTTCAGGACCTTGTTTTGACAAAGGGCATACACAAGATGCCTCCTGGTTTAAAATCACCACAGAAATATAATTGCTTTGACCAATGTTTATTGATGCTTTGTACATCCTTAAGACATTTACATACATTGTACAAGGAAATAAGTGCCATTTATGCATTACATGTCATGCATATTCATTATAAACAGTGCTGTCCTGAGCAAAATGTACATGCCTTAGGAGAATGAAGGTACTGTAAAGAGCAAATTAACAATGTAATTGCTTAGTACAAAGCCATCATATCTTTATAGCCGGCACTTTGGAAAAAATAATAATAATTTAGTCAATGGTTCCAGTTGTACTATACAGAATCTGTGTGACCAGAAAATGTCTCCCATAGTGTTCTATTGCACTATGATGTATGATTGATTAATTAGGACATTACTATTTATTCACAGTGAAAATGAAATATGTAAGACATGGAAATAATCAGTGATATAGATTAATTGAAGTTATGATGAACAATTGTACGCATGAAAGCTGAACATACTGCATGAATATTAGGAAAAGAATGGTAAACAAGCAGAACATGAACGACATTGACCGAATGGCACCAAACAAAACATCAGTAGTTCATTAAAATTGTATTAAAATTAATAAAAATGTGATGCAGACAGAGACAAAGTTTGGCTTGTGAGTGGAGACAGTGTGGTGTGTGGTAAACAATTTACAATCAATCAGTAAAGATCCCATTAACAGTTGGTTAGTGCTTATAGGCCTACCCTTCTATCAGAAGATGGTCTTCTGTAGGGAGCAGAGTGGCTCCTCGAACGTGAACCGCTTGAAGACGGCCTTCGCATCCGGAAACAGAGTCTCTGGGTTTGGCACCGTTGGCCGGCACGGACCTATGGTGTAGGCTGCTACTACCATCAGCTCCTCTACCACAGGACCTTCCTCCTCTGAGGATGATGAGGAATATGAGGAAGGGGGGGCAGGCTTGGCGTGTTCCCGTTGGCAGATCTCACTGGTGATATTCTCTTCCGTCTTCTTCTGGGCTTGCTCCTGGAGCCAATGATGCCTCAGGCACTCTTCAGCAGTGGCACGAGACCTTTATACAGGATAGAGAGGGATGGATCAGTATCCCACGTTGTTTTCTGTTACATTTTCAATAAAATCAAGAGTATGAAATTCACTGTTATGCTTTTAACAAGGTCTTCAATTGAGGTGGAACATCTACCTAGGAACTACCAAAATCGCTAAAACGAATAATTTGTGAATAATAACAATATTGGTTTGGGATGAAATCTCACTTGGGCTCTTTGATGAGGAGTGACTGGATGAAGTGGATGGCTGAGAGGTCCTGGAGTTCATTCTCTGTGTAGTAGTCAATGTTGATCTGGGAGATGTTGAGGAAAGTCTCCTGCTTGTCTTCTCCAAGAAATGGTGAAGTCCCCGTCAACATCATGTAGGCCAACACCCCTATGCTCCTTGGTTCGCAAGACATAGCATACTGAATTATCTGTTGCCACTGAAAGAAATGGAACCTCCGTCATCGCTAAGTCACAAACATATAGGTTGAGATTTTACTCATCTTACCACATGTCAGTTGCTGTGCTGATTGGTTCATAATTTAGAATCTCTGGGGCTGCAAACAAGAGAAACAGTGAATATTTTTGCTTAAGTAAGACGTGTGATCATCCAAGTTGTTTTTGAGTCAATGTATTTGTAAGTTCAATAAAAATACAATCAAAAGGGGTTTTCACTCACCGACATACTCTGGTGTGCCCATGATCTCCCTGAACTCCTGGTTCTGACACAGCCTTCTGGAAAGGCCAAAGTCCACTATCTTTATATCCCCCAGAGGACAGGCACTGGTCAGCAGGATATTCTGAGGCTGAGAGGGACAAGACCATTCAATGGTACAGTGGATGAGGACCATTGAATCGTTCAGCGTTTCCTCTGTTCATTCTGTCATGATGTTATGGAAAACCGTTTAATCTGACATTTCTTTCCAAAATGTTTAAACATAATGCTAAATGGAGAACAAAAATCAGTCAGATGTGACAAATACAGCCTCATACTATGCACCTTGAGGTCCAGGTGAACAATGTTGTTCCTGTGTAGGAAGGCCACACCCTCCAGGATCTGTCTCATTAACCATTTTACCTCCTCCTGGGTGAAGGCCTCGTCTCTCTCGGCAACACAATGGTTAAAGATCTCCCCTCCCGCCACACTATGGACACAGACACACAGCCGAGTGAGAGTGGTTTATTGGAATGATGGAAAATGTCCCTGAGGACACTAGTGGAAAGGACGAACAGGATACTAACAGTCTCTCTACATAATCAACACCTATTCGGCGATCCATAATTCAAACTGAAGAATTGAGTTAATTCAACAATATGGTCTAAGTAAAATAAAACACTCAAAACAGTGTTTCCGAAATTAATGAGGAACAAATTTCAAATTTAGACAAAACAGTGTCCTTAGTTGTCCTCTTTGCCCCGGTTTATCGACAATATGCCATGTGAGAGGATGAAGAGTATTTGGTCTCCAACTCCAGTGAGACAAACAGAGCTCAGCCAGTGACCTGATTTTCACTCTGGTATCCCAGTTCAAAGCGGTTGAATTTCTCATTTGTTTACTAGTTCCAAGGACAGAAAAAGAGCCTCAACGGAATTAAAATTGAGGGTGGCGTATGAGTAGTGAGGTAGGTGTGTGTGTGTGTGTGCACACGCGTATGTAGGCGTATAGAGGTCAGTGCATGCACACAAGCGTGACTGTGTGTACTGCGGTTGATGCGTGTTCGCAGAGAGGTGTGTTTTTCCTCTGGTCCAGGCAGCCAAGGTGATTAACTCCCTATTGCACAGCAGCCACCCTCCAGCTCCTCATGTGTCATCTGACAGAACTAAAGAGATCCCACTCCGCTCTGGGTCGCTCCCTCCCTCTGCAGCCCCTTGGTGCCTGAATAGAGCTCCGCTATCCCAACCTGCCCACTTCCTCATTTATCTGACTGCTATGCCCCCAGAATATCTACAAAAACAACCAAGTGTCATTTGCAAATGACACCTCTAGCCCCATTCAGATCATAGATAATTATCAATACCAAACAAAAACAGCAGTTCCGCTCCATTTCCTACCAAAGTGGAAAATGCCCCATTATTTATTGTAATGTAGAAGTCTCTGACCAAGCCAAATAGTATGAGATCTCAACTCACAATTACCCTTTCTCAGAGCATTTCTGTTTTTCTCATACTGACAGACCACTCAATAGGGCAGAGAGCCATGCTTTCACTCACTGGGCACCTTCAAAAGAGAAGATTAAAACATGAATACAACACAAACAAAATGTAATCTGGTCAAAACTATAAATATCTCAGAGTGAGTACTGCCATTGACCTACTCAGTTGACAATCATCTGAAGCACAGAAAACACATACAGCAGCCCCAAAATAACTCACAGTACACTCATCCTGATATTTATCCTATGGAGATTTTTTTTTAAAGTTACAAAACAATAACCCATCAAACTATTCAATGTCTGGAATGCCTTCAACACAATGTTGTCATAAGTCTAATAGAAAAAACTAGTCACTCTAGTGCAAAGTTAGTAGATGAGCAGCTGGTCCCAATGGTAGTAAGGAGCAGCAGGGTTCTGACATCCCTCTAGCCTGCTCTACTCTAGTCAGCGAAGCGTGACAGACGCTACAGCAGGGGTTAGTGTTAGCTGGATTACCCTCCTACTCAGGCAGAGGGAGACCGGTGGTCTTTCCAACTCACTGCACAGTTTTTCCAACTGACTCGCCGATTCCCTGCAGTGGGGATTGTGGTATTCATCGTTAGAAATGCGAGTGACGACTTTCTGCAAGCTGCTCTTCTTAGCAGAGTAAAGCTGGAGGAGATCGGACCTAGAGCTTGACGTCGCTAGTGAGCCTGAAGATGTCATGCCGACAGGTGCGCACACAGTTAACAGTGAATAGGTGTTCATGTAGATGTACACACATAAACAACAGCTGTTTGTAGTAATACTTACTACTCGAGCACCAGGACCATCTCTGTCAAGGTCTCGTAGACTTGGTGCAGGTTGATCATTCTGTGGCTAGTGTTGGTGAGCTCCAGCACAGCGATCTCATGGAGCACCTCCACTCTGCAGTCCTGACCCTTCCTTCGCTTCTTCAGGAACTTGGCTGCATACTCTGTCCCTGTGCTCTTCTCCATGCACCTCTTCACTATGGCAAACTTTCCCCTGGAGACAGATGGGGAACTTCACGTTAAAAATATTGAAGTACAGGCCTTAATGATGATCAAACTTCCCCCTACGATATAAGGATTAAAAAACAGGACTACAGTGTGACTAAATAGTAATGAATACGTTTGAGAAAGCCAACTACAGTGATACGATAGTGATTGTTGATGGTGATTACACATCTTGGTGGATAATCAAGATAGTAATTTACATCACACTGCTTTGTCCTCCCTTTACTAGAATCCTTACACCTGAATGCAGGTACCAGTAGAGTGAAAATAAATGATTGGGAAATGGGCAATAGGGTGAAACAGCCATCAATTGTTGTCTTGGTCACTGAATATCCCTTCTCCCTGCATTTCCATCTTCATTAAAATCATTAGTAAACAAAGATGACCTTCAAGCTTACCAACCATTGATTTTAAATGACCCACTTCAGTGCCCAGATAGAGAGCCATGCTGTGTTAATCAATGACCTCATACAGTATTATTGGCTGGCTAGCGGTCATGTTTTGGCTCTGGGCTTGATGCTCCATTGCATACCTCTACCCTCACATGCAGTGAGATTCAGCAAACTATGCCTTCAAACATAGACCTACACATTAGGGCTCCCGAGTGGCGCAGCGGTCTAACGCACTGTTCTAAGTGCTAGAAGCATCACAACAGACCCTGGTTCGATTCAAGGCTGTATCACAACCGGCCATGATTGGAAGTCCAATATCTCAGTGCACAATTGAACCAGCGTTGTCCGGGTTTAGCTGGGGTAGGCAGTCATTGTAAATAATAATTTGTTCTTAACCGACTTGCCTAGTTAAATATAACACGTCAAGGACTGTATCAGACAAGGAAGTCGCTATCAACCATGCCCAATACTATAACCTCAATACATAATAATATGGTAGCAGGTTCAGAGTAGTGCCATGCATGCCTCAATCCCTCAATCCAGTTATTCAAAGCGGAGTGTCTTTAGTCTTTGACCCAGGCTGACGTTGTTAACCCTGGCTGCTGCTGATAAACCCATTCATGTCTTTAGTAGGGAACAGGTGTCTCCATTTAATCTGGTTGTGCGTGTGTGTTTGGCGAGGGGGATTGCCAAAGTCAGGGGAGGCATAGCTTTGCGAATCTCAAAAGTTCCAGTGCAGTCAAAAACTTGATTTTCCTGTGAGGACACACAAACCCAGCTGTGTTTAATATGAGCAAGGCCTTATTTCTATGACAGCATATTGGATGACTGTCATTCATATTACATTCACCCAGCTCAATGTAACATTGATAGGTTTAGGCTACTACGTGATACACACATTTGTCCTATACCCATCATGAGGTTGGTACAACCTAGCCTATGAATGAAAGCTTACAACGAAGGTGCACAGGTAGAGAGAACATTTGAGTAATCAAGTTGACAGACATTGACACATTCAATATCACCTTGCACAGTCTTGCCTGCATCTAGATGATCTAGGGTGTAATCATTAGTCCAACAGTTGCAAACAAGAGTTTCTATTGGTCAAATTCAGGTATGTTTATCTCAGTTTCATTCCATTTCAGAAATGTTGTAACAGAATCTGCGGAATGAATACACACCTGATCACATTCAAACACAGTTCATAGCAGCCTTTGATCGCTCTCCTCTTCGCTACAGTGCACAACACATCAGCGGTCTAAAGCAAAACTTTCATATCATAACTGGTAACCGCTACACACAGCCTACATCATAGTCAACATAGCTACTAGAACTAATGTGTTAGGAAACCCAGTGGCAATAAATTAATAAAAGCTTACCTTGACTTGGCACACACACATACAGCTCTCTCATCTCCATTTTTGAAGAAATTAATCTGATCAACTATTGTCTGAGTCAACTACTCACCACATTGTATGCACTGCAGTGTTAGCTAGCTGTAGCATATGCTTCAGTACTAGCTTCATTCTCTAATCATTTGATTGAGTGGACAACGTCAGTTCATGCTGCAAGAGCTCTGATAGGATGGAGGATGTCCTCCGGAAGTTGTCATAATTATTGTGTAAGTCTATGGAAGGGGGTGAGAACCGCGAGCCTCGTAGGTTTTGTATTGAAGTCAGTCAATGTACCCAGAGGAGGACAGAAACTAGTTGTCCTCCGGCTACACCATGGTGTTATCCCAGAGAGTGCTGTTGAGGCTACTGTAGACCATTGCAAAAATGTGTTTTAATTTATTATTTGGTGAAGTGAATATATTTAGTAGAAATGTAACTAATGTTTCACTATTAAAACATTTCTGAAAGTCACTGAGGGTCCTCCCCTGAGGAGCCTCCACTTACACACACAGCCTTTCAGAAAGTATTAACACCTTTTCACATGTGTTACAGCCGGAATTAAAAATGGATTAGATTGTTGGTCATTGGCCTACACACACACACACAATACCCCCTAATGTCAAATTGTAATTAAGTTTAGACATTTTCACAAATTAATTAAATTAAAAAGCTGAATGTCTTGAGTCAATAAGTATTCAACCCCTTTGTTATGGCAAGCCTAAATAAGTTGAGTAAAAATATGCTTAACAAGTCACATAATACGGTTCATGACCTCACTTGGTGTGCAATAGTGTTTAACATGATTTATGAATGACCACCTCATCTCGGTACCCCACACATACAGATAATTGTAAGGTCCCTCAGTCAAGCAGTACATTTCAAACACAGGGAGGTTTTCCAATGCCTCGCATATTGGAAAAAACAGAAAAACAAAAGCTGACATTGGGTGAAGTTATTCAATTACACTTTGGATGGTGTATCAATACACCCAAAGAGAGAGGCATCCTTAACTCAGTTGCCAGAGAAGGAGGAAACTACTCAGAGATTTCACCACGAGAACAATGGTGACTTTACAACAGTTGCAGATTTTAATGGCTGTGATAGGAGCAAACTGAGGATCAATAACATTGTACACTAGGGCCTAATGAACTGTAACTCAGTAAAATCTTTGAAATTGTTGGCATGTTATGTTTATTTTTGTTTAATCTTTGGATTTCAAATGAAAGAGAATACAGATAGGCATATGTTGGTCACGGATACCTTAAAAAGGGTATGGTCATGGATCAGAAAACCAGTCAGTATTTGGTGTGACCACCATTTGCCTCATGTAGTGTGACATCTCCTTCACATAAAGTTGATCAGGCTGTTGATTGAGGACTGTGGACCCACTCCTTTCAAGACACAACAATTGGTCTCAGGATCTCGTCACAGTATCTTTGCATTCAAATTGCCATCGATAAAATGCAATTGTGTTCGTTGTCTGTAGCTTAGGCCTGCCCATACCACAACCACACTGCCACCATGGGGCACTTTGTTCAGAAAACCACCCACACGATGCCATACACACTGTCTGCCATCTGCCCGGTACAGTTGAAACTGGGATTCATCCGTGAAGAACACAGTTCTCCAGCGTGCCAGTGGCCATTGAAGTTTGCCCACTTTAGTCGGTTACGAGACTGGTGAGGGCGATGAGCACACAGATGAGCTTCCCTGAGACAGTTTGTGCAGAAATTCTTCGGTTGTGCAAACCCACAGTTTCATCAGCTGTCCTGGTGGCTGGTCTCAGATGATCCCGCAGGTAAAGAAGTCAGATGTGGAGATCCTGGGCTGGCGTGGTTACACGTGGTCTGCGGTTGCGAGGCCGGTTGGACGTACTGCCAAATTCTCTAAAAACAATGTTGGAGGCGGCTTATGGTAGAGAAATTAACATAAAATTCTCAGGCAACAGCTCTTGTGGACATTCCTGCAGTCAGCATGCCAACTGCACACTCCCTCAAAACTGTTTGCTTGATAGTCGCTGTATACGGGTTCGAGTCTCGGTCGGGGCTATCCCCCGACTTCGCTACAATATATTTCTATAGTTGGTTTCATGGACTCTCCCCTTTTATGGGCAGTTATTTACCAATTTTTAGCTACAAGTCCGTTTTAGCTACAAGTCCGTTGGAGAGGATCAGATTGAGCAGTGAGGTGTAGAATCAATGATCTACAAATAGTATTCCCTGCCAAAGGATAGGCTTTGTGCAATTAAGATTCGCAGAGCTACACATCCCCTAGCTTAGGCAATCCCCCCACCTAACACATGCGCACAACCAGACATTGATTGATAGGCAGTGGTGTAAAGTACTTAAGTTGTACTTTAAAGTATTATTTATTTAAGTACGTTTTTGGGGTATCTGCACTTTACTATTTATATTTGACAACTTTTACTTCACTACATTCCTAAAGAAAATAATGTACTTTTTACTCCATACATTTTCCCCTGACACCCAAAAGTACTCGTTACATTTTGAATGCTTAGCAGAACAGAAATGGTCCAATTCACACACTTATCAAGAGAACATCCCTGGTCATCCCTACTACCTCTGATCTGGGAGACTCACTAAACACAAATGCTTCGTTTGTAAAATATGTCTGAGTATTGGTGTGCCCCTGGCTATCTGTACATTTAAAAAACAAGAAAATTGTGCTGTCTGGTTTGCTTAATATAAGGAATTTGAAATGGATTCACATTTTTACTTTTGATACTTAAGTATATTCAAAACCAAATACTTTTACTCAAGTAGAATTTTACTGGGTGACTTTCACTTGAGTCATTTTCTATTAAGATATTTACTTTTACTCAAGTAGGACAATTGGGTACTTTTTCCACCACTGTTAATTGGAGACTACTTGTGTCAATTAATAACATTTCCTAGGATTTTCTACCTGCAGCAAACCTAGCAGATCAAGCTGGAAATACCAGTAAAAGCAGTGCCTCAAAGAGTGACCCCAAACTCCTGGCCCTAGTCATAATGTCTGTTTGACTTGTAATTTATGAAAATGAAATTGCTGCTAGCTATTACCTAATAGACAACTTTGATCAAAATGATCACAGAAGAGCTCTAATTATAAAAGTCACCCGTGTGTTTGCCCAACATCTCCAGGTAAAAAAGGAATGACCATGCAGCCTCAGGAGGTCTGGCTCCAACTACATTACCTATATCTCAGACAGTTTAGCAGGGAAATGTGAGATAGACTTGTGTTCAATGAGAGAGATTAGTCAAAGTGGTGGTAGATCTATTTATATGTGTGCTATTTCTATGCTTCACATTTTTAAGTTTTGTTTGTGTCTTTTACTTTTGTACACCTTCAAATACACTACATGACCAAAAGTATGTGATCTGTTGCCACAAAGTTGGAAGCACAGAATCGTCTAGAATGTCATTGTAATGCGTAGTATTGCGCATGGTGATCTTTGGCTTGTGTGTGGCTGCTTGGCCATGGAAACCCATTTCATGAAGCTCCCGGCAAACAGTTATTGTGCTGACATTGCTTCCAGAGGTAGTTTGGAACTCTGTAGTTAGTGTTGCAACCGAGGACAGACGATTTTTTTACACGCTTCAGCACTCGGTGGTCCCGTTCTGTGAGCTTGTTTGGCCTACCACTTCGCAGCTGAGCCGGTTGTTACTCCTAGACCTTTCCACTTCACAATAACATCACTAACAGTTGACCAGGGCAGCTTTAGCAGGGCAGACATTTGTTGGAAAGGTGGCATCATATGATGGTGCCACGTTAAAGTCACTCAGTAAGGCCATTCTACTGCCAATGTTTGGCTATGGAGATTGCATGGCTGTGTGCTCAATTGTATACACCTGTCAGCAACGGGTGTGGCTGAAATAGCCAAATCCACTAATTTGAAGGGGTGTCCACATACTTTGGCTTGTGTGTAGCTGAAAATAATATATTTTCGGTTATGGAAAAGATGTCACAAAGGTTTAGATTATATAATGATTCTCCACACTACACTTACTTGTTTTGTCACAAACTGAAATTAGGCATACTATTAGAATTTTAGCAACCACGAAATGGCAGACCAATTTTCTGCATAGTGCACATAAGGGAATTCACTTACAGTAGTATTGGACTTAGCCAACTAGTTTACAACTGAACAAGTTACACATGGGTAGGGTTGCAAAGGGTCAGACATTTTCTGGAAATTATCCTTGGGAAGTTAAGCCTGGGAATTTGGGGAATTTTGCTTAAATTCATCAAAAACATTAGCTTTTAACAGTGAACCTTTTTTGGTGGGATACGCAAGGCAATTCTAGGTTTTGTGGCATATTTTGGTTAAACTATCCCCAATTCAATGGAATTGCAACACTCTGCATGCACAGTGCATTCTTCCATCACAGCCGATTCTCAAGATCTTACACTAATGAGATGCTATTAAGCCCACACTACTACACTGTCTGAGCCAAGAACTACATGCTTTCTGGTAAGTTTTGATTACAATACTGGGTGGGGTGAATATATGACATGTATGATTTTTTGTTAACTAGTACATATAGCCTACAGCAAAGTGTGTTTAAATCATTTAACTTGTTAATTTCTTCTAGTTAGTTTTTGCTACGATGTGGGGTTTAGCTTGCTTGAGCCTGCTAACTGAGTGTTAATTCACCTGTTTCCATACATGTTTCATTTAAAAAAATGTATCTTACAAAGTAGTTGTTTAATCAAACTGCTTAACTATTTATCTGTACATGGAATTGTATGTGTAATTTTTTTCCCATTTATTTTCTTCTAATCTTTACAGGAAAATGCCACGGGCACTATCTGATGTATGGAGACATTTCACTGCAACTAATGTAGAAGGAAAAGCTGTGAACATGTGCAAAATCATATGTGAAGAATGCAACAAAGATGCAGAGTCATCTGGCCAAGTGCATAAAGTTCCCTCAGCGCGCACAACAAACAAACAACCTCTGACATAAGTCCCTCTACTTCTATTCGAGGTGAAAATTATGATGAAAATACATCTTATCAATAGCAACAGCTCATGGTCCTCCTGGAATCAGACATTTTTTTTTACTCAATAGAGGAACGTAGTCAGAGAAATGCTGATGAATGTCTTGCTCGAGCTGTGTATGCAACTGGTTCACCTCTGATGCTCACAGGCAATGTGTATTGGAAGAGATTACTGAATGTTCTTCGCCCAGCATACACCCCTCCAACCAGACATGCTTTATCTACTCATTTGCTGGATGCAGAGTTCCACAGAGTTCAAGTGAAGGTCAAGCAAATCATAGAGAAGGCAGACTGTATTGCAATCATCTCTGATGGGTGGTTGAATGTTCGTGGGCAAGGAATAATTAACTACATCTTCCCCCCTCAACCAGTATTCTACAAGAGCACAGACACAAGGGACAATAGACACACTGGTCTCTACATTGCAAATGTGCTAAAGGCAGTCATCAATGACCTTGGACCACATTAGGTATTTGCACTGGTGACAGACAATGCTGCAAACATGATGGCTGCTTGGTCTAAAGGGAAGAAGTCCTACCCTCACATTGGCTGTGCTGCTCATGCATTGAACTTGCTCCTCAAGGACATCATGCCACTGAAAACAATGGATACACTCTACAAGAGAGCCAAGGAAATGGTTAGGTATGTGAAGGCTCATCAAGTTATAGCAGCAATCTACCTCACCAAGCAAAGTGAGAAGAATAAGAGCACCACGTTGAAGCTGCCCAGCAACACCCATTGGGGTGGTGTTGTCATCATGTTTGACAGTCTCCTGGAGGGGAAGGAGTCTCTCCAAGAAATGGCCATATCACAGTCTGCCGATATGGAAAGCCCCATTAAGAGGATCCTCCTGGGTGATGTATTTTGGGAGAGTGGTAAGCAGCCTGAAACTCCTGAAACCTATCGCAGTAGCCATTGCACGGATTGAGGGTGACAATGCCATCATGTCTGATGTTCAGACTCTTCTTGCATATGTAAGAGAAGAAATCCGTACTGCCCTGCCCACTTCAAAGTTGCTCCAAGCAGAGGAAACTGCAGTTCTGAAATCAAAAAACGTGAAGATTTCTGCCTGAAGCCAATACACACCGCAGCGTACATGTGGGACCCCAACTATGCTGGCAAGAGCATCCTGTCTGATGCAGAGATCAACAAGGCCTATGGTGTCATCACTACTGTGTCTCACCACCTTGGCCTGGATGAGGGCAAGGTTCTTGGCAGTCTGGCAAAGTACACTTCCAAGCAAGGGCTTTGGGATGGAGATGCAAATTGGCAGTCGTGCCAACATATCTCATCGGCCACCTGGTGGAAGGGACTTTGTGGATGTGAGACTCTTTCCAATGTTGCCTCCATCATCCTCCAAATCCCACCAACATCAGCCGCCTCAGAGCGCAACTGGTCCTTGTCTGGGAACACACACACCAAAGCACGCAACAGGCCGACCAATACAAGGGTTGAAAAATTGGTGGCCATCCGGGCAAATGTCAGGCTCAAAAAGCCTCAAAATGAGCCATCCTCAACAAGGTTGGAAAGTGACAGCGAAGATGAGGCCTCAGTCTGATGTTCAAGATGTGGACATTGAGGAGGTCCAGGGACAAGACATGGACGCCTGAGAGGAAGACAACCAAAGCTTTAGTTCCTAGACTATCATTTTACAGATGTATGTTAAAAACGTTTTTGGGAGATGCGATGGATCATTGGGGATCATTCAATATTCCCTTTCTTTTGTTGTTCAGTGAAATCATCCCATGTGAAGAGTCAACTCATTTAATTAAAAGTTCAATTCGTAACTAGTTTTTTTATTTCTATTGTAAGGATTTAATCATTTGCAATTATGTCTACTTATGACAATGTAAAATGTTTATATATCTGGCTCCATATGATATGGTAAATATATCCAATGCAAAAAACATCTATATTTAAAGTGGTATTAATATTAATTACCATGGAAAGTTTCCACCTCTGAATATTCCCCAAAACGTGCAACCCTACACATGGGCAAATATTGTGCTACTATATCTTGTCTCAGATAGATAAAACAATGAACAAATTATAAATACATAACAGTACACCTATCTATGAGTGCCCATGGTTTTGGAATAGGTTAGATGAAAGGCTTTTGTCCATACTTTTGCATAGACAAATCTCCTGTGCCACTACTTACTATAACTTGCTTCAGTTCTCTTAATGTTTTGTATGTGAAAGGCTAGACTCACTTGCCAGTCTTGCACTCACAGCTGGGGAAAGGGACTGGTCATTGGGTATCTACTGTATCTTTAATACAAATATATTTGCCATCCTGACCGTCTTCTTTTGAAACCAGGGATTACAGATGAAAATTTGGTTTGCCATCTGGTGCAATGTCAAATGCATGTTAAAAACAACATGCACATCCTTGATAAATAAATGAAAACATATTCATACATCCAATGGATGGTGCCTGAGGTTACCACATTGAAAATTGATTGAAAAGGACAACCAAGCACTATGATCTACAAAGTATCCCACGTTGGAACATGAGCATTTATACACCCAGGTAGAGAATAGCTTCTTTTTGTTGGCCTACTATGTTTTTAAGGTCCAACCGGTTAACCTACTACCTACAATGTTCAACTCACCTGCCTAGCTCTTTGCCAGGTATAACGTTGTATAGTTCCTTAAATGACTCGGTCCTGATTGGGGTTTTGATGTTGTCCAGAAGAAGCGCAGTGGCTCCTCGGTTCGTCTCGGTCTGGCATCTTGTGCAGCTTCTTGTGTCGGTGACCCGTGGACTGGGTGGTGGAATCATTATTGGTTCACTTGTTGAATATTCTTTCAGGAAAACACGCGTTGTTGAGAATAACACAAAATTACCTTTCTTTTGCGTATTGGAGAAGCTTCCAAGTACGGGGACTAGAATGTTTTATTCTTGTCAACCACTATGTGTCTAATGAGATTCTTGAACGTTATCCGCAGTTGTGATGCAGTCAGGCATAGACACTTGTTTGACTGGCTGCTCTGATAACGCTCTTCGCAAAAGTCAATTTAACTCAGTGACTGATATATCGCACCCATCAACTTAGATAGACACCGCATCATTGTATCTATTCTATTAAGGCGTCTGTGAGAGCATGGGCAGCGCTCTCCATTTTGAAGTAGTCCATTTTCTTCTTCTTCTACTTCTATGAGTTGGCAAACAAACTGAAAGGATCCATACTGCCACCTGCAGGGTGCTGTTTAAACAGGTATAAAGCCACGGATGGCAATTTACTGCCACCTGCAGTTGGAATGTTTGCTCACAAGTATAATTAATTGGCTGATCCCTCCTGATGACCCGGATGGAATCATGTGATCCTTCCTCAAACCATAGGAAGTTCCACCCAATTGACTACTTGAAAATGGTGAAAGTGCTCAATGGTGCTTCCTGTGGTAAATCAAGCTTTTGGGCACTAGAGTTCTCTATCTATCGCTATGATTTCACCAGACCGCACTTCGGTAATGTTGAAGAGTTAAAGGGGCAATCCTTTTAAAAGCTTAATACTGTTTTGGTAATTTTTTAAGATATATATTCTTCAAGAATCAATAGGTATTCATTTATAAGTCCAACAATGTATGTAGCAACAGAGTACCACAGTATGAGTCATAATACCCATAAAACCTAGCGGTCAAACAAGGAAATGGTTCCAATTGTTTTCCACAGTTCATTTTTCCCATAGGGGATTTTAGAAACACTTAAAGTAAGGGCTGTGTTTAATGTAAACTTACCCTGGCGTGACGTTTTGATAACTGTGTAAATCTCTCTAGGACAAGGTGACTTTTATCAATATATTTTCCTCCATTTACCCCCCAAAAAAGAAATGCTAATTAGCTACTAATGAGTAGTTCATAAAGAACTACAAATGCCTTGATCTGGACGAGACTGCTGAATTGAAGCAAAGGTAAGAATCTTTGGATTAACAATCTAATGTTAGCTAAATTTAGTAATGAATAAATTGGCAATTCTGTTAACTGTCTTGTGCAAGTTTTAAATTGACACAATACCTGTTAGCAAAGGTGTCAGCTAGATATGAAGTGCAGGGATTTGTAGTCTTGCATGTCTACATTGATGCTAATTAGCATTTTTGAATCTGAGAGTAAATAGAGCCAAATATATTGATAAGTCACCTTGTCCGAGAGAGAGTTACATGGTTATCAAAACGTCAGGCCAGGGTAAACAGCATTTTTGGTTCTTAAATTCAACAACTAAATATTATTTATAAAAAGCAATCTAATTACTGTTTTTTTTAAAGACTATAATTTGTTTGTGAACATGATAGCTGTACTTTTAGTTTATGGTTGATGAATCTTGTTGGCCATTAGCCAATCCAGTGTTTCTCAAATGAGTTCAAAGCATGTGAATGCATCCAACTCGTATTTACTACTTCACAACTGGAAATTACCACCTTCCCACTCATAAAACTAGTAGAAGAAAGGTGCTTTATGAAGTGATTGTTTATTGACATTCGTTAACAGTACTATGCTCGAATTGAAAGCGCAGCCTGAGAATTACTGCATGTGAGCTCATCAGACAGGAAATAGTGGGGACGGACAGTGAAACATGTAGACCTGTGAGAGGGTTTCTGAGACCTAAAGAATGGTCATAAAACGTTCACTAGCTGCAAACAATCTCTTTAAGGAAAAATATAATGTAAGATTTTTAAAATAAGCAACAGATTATTGTTTGAAAATTACATTGCTTGTTCTTCGCCACAGGAAATGTGCATATCATTAGACACATTTTCAACAGTAACTTAAAACATTCTGATTCTTATACTGTACATACTGAACAACAACATAGACAATACATAAAAAATACATGAATAACACCAATCTTGTACTGCATATGACATTTTATCATTTCAAAATGCTTTGACAATACATTTCCTGTATAAACTTGATCTTACAGCCTTCCAATTTCATAATAGCAACTATAAATGCACTCACTGTACATTTCAAAATCTTAATTGTCCAAGGAAAGGAACACGAGAGAAAGTGAAAAGATTTTAACAAAAACATAGGTCATGTAAGTACAGTAGTAGTGTTCAATATCAGTTTCTGGTGTCTCTCTTCTAATATCAAACTACTATAACAATGAACATGATAGCACATACACAATTATTCAATTGGTCTGCAATCAACTCAGTTATAGGCCTACGTATGCCTGACAGTGGCATTTTGTCATATACAGTGTTTTCATGTTAAGGCATGGCATTTGCAGACCACAACAGCTGTCCTATCCTATAATGATAAAGTCGCTATAGGATATGTGCATTAAATGACAACATGAGGGGAAATTAATAAAGCAACCCTGTGGGGTCTGTCCTAAATGGATGTGGCATGGTAACCTAGAACTGACAAAAGACCCACCAACGTGACGTTAATTTTAAGTCCATTACATGTTCATGTCACAGCACGTATGACTGTGGCCAAGAGTAGACATACAGGCATACACTGAAACAAAATCGAACATGTTAACCTGCTGCTATAACAGAAGTGCGGTAACAAGTCAACAGCATTGTAATCTACTGTTTTTTGATTTGTTCAGCCAGAACTATAGTGTATAATAATTGCAAGTAGTGTTACATTTAAAAACATTAAAAAATATAATAGATTTCTGTTCAAATAGTTGTATACATATATTTAAGGTGAACTTAGTGTCAACTCCTCAGAAGTGCAACAAATATTCAGGAAGAATAAGATCCAGTACTATCTAAACACAATACCCGCAAATTTACTTTAATTGTTCTCTCTTGGTTTGCCTCAGTGTTTGAATATATATTTAAACAATGCAATATGTCCAGTTCTGTGTTCCATGCTTGAAAAAATTATATAAAAACCTGGCAAAATATTTAAACACTTCCTTCCAAAATAATCTGTCTACCATGTACAAATGAAACACAACAATCTTGTGACAATGAAACATTCATAATATCCTGACTCAAGTGTGTTAAAACAAGAGATGACACACCTCATGTAAACATCAAATGCTTCTCAAGGTCAAGAGGGGGAAAAGAAGTGTTGTTTTCACATGGAGCACATCGGAAAGAAATTCTGATCTGACGTTGTTTAAGGGGGTTTCTTCACATCGCTTCACTCTAATTACCTACAGTAAAACTGGTTTGTGTTCGTTTCCCAATCAGCTTCAAGGTTTACGTCAATTCCACACATGCTTTTAGTGATAAAACATAGTTTTGACTTCAATTAAAATATAACAACTTCAATATCATTAGAATCCTCGAACACTCGTTTTGCAATTGCGGTAGGATCTTGCGACACTATTGAATCTCTCCTGATACATCACAATGTTCACAAAATCTTGGTAAAAACTTAGGGCAATTAAGAACTTGAGAGATGTTGATGACCCAGTCCTTTGCTGATGGATTATCCCAGGATATGACCAGTGGCAGCAGTATTTGAAGTGGAATTGCCAAACTTGGAACACAATGTCATGAGATAATGTTGGTTGTAGTGGTTCACGTGACAGTATTTGAGGCATTTCTCTCCCTCTGATAATGCGAGTTGAGGCATTTCTTCTAGTGATAATGTTGGTTGTGGTTGGTGATGTGATGATGCTTGCTGAGGCTGTTGGTGCAAGGTGCACTGTGAGAGAGGGACTAGACTATTCATTGGCGTGTGTGATGTGTTGAGTCAAGGCCCTGAGTACTGTTATAGGCTGAGCAAATAAGAGCTATGTGCCTTTATGCAAACAAAGGTACATTGTAACATGTGAGTAATGCATGTGGTGGTGCTTGGCTTTTCCTTTTGCTTGTATACTGTACATAAGATTGTTAAAAAAGAGAAATGTACAGTCCTCTGGCTGTTGTATTGAAATGTACAGTATAAAGGGAGTGTTGTGTACAGTAGAGTCCACAGTCCTGAGGCACAGGATCCTATTTAAGTTCTTGATTGCTTCGCAAATGGCACCCTATTCCCTACATAATGCAGTACATTTGACCAGAGTTCTATGGTCCCTGGTCAAAAGTAGTGCACTATATAGGAAATAAGGTGCCATTTGGGATGCACACCTCTCTCCTTCACTCAAGGCCAAAAGTGCTGGTCTCCTCCACAGCGATCAGCAGTTTCTCATAGAGCATGGTGTAGGAGGGGTATGGAGGGAGATCCAGCCGGTTGAAGCATGTGTGTGCCCTGGAAGATATAGACCATGCATCAGAGCAGACAACCAATTCAACAGAATAGAGTTCTTACAAATACTTTACATTGTTATGCAGTGGTTTGGAGGATAACAGCACAGGACAGTCTGAATCTATACCTGTAATAGCAGGTATACCGGTAATGGTAGAAATGATTGTCTAGGTCCACTCTACTTTGGGTAGAGCGCTTATATTACCTTGGAAGAGCGGTGATCTTGCCCCACTTCTCGATACAGAAGCGTCGCAGGCCGTTACTGCCCCGTAGCGCAGTGAAGCCCTCGTAGGGAACACTGGAGGTGCCAGTCACAAACTGCAGCAGACGCAGCCTCTGCTCATTGTTGAAGCGCTCCACGGCCCCCCAGAACCACCGGATCACTATGTGGCTGTCATGGTAGCCTGCGATGCAGAAGGACAATAGGGCATGTCAAAGACTGGGTACAGAGGTTGGTAGCTTGGTCCCATATCAGATGTGATGTGCGGTAGCCAACTCCTTTATTGTTGACATGCCATAGAAGAGTTGGCTACAGCATATACAGTATAGAAATCAGGCAACAGGGATGATGGTTCAACAAGGGACTGTGGCGTCCCTTACAAAAACAACATGTCAAATATGTCTGGGAATTGCCAGGGACCTCATAATACAATCTTAGCATGATACTTAGGTGCCGAAACAATATTTATTGTGATTCGCATGATTATCACGATACTATTTGTATTGCGATTCGATACTTAGATTTTATTGCAATTTTACATATTGCTCACTATCTCTGCTGCAGAGAGAAGAGCGACCATGAGAACATTGCTTTTATCAGTCATGGAAATAAAACAGTTCTGAAAACATGTTGGCTCACTATTTAAAAAGAAGATGGAGAACAAGCTATATGTAACGATCGTCGTCATATTCCTCCTCCTCGGATGAGGAGGAGCATGGATCAGACCAACACGCAGCGAGGTATGTTGACATAATGATTTATTAGACAAAACGACGAAACACGAAATAACACTTTAGAAATACAAAATAACAAAACGAACTAAACAGACCTAAACTTACGAACTTACATGAAACGAAGACCACACGAACAGGAACAGACAAACCGAAACAGTCCCGTGTGGTAACATGTACTGACACGGAAGACAACCACCCACAACAATCAATGTGAAAACACCTACCTTAATATGGCTCTCAATCAGAGGAAATGAAAACCACCTGCCTCTAATTGAGAGCCATATCAGGTCACCCTTTAACCAACATAGAAACACATAACATAGACTACCCACCCAAACTCACGCCCTGACCGTCAAACACATACAAAAACAACAGAAAACAGGTCAGGATCGTGACAGAACCCCCCCCTCAAGGTGCGAACTCCGGGCGCACCCCTAAAACTCAAGGGGAGGGTCTGGGTGGGCATCTGTCCGCGGTGGCGGCTCCGGCGGTGGACGAGGACACCACTCCACCACTGTCTTTGTCCCCCTCCTTAGCGTCCTTTGAGTGGCGACCCTCGCCCCCGACCATGGTCCAGGAACCTTCACTAAGGCCCCTCCTACATAGAGGAGACAACTCAGGAACGAGAGGTAGCTCAGGACAGAGGTAGCTCCGGACAGAGAGGTAGCTCCGGACAGAGGGACAACTCTGTACTAATGGCAGCTCCGGACTGGGTGGCAGCTCCGGACTGGAGGGCAGCTCATGACTGGAGGGCAGCTCATGACTGGAGGGCAGCTCGTGACTGGAGGGCAGCTCGTGACTGGAGGGCAGCTCGTGACTGTAGGGCGGCTCTGGCAGCTCCTGACTGGCTGGCGGTTCTGGCGGCTCCTGACTGGCTGGCGGCTCTGGCGGCTCCTGACTGGCTGGCGGCTCTGGCGGCTCCTGACTGGCTGGCGGCTCTGGCGGCTCCTGACTGGCTGGCGGCTCTGGCGGCTCCTGACTGGCTGGCGGCTCTGGCGGCTCCTGACTGGCTGGCGGCTCTGGCGGCTCCTGACTGGCTGGCGGCTCTGGCGGCTCCTGACTGGCTGGCGGCTCTGGCGGCTCCTGACTGGCTGGCGGCTCTGGCGGCTCCTGACTGGCTGGCGGCTCTGGCGGCTCTGGCGGCTCCTGACTGGCTGGCGGCTCTGGCGGCTCCTGACTGGCTGGCGGCTCTGGCGGCTCCTGACTGGCTGGCGGCTCTGGCGGCTCCTGACTGGCTGGCGGCTCCTGACTGGCTGGCGGCTCCTGACTGGCTGGCGGCTCTGGCGGCTCCTGACTGGCTGGCGGCTCCTGACTGGCTGGCGGCTCTGGCGGCTCCTGACTGACGGACGGCTCTGGCGGCTCCTGACTGACGGGCGGCTCTGGCGGCTCCTGACTGACGGGCGGCTCTGGCGGCTCCTGACTGACGGGCGGCTCTGGCGGCTCCTGACTGACGGGCGGCTCTAATGGCTCGGGACAGACGGACGGCTCAGAAGGCGCTGGACAGACGGACGGCTCAGAAGACGCTGGGCAGACGGACGGCTCAGAAGGCGCTGGGCAGACGGACGGCTCAGAAGGCGCTGGGCAGACGGACGGCTCAGACGGCGCTGGGCAGACGGATGGCTCAGACGGCGCTGGGCAGACGGATGGCTCAGACGGCGCTGGGCAGACGGATGGCTCAGACGGCGCTGGGGAGACGGATGGCTCAGATGGCGCTGGGCAGACGGATGGTTCTGGCCGGATGAGGCGCACTGTAGGCCTGGTGCGTGGTGCCGGAACTGGAGGCACCGGACTGGAGACACGCACTTCAAGGCTAGTGCGGGGAGCAGGGACAGGGCACACTGACCTCTCGAAGCGCACTATAGGCCTGGTGCGTGGTACCGGAACTGGAGGTACCGGGCTGAGGGCACGCACCTCAGGGCGAGTGCGGGGAGAAGGAACAGTGCGTACAGGGCTCTGGAGACGCACAGGTGGCTTAGTGCGTGGTGCCGGAACTGGAGGCACTGGGCTGGAGACACGCACCATAGGGAGAGTGCGTGGAGGAGGAACAGGGCTCTGGAAACGCACTGGAAGCCTGGTGCGTGGTGTAGGCACTGGTAGTACTAGGCTGGGGCGGGAAGGTGGCGCCGGAAATACCGGACCGTGCAGGCGTACTGGCTCCTTTGAGCACTGAGCCTGCCCAACCTTACCTGGTTGCATGCTCCCCGTAGCCCGTCCAGTGCGGGGAGGTGGAATAACCCGCACTGGGCTGTGTTGGCGAACCGGGGACACCATGCGTAAGGCTGGTGCCATGTACACCGGCCCGAGGAGACGTACTGGAGGCCAGATATGTTGAGCCGGCTTCATGGCACTTGGCTCAATGCTCACTCTAGCCCGGCTAGTGCGGGGAGGTGGAATAACCCGCACCGGGCTATGAACACATACAGGAGACACCATGCGCTATACTGCGTAACACGGTGTCTGCCCGTACTCTCGCTCTCCACGGTAAGCCCGGGAAGTTGGCGCAGGTCTCCTACCTGACTTCGCCACACTACCCTTTGTACCCTTTGTACTTGCGGGCTTCCAGCCTTGCTTCCGTGCTGCCTCCTCATATCGTCGCCTCTCCGCTTTAGATGCCTCCAGCTCCGCCTTGGGACGGCGACACTCCTCTGGCTCTGCCCAGGGTCCTTCTCCGTCCAGAATCTCTTCCCATGTCCAATCCTCCTTGACCCACTGCTGCTGTCGTTGCTGTCCGTTAACCCGCTGCTTGATCTGGGTTTGGTGGGTGGTTCTGTAACGATCGTCGTCATATTCCTCCTCCTCGGATGAGGAGGAGCATGGATCAGACCAACACGCAGCGAGGTATGTTGACATAATGATTTATTAGACAAAACGACGAAACACGAAATAACACTTTAGAAATACAAAATAACAAAACGAACTAAACAGACCTAAACTTACGAACTTACATGAAACGAAGACCACACGAACAGGAACAGACAAACCGAAACAGTCCCGTGTGGTAACATGTACTGACACGGAAGACAACCACCCACAACAATCAATGTGAAAACACCTACCTTAATATGGCTCTCAATCAGAGGAAATGAAAACCACCTGCCTCTAATTGAGAGCCATATCAGTTCACCCTTTAACCAACATAGAAACACATAACATAGACTACCCACCCAAACTCACGCCCTGACCGTCAAACACATACAAAAACAACAGAAAACAGGTCAGGAACGTGACACTATATGATTTTTTTATTTTTAAGTTTTGGCACAGGTACAGCCGACTAGCGCTAGCTGACGCTACCTAGCGAAAAAAACATTATACCATTTTTTTTTTTTTAGATCGATACTTGAGTCAAAGTATCGATATAATATCGTCCAAAAATAATATTCTGATATGTAGCTGTATGGATCCCCCCCATCAAGTAATGTAAACAAATTGCAATTTCACAATGTGAAATTGTTGTTTTCATCACATGAAACCATATTTTCACATGTATTCAATTTACAGTTCACATGTTAACAAGGAATTAACTTTAAAATGCGAGCGCAAATGAATTGTAAATGGATGCCAAAAAATTGTTTTATTTTAATTTTTAACGATAACACGTTTAAATAAAACACCTCCCTCTTTCCTTCAATTTTCCCTATCTTTGGTTATGTTACCCTGGCCATTTGCTTTTGCAGCTTTTTTCCAGTTGGAGGTTTTGGCACATTCATTCCAGCAACATAGCTGCATCCAATGATTATTGGCTATTGAGCGGCTTTGAAGCCACCGGTTGATCATACTGGCTATAGCCACGGGAAGTAGGGATGCTGAGGGTTAACAAAAAATATATAATATACCAATAAATAAAAACAATTGTGCACTAGGCCTTTATTACTCCCGTAGGAGCAGAGAGAAATACTTGTCAGCAGAGCGGGGGGAAAAATACCTCCCCATCTAACTCCATCTAACAATTGAATGTGCCCTTTACATCACATGGGCAGTGGCCGATTGGCCGTCGGGAGCATCAGGTCTCTCCGCGACGCACATAGCAACCGTCTACCTGCTTCTCTACTGATAACATTTTAGACAAGTCGCAACGCGAAATAGACGGTCAGAAAAGAAAAGGTGGAGCAGAGAGGAAGAGAATAAAAAAGAGAAAGGCCCTTGCCACAGACGCAGCTAAATGCTGCAAAATAAGCGGCATGTTCACCAGTAAGGGACCAGGTCAGTCAAAAACACTAGCTAAAACACACACACACAACACCCAGCATGGCTAGCTAAGTAGCCTAGCTAATAATAGTGACACAACGGCCGGTAGGCTAAACAGTTCGCACGTTTTACGTCTTCGTGGAGGAATTATATCATAGCATTGAGTGCAACATAGCGATCATAATGACATTGAAGGCAATATGTTTCAACTAGTAAAAAATAGTAAACTTAGACTATGGAGTTGCCAGCATTCGGTAATGACTCATGCCACATAAGCGGAGGGAAAGTGCACATACACTGTACAGCGAAACAGGCTACAGTAACGTAACCATAATACATCCTTGAACGTAACACAGGCAATGACAAAGATCATTAGTGCCATTAGTACCGGCAATACAAGTTACTACAATAATATACAGCTCTGGGAAAAATTCCCAGAGCTGTATTAATGTAGCCTACTGATACACTAATGATAGTGAGTATGCTAAGAGTATTTTCTTTGCAAAGGTGGAGAAGGAAGCAGCAGCAGCACTAGAGCTTCAGGTGCAACTGCAGAACTGGAGATAGTGGTCAGTTCAGAGTCAGATTCAGAGCAGGAACCTTCAGGTACAACTTAAGAGCACAAACCTAAACATGTAGGCTATGATTTTAGATTAATATGTGCTTTATTTATGAGATTATCAGTAGGACTGTAATTGCGGGGGGGGAATACAATCGATGACTGCACAAGTAATACAATACAAGTTATTTACGATGTTAATCTCATTCTGCAGAGCAACCTGGGGGGGAGAGACATTCTGGAGGAGCAGCAGGACTGTGATTCCGTAGCTCAGACTGCTCTCCCAGAGAAGAGAACAAAAAAAAATAGAAAACCAGGTGAGTTGGCAGAAGACGAGTCCATTGCTAATGCAGCCATGGATTACAAAATCAAGATCCACAATGTGGTACTGAACACTGTTGTTGAAAGTATTCACTGTCGTTATGCAGCAAATACAGTGCTGTGTGCAGATGTCTCCTGCATGAATCCGAAGCATTTTCTTGAGATCAGAGAAAAGGGCGTTCCAAAGACAGCAATGAAGGAGCTCAGCAAATTCTTACTGGAATTTGATGAACATGCCACTGTTGCGGCATTGCAGGCTGAACTGATCAGCCTTGCACAACAGTGGGAAAGACTGAAACAGTCAGCATTGGAGGAGTACAACACCAGGGCTGCCGCTGCCAGTGATGAATCAGGGGAAGGCTTTTAGGATCCTGATGAAAGTGTGAAGTTGGTGAGCAGAATTTGTTCCACATGTAAAAACTGCCCGGTACACTGCTATCTTCCCCTGTCTCTACAATCTGCTCACGGATGCGTATCACATCATTGATTTGGGCTACAAGTCCCTCACCCTATCCATCACTCAGGTGGCTAGTGAGAGAACCTTCTCCACCCTGAAATTCATGAAGAACCGCCTAAGAACCTCCCTCACTCAAGAGAACCTTGAAGCGTTCGTTTTGATGGCAAGAGAAAGAGATTCTTATGGGACTTGACAAAGATGACATCATTGACAAGATGGCAGAGAGCAGTGAGTTACTGCGCCTCCTACTGGTTTACTAGTGGTAATTACTCACTGGTTACTCTGAAGTAGCTATGCTATGACTCTTCCTTAATAACAGGCTGACAAGGGTGAAAGAACATTTGCTGTGAGTTAAAGCTTTTGTACAGAGGCATGTTTTTTGGACTTTCGTATTATACTTGCAGTTATGTAGCCAATGTTCAATTTCATTGACTCAGTGTATAGATGTTTATTTTTGTGCTGTTTGTTTTATGGACACCAGTGAGTGAACATTGTAATCTACATGTTTTTGTAGAGGAGTGCTTTTTTGACTTTTGTATTATACTTACTTACATTTTTGTAGCTTATGTTCAAGTTCAGTGAATGTGTGTGTGAAGTTTTGATACGCTTGATGCTTGAATATAAAGATAATCATTTGAGCTAGCTCTGTATATCTCATCCTCCATTTAAAAGTGTAGGCTAATTGTTTTGTGTGTCCAGCCTTGTACATTTGTATGTGCTACAGTATGATTGGTGTATTCCTAGTGAGTTTGAGGGTGCACCCATAGCTATAGCATACCTTAAACTCAGTGTTCAGATAGGCTAATTGTTGGTCAGTCCCAAATGTTTGTATTTTGTAATGTGGATAACTTCTTCCCAGATGAATATAGTGACCAAATGTATAACTAGTTTGGTACCGTTACATCAACTAATAGGGTTAGCCTACAAAATTAGCGGTCTGGTGGTTTGCGTGAACAGGGTGGCCTGGGATGGAGTCAAATTTCCGGCCTGAATTATTGTTTCAGTCCACCCCTGCACATGGGTGCCATGGTAGTGGATACATTGCCTTTTAAAAACATGTTGGGACACACATTAACCGTAGTCCTAGACTAAAATGCAAGTTTGTAGATTTTCCAATAGGTAATATGCTCCCTTGAAGTCTGCTCACCTCCTCTATACTCTGTGTTGTTCCTCCAGTCATTGAGGTCTATCTCAGCTGTCCCAGCGATGACCAGCTCCAACTCTCTGGCATCGAACACTGACACCAGCCGGGAATCCACCACCTGGAGAAATATATCCGAAACATAGAACATTAAAAACGATGTAGGAGTGTACATATTTAGACACATTGCTCCTGTCAATCACTTGGTGACTTCATTTGATAGTCAGGTTCTATTGCATTCTAAGAAACTTGAAGAAATCATATTTGAAGTGCAAAGTGAAAGCCCTCTGAAAGCATAGACAGGCTGGGAAAAAACTAATTAGACATATTGGGGGAAATCATGCCATGGCCATTAACTGTTGCCCTGAGAGTGTTTACTGTACCTCATAGAAGCCCCTGACCAGTGCCTCTGTCTGCTTGACCACTCCTCTCTCCACCCTCCATTTCACCATGCGGTCAATGTACTCCTTCTTATTCTTCTCTGTCACATTAATGTTAGCCCCTCCAGACTTCAGCTCTCTCTCTGTTACCTGCCCGCAAATAGAGCAATATCCATGTTACAATACAGACATACCTTACAATGCAAAAGTCCCAATGAAAGCACACTACATAACCAAATGTATGTGGACACCTGCTTGTCGAACATCTCATTCCAAAATCATGGGCATTACTATGGAGTTGGTCCCCCTTTGCTGCTATAACTGCCTCCACTCTTCTGGGAAGGCTTTCCACTAGATGTGGGAACATTGCTGCGGGGACTTCCATTCAGGCATTAGAGAGATAGGGAGAGGTCATGAGCAGATGAGCTCCTCCATTTTTCAGCATGTTTTTAAAAAATATATAGATTTAGAGTAAAATAAACTTGGATTTTTCGGCAGGGATATACAGTTGAAGTCGGAAGTTTACATACCATTCGGTTGGAGTCATTAAAACTCGTTTTTCAACCACTCCACACATTTCTTGTGAACAAACTATAGTTTTGGGAAGTCAGTTAGGACATCTACTTTGTGCATGACACAAGTAATTTTTCCAACAATTGTTTACAGACAGATTATTTCACTCTATCAGAATTCCAGTGGGTCAGAAGTTTACATACTAAGTTGACTGTGCCTTTAAACAGCTTGGAAAATTCCAGAAAATGATGTCATGTCTTTAGAAGCTTCTGATAGGCTAATTGACATCATTTGAGTCAATTGAAGGTGTACCTGTGGATGTATTTCAAGGCCTACCTTCAAACTCAGTGCCTCTTTGCTTGACATCATGGGGGAAATCAGCCAACACCTCAGAAAAAAAATTTGTAGACCTCCACAAGTCTGGTTCATCCTTGGGAGGAATTTCCAAACGCCTGAAAGTACCATGTTCATCTGTACAAACAATAGTACGCAAGTATAAACACCATGGGACCACGCAGCTGTCATACCGCTCAGGAAGGAGACGGGTTCTGTCTCCTAGAGATGAATGTACTTTGGTGCGAAACGTGCAAATCAATCCCAGAACAACAGCAAAGGACCTTGTGAAGATTCTGGCGGAAACAGGTACAAAAGTATCAACGTCCACCGTAAAATGAGTCCTATATTGACATAACCTGAAAGGCCGCTCAGCAAGGAAGAAGCCACTGCTCCAAAACCGCTATAAAAAACCCAGACTACAGTTTGCAACTGCACATGGGGACAAAGATTGTACTTTTTGAAGAAATGTCCTTTGGTCTGATGAAACAAAAATAGAACTGTTTGGCCATAATGACCATCATTATGTTTGGAGGAAAAAGAGGGAGGCTTGCAAGCCGAAGAACACCATCCCAACTGTGAAGCACGGGGGTGGCAGCATAATTTTTACATTTACATTTAAGTCATTTAGCAGACGCTCTTATCCAGAGCGACTTACAAATTGGGGGGGTGCTTTGCTGTTGGAGGGACTGGTGCACTTCACGAAATAGATGGCACATGAGGAAGGAAAAGTATGTGGATATATTGAAGCAATATCTCAAGACATCAGTCAGGAAGTTAAAGCTTGGTCGCAAATGGGTCATCCAAATGGACAATGACCCCAAGTATACTTCCAAAGTTGTGGCAAAATGGCTTAAGGACAACAAAGTCGAGGTATTGGAGTGGCCATCACAAAGCCCTGACCTCAATCCTATAGAAAACTTGTGGGCAGAACTGAAAAAGCGTGTGCGAGCAGGAGGCCTACAAACCTGACTCCGTTACACCAGAGGAATGGGCCAAAATTCACCCAATTTATTGTGGGAAGCTTGTAGAAGGCTAACCAAAACGTTTGCCCCAAGTTAAACAATTTTAAAGGCAATGCTACCAAATACTAATTGAGTGTATGTAAACTTCTGACCCACTGGGAATATGATGAAAGAAATAAAAGCTGAAATAAATCATTCTCTACTATTATTCTGACATTTCACATTCTTGAAATAAAGTGGTGATCCTAACTGACCTAAGACAGGGATTTTTTTACTGGGATTAAATGTCAGGAATTGTGAAACTGAGTTTAAATCTATTTGGCTAAAGTGTAAGTAAACTCCCGACTTCAACTGTATACAGGATGCTACCCTCCACAGCATAACTTTCACTCCAGATCAAAACTCCAAACGTACAGCCTAATTTTGGAAGACCAGATACAACTTCAGTTAGCACTGAGGCGTGAAGTGAAATGTGTCGAAGCCTTTTAGCCCAACACATGGCAGGAGTCTCACAGACTATCCCTCCCAAATCTAGAGGTCTTGAAGCACCCTCCTGCTGTTCAGGACCATCCACTGGCATTTTCTACAAGAAATCTGCCTCCAGAAATAAAGCTTCTCCCAAGTGAGTGTGACTCCTACTCCCGCTGCCTGCTGCACTGCTGCTTGGATTCCACCTGGCGATCTGTTCACGTCTGCTCTGGCTTGTCTCTCCCTGTCTGGTACAGGTACCCCCACCACACTCACCCCTCTCTACCGAGCTTTCACTTACCTCCAGCACACAGGCACTGTTGGGGCAAGTGACTCTGAACTTACAATGACTAGCCCCAAGTTAAAAAAAAAAAAAAAGGTGCATTTTGCTATGTGCCTCATGACTCCTGCATGCTTTGTTGACTATGAACTTTCTTGTTTACCCTACCGTGGGACAGACTGTTTGTTCCCACACTCGGGACTCTGACTCTCTATTGGTTACATAGACTTTTGGCCCCCCATCCTATTCTAACCACCTCTCGCGGCTGTGTATTTATGTTACCTGATGAAATTGCTGTATAATATGATCCTGTTGCCATCTAATGCTCATTCAAATGTCATAAATCAACACTGCAGAGCTCTACCTGTCCTATGCCGTGCCTTGATTGTATTACTGTTGATGATATCTGGAAATGTGCATGTACAGCCTGGCCCATCTACTGTTGCTAGCCCCAATTCTGACTTGTGCTTTGATATGTTTCACTGATGTCTGCTCTTGTAAAAGCCTGGGTTTTCTGCACATTAACACGAGAAGCTTATTACGTAAAATTGATCAATTGAAAGTGTGGTTTCACAGCTCCAATCCAGATGTGTTGGTCATTATTGAGACGTGGTTAAGGAAGAGTGTTTTGAATACTGGATGCCAACCTTTCTGGCTATAACCTTGTTCGGCAAGACAGATCTTCCTAAGGTGGGGGAGTGGCAATCTTTACCAAGGATCACCTTCAGTGCTCGGTTATCTCCACGTAGTCTGTCCCCAAACAATTTGATTTGCTGGTTTTAAGCATTGAACTTTCGATTAGCTCTTTGTTGACTGTTGAAGTTTTTTTTTGTCCTCCATCAGCACCGGCCTGTACCCTACCTGCTGGCCCCTAAACTCTCTCTGAATTTGTCCTGCTACAGTAGATGACCTAAACTGGGACATGCTTAAACTACCTGACCAAGTCCTAAAGCAATGGGACTCCCTAAATCTTTCTCAGATTATTACCAATCCCACAAGGTATGACTCCAAACACCCAGAAAAGGCTACTCTCCTCAATGTTCTCCTTACAAATAATCCTGATAGGTACCAGTCTGGTGTTTTTTTGTAATGACCTTTGTGATCACTGTTTAACAGCCTGTGTTCGTAATGGCTACTCAGTGAAACGTCCTGTCCTGATTTGTCAAAGACGCTTGCTAAAAAACTTTAATGAGCAAGCCTACCTTCATGACCTGGCCTCTGTAAATTGGTATAGAATCAGCTTGATCCCCTCTGTCAAAGAAGCTCGGACGTTCTTTTTTGATATCTTCAGTGACTTCAGTGATATTGTTAACAAACACGCCCCCATAAAGAAAATTAGAAATGGGTTCAGCCCCTGGTTCGACCGTGATCTTGCAGAGTTACTCCACCTCAAGAATTCCATTTGGCGAAAGGCTCGGCACACGAATACTCAGGCTGACTGGCTCTCGTTCAGGCAAATGAGAAATAAGTGCACTCAGACTATCCGGATGGCCAAAGTTCGTTACTTTAAGGAGCAGTTCTCTCTCTGTCGGTGTAACCCCAAGAAGTTCTCAAACGGTTAATGACCTGGAGAATAAACACTCCTCCTCACAGCTGCCCATGTCCGTTAAAGTTGATTTTTGAGGTTGTTACTAACAAGACGCACATGGTTGAGCTCTTTAATCACCACTTCATTAAGTCAGGATTCCTATTTGACACAGCCATGCCTCCTTGCCCGTCCAACATTTCCTCATCCCTCACCCCTTCTAATGCGACTATCCCCGATGCTCCTCCCTCTTTTTCCCCTGCCCGCAACAAAGTTTCTCCCTGCAGGCAGTCACTGAGTCCGAGGTGCTAAAGGAGCTCCTTAAACTTGACCCTAAAAAAACATCTGTCACTGCGACCTTAAAGGTCCTCAATAATGTCACCATTGCCCTTGATTCTAAGCAATGTTGTGCTGCTTTTTCTATTGACTTGGCCAAAGCTTTTGATACGGTAGACTATTCCATTCTTGTGGTCCGGCTAAGGAGTATTGGTGTCTCTGAGGGGTCTCCTGGTTTGCTAACTACCTCTCTCAAAGAGTGCAGTGTATAAAGTCAGAACATCTGCCTGTCACCAAGGGAGTACCCCAAGGCTCGATCCTAGGCCCCATGCTCTTCTCAATTTACATCAACAACATAGCTCAGTCAGTAGGAAGCTCTCTTACCATTAATATGCAGATGATACAGTCTTATACTCAACTGGCGCCTCCCCAGATTTTGTGTTAAACGCTCTACAACAAAGCTTTCTTAGTGTCCAACAAGCTTTCTCTACCCTTAAACTTCTTCTGAACAGCTCCAAAACAAAGGTCACGTGGTTTGGTAAGAAGAATGCCCCTCTCCCCACAGGTGTGATTACTACTTCTGAGTGTTTAGAGCTTGAGGTAGTCACCTTATACAAGTACTTGGGAGTATGGCTAGACGGTACACGTTCTCTCAGCACATGTCAAAGCTGCAGGCTAAAGTTAAATCTAGACATGGTTTGCCAAACTAACCCTGATTCAGATGACCGTGCTAGATTATGGAGACGTAATTTATAGATCGGCAGGTAAGGGTGCTCTCGAGCGGCTAGATGTTCTTTACCATTCGGCCATAAGATTTGCCAACCAATGCTCCTTAAAGGACACATCACTGCACTCTATACTCTTCTGTAAACTGGTCATCTCTGTATATCTGTCGCAAGACCCACTGGTTGTTGCTTATTTATAAAACCCTCTTAGGCCTCACTCCCCCCTATCTGAGATATCTAATGCAGCCCTCATCCTCCACATACAACACCTGTTCTGCCAGTCACATTCTGTTAAAGGTCCCCAAAGCACACATGTCCCTGGGTCGCTCGTCTTTTCAGTTCGCTGGAGCTAGCGACTGGAATGAGCTGCAACAAACACTCAAACTGGACAGTTTTATCTCAATCTCTTCATTCAAAGACTCAATCATGGACACTCTTACTGACAGTTGTGGCTGCTTTGCGTGATGTATTGTTGCCTGTCCCTTCTTGCCCTTTGTGCTGTTGTCTGTGCCCAACAATGTTTCTACCCTGTTTTGTGCTGCTGCCATGTTGTGATGCTGCCATGCTATGGTGTCGTCATAGGTCTCTCTTTATGTAGTGTTGTTGTCTCTCGTCGTGATGTGTGTTTGGTCCTATATTTTTATTTTATTTATAATCCCAGGCCCCATCCCCGCAGGAGGCCTTTTGGTAGGCCATCATTGTAAATAAGAATGATTTCTTAATTGACTTGCTTAGTTAAATAAAGGTTAATGTTGGGCAATGTCTGGCTCGCAGTCTGTGTTCCAATTCATCCCAAAGGTGTTCGATGGAGTTAAGGTCAGAGCTCTGTGCAGGCCAGTCAAGTTCTTCCACACCAAAATCGACAAACCATTTCTGTATGGACTTCGCTTTGTGCATGGGGACATTGTCATGCTGAAACATAAAAGGGCCTTCTCCAAACTGTTGCCACAAAGTTAGAAGCACAGAATTGTCTAGAGTGTCATTGTATGCTGTAGCATTAAGATTTCCCTTCACTGGAACTAAGGGCCCTAGCACGAACATCCCCAGACAATTATTCCTCCTCCACCAAACTTTACAGTTGGCACTATGCATTCTGGCAGGTATCGTTCTCCTGGCATCCGCCAAACCCAGATTAGTCCGTCAGCCTACCAGCTGGTGAAGCGTGATTCATCACTCCAGAGAACACATTTCCACTGTTCCAGAGTTTTACACAGCGAGCTTTACACCACTCCAGGCGACGCTTGACATTGAGCATGGTGATCTTAGGCTTGTGTGCGGCTCCTCGGCCATGGAAACCCATTTCATGAAGCTCCCAACGAACTGTTCTTTTGCTGACTTTGCTTCCAGAGGTAGTTTGGAACTCGGTAGTAAGTGTTGCAACTGAGGCCAGACGATTTTTACGAGCTACGCGCTTCAGCACTCGGCTGTCCCGTTCTGTGAGCTTGTGTGGCCTAACACTTAGCGGCTGATCCGTTGTTGCTCCTAGACCTTTCCACTTCACAATAACAGCCCTTACAGTTGACCGGGGCAGCTCTAGCAGGGCAGAAATTTGACGGACTGACTTATTGAAAATGTGGCCATGTTGAAATTCACTGAGCTCTTCAGGATGGCCATTCTACTGTCAATGTTTGTCTATGGAGATTGCATGACTGTGCTCGATTTTATACACCTGTCAGCAACGGGTGTGGCGGAAATAGCTGAATCAACTAATTTGAAGTAGTGTCCACATACTTTATATATAGTGTATATACTGAAGATATACACTGATCATGAAGATCATTTCGTAGTAAAATAACATCTTATACCTTAGCTTGCTTTGGGTTTATGTTTAGATACTACGCATTTCTTATCATTGAGGACACCACCGGAGGTTGCTGAGGGGAGGACGGCTCATAATAATAGCTTGAACGGAGCGAATGGAATGGCATCAAACACATGGAAACCATGTTTGATGTATTTGATACCATTCCACTCATTCCGCTCCAGCCATTACGACAAGCCTGTCCCCCCCAATGAAGGTGCCACCAACCTCCTGTGGAGGACACACACATACCTGTCCGAAGACTTCCTCATTCACAGTGAAGGTAAGGTCCAGCATGTCTGTGATGTCATTGTCTTTCATCCACTGTAGACTCTGATGGAACTCCTCATCTAGGTATTCCAGATCACTCAGGTCAGTGGCTCTGCACAGGTAAACATATTTATCTCACACATTAACTGCTTTGGGGTTCACTATGTATTACTGCACAAAGCAACCCACTGCCTTAGTCAATCAAGGGGAGTAACTCACTCACTAGCCTGAGGTGCATTTTCTTTGTGTTTAATTGTAAAGAATGCTGATCGTGTCAGTTGTTGTAGCCCATTATCATCCTGTCTGGGGAGACTTGTCATTAGTGCTCACGCTAGAAAGTCACTCAATCTGGGTTAGACTGTGTTAAGCCTCAAACTTCTTTGGACATTTATGCCAGACTGCACACTAATCCAATATGGATAATTTTTCTTTGTTGTTAACGTGGCAGAGACATTTTTCTGTACAGAAGAATTGTAAAGGCCAATGTCGAGAGACAGAGACACTCACAGTCTGAGGAGAGCCTTGTAGAAGGGCCGTGTGAAGAAGGCATCCAGGAGATACTGGTGGATCAACACCAGTCCCAAAATACGCCCACTAAACCGGAACCTGCACACAAACACACACAGACAGGTCTCACACACACAAGTTCAAAATCTTCAATATAGAAATGCTACCAAAAATAATTTACAGAAACTCGTTACAAATAAAGTCATCCATGATTCACCAAATTACATTTTTGAAAGAAGCAACATTTTTTAAGCATATGTTTTCTTTTCATTCTCCTCCATTTACACTGAATGATGTTAACGGTCAGGATTTCTAATAGTAATGTAAAATTAACAAATTTACAGAAAGACCTGTGTGAAGGCCAACTTACAGAAGAGGCAATTAAAACTTTTCAGTCTGAAAAAACACCAGGGCTTGATGGTATACCAGTAGAGGTATATCAGACCTTTTTTGACATACTCAAATATACATTATTAGCGTGTTTTAATTACTTCTATAAAAATTGTAGACTTTCAGGTACTCAACAATGACTGATTTCATTACTACTAAAACAGGACCCAGGTGGTAAGTATAAAGATCTAGTCCATTTAATAAAACTGGAGGCCTCTTACACTTCAATGTTGTGATGTGAAAATCCTGGCAAAATGCATAGCACAATGAATAAAAAAGGTTTTACCAGATATTGTTCATCCTGATCAGACAGGTTTTCTACATGTATATTATCTCCAATATATCGTCCAACAATTACTTGAACCAATTGAACATTATGAAACATCAAAGATACCAGGCCTGGTCTTCAGAGCAGATTTTGAAAAGGCGTTTGATAAAGTATGACTAGAATTTATATATAAATGCCTGGATTACTTTAATTTCGGTGAATCTCTTATATAATGTGTTAAAGTTATGTACAGCAACCCCAGATGTAAAATAGTTTCTCAGAAAGTATTGAGAGGAGTAAAACAAGGCTGTCCGTTGTTTCCATATCTATTTATTGTGGCCATTGAAAGTAGATCCAACAAGAACATCAAGGGGTTAGAAATCCAGGGCATAAAAACAAGTGTCAATGTATGCCGATGACTCAAGTTTTTTTCTTAAGTCCACATTGTGGATCTCTGCACAGTCTCATTGAAGATCTTGATCACTTTTCTAGTCTCTCTGGATTAAAACCTAATTATGACAAGTGTCCATATTACGTATTGGATCATTCAAAAACAGTGTTTATGCTACCTTGTAGGTTACCAATAAAATGGGCAGATGGTGAAGTAGACATACTTGCTATTCACATCTCAAAAAAGATAAAAGAACTGACAAATCAATTTCAATAGAAAGTTAGCAAAAATAGATAAGATTCTGTAACCATGGAGAGGTAAATAGACAAGTATTTAAAAATCACATTGATTAACTCTTTGGTCCTATCACAGTTTACTTACTTACTAATGGCGCTGCCTACTCCAGACGACTAGTTTTTTAAATCATGAGCAAAAATATAAAATTTTCTTTGGAATGCTAAGCCAGACACGTGCCTATTTAACTTGTTTGCCTGCAATATATTAAAGATACAAATTGTCTGAAAGGAATTGGTATAAATAAATAAAAATTACCCGTTTCATTTGAGGACCAAAAAGTTGACAGCTGCGCCATACATGTTGCAAAATAAATGGGAAGAGATTTTCGATGTACCGATTCCATGGCACACGGTTTATGAACTGGTACAAAAAACTATACTTGATTCAACACTTCAAGTTTTTCAATGTAAATTATTATACAAAATTATTGCCACTAACACAATGCTATATATATGGGGCATACAACTAACTATCTCAGCTCTGTAGATTTTGCTGCGAAGAGACAGAATCACTAGATAATTTATTCTGTAGCATGTTTCTGGTCATAGGTTCAGGAATGGTTAAAAAATCACAACATTGACTTAAAATTAACCTTACAAATAGCAGTGTTGGGTGATTTGGAAAGCCAAATAATAATACTCGTAGGAAAGGTTTTCATCTTTAGCTCACAATCTGTGGATACTATACAATTTAGAAAGTTTCAAAATGTATGTAAAACATCACAGCTCAATTGAAAAATATATGACACATGGAAACCAAACAAGGGTGGTCTATGGTGATGGGCTGAGAGTGGCTGAGGGGTGGGATTAAAGAGCTTATGTTTAGTAATGTATTATGTGACTGCTTAATATAAAAGTACCATGTATGTATATGTAGCAGAAAAGCTGTAAAAAACAAACAAGATATGTGTCCTCCGAAGAGGGGGGTTGGTGGATGGGTTAATATAAAATACAAATCCAATTAAAGTGTTTAGGTCTCTTGACATGAGATTTCTATGAAACCCATTACTTTTTTCCTCCAAACAAGAACAAGCCCAGGGTCATGATCATTAGGACATGGAAAACATTTGAAAATGCTCTGCAACCGAAAACAATTAAGAGTGTTTCTTATTAGACAAGTCAAGGTAGTGACTGGTTTCAGTCAGTTTTCTTCCCTTTGGGGCCTAATGAACACACCCCAGGTTTTATGAGTTTGAAGGAAGCTTAAACACAGGACAAGCAGATGCCCTCCTCACCATTCCAGATGGTTCTCTACGAAGGCAGACATGGGGCTGATCTGGACGGTGTATGTGTCGTTGGCTGAGTACTCAAACAGGCCATAGTAGGGGTTGAACAGCTCCTGAGACAGCAGGAAGAAGAACTCTCTGGATGGCCCACTGTAGTCCAGCCTGATGGTGTGGGAAAAGAAGAGACCTGAGTTATGACAGTAGCAGACAAATAAAACAAACATTCGTTAACCTCTCTATAGCCCAAAAATGAGCAGTTTGTTCTTTAAAAGACGAGAGGGGGTTCCGTCTTGACACGTTCATTACTTTTTCAAAGTAACTGAATTGAATTCAGTAATCCTAAAGACATGTTATTTAATGTGTTCAGGTCAACAGAAGAAGCTTTGGTGTACCCCTCCTCTCCTATGAAGGTGATGTAGAGCTTATTCCTCTGTAGTTCCTTGCGTGAGTAGGCCATGACCTGGTTAAAGGTACCCTCCAACAGGTGGTCTCTCCGGACGATAAGCCTGGAACACAACAACATCATAGGATGCTCAGCAACACAGATATGGATATACAGTATAGTGCTAATTTGCATACACAACACTACCGTTTCTTAGAAACAGTAGGGTTCTATTCTGTAACTGTATTTGAAAAAGGTGTGCGTACTCATGTTAATGGACATTTTAGACTGCTTTCCTTACTTGATCTTTCCTGGGCCCTGGCCATAGCCTTTAGCCTCCAGTTTCCTGTAGAAGTTGCGTAGTTTGGCCTCAAAGTCTCTCCGGTACGGGGCAGGCGCTCTTGCTCTCGACATTCCTGTTGACAAGCACATTCAACTCCGTGACATGCAGTCCTCCAATGACATGAGACATTGATATAACACAAGTATAACCATATGTGACATGGTTTCTGACCAATTCTTGTGAATACATTTTCAACCCACTACGGCTCCGTTTGCCATTAGTGCCAACCCACCTGGAGAGTTCTGCGGTGAAGACCCTGGTGAACAACGTGGAGAGAAGCTGAAGCCAGGATGGAAGGAGGGAGGAACATAGGACATGATCTCCTCTTCAAACAAGCTGTAGGGACATCCAACAAGTGACAAACATGGAAATAATGACAATACTACAATGAAACATTCAGGGGGTAATATTAACAGTTGCCACCTACCTCAACAGTATCACCAGGTCTGCATCACATGCTAGTTTCTCCAGTCTTTGGGTGCCCTCTGTTCTGATGTAGTGGATCTTTTCCCTGCAAGCACACATGACACATGACATTCGAAACATACACTATAATATGGACTAGACTGGGTGTGTTCTATCAAACCTGACAGAATAAAATAACTTTATTTGGTTACACTTTACATTAGTGCCTTTACTACTGTGTAATTATAGTGTAACAAATGACTCCCTATTACACTATTTACACTGTACTTAGGGTTACTTCAGGGTATGGTTAGGGTTTCGGTAGAAGCTAGGGTTAGTGTTATAGTTTTGGTTGAAACTAGGGTTAGCGTTATGGTTTTGGTTGAGGCTAGGGTTAGTGTTAGGGTTTTGGTTGACGCTAGAGGTACGGTTTTGTTTGATGGGGGGTATTTAACCATAGGAAAATAGGGCAGTATATTCAAAATAATTTGTAGACACATTTTGGTTATAGTTGTAGGTAAAAGCATCTGGATCTCTCAAGGGGTTAGGGTTCGGCATGGGAACCAAGGGGTAGGACTCCTTGGTTTAGGGTAGGACTCAGGCCTCAGGAATGGTTAAGGTTAGGGTGCCAGAGAGGTTAAGGTTAGGATTAAGGTCTCTGGAGTGGTTCGGGTTAGAATAGTTCCAGACAACTTTCCTTTCAAAAGGAAAGACTGGCTGATGATAGCTACAAGACCTACATGTACAGTTGAAGTCGGAAGTTTACATAAACTTAGGTTGGAGTCATTAAAACTCCTTTTTCAACCACTCCACAAAAATCTTGTGAACAAACTATAGCTTTGGCAAGTCGGTTAGGACATCTACTTTGTGCATGACACAAGTCATTTTTCCAACAATTGTTTACAGACAGATTATTTCACTGTATCACAATTCCAGTGAGTTAGAAGCTTACATACACTAAGTTGACTGTGCCTTTAAACAGCTTGGAAAATTCCAGAAAATGGTGTCATGGCTTTAGAAGCTTCTGATAGGCTAATTGACATCATTTGAGTCAATTGAAGGTGTACCTGTGGATGTATTTCAAGGCCTACCTTCAAACTCAGTGCCTCTTTGCTTGACATCATGGGGAAAATCAAAAGAAATCAGCCAACACCTCAGGAAAAAAAATTGTAGACCTCCACAAGTCTGGTTCATCCTTGGGAGCAATTTCCAAACGCCTGAAGTTACCACATTCATCTGTACAAACAATAGTACGCAAGTATAAACACCATGGGACCACGCAGCTGTCATACCGCTCAGGTAGGAGACGCATTCTGTCTCCTAGAGATGAACGTTCTTTAGTGCGAAAAGTGCAAATCAATTCCAGAACAACAGCAAAGGACCTTGTGAAGATACTGGAGGAAACGGGTACAAAAGTATCTATATCCACAGTAAAACGAGTCCTATATCGTCATAACCTGAAAGGCCGCTCAGCAAGGAAGAAGCCATTGCTCCAAAACCGCCATAAAAAAGCCAGACTACAGTTTGCAACTGCACATGGGGACAAAGATCGTACTTTTTGGAGTAATGTCCTCTGGTCGGATGAAACAAAAATAGAACTGTTTAGCCATAATGGCCATCGTTATGTTTGGAGGAAAAAGGGGGAGGCTTGCAAGCCGAAGAACACCATCCCAACTGTGAAACACGGAAGTGGCAGCATCATGTTGTGCTATGCTGCAGGAGGGACTGGTGCACTTCACAAAATAGATGGCACATGAGGAAGGAAAATTATGTGGATATATTGAAGCAACATCTCAAGACATCAGTCAGGAAGTTAAAGCTTGGTCGCAAATGGGTCTTCCAAATGGACAATGACCCCAAGCATACTTCCAAAGTTGTGACAAAATGGCTTAAGGACAACAAAGTCAAGGTGTTGGAGTGGCCATCACAAAGCCCTGACCTCAATCCCATAGAACATTTGTGGGCAGAACTGAAAAAGCGTGTGCGAGCAAGGAGGCCTACAAACTTGACTCAGTTACATCAGCTCTGTCAGGAGGAATGGGCCAAAATTCACCCAACTTATTGTGGGAAGCTTGTGGAAGGCTACCCAAGACGTTTGACCCAAGTTAAACAATTTTAAAGGCAATGCTACCAAATACTAATTGAGTGTATGTAAACTTCTGACCCACTGGGAATGTAATGAAAGAAATAAAAGCTGAAATAAATAATTCTCTCTACTATTATTCTGACATTTCACATTCTTAAAATAAAGTGGTGATCCTAACTGACCTAAAACAGGGCATTTTTACTTGGATTAAATGTCAGGAATTGTGAAAAACTGAGTATAAATGTATTTGGCTAAGGTGTATGTAAACTTCCAACTTCAACTGTATAGTTAGAAACACACCAACATATATGAAATAAGAATAATGAATCCGAAGGGCTCTCAAATTGAGGGAATATGTGAGATGGGGAATAAGTGCAAATCATAAGTAAAATTCCCAAAATAGGGAGAAACAAATAAATTCCTATAAATATTCATTCAAATTGAAACTAAAGTAAGCCTATGAGGAATTATTTCCATCACACAATTTCTAACAAACCCACACAAAAGTAATCAGAGGTAAAGAGAATTCTACAGGAATCCAGACAATAAATAATAATGATTATGACAAGTACAATAGATCTGTAGCTTTATCCTAAATCAATTCAGAAATCCCAGTGGAGACTTCAAGTCTAAAGCAGCCACAGGATGGAGACAAATTACTGTGTGGCTTTTTACTTCTCATTGAGGCCTAGAGCCGGGCTGCCCAACCCTCTTCCTGAAGATCTACTGTCCAGTAGGTTTTCAGTCCAACCCTAATTTAGAGTATCTGATTCAGCTAGTTATGGTCTTGTTGAGCAGCTAATTAGTAGAATCAGGTGTGATAAATTAGGGTTGGACTGAAAACCCAGTATCTAATGGGACTACAGTCGTGGCCAAAAGTTTTGAGAATGACACAAATAGTCAGTTTGCTGCTTCAGTGTCTTTAGATATTTTTGTCAGATGTTACTATGGAATAATGAAGTATAATTACAAGCATTTCATAAGTGTCAAAGGCTTTTATTGACAATTACATGAAGTTGATGCAAAGAGTCAATATTTGCAGTGTTGACCCTTCTTTTTCAAGACCTCTGCAATCTGCCCTGGCATGCTGTCAATTAACTTCTGGGCCACATTCTGACTGATGACAGCCCATTCTTGCATAATCAATGCTTGGAGTTTGTCAGAATTTGTGGGTTTTTGTTTGTCCACCCGCCTCTTGAGGATTGACCACAAGTTCTCAATGGGATTAAGGTCTGGGGAGTTTCCTGACCATGGACCCAAAATATCGATGTTTTGTTCCCCGAGCCACTTAGTTATCACTTTTGCCTTATGGCAAGGTGCTCCATCATGCTGGAAAAGGCATTGTTCGTCACCAAACTGTTCCTGGATGGTTGGGAGAAGTTGCTCTCGGAGGATGTGTTGGTACCATTCTTTATTCATGGCTGTGTTCTTAGGCAAAATTGTGAGTGAGCCCACTCCCTTGGCTGAGAAGCAACCCCACACATGAATGGTCTCAGGATGCTTTACTGTTGGCATGACACAGGACTGATGGTAGCGCTCACCTTGTCTTTTCCGGACAAGCTTTTTTCCGGATGCCCCACACATTTGGAAAGGGGATTCATCAGAGAAAATAACTTCACCCCAGTCCTCAGCAGTCCAATCCCCGTACCTCTTGCAGAATATCAGTCTGTCCCTAATGTTTTCCCTGGAGAGAAGTGGCTTCTTTGCTGCCGTTTTTGACACCAGGCCATCCTCAAAGTCTTTGCCTCAGTGTGCGTGCAGATGCACTCACACCTGCCTGCTGTCATTCCTGAGCAAGCTCTGTACTGGTGGTGCCCCGATCTCGCAGCTGAATCAACTTTAGTAGACGGTCCTGGCGCTTGCTGAACTTTCTTGGGCGTCGTGAAGCCTTCTTCACAACAATTGAACCGCTCTCCTTGAAGTTCTTGATGATCCGATAAATGGTTGATTTAGGTGCAATCTTACTGGCAGCAATATCCTTGCCTGTGAAGCCCTTTTTGTGCAAAGCAATGATGACGGCACGTGTTTCCTTCCATGATTGACAGAGGAGGAATAATGATTCCAAGCACCACCCTCCTTTTGAAGCTTCCAGTCTGTTATTCGAACTCAATCAGCATGACAGATTGATCTCCAGTCTTGTCCTCGTCAACACTCACACCTGTGTTAACGAGAGAATCACTGACATGATGTCAGCTGGTCCTTTTGTGGCAGGGCAGAAATGCAGTGAAAATGTTTTGTTGGGTATTCAGATCATTTGCATGGCAAATAGGGACTTTGCAATTAATTGCAATTCATCTGATCACTCTTCATAACATTCTGGAGTATATGCAAATTGCCATCATACAAACTGAGGCAGCAGACTTTGAAAATTAATATTTGTGTCATTCTCAACTTTTGGCCACGACTGTACATGCCTGATTGGGGCCCCCAAACCCGAAGGCCTATTGGACAGAAACTTTTTTGGGGTAAAATGCTTATTCTGTACCAGTTTCTTCTTAGACAGGCTTGAATGGACTAGATGTCCTTCAAGTTCTTATTCCTCCTATAGGCTGAGATTACCCTGAAATATTTCAAGGCCTCACAATCATTCTGGGCCTGTTGAAAATTAGATTTAAGTTCAAAGTGGAACCCCTCCAGAGCCTGAGAATAAGTCCCCACAAATGGAACCACGGGGCGGTTATCCTTCTCTACCTTATATGCTCCATGGGTCTGGAAGATCTGATTTACCTCAGTCTTAACCTCTCTTATGAACTGCCTAGAGTAGCCCATGGGCCTTAAGGCTGAGAAGAGTATTCTTGTGGCCTCCTCTATTTCCCCAGGGAAACTACACATTCTGTGGAAATGTATAAGTTGTGATTTGATCAACCCACTTTGTGTGTTTTGCATGGAAACTACATTTGTGAAGGAGGGCATGTCTATTTGTTTCCTTAAAGAAAACTTTAGTTGCCAATTGTTTGGTTTCTCCCCCCTTTTGAATGAAAAATACCTGTGGATCTAGAAATTCAAAAAAAATTGTATTGCAAATTATGTGTAATGGTGATTGCTAAGTGATGTGAATTCAAAATGTTTAAGAATTCCATGAATTCAGAGATGGAGCCTCCTCACAGTCCAAAAATACCATCCAGATACCTAAGGTGCAGCAATGGTAAGGTCTTACATTTAAGGAAAGCAGTTTCTTCCCAAAAACTCATTTGCAAAACTTGGGGAGAATGTCTTTCCCATGTCTGTACCATGTATCTGGAGGTAGTACTTCCCATTGAAAGTAATTTCTGGTGAGGCTCAACTCCAACAAATCCAAGATAACCCTATCCGGTCTACTGGGGTCAGGATACCTCTGCAAGGCATTTGCAACTGCCTGTAGATCTAATTTGGTATCAATGTTTGTGTACAGAGAATTAATATCAATGGAGAATAAAAAACATTTATTGGTATCTTTGCCTGTTGACAAATTCACAAGTATCCTTAACATAGCTATTATTTTATTTATTTTTTATTTTACCTTAATTTAACTAGGCAAGTCAGTTAAGAACAAATTGTTATTTTAAATTACGGTCTAGGAACAGTGGGTTAACTGCCTTGTTCAGGGGCAGACTGACAGAGTTTTACCTTGTCGGCTCGGGGATTCAATCTTGCAAACTTTCGGTTACTAGCCCAGCGCTCTAACCACTAGGCTACCTGCTGCCCAAGGCAATACAGTTTATTTGGATTTCATGTAATGGACATACACAAAATAGTCCAAATTGGTGAGGTGAAAATAAAAAAATAACTTGTTTAAAAAAAATAAAAAAAAAATGGAAAAGTGGTGCGTGCATATGTATTCACCCCCTTTGCTATGAAGCCAGTAAATAAGATCTGGTGCAACCAAATACCTTCAGAAGTCACATAATTAGTTAAATAAAGTCCACCTGTGTGCAATCTAAGTGTCACATGATCTGTCACATGATCTCAGTATATATACACCTGTTCTGAAAGGCCCCAGAGTCTGCAACACCACTAAGCAAGGGGCACCACCAAGCAAGCGGCACTATGAAGACCAAGGCGCTCTCCAAACCGGTCCGAGACAAAGTTGTGAAAAAGAACAGGCCAGGGTTGTAAAAAAAGGGTTATAAAAAAATATTAGAGACTTTGAACATCCCACAGAGCACCATTAAATCCATTATTTAAAAAAAAAATGGAAAGAATATGGCACCACAACAAACCTGCCAAGAGAGGGCTGCCCACCAAATTTCAGGGACCAGGCAAGGAGGGCATTAATCAGAGAGGCAACAAAGAGACCAAAGATAACCCTGAAGGAGCTGCAAAGCTCCACAGCGGAGATTGGAGTATCTGTCCATAGGACCACTTTAAGCTGTACACTCCACAGAACTGGGCTTTATCTGAAGAGTGGCCAGAAAAAAATAAGCAAACATGTTTGATGTTTGCCAAAAGGCATGTGGGAGACTCCCCAAACATATGGAAGAAGATACTCTGGTCAGATGAGACAAAAATGTTGCTTTTTGGCCATAAAGGAAAACACTATGTCTGGTTGCAAACCCAACACTTCTCATCACCCTGAGAACGCCATTCCCACAGTGAAGCATGGTGGTGTCAGCATCATGCTGTGGGGATGTTTTTCATGAGCATGGACTGGGAAACTGGTCAGAATTGAAGGAATGATGGATGGCGCTAAATTCTTGAGGGAAACCTGTTTGTCTTCCAGAGATTTGAGACTGGGACAGAGGTTCAGCAGGACAATGACCCTAAGCATACTGCTAAAGCAACACTCGAGTGCTTTAAGGGGAAACATTTAAATGTCTTGGAATGGCCTAGTCAAAGCCCAGACCGCAATCCAATTGAGAATCTGTGGTATGACTTAGATTGCTGTACACCAGCGGAACCCATCCAACTTGAAGGAGCTGGAGCAGTTTTGCCTTGAAGAATGGGCAAAAATCCCAGTGGCTAGATGTGCCAAGCTTATAGAGACATACACCAAGAGACTTTCAGCTGTAATTGCTGCAAAAGGTGGCTCTACAAAGTATTGACTTTGGGGGGTGAATAGTTATGCACGCTCAAGTTTTCAATTTTTTGGTCTTATTTCTTGTTTGTTTCACAAAAAAATATTTTGCATCTTCAAAGTGGTAGGCATGTTGTGTAAATCAAATGATACAAATCCCCCAAAATCCATTTGAATTCCAGGTTGTAAGGCAACAAAATAGGAAAAATGCCAAGGGGGGTGAATACTTTCGCAAGCCACTGTACAATAAGACTCTGAGCCACAATCACTTGCTATTGGTCTACCGCAGGGAACTTGGGGGAGAACCGTCCACGTCTAAAGAGATCTATATATTTTAGGTAGTAAGTAAAACTGCATAGGTTTTGGAGAATCTGGCCCAAAAAGGTAGACCATCTGTTTATCTGTAATATACTTATTATCTCCCGGATTAGTCTTTGTGTTTCCAGTTGTGTTGAGTGGAGCAATGGGACATAGTTTGACATTATCTAATTGTCTATTAGCTTCAAGAAGATATTGCATTTTATCCATTATAACAATCTGAGACCCGTTATTTGCTGGTGTAATCCACAATATTCTGATTGCTGCTCAATGTTTTTAGAGCTTGATTCTGTTGCTTTGTAAGGTTAAACGTATGTACAGGTCTGGGTCTGAATTCTGAAAAGGAATCCACATCCCTTTGTATAAGTATGTGTATAGGTTCTGACACTGACTCTGTCGTGGCAGAATCAGATTTAGCTAAGTAACATAGATAGATAAGATGTTATTTTCTTATATGCTTGTGAGATACTTGTCATTAGAATCTTCTGAGCTAGGGATTGGTAACTTGGGGCCAGAGAGGGGAGAGGTCAGGCTTGTCTTCATAAGTCAATGTATCTGTTAAACCATGTGGTACTAAGTAGAATATCAGAAGGGGAGGAGGACAGAGTGGAACGTTGGTTTCTTATGGGAACGTTGTTTGTAACTATTCCTAAACCATGGGATGGAGTTATTAATTGGGGAACCAGTTAGTTATCTCATACAATGTCTGTACGCCAGTCACTCCCTACTTTTCTCATAGGGGGAAGGAGTTTGGCCGTGTTTGGAACCATTGTATGTCCCCTCTGAGGTTGCCCTTATCTTGACCTAGTATTTGACCTAAGGGGCTCACTGTCTGATTTTGAGTTTGTCCAGGTTTGGGAGTATTTAGAAATGACAATTGATATATGCCATTGGATGAGGTAATGTTTTGGTAGACAGTGAAGTATCAAGCATGAGATTTAAACCTTGTCTTGGGAGATCAAACTGAACGATGATTTATAGCTGATGCTGTCTAGCGATAGGATACTCCTCTTTCGGGTAAAGGATTCTTTGTAAGTTGAGAGGGGTGTATCTTGGCTATAAATGAAACTAAGAATTGTTTCATAAGGACTCTCAGAGAATTCATTTATAGACACTGAATTGATCTGAGAGTCATTAAAGGGCTTTGGTGAAGCTTGTATATATATATTAAAGATGGAATATATAATTTAACTCTGACTTGTGTGTGGTTGGCTCTCTCTCTCTCTTTATTGAGTAATACAGGAAATTTCCACGACATTTGGCGTCACGAACAGGATGTGAATCTTCACTCGGTGACCGTTCCTGATGATCTAGGTAAATAAATCGTGCACGAGGGATCCCTCAAACGTGGGATCTCAGGGAAACCACACTTTGGGAACGAAGCAGATGGACCAACCTTTGATCTGAGAGGCAGCGAGCCGAGTGGATACCACATCTCGAACTTAGTTTTTTTTTGAGAAAGAGGTGAGCGACCCACACACACTTGAAGTCGAGTTTTTAGATAAGCCTCTGTTACGTGGGCTCTGAGTGTATTCCTTTGAAAGAGAGGGTACCTTGGAGGCGTAAACAGGGCCGAGTCAGAGGAGAGTAATCTGAAAGTTTGCAGACTCAAAGAATACTCTGCTATTGTTCGGTTGCGGGCGACTAGATCCATTCCGACACTGAATTGATCACAGTGGGGATTGGTGCAGTCTGTGGGGGTGAGGGGCCAGGGTGACTGTGTGTTCTGTGTGAAACATGGTACTTGGTGAAGCCCTATTGGGAGAAGGACCTCATTCTGTGTGTCTGTGTGACTGTCTAAGTGACCCTCAGAAGTGGTGAATTCCAATTATTTTAAATGTGCTAGCCAGGTATGCCCTGGGTTACTCTGTGTGAGTATTTTGTTTATATCACTAGGTAATATTTGTATAACGTTCTGTGTGAGCGGGTTAGGGTTACTCTGTGTGAGTATTTTGTTTATATCACTAGGTAATATTTGTATACCGTTCTGTGTGAGCGGGTTAGGTTGACTCTGTGTGGGTAACCTTTTAATTATGTTCTGTGTGAACATTGGACCAGTTCTGTGTGAACATCTGACCAATCCTATGTGGATCTTTAAAGTTATATGTGAGTACCTAAGCATTTATTACGTTTTATATGGGTTCTGTGAATATTTGAAATTGTATGTGTGTATAATTGATTACTAGAGATTTGATAAAGTAATGCTGAGACTAAAATTTGATACAATTTAAACCACCCATTCGTAGACGTACGGAGGGTTTTGAGTTGGTATCTTTAATGGATAATTTGATAAAGATAAGGTTTTAAGCACTATTAAACTAGTCTAAAAAATCTGGGCAATTGAGTTTTAGAAACTGATTAGAGTGTCCACTTTTGGTTATTTTACCCTAACGATGGAACTATAAAACGTTTATTGGATTATCTCCATCTGGGTACAACATTTGAAATAAAACTGCCCTTCAGGTATGTAAATGTTTTGTTTTTTTTCCTCCCAGTATGAGAGGAGTTGTGGGTTTTTATTAAATAAACGGGTTTCAATAAAATAGAGCGAATTAGAATGGAATCTCTACGTAATTTATAATGTCGTACAAAGCCTAAGGTTTCCATCAAACTAATTATCATTGCGTGATTAATGTGATGTAGTAAAGTAACGTTGCCTGAGTAAACATAATCTACTTTTTTATTAAAATGCGCACGATCTGTTTCTTAGTCTATAAATGTCGATTTTATTCTTTGACTGCTAATCTATTAATTTGGCATGGGAGAATCATAGCTGGAATAACGCTTGGACCTTTATTTAGGGTAATTTTTCTGGGAAGTGTCTTGATTTTACGAATACGGACAATTGTAAAGTAGGTTTATATTGCTGAGAGTCATAGTCATTCATATAGCATTGGTGGTTCAGTGGTTAAAATAGCTGCCTTCTGAACTGGAGATCCGAGTTCGTTTCCCGGCAAACGCTCTGTCTTAAAATCAGAGTTTTTGATTGTAATTCAACTATTTGTATGTTTTGCATGGAGAGATGCGGTTGCTAGTGTTTGTATAAGATATAAACTGAACGTTTTAAAAGCTTGTTTGGTTCAAATTGGAAGAAGGGATAAATTGAAGTTTTTAATAGATTGTTAAAGTTAAATTGATAGACTAATTAATTCAAAATAGAAGCGAATTTCGATGCAAGACGGTGTCTGTTGCCTAAATTAAAGTAATTATAAATAATAGCGGAGAGATAATGGCGATAGAGAAATGGCCACCGAAATGTTTTTCAGTCTTATGAATTGACTGACATATGTTATAAATTTAGCGGTATGTGTTATTGTTAAAGTCTTGGATAAGTGATAAGTGGAAGGAGAAGAGAAAGTGGTAAAGTCTGGTTTTAATCTTACGATAAGAGGTAAGAGAAAAACGTTGTTGGCAGAGGGGTATATTTGCCCAACAGAAAGAAAGAAATATAGGATATGTTAAGCTGAAAGTGATTTAGGTGTGAGTATTGAAACATTGTGATAATGTATTCTGATGGTTATTGATTATTGGTTTGATTGTTTAGTTAACACCAGTGAATTTGAGCAGGAAAGTTAATGTATTCTAACATTATAATCTGTTTCCAGTACGTGGAACCAGGTTTAATCGGTAAAGGAGTAGGTTCTATTTTAAAGAGACAGTGCATCATTAATCACAGTTGTGTGTGTCTAATGGCAGGGTTCCAGACATGGGAAGCTCTCACACTGAAAGCAGATTGACTAAAAAGGTACTTTTTAGAAGTTAATATTTCTCCTGGCGGATCTTGTGGATCTGTTGCAATAAGGTTTGGGTTTTCTGTTTAATAAAATACTGAGAGAGAGGAAGCCTGGACATTTAGAATCATAGGATTTTTTCCAACACAGGAGTTTATGCTTTCTATAGCTATTGGGTTTTCTATCAAGTTTGAGATGTAAACACAGAAGACTGAATGGGTATTAATGTTGAAATAGCAAGCTTGGCCCATACTAGTAAGGTAGTATGTTAAGTGGGGGAGTATTATAGATTTTAATTATAGTTTTGTTACCTCTATAGTCAAAACAATGTCATATGTTTTGGAAAATTAGCTAGGTTGAATTTGGTTATTTGAGTTATTTTTTTAAAGAGAGGTTGGAATCAAGTATGATGCCTTGGTACTTAAAATCAGATACCACTGGGAGCTTTTTCCCTGATACATAGACATCTGTCTAAGGAATAAGTTTATTTTTTTTTGAGGAACAAGCAGACTGTGTTTTTTAATTGTTTTATTGAGATGTTAACATGAGTCTGGAAAAGTTTGTCATCTGAACCATAATAGTAGTGAGTTCTGGTGTAGTTTGTTGTTTGTTATTTGCATGAATTTATCACTGTATTATCTGCATACTTTGGAACTTCAGACCCTGTTTAGACAGAAGGAAGATCATTGATGTAGGAACTGAACAGTATTGACCTTTGGGGAATGACCTTGTGGATATGAGTGGAAAAAAAGTTAGTTTTGAGTTTTACGCTGATAAGACAGCGCCAACTTTTGAAAGATTTTAGATTTGTTAAAAAGATCAGGATAGTTTTGACTAAACATATCAGCAGGTTGAAATGATTAGATGGCTGATTAAAGGGGTTATGGGTTTGTTTATTTGTTTAATGTTTATTGTTGATTTTAGGTGTTGATGTTACTTAATTAAACATTGTATGATCTGATGTGTTTAAATAGGATTCTTTCTTCCGGAACGGATGGAAGTTATCTAAAATATGTAAGTTGGAGGAGCCATGGGAGAAAACGTCTACATTTTTATTAAATGCCTGGGATTAAATTACTGATTTCTTACGCTGAGAAATGTACTACATTTGCGACAGAGGAAAAATGATTGCATTTAGATAGTAATGATATCAGGATAATTGTATCTAAGGATAGCATGTTTACTTAAGCATACATATACATTGGTGTAGATTAAAATGTATGATTAATGATTTGAGGTACAGTGGAATTATCATTAGGTTTGGTTTATAGTTCACTTTTGAGTTTCTGAATCGATGTAGTGTAATGAATACTAACAAAGTGTTTTGTGTTTTTCTGGGAAAATGGGTGTTTCATTGTCTCTCTTTGAAATGTTGCCTGGGACTATAATCTTGGGGAGAGTGAGTGATAGAGGCCGTAAACTACCAAATTGAAAAGGGCCTGGAAGTTTTTGTGTGTTTTTACCTTAAGGTTTGCAAATTGCACACACACAAAACATTTGTTATGACTATTTGTTGGTGTTTATAAAAAATACTATGTTTGATTTGTTTTAAAACATTTCCTTTGGGTTTGGTGAGTGGTTAATTTGTGTTAGTGCTAAAGTATCTTAAAGGGGCACGCACGCACATGGAATTTTTATGAGTTTTTTATTTTCTGAGTTTTAATTAAACATCTGATTTCTTTTGATAAAGGAATGTTCTGGAATACAACATGTAGGAAAGGTTTGGCTATTTTTGTAAATTGTCTAATATAGTAAAAAATAAAAAATATTTTTTTATATTAACTTATTAGAAGGGTTTGTATGATTTATGACCTTTATCATGACTTTCCGTTGTGGCTTGATCACCCTCATTGGAAAGCCATTTGAATAATGATTTTATGGTCATTTGTAATATGATTTCAAGGTAATTTGTGTAATTGAAAAATATAGTTCTTAGCCATATTAACTAAGGCTGGTTTTAATTATATTTTCCTATGACCATATGGGTTAAAATCATTTTTCTTTGTGGAGTTTTTCAGAGTAGTGAGTTTAATTTGATTAGGTTATTTGAAATTGTGTTTTATCTTTTGTAGTGTTGTTTTATACATTACTCTCATGGAGAGTTATGTGTTAAAAAAGTGGGGGAGGATTCAGTTCTTTGAGGTTTTGGATTGAAGTTTAAATACACCTTGAGTGATATGTGAAGGAGTGTATTGTATTGTTGTTGTGTTTGTTTTGTTCTATTCCCGAGGGGATATAGGTCTAACTTCCTGATCCTTTGGCTCTACGATGGAGTTGACAGTGTGATGGGGAGTATAAGCCAATTTGAAAGAATAGTTTCAATAGAATGTGTGGATATTCTCTTTGAAATATGTTTAGAATTGTATTAAGAATAATTGGTAAAAGTAAAAATGTATCATGTAGTTAATGAACTGAACTAAACTGGTGTTCTGATCTGTTCTTTCGAGGTTATCATGAAAAGTGACATCAGATGGTATCTTAATGCATGGAAGAGATAATTGGACCGAACAGTGTGTGTACCTCAAAACCCCCTCTAACTGGCTGAAGAAGAGTGACAAAGGCGTTGAAAAAAGGCCCTGTCTGGACCACTTCTACCGGGTGAAAGGAACCAAGCCAGATATCGGTGTACAGTATCCGATCTAAGCTATCAACTGCTTTTCTCATGATGTTTCTCTCAGGAGTGTGAGAGGAGTCACAGTGGGCATGGAGAGAGATCTGTTCTAAACTTTTCTTATGTTGCTGGTATATTGGTTGACGAATGGAAAATACATAATGAGTGGTAAAGGTGAGACATTGAAATTGGGACATTATCATGGGCCATCCACTTTGAACTGTAAAGTTATCTGAAGAAGAACGAAAAGGACGCCAGAAGAATCAGTGCCTGAAGGAGGGGGTTGGTCAACTGTGCCAATAAATTGTTTTAGACTTTTGGGGTATCAGGTTGATTGTAGAGGTCTACACCACGTAAGATTATAGTAATTTAGATTAAGAATGCATTAAGATACTGATCTGTATTATAATCATGATTAAAAAAGTTAATAGTATAATTATGGGATAATTATACTGAATGTTAATATGAATGTAAATTCTGCCAATATTGATGTGTGTTAAATTGAGTTTTTACTTTGAGTGATAAGACCAATTTGAATCACTGAGGAATGTCATTCTAAATTTTGGTTGGATATTTAGTTGGGTTGAAGCTATGATTTGGAATATGAATGATTTCCCTGACCTATTTTCTATTCTGAGCATAAGGACTGAGAGGGAAGACTGTTCTATATGTTATGATGATATGTTATGTGTTTAGATACTGGTTCTCATGTAACTTAGGGAACATTTCTATGTTATGGTTTTTATTTTTCTCAACAATGAATTATTCTGTGTGATTAAACCTGTGCAAGTCTGTCTTGTAGAATAAAGGTTGTAAACGTAGTTTCAGAAGGGAGAAAGCTTACATATAAGCTAAGGTACTTGACAATGAAGGGATTTGATTCTTTATTTTTCTTTTAAATATTGAAAATATTTTTTTAATGCATATACTCTGCAACTACTGTTAGATAAATGTGTATAGTTAATGTTCTGATTCTAGAGAAGGGACAGTGTCCCTTGAGAGGGGAATGTCGTGGCAGAATCAGATTTAGCTAAGTAACATAGATAGATAAGATGTTATTTTCTTATATGCTTGTGAGATACTTGTCATTAGAATCTTCTGAGCTAGGGATTGGTAACTTGGGGCCAGAGAGGGGAGAGGTCAGGCTTGTCTTCATAAGTCAATGTATCTGTTAAACCATGTGGTACTAAGTAGAATATCAGAAGGGGAGGAGGACAGAGTGGAACGTTGGTTTCTTATGGGAACGTTGTTTGTAACTATTCCTAAACCATGGGATGGAGTTATTAATTGGGGAACCAGTTAGTTATCTCATACAATGTCTGTACGCCAGTCACTCCCTACTTTTCTCATAGGGGGAAGGAGTTTGGCCGTGTTTGGAACCATTGTATGTCCCCTCTGAGGTTGCCCTTATCTTGACCTAGTATTTGACCTAAGGGGCTCACTGTCTGATTTTGAGTTTGTCCAGGTTTGGGAGTATCTAGAAATGACAATTGATATATGCCATTGGATGAGGTAATGTTTTGGTAGACAGTGAAGTATCAAGCATGAGATTTAAACCTTGTCTTGGGAGATCAAACTGAACGATGATTTATAGCTGATGCTGTCTAGCGATAGGATACTCCTCTTTCGGGTAAAGGATTCTTTGTAAGTTGAGAGGGGTGTATCTTGGCTATAAATGAAACTAAGAATTGTTTCATAAGGACTCTCAGAGAATTCATTTATAGACACTGAATTGATCTGAGAGTCATTAAAGGGCTTTGGTGAAGCTTGTATATATATATTAAAGATGGAATATATAATTTAACTCTGACTTGTGTGTGGTTGGCTCTCTCTCTCTCTTTATTGAGTAATACAGGAAATTTCCACGACAACTCCAACTTAGGTTCCCAATGTGAGGGGTTGTAGTTGAGGGTTAGGGTTTAACCAGGATTTGGACATTAAGCTAGGGCTAGAGTTGTGGTTGAGGCTAGGGTTGAACTGGCATGTGGACATGAAGCTAGGGTTAGGGTTGTGGTTGAGGTTAGGGTTAGGGTTGAACCAAGATGTGGACATGAAGCTAGGGTTGAGGTTAGGGTTGAACCAGGATGGTTATGGTTACTGCTAAGTACAGTGTAATAATGCATAATTACAATACTTGTTACACTGTAATTACATGAGTAGTTACACATTAAGGGCACTGTAATGTAAAGTGTTAGCCTTTATTTTTCAGAGTGGGAACTTCAGTTATGGAAGTATGGAACCAATACAGCAGTGATTGAGATATTCACATTCCCTGAATCTACAAAGCCCTCATATAAAAAATAAATCAAATTCATCCTCCAGTGTGTATATCTACCTCAGGGAATGGTTCCTGGACAGGGCTGGCTGGCGCTCTGTTAGAACTTCTAGTATTCCAGGCTGACGGAGGAAGGCCACTATCTTCTCATTATAAGCTGTGAATGGAACAAAGACATTGAATTCAGAAGACAGTTAGACTGACTCACACAGCAGAAATTGACTCACACAGACTAAGTACAGAAACTGTATCACACAGCAGAAACTATAACACGTGGTTTGTGTGCTTTGTGTATTGTATGTACAGGACACACCTTGTGGCACTGGATCAGGATGATGCTGGCTCCGCATCGCGGCCACCACACTGTTCCCAGGCCGTGACAACAAGGCCGCACCTCGACTACGGGACACCTCCGAGGCCTGACAGAATACATATGACAAAAGGTACAGCTATAAACAAGCAAATACATAAATTAAATTCCATATTTCCATAATTCGAATACATTATGTTCATCAATCATACAGTTACAACACTTAAAAACAAGGACATGTATTCTCTATAGTACTGTTTGACTTCTGACCTCTCCAGCACTGTAGCTGCGTAATCGCTGCAGGTGCTGCCTGTGGGTCAGGTGGTTGGGCAGACAACCGTTCTGAAGAGGGATTCTCGGGTCGATGAATGTGGTCGCTCGGCTGTTGTGGTCCACAAAGAAGTTCTGGACCAAAGAAAAGATGTTACAGGAAAAAGCGTACCAAAGTTAGAAACACAAATCTAAACACTGCTAGATCTGAAGGCAAAGACCAAATCAGAATCATTGGTAAACTTATTCATTTTTTCACATATTTTCCATCTTCTCAACCAAGGTAAAATAAACTCTTATGTGAATAAGTGGGGGAGTTAGCTGTGGTTGAACTAAGGGTTGATGTCTCTGCACCTTGCCCTGAGGGTCAGTCTTGATCTCCCAGCCCCGGGGCAGTTCCAGCTGGGCGTCAGAGAAGCGGTTGAGGAAGGTGACCAGGTCTCTGTTGTGCTGGTACCTCTCAAGGTTACGAGCGTCTCTACGAATCTTCAGGATCATGTGCTTCAGGCACGTGCTGCTGGTGAACATGCGGTAGGCCCCCTGAGAAGAGAAAAACATAACAGCATGACCCTGGAAACACCATACGCAACCAATCTGAACCACAATGGAAGAATATTCAGCATCTGTTACTGAAGACTAGAATATGTTACTGAGCATTGGTATTGGTGTTCAAAAGGAAATTGTTTGTTATAATTGTCCACTGTGTATAGTTAGAATTGTCCACTAGGGAGATAGGTACTCACATAGTTGGCATGGAGGACAGTGAAAAACTCTGGGTGTGTGATGAACTTCACCGCTGGGCTCTGTAACAGAGCTGTGATCTTCTGACTGTTGACTGGAGATGATGACGAGGAGGCGGAGGAAGAGGAGCTGTCTCTTCTCAGCTCTACACACAAACACCAGGAGAGAACAAAGGAACATTAACTGAATGGTAACAGTCGAGTACTAGATTGTGTGTAAAACTTTGAAAACCCTTTTGTATACCAATGACATGACTTTTTACAAAGGAAGATTACACTTCAGTTTATTGCATTCTGTAATTGTGACATTGTGGTGTGGTCCCACTTACCATTAGCCATCGAAGGAGAGTCTGTCTCACTGCTGTTGTTGTTGAGGCTTGTTCTCTCACTCCTGCTTCTGCTTCCTTCATTCTCACTCCTGTCTGTGGCCATGGTCCTCTGGATGCTCTGGTACCTGACAAACACATCAGCACACATTTACTAAACATCCTTAAGTCAGAGCAACGGTGTCTCAATCTAGACCATTCCTTTAAATGTGCAAGAAACGGCTTGTTAATAAGATGATTAAGGTAAAATATTGTACAAATATATTGAAATAAGATACATTACTTTTATTTTTTAAGAGGTGAATCAGCTTAATATTGCGGAAAGATTGTTGCTTCCATCAATGTAATTGTCTGCATCATTTCCAATCCCCCATATATTTTTGGGGTAAATATATATATCCATATACATACACATACACATACCTATATAGATATACAGTACATACTTTTTAAAGAATATACCTTTATTATTCCCCACAAACCCTACCATCCTTCCCCCAATTGGAGTAAACAAATAAACACTTAGGCTTCTACCTTCAGTTTATACATCTTATACCCATTTTACAGATACAATCTATTTTACAATAGTTATATTTAGTTTGTTTTTAGTCCTTCCTCTATTTCTGATGTCCATCCAGTTTGATTTCTATTTGTAACTGTGCTATTTCACAAGATTTCTGAACCTATATACATTTTACAGACACCGTATGTTTTACATTGGTTATCTTGTTATTAGTCCCACCCTTCAGCTCCATTCAACCCCTCCCATCTATCTCTCAACACCATCCATTTTGGATTTCTATTTGCTATATATTTTTCAACTGTGCTGTGATGCTTCACAAAAGTACTGAACCTTTCTATTCTCATAGCTTCTACAGATTGTAAATTAAAAATATAATAATTATTTTAGCAAAAAATGGTATTATTGATTGATTGACTATAGCTTTTTAAAATCACCCAGTATTGCTATCTGCAGCGTTAGTTCTAGGCAAATGTTGCAATTCTTCAACCATTCCTGGACCTGTGACCAAAAACAAGTTACATATGGACAATACCAAAATAAATTATCTAATGACTCTGCCTCCGCACAGCAAAATCTGCAGAGCTGAGAAGATGGTATCCTCCATATATATAACATTATATTTGTTGCAAGAATTTTGTATAGTAATTTAAATTGAAAAATGTGAAGTTTTGAATCCGGCGTTGTTTTGCATATCAATTCATAAACCATGTGCCATGGAATGGGTACATCAAATCTCTTCCCAACTATTTTGCAATTTATATGGCACAGCTGTCAGTTTAAATGAAATTGGCATATGTTTTTATTTATCACACTTTTCTTTAACCATTTATGTTCTTTAATACAGGGCCGACATAGAAGTTCCTTACTTTTCCCCCTTCTACTTGCCTCTTCCATTTTTGTGGTAATGCTGCAATATACATTACTTGTTTGTATTAAGCCTTTTTTTAAATAAGCAAAAAATTATCTGCTAATGACGTTAGATAATTTATCTTGGTAAGAAATTTTTTAATTAAAAAACACATTTTTATTGAATTATCACTCAATACTGTACAATAAATGTAGGCTTGCTTAGAGTTAATCCCCAGAGAGAAAGAAATTGAATTTGCGACCATTGATCAATGGATTCCACTACTATAATAGCCTTCAATACATGCGAGGTCTGTGCAGGGGTTATCCTGACAGAGAGAAGGATCTATGACACAGCCCTGACACAGCCCACTGCTCATGTCTCCAGTTGGACACACTTCTCATTCCAGACACACAAAGGGAATTCCACCAGCCCAGTGAGGGCAAGCCCTGTCCTCGCCTTCAATAAGCATTTCAATTAATTTTCCTCCCTCGCTCTCTAGGTTTCCAATTCCATTAAGAGATTTCATGCACTGCAGATGTATAATAACACTTATGCGATTCTTGACAGACTGTTGTGCACATTTCTCATCTGATTATTACTGTCAAGACTTAGTGACTTGTCCTCCATTCAGAATATCTCAGGCCTTTCTGGACTACCCATCCCGGATCCGGGATCCTTGTCACCAGAAACGCTGACTAGCATAGCGCCACAGGGATATAATATAATATAATTTCATGAAATCACAAGTCCAATACAGCAAATGAAAGATAAACATATTGTGAATCCAGCCAACATGTCCGATTTTTAAAATGTTTTACAGCGAAAACACAACATATATTTATGTTAGCTCACCACAATATCCAAAAACACACCGCCATTTTTTCACAGAAAAGATAGCTTTCACAAAACCCACAAATAGAGATAAAATTAATCACTAACCTTTGAACAACTTCATCAGATGACAGTCATATGACATGATGTTATACAATACATTTATGTTTTGTTCGATTATGTGCATATTTATAGCCACAAATCGTGGTTTTACATTGGCGCCATGTTCAGAAATGGCTCAAATAGCGAAAGTAATTACAGATAGCCACGTGAAATACAGAAATACTCATCATAAACTTTGATGAAAGATACATGTTTAACATATAATTAAAGATACACTGGTTCTTAATGCAACCGCTGTGTTAGATTTAAAAAATAACTTTAGTAAAAAGCACAGCATGCAATAATCTGAGACAGCGCTCAGCCATTCTCCGCCATGTTGGAGTCAACAGAAATACGAAATTACATCATAAATATTCCCTTACCTTTGATGATCTTTCATCAGAATGCAGTGCCAGGAATCCTAGTTCCACAATAAATCGTTTTTTTTGTTTTATAATGTCCATTACTTCTGTCGAATTAGCAACTTTGGCTAGCATGTGTCATTCACGTGTCCATAGAACTTTACGCTAATGAACGAAAACTTCAAAAAGTGATATTACAAATCGAATAAATTGGTCAAACTCAGTTGAGAATCAATCTTCAGGATGTTTTTCTCATATAGAGTGGGGCAAAAAAGTATTTAGTCAGCCACCAATTGTGCAAGTTCTCCCACTTAAAAAGAAAAAAAAAAAAAAAACGACGTGTCAAGGAAGCCATAGGCTTAAAATTGAGGTCCAGTGAAGCTACAAGCATAGAAGAAAGGAGAGAAAGGAGAGAGGCAGAGCTCACCATTATAAAGATGGTTCAAGAAGCAGCCTTCTCCCATGAGATACACAACCTTAGGCACCAGAAAGACATCAAGACCAAAGATAAAGCAAGCAAGTTGCATAAATTGAGTCCATTTCTGGATGAGCAAGGTATCCTCAGGGTGGGAGGTCGCTTGGCTCATGCAACTCTTCATTCCCATGTGAAGCATCCTGCAATCCTGCCAAGAGATAGCCACTTGTCAGTGCTGCTCGTCAAGCACTATCATGAAAGAGTACGACACCAACGACGTGGAATGACGATCAATGAGCTGCGATCCAACGGTATATGGATCCTAGGATGCCTCTCACATCTACAAATGTGTGAAATGCAGGAAATTCAGAAGATGTACAGAAGGGCAAAGGATGGCAGATCTTCCGAAGGAACGCATGGAAGACCACGCCTCCCTTCACATACTGCGGGATGGACTGCTTTGGACCTTTCTATGCCAAGGACGGAAGAAGAGAGTTAAAGCGTTATGGGCTCCTACTCACTTGCATGGGCTCTCGAGCAGTTCACATTGAAATGCTTGATGACTTAACCACCGACGCCTTTATCAATTCCCTGCGTTCATTCATTGCCATACGTGGTAATGTTCGTCAAATCAGATGTGATCAAGGCAGCAACTTCATTGGCGCAAGACACGAGTTTGTGGACGCCCTGAAAGAAATGGATCAAACACGACTGAAGGAACTTGGATGCGAGTTTATCATGAACACCCCATCTTCAAGTCACATGGGTGGTGTTTGGGAAAGGCAAATCCGCACGATACGAAGTGTCTTAAAATCACCCTCCCGGATCCGGGATCCTCCTCATCAGAAACGCTGACTAGCATAGCCTAGCCTAGCGCCACAGGGAATATCATATAATATAATTTCATGAAATCACAAGTCCAATACAGCAAATGAAAGATAAACATCTTGTGAATCCAGCAAAAATGTCCGATTTTTAAAATGTTTTAACAGCGAAAACACAACATATATTTATGTTAGCTCACCACAATAGCCCAAAACACAACGCCATTTTTTCACCGCAAAGATAGCTTTCACAAAACCCACAAATAGAGATAAAAATAATCACTAACCTTTGAACAACTTCATCAGATGACAGTCTTATAACATCATGTTATACAATACATTTATGTTTTGTTCGAAAATGTGCATATTTATAGCTACAAATCCTGGTTTTACATTGTGAACATGGCGCAAAAATACTCCAAATTGTCCGGAGAAATTTTGGAGTCACGTAATCTAACAGAAAAACTCATCATAAACTTTGCTGAAAAATACATGTTGGACATATAATTAAAGATACACTGGTTCTTAATGCAACCGCTGTGTTAGATTTAAAAAAAATAACTTTAGTAAAAAGCACAGCATACAATAATCTGAGACAGCGCTCAGCCATTCTCCGCCATGTTGGAGTCAACATATTCAACAAAAATACGAAATAACATCATAAATATTATCTTACCTTTGATGAACTTTCATCAGAATGCAGTGCCAGGAGTCCTAGTTCCACAATAAATCGTTGTTTTGTTTTAGAATGTCCATTTCTTCTGTCGAATTAGCAACTTTGGCTAGCATAATGGTGCTCACGTGTCAATGAAAGTTTGGCGCATGGAACGAAAAATTCCAAAAGTCATAATAAAAGTCGAATAAACTGGTCAAACTCAGTTGAAAATCCATCTTTCGGATGTTTTTCTCATATGTATCCAATAACGTCCCAGACGGAGCATTTCTTCGTGTCTACCTAACGCATTGCAGAAAATAATATGGTGCTACCAGGTGCGCAGCAAAATACTGCCAATATGGCTGACCTGTCACTCCAAAAGCTCTCATTCGGTCCCACATCAGGCTAGACACCTCATTCAACGTTCTACTGCCTGTTGACATCTAGTGGAAGGCGTATGAAGTGCATACATATCCATAAATACAAGGCAATTGAACAGGAGCAGCCCTTCACAGAGACCCATTTCAGAATTTTCACTTCCTGTTTGGAAGTTTGCCTGCCAAATGAGTTCTGTTTTACTCATAGATATAATTCAAACAGTTTTAGAAACTTCAGAGTGTTTTCTATCCAATAGTAATAATAATATGCATATCATATGATCTAGAACAGAGTACGAGGCCGTTTAATTTGGGCACTATTTTTTCCCAAAGTGAAAATATCGCCCCCTATTAAGAAGAAGTTCATCCATTCTTGATCAGTCAGACGGAAGACTCGACAGCGCTTCTCTGCGTACCTTTCTCTATGAAGTCATGGCGATTTTAAATAGTAGGCCCCTAACTACGGAATATCTGAATGATCGATTAGGTCCAGAACCTCTCACGCCAAATCACATCTTGATAATAAAGCCCACAGTTATCTTACCGCCACCTGGACAGTTCATCAAGGAAGATATTTATCTCCGCAAGAGATGGCGCAGAGTACAATTCTTAGCCAATGAATTCTGGACAAGGTGGAAGAAAGAGTACCTCCTAAACCTCCAACACAGACAGAAATGGAATAAAGACAGAAGAAACGCAAGGATTAATGACATTGTCATCTTGCAAGATGATACTGCACCACGCAACCAGTGGAAATTGGCAAAGGTTACAGAAGTGTACCCGGGACAGGATGGCCGGGTGAGAAGATTCAAGTTACTGATCAGCGACTCAACCCTGGATGAGAGAGGTAAACGCATCACCAAACCCACCTATCTGGAGAGGCCCATCCATAAGACAGTCACCCTCCTGGAAGCCGATCAAGAAACCTGCAGACCCCTTTCACAGAAATCACCGGTGATTGGTGGGAGTGTAACTGACAGTTAACCTGTATGTCGTTGTTTTGTGTTTGAATTGTTTACGTGTCCTCTGTGCGGGGGAAATGATAAGACAAGCGGAACTACGTAGCTAATACTGTTGTAACGGGGATCCTTATTGTAGCAACACACTTTTGGAGGGAAGGCAATCCCGCGCTGTGTTAGCTAAGTTTTCATGTCATCGGGTGTAGTTCATAAAGGTTGAAGCGTGTATGTTAGGATGGTAACATTATAATAATTAAGGATGAAGTGTGAATTCATGCCAGGAATAATAAGTGTGAAGTTTGATTTCCTCCCTTCTGTAATAAGCAGCCAATGAGGTATTTTTCCTTTATTCATGTGTTTAATCTGATACTGTTATAGCGCCGGCTAAACTGTTTATTTATGTAAGCACTTCAGAGTTATACCAAGCTAATAAGTCACTCGTAAGATAAGGTTGTAAGAGTGTGCTTAACTGTATTTTTCATTTACTTTATAGTTCTCACGGAAGGTGATAATTCTGACTAAATCTACAGAATAAAGTCGCCAGTTAAAATCAAGGAACGGTTGTGCTCGTGGTTACTGGAGGGAGCTACAGTGAGAACTCAATGCTCTTCACGAGCAAGAGAGAAAGAAGAATCTCATCCAGCTGTAAAATGTCTACAAGATTCCCAAATCCTGGTAGGCCCTGTCATCTGCCAGATAAGAGTTTTGCACCTACCTGCAACCTAAGAAGAAAATCTCCACATAAGGAAGCATGGTGAGACAACATAAGGTCAAGGCTAACAGGAAAGTCAGACACGCAAGTACAAGTCAAGGTGTTTGAAGGTGGTCCTAGCCTTGTGAACAGCTAATAAGAGACTTTAAGATTACAATTCGTAAGGACTGGAGATAGTTGTGTATTTCATCAAGACGCTGGTATTATGCATTTGCTCTTTCTATCTTAATGTATCGCTGGTATGTGTATTACTGGAAAAATATTCTTTGATACTTACTAAAAAAAATATATATATATATATATAGTTACAAACCATTAAGGGTCAGCGTACACCTATTAATTATATTTTCACCTGTAAGTTAATAGTGTCATTGTTTGGTAAGGTGTTTGTTCAAGCCTTTGTTACAAGCATTATACATGTTTATACCACGTACTAAGGTTTAAATTACAGAGAATTGTAGTATAAATTACCTACTCACTTATCCAAACCTTACCTAGAATTGATTTGATTTGATTTAGAATGTCAGAAAGAGGTAGTTTCACTAAAGGTGATAGAGATGGGGTAGGTCAAGTTGAGCAGCTGCAGCAACACCTCGCAAACTTCAAGCCTTCATCAGAACAAACAGAGCAGCAGGAAAAGACCCAGACTGGTGTGGAGTCACTGCTGCCAGAATGATGAATGATGATACAGAGGCTGCTAATGAGATATCACAACAAGAGCCACGAAAAGGTGAGAGGGTCCGCAGGTTAACTGAAAAGGGCAGAGAACTGTGCGACGAAAGGTGGAGACAGCTCGAACATCGTTTCAGAGTCAGCTATGAGAAGTGGAAGGCTCTGGTAAAGGAAGCAAAACTGTCACTGACAGACTGTTGCTCTGAAGACCTACTAGAAGACCTCTTAAACAAGATTAGTCATACCTCTACAGAACTAAACCTTGTCTATGTAAATTTGCGTCAAATCGACATTCCCGACAACGATATACGACGCAGAGTTGATACTTGTGAAGCAGTTACAATGTCTATTATCAAGACTGTAAGGTGTCATTTAAAAGGCAGGGAAGAAGGTAACCAGATAGAGCTGCACTGGAAGGACAGCAATTCCTTGTGTGTGTCCGAACTCTCACATAAGTCAAGTCTCAACTATCAGCCCTCAAGTGCTTCCTCCCAGTCTCAAAGCAACTCAAAGGTCAACTCCAGACGCTCAAGCGTGTCATCTGTCAAGAGACAAGAGGCTGCGGCGGAAGTCGCTGCTAACCAAGCAGCTTTAGAAGTAATGGTTAAGCAAGAACGCCAACTAGAAGAGCTTCAGAGACTCGAAGATGAAGATAAGAAGAGGACAGCGGAGCAAGAAGCTGAGGCTGTGAAACGCAGTTTAGAAGAAGGTAGGCTGCGAGTCAAGTTAGAGTTAGAAAAGGCTGCCAGACGAAGGACGCTAGAAGACAAGCGTAGAGAGTTAGAGTGCCTAGAAGTGCTCAAGAAACTAAATGCTGCCAAGGCGCGGATGCAAGTGTATGAGCAAGATGAAAACTCAGAGGACGAGAAGAGAGAACTACTCTCTATCTGCAAATCTGTGAAAGAAGTCATGCACAGAAGTGGCTCATTTCACAGTCTCTCACCACAACATGTTGTGACAAGCACACAACAAGAAGATGGCACCAAGACCATGTTCAGGTTACTAGCGGAATCAATCAATGAAAGCCGCCTCCCCATACCAGAACCAGTAACATTCAATGGAGAACCACTCTCGTTCACTGACTGGAAGGTCTCTTTTCAGACCCTGATAGACAGGAAGAACATACCAGCAGCTGAGAAGATATATTACTTAAGAAAATATGTCGGTGGGCCTGCCAAGAAAGCCATCGAAAGTTACTTTATGTTAGGAACAGAGTCAGCCTACTATGCTGCGTGGACCATTCTTGAAGAAAGGTACGGAAACAAATTCCTCATCGCCAAGTCCTTCAGAGATCAGCTCAATGCATGGCCTAAGATAGGATCCAAGGACAGTCTTGAAATTAGAGACCTTGTAGACTTTCTTCGCAGCTGTGAGGCTGCTATGTCTCAGAATAAGGGCCTGGAGGTGCTTAATGACTGTAATGAAAACCAAAAGATCCTCGCTAAACTTCCAGATTGGCTAACTTCAAGATAGAATAGAAAGGTCGTAGACATCTTAGAAGAAACTGAGACCTTTCCAAGCTTCAGTCAGTTTGTGAAGTTTCTCACGAGAGAAGCAAAGATCGCTTGCAATCCTGTAACATCCCTTCATGCTTTGAAATCAAGCGAAGATGGAAAACCTAAGACGCCAAGGATTCAAAGCCCCGGAGCAAGGGTATTAGCAACTAACTCTGATGAGAAAGATACTGTTACTAGTTGTGTCTTCTGTGAGAAGTCAGGTCACAGTCTCCACAAATGCTGGAAGTTCATGGATAAGCCCACCGCAGAGCGACAGAAGTTTGTTCAAGAGAATAAATTGTGCTTTGGCTGTTTAAGGCCTGGGCATCGCTCGAAAGATTGTGATAACAGGAACACCTGCGACACGTGTCAGAGGAGGCATCCATCCTGCCTGCACGAAGATCGTACTAAAGAAAGGTTAAGGGATAGGAAGACAGAGCCCCCACAAGATAAGGGGACAAGAGCGTCAAGTGAGGCCATATCTAACAGAGTCGTAAGGGACATTAACAACACTCACACCTCCACAATCATTCCAGTATGGGTGTCAACCACAAACGAGCCAGATCGTGAAGTTCTTGTGTATGCACTTCTTGACACCCAGAGCGACACCACCTTTATCCTTGAAGAGACAACAAACGCTCTCAATACAAGGAAGGAGCCAGTCCAACTGAAACTCTCTACAATGGCTTCAAGGAATACCATCGTGCCCTGCCAGAAGCTGTCTGCTTTGCAGGTTAGAGGGTTTTACTTGGAGAAGAAAATCCCTCTGCCAACGACCTACTCGAGAGAGTTTATTCCTGCAAACAGAGATCATATTCCTACTCCAGAGACTGCAAGAGCATGGTCTCATCTTGAACACATTGCAGAGGAGATTGCTCCTCAACAGAGCTGTGATGTCGGTCTCTTAATTGGCTACAACTGCTCCCAGGCTCTCCTTCCAAGAGAAATTGTGTCTGGTAAGGGAAATCAGCCTTTTGCTCAGAGAACAGACCTTGGCTGGAGCATAGTCAGCTATGGAAACCCATGTATCGACTATGGCGACGCTATTGGAATGAGTCATCGGGTTATCGTTAGACAGGTGATGCCAAGCCTTCAATCGTCTTCCAACCTCACAAATCAAGTACACTATGTTTGTAGAACACGCGTAAGAGAGGTAATCACAGCACTGGACATTATCAAGACACTTGAATCCCACTTCAACGAGAGAACTGCAGAAGAGGTGTAACGGCTGTCGTAGTCGTTCTCCTCCTCAGACGAGGAGGAGCATGGATCGGACCAAGATGCGGATTGGTAAGTATTCATTATTTAATGGAAAAACAACAAACACTACAAAATACAAAAACCAACAAACGTGACTAACCTGAAACAGTCCTGTGTGGCCCAAACACTGACACAGGAACAAACACCCACAAAACACAAGTGAAACCCTGGCTGCCTTAGTATGATTCTCAATCAGGGACAACGATTGACAGCTGTCTCTGATTGAGAATCATACCAGGCCGAACACAAAATCCCAACATAGAAAATCAAACCTAGACCAACCCACCCAACTCACGCCCTGACCAACTAAAACAAATACATGACAAAGGAAAACAGGTCAGGAACGTGACAAGAGGACCTCGTATCTCAAGAGGATATCCGGTTCCTGACAAAAATGAAAGCGGGAATCAGACGCAAGGACAATGGACATTATGAGATGCCGCTGCCGTTTAAGGAAGAAAGACCCAACCTGCCGAACAATAAAACATGTGCAGTTCACCGTCTCAAGTGCCTGGAAAGGAGGCTAAGGAGAGACAAGCAGTACTACAAGGACTACACAGCATTCATGGAAGAGACCATAGCTTGTGGAGATGCTTAGAAGGTCTCCAAAGAGGAAATTAACAAGCATTCAGCATGGTACATCCCGCACCATGGGGTTTATCACCCACAAAAGCCTGGGAAGATACGAGTCGTCTTTGACTGCTCAGCTAAGTTTCGAGAGACGTCCTTGAATTATCATCTCCTTACCGGTCCAGAGTTGACAAACACATTGCTGGGCGTCCTTTGTCGTTTTCGTAAGGGTCCAGTTGCAATCATGTGTGATGTAGAGCGCATGTTCCACCAGTTTCATGTGAAAGCAGAAGACCAAGATTATCTACGGTTCCTTTGGTGGGAGAACGGAGATCTAGAGTCTCAACCCTCAGTGTATCGTATGAAGGTCCACTTGTCCGGCGCAGCTTCATCTCCTGGTTGCGCCAACTATGGTCTCAAACATCTTGCTGCCGAAGGACGAGGAAGCTTCAGCGAGAAGTATATCCAGTTCATAGAAAGGAACTTTAATGTTGATGATGGGTTGACGAGCGTATCGTCTGAAGCGGCCCAGCTGGTGAAAGAAGCAAGAGAGCTTTGCAGCATCGGCAAACTCCGGTTGCACAAGTTTATCTCCAACAGCAAGGAAGTTATAGCCACAATTCCCAAGGAAGAATGTGCCGAGGGTGCCAAAGACCTGGATATGGCTCTGGGTGAACCACACATGGAGAGAGCGCTTGGTGTACTGTGGTGTGTCGCATCAGACGAGTTCCAGTTCAGAGTAGTTGTCAAGGAACGCCCACTCACAAGAAGAGGAGTGTTGTCTACAGTAGCCTCTGTATACGATTCGCTTGGGTTTGTGGCACCCTTTGTCCTGGCAGGGAAGCAGATCTTGCAGCAGATGTGTCGTGACAAGATTGACTGGGATGACCCCCTTCCAGATGACCTATGCTCCCAGTGGGAATTCTGGCTCCAGGGTCTACAAAACTTGTCTGAAGTAAGGATCCAACGAGGCTACTTGCCATCAAGTTTCAAGGAGGTGCAGAGTTATGAGCTCCATCACTTCTCCGACGCTAGTACCTCAGGTTATGGAGAGTGCTCATACCTCAGAACAATCAGCACAGCAGGAGAAGTTCATCGCTCCCTAGTTATGGGGAAGTCGAGAGTCGCCCCTTCCAAGGTTACGACCATACCACGACTGGAACTTTCAGCAGCGGTGGTAGCTGTTCGAACAAGTGACATGCTCAAAAGGGAGCTAGAGATACAGGAATACTTCTGGACAGACTCGAAGGTAGTTCTTGGCTACATCAACAATGAAGCCAGAAGATTCCACGTCTTTGTAGCTAACCGTATTCAACGCATTAAGCAAAGCACAGATCCCGAACAATGGAGATATGTGACCTCTGAAGAGAATCCTGCGGATCATGCTTCCAGAGGTCTCACATTAGAACAGCTCATGGCTTCCAACTGGTTCACAGGTCCAGACTTTCTTTGGCAAGAAGAACTTCCCAAAGGACAAGTCAAGGGGGAAGAGTTCTCAGACAATGATCCAGAGCTGCAGAAATCCCTGGTCCATGATACCCAGGCAAAGGAAGAAAGATCATTACTAGATCACCTTCACAAGTTCTCAGACTGGGCAAGAGTGGTAAAAGCTATTGCCAGGCTCAAACGACGTGTCAAGGAAGCCATAGGCTTAAAATTGAGGTCCAGTGAAGCTACAAGCATAGAAGAAAGGAGAGAGGCAGAGCTCACCATTATAAAGATGGTTCAAGAAGCAGCCTTCTCCCATGAGATACACAACCTTAGGCACCAGAAAGACATCAAGACCAAAGATAAAGCAAGCAAGTTGCATAAATTGAGTCCATTTCTGGATGAGCAAGGTATCCTCAGGGTGGGAGGTCGCTTGGCTCATGCAACTCTTCATTCCCATGTGAAGCATCCTGCAATCCTGCCAAGAGATAGCCACTTGTCAGTGCTGCTCGTCAAGCACTATCATGAAAGAGTACGACACCAACGACGTGGAATGACGATCAATGAGCTGCGATCCAACGGTATATGGATCCTAGGATGCCTCTCACATCTACAAATGTGTGAAATGCAGGAAATTCAGAAGATGTACAGAAGGGCAAAGGATGGCAGATCTTCCGAAGGAACGCATGGAAGACCACGCCTCCCTTCACATACTGCGGGATGGACTGCTTTGGACCTTTCTATGCCAAGGACGGAAGAAGAGAGTTAAAGCGTTATGGGCTCCTACTCACTTGCATGGGCTCTCGAGCAGTTCACATTGAAATGCTTGATGACTTAACCACCGACGCCTTTATCAATTCCCTGCGTTCATTCATTGCCATACGTGGTAATGTTCGTCAAATCAGATGTGATCAAGGCAGCAACTTCATTGGCGCAAGACACGAGTTTGTGGACGCCCTGAAAGAAATGGATCAAACACGACTGAAGGAACTTGGATGCGAGTTTATCATGAACACCCCATCTTCAAGTCACATGGGTGGTGTTTGGGAAAGGCAAATCCGCACGATACGAAGTGTCTTAAAATCACCCTCCCGGATCCGGGATCCTCCTCATCAGAAACGCTGACTAGCATAGCCTAGCCTAGCGCCACAGGGAATATCATATAATATAATTTCATGAAATCACAAGTCCAATACAGCAAATGAAAGATAAACATCTTGTGAATCCAGCAAAAATGTCCGATTTTTAAAATGTTTTAACAGCGAAAACACAACATATATTTATGTTAGCTCACCACAATAGCCCAAAACACAACGCCATTTTTTCACCGCAAAGATAGCTTTCACAAAACCCACAAATAGAGATAAAAATAATCACTAACCTTTGAACAACTTCATCAGATGACAGTCTTATAACATCATGTTATACAATACATTTATGTTTTGTTCGAAAATGTGCATATTTATAGCTACAAATCCTGGTTTTACATTGTGAACATGGCGCAAAAATACTCCAAATTGTCCGGAGAAATTTTGGAGTCACGTAATCTAACAGAAAAACTCATCATAAACTTTGCTGAAAAATACATGTTGGACATATAATTAAAGATACACTGGTTCTTAATGCAACCGCTGTGTTAGATTTAAAAAAAATAACTTTAGTAAAAAGCACAGCATACAATAATCTGAGACAGCGCTCAGCCATTCTCCGCCATGTTGGAGTCAACATATTCAACAAAAATACGAAATAACATCATAAATATTATCTTACCTTTGATGAACTTTCATCAGAATGCAGTGCCAGGAGTCCTAGTTCCACAATAAATCGTTGTTTTGTTTTAGAATGTCCATTTCTTCTGTCGAATTAGCAACTTTGGCTAGCATAATGGTGCTCACGTGTCAATGAAAGTTTGGCGCATGGAACGAAAAATTCCAAAAGTCATAATAAAAGTCGAATAAACTGGTCAAACTCAGTTGAAAATCCATCTTTCGGATGTTTTTCTCATATGTATCCAATAACGTCCCAGACGGAGCATTTCTTCGTGTCTACCTAACGCATTGCAGAAAATAATATGGTGCTACCAGGTGCGCAGCAAAATACTGCCAATATGGCTGACCTGTCACTCCAAAAGCTCTCATTCGGTCCCACATCAGGCTAGACACCTCATTCAACGTTCTACTGCCTGTTGACATCTAGTGGAAGGCGTATGAAGTGCATACATATCCATAAATACAAGGCAATTGAACAGGAGCAGCCCTTCACAGAGACCCATTTCAGAATTTTCACTTCCTGTTTGGAAGTTTGCCTGCCAAATGAGTTCTGTTTTACTCATAGATATAATTCAAACAGTTTTAGAAACTTCAGAGTGTTTTCTATCCAATAGTAATAATAATATGCATATCATATGATCTAGAACAGAGTACGAGGCCGTTTAATTTGGGCACTATTTTTTCCCAAAGTGAAAATATCGCCCCCTATTAAGAAGAAGTTCATCCATTCTTGATCAGTCAGACGGAAGACTCGACAGCGCTTCTCTGCGTACCTTTCTCTATGAAGTCATGGCGATTTTAAATAGTAGGCCCCTAACTACGGAATATCTGAATGATCGATTAGGTCCAGAACCTCTCACGCCAAATCACATCTTGATAATAAAGCCCACAGTTATCTTACCGCCACCTGGACAGTTCATCAAGGAAGATATTTATCTCCGCAAGAGATGGCGCAGAGTACAATTCTTAGCCAATGAATTCTGGACAAGGTGGAAGAAAGAGTACCTCCTAAACCTCCAACACAGACAGAAATGGAATAAAGACAGAAGAAACGCAAGGATTAATGACATTGTCATCTTGCAAGATGATACTGCACCACGCAACCAGTGGAAATTGGCAAAGGTTACAGAAGTGTACCCGGGACAGGATGGCCGGGTGAGAAGATTCAAGTTACTGATCAGCGACTCAACCCTGGATGAGAGAGGTAAACGCATCACCAAACCCACCTATCTGGAGAGGCCCATCCATAAGACAGTCACCCTCCTGGAAGCCGATCAAGAAACCTGCAGACCCCTTTCACAGAAATCACCGGTGATTGGTGGGAGTGTAACTGACAGTTAACCTGTATGTCGTTGTTTTGTGTTTGAATTGTTTACGTGTCCTCTGTGCGGGGGAAATGATAAGACAAGCGGAACTACGTAGCTAATACTGTTGTAACGGGGATCCTTATTGTAGCAACACACTTTTGGAGGGAAGGCAATCCCGCGCTGTGTTAGCTAAGTTTTCATGTCATCGGGTGTAGTTCATAAAGGTTGAAGCGTGTATGTTAGGATGGTAACATTATAATAATTAAGGATGAAGTGTGAATTCATGCCAGGAATAATAAGTGTGAAGTTTGATTTCCTCCCTTCTGTAATAAGCAGCCAATGAGGTATTTTTCCTTTATTCATGTGTTTAATCTGATACTGTTATAGCGCCGGCTAAACTGTTTATTTATGTAAGCACTTCAGAGTTATACCAAGCTAATAAGTCACTCGTAAGATAAGGTTGTAAGAGTGTGCTTAACTGTATTTTTCATTTACTTTATAGTTCTCACGGAAGGTGATAATTCTGACTAAATCTACAGAATAAAGCCGCCAGTTAAAATCAAGGAACGGTTGTTCTCGTGGTTACTGGAGGGAGCTACACAGCCCTAACCAAATGTTCAACACACGGCAGCAAATGCTTTTGAAACAAAATCCAAGCAATAGGTATCAATGGGGTGCGGGGTTCTGAAGTGTCTGTCCTATGTGTGAGAGATAATGTACAAGAATGATCAGGATTTTTTAAACATGTATTTAACCCCTTATTTTTGGCACTTAACAGTCTCCATATATACTGTACTTCCATTGTTTTTTTCAACTGGTACTGGAAGACCTTCAGATGAGTCTTGTGAGGTCTGTGGGCGTCCTAGAGCAAAATAACCAACATGACATGTTCGTGAGAGTCACCTTTCCACGGTGTCATATTAGTGGGTAGCCCAAACTGTTCGGGCGCTACAGACAGAAGTGGGCAGATCGGCTGTACCGCATTCAAACAAGTACCAAGACGCTTGTGGGGGCCGTAGAGCAAAACGGAGAACACCATTGTGTTCGTTAGACTCATCTTTCCACAGAGGCGTATTAGTTTGTAGGCCAAACCGTTCCAAACGCTACATACGATTTTGTGAGAAGACCGATTTTCAGGATGTCTCATAATCTGACAAACACCACTCTAGCTCTGCTACCTTTCACCGCAGATGAGGAAGTGCTACATACATTAGACAGATGTGGTAGATTGAGATGCATCGAATGCAAAAAAATCTCTATCTTAAAGTGACATATTTTGATGGGGATTTTTGTATTATGCAAATTCATTTCCGCGGAGCACCGACATCAACTTTAGGGGATTTAATACAAAACTCCCCCATTCTCGGAAAGAACTGAACCAATTCTAAGAAAATCATCCAAGAAACAAATAAGCTTTAGGTTCTTCTTACAACCACCAGATGGCCCTGTATAATGTACGTTTTCACTTGTTTTCTTTTAACATACAATGAAAAGTGGCTACAAAAGTATGATCTACCTCTCTTCTTTCTTCCCGTCTCTCCCATTCACTCACCTTCTATTGAGCTGTTCCATCTGCTGAACGGATCCGGACCTCCTCATGCCGTCGGGCGTGGCTGCTGAGGTGGGTCTCTGCCACGTGGTGGTCCTGTTGATGTGGTCCACGTAGAACACACGACCGTGGCTGTCCACACGCGCCTCCCAGTCTATACACAAACACACAGTGGAGACAATTATTTCTTAGTATCATTAGGTTTGTCCTGGTATGTATTGTTCATCAACAAGGAATATGAATGATATGACTCAGTCTCAGACAAAGTTATATACAAAGCTCACTTGGGGGTAGTGGTTCATCTATAGTGGGGTAATGATGAGGATCATGACGCAGAGCAGGAAGCTGGCTGATTGGAGGATGACTGGACGGTAAGGGACAATCTCCTATGGGACGACAAAAACAGGTCAGTATATCCTAACTTACCCAACTCACATCTATATTTTGCTAGTTAGTATTCAGTGAGGAACCCAACTCACGTCCTATCTTTCCACTGGGCCCGGCCACGGGTGACTCTCCGTTTTCTATGAAGCTCTGGGGGCTCTGGACCTGCGTGGACGGATCCACCTGCCACTGGGGCATCCCATCTCCTGGCTCCCTGCTCTCCGCTCCATTCACCTCCATGTCCTCATCCTCCTGGGAGGGAAAATCACTGCTCTCCACAGACATCCTGGCTGCAGCCACTAGAGGTGCCTGGTTGTGACTGCCTCCTCGGCCTTCATAGCAGGAATCACTGCAGCAGGGCTCCATGTCGTCGTCAGACACTCTCTGGTGACCCCTGACCTGGCCCTGGGGGTGGCGGCCCTCGCTGTCCAGTAGCAGGGCCAGGTCGGACAGACGCTCGATGGACAGGCTGCGAGGCAGGGTCCTCCTGGGCCCTGGGGTCAGGGGTTCTGCCTTTTCATCCTCTTCTGAGCCATCCTGGACCCTGGGGCTGAGCTGGTCAGGGCCTGGGTCTGGATCGGGCTCTGTTTCAGCCTCAGCCCCCTCTCCCTCCCCGTCCTCCTGGGTGCCTGGCTGGGAGGAGGGCAGACTGTGGAGGAGGTGGTGGATGCGGATGTAGTGGGAGCGAGGGGTCTCAGGCTCCCCACAGGCCGAGGCGATGACTGTCTCCAGCTCCGACACGGGCAGGGAGCAGGGCCGGTTCTTACGCCTAGGGGTGGTCCTGATGCGCAGGGAGCAGCATTCCTCGTCTCCTTCCTCCTGACCCACCACCTGTTCTGCTGGTTCCCCAGGCGCTCCACTCTCCATGTCTTCCAATACAGCAGGTATGACCTGACCCTCTGCTGGGGTACTGTCCACCCCCTGCTCTGGGTCAGCAAGCTGAGGACTGGAGGGGGTTTGCTGCCCCCCTTCCTCACTGTTATCCTCTACCTTGGGCAGCTTCTCTGCAGCCGCAGCTACAGCCACAGCCACCTCCTCCTGAGCCCCATTGACCTCTGGTTGGCTTGGTTCTGTTTTTAGGGCCTTGGCTCTGGAACAGCAAGGCCCTGAGTCTCCATCTCCATCCATGGGCTGCTCTGAACCCAAAGGCCCTGATGGATGCCCCTCCATGGGCGTGTCTGTAACTGTATCTCCTCCAATTGGAAGTTCTGGAGCTCCAGCGTCTTCCTCCTCATCCATGGGGAGTTCGGGAGCCCCCGGACCCAGGCTCATGGTGTCCTCGTCCTGGCCCTGGGCCTGGGAAGACTGGCCCTCCCCCTGGTTACTGGTCTCCTGCACAGCGGCACACTCAGGCTCTGTGCTGAGAGACATGTCTTCATCATCTGCAGGAGGAGAACAGAGCTCATTACCTCCCAGGCTGCCTGACACAAAGTGGGTCATATCAACATGAACTCATTCATTAGTTAATAGACCACTCTGTTTCTGCTTTGGTATGTCAATGAATGGAAAATCCTGTATACATCGAGTATGACAATATGGCAAATTATAATAACGGAACCTATTGTAAAAAAAAAAGTGTCAACTCAACAGCTAGAGCAATGTTTAATATCTGCCAGTCTAAACCTAGATTTGAAAGTTGATATTTACAGAAAGACTTACAGTACATATTATATATTCTTATCTTCCCACCTCTGTATTGAAAAACACTAAGTGAACCTACATGAGAGGAAACCAACAAACAGGATATACACCTCTCTGTTTCAAAGGGGTTGGGTTAAATGTGGAAGACACATTTCAGTTGAAGGCATTCAGTTGTACAACTGACTAGGTATCCCCCTTTCCTATACAAACCTGGGTTCAATTAGCATGAGTTTTTGTTCAAATACTTTGAGCGTTTGATTGAGCCTGTTAAGAGACCCAGCTGGGTGGGGTTTGTACTTTTGGAACTATTTCATTAGTTCCATTACATCTGGACAGTTTGATCAAGTGCAGCAAAACTATTTGAAGGCAAACGAGTACTATTTGAACCCAGATCTGGATTATTGTGAGATGATGTGTGAGAGGAAGAGGAACCTGGATGAATAGAGGACGTGATCTCAAATCTGAACTGCAGCTGTCCACTGACATGTTCTGTCGGCACCCTTCGGCCCAGCGTGTAGCTGACCACACGGTCACTGTGTAGGGGGGTAGAGAGGGGAGGGAGGGAGAGAGAAAAGTGGGGGAGAGGGAAAAAAGTGCAGGAGTGAGGGACAAATTGAGAGAAAGATGGGGAGGTGGCCGGAGGGAGAGAAGAGGGGGGAAAGGGTGGAAGGAGAGGGAGTGGGGGTTGGAGTTCAAAAGAGAGAGACATGTTACTTTATGATTTAAACATTCTTTAGAGGACTCTTGTCAAGAGCTCCCCAAATATATATTAATAATAATTTGATTATCCTGATAAATGTATGAGCATTCTGTGTATTCCTGAGCCGTACCCAATAGCATGCTTCTCCAGTAGCCTCTGCACTGGCATGGACTGCTTGCCCAGGAAACGTTTGATGATAGGACGGCTCTTGGCAAACTTGTCTTTTACCTCGATCTCCAGAACGTCCGTGGGCAGAGACACAAAGTTGAAGCGCTGAGGAGGGAGAGAAAGACATAGTATCTATTTAAAATGCCTGTAAAGGTGCCGTGTGTAAGTGTGTGCGTATAGCCTTATACAGCTGCATATCCCTGTGTGTAGCTGTTAATAGTGCTGAAAATACTTGCAGCTGTAGGAAACAAAGAGGGAGATGTCAATGGTGCTGAACTCTTTGCACTCAAAGTAAGACTTTGGAATGGAGGGAACAATACATATGAAACAATGCATTACCTAACCTTGTGTGATCTTCAATGACAGTGATGCCAAAATATAGAGGTAAAGAAAAAACGAAACCCCTGTAAGAATAATTAGGAAATCGAATCAATCGAATCAAATATTGACAGGCATTATTATAAAAGACGATTACCACATGAGAAAACTCATGGTGTAAATGTATAATTCATACATTATAAATGATAATACATTTGGCAGGGTGGGAGGAGATACCGGCAGGGCGGGAGTACTGCTGTGTTCAGGAGGAGGAGATACAGGCAGGAGGGGAGTACTGCTGTGCTCAGGAGGAGGAGACACAGGCAGGGCGGGAGTACTGCTGTGTTCAGGAGGAGATACAGGCAGGGGAGGGGAATATCCCTGCCTAACCAAGTCAAACGTCAATAAGCTCTGCTTGCCTGTATTATGCAGAGATCAATATCTTTAATAGATGTTGTGGGAGATGATATTGTGGTACCAAATCATTACATCCAAATACAAGTTTTTGCAACACATGTTCAGCATTTTTTCTCTTGAGTAAATATAACCCATTATAATGTTGGGTGTGTGTACATGTAGAGGGCCTACCTGTATAAAACCAGTCAGAACATTGAAATAATCATTACCAGTATTGCACAGAACGTTTACACTATATGAATCACTAACACAGCTCTCCACTCACCTCTCTCTGCCAGTGGGGGTTGATGGTGTTACAGACGATGCCTGAGCGTTTCTCCTGGCCGTGGTGTGGCAGTGCCGGGAAGATGCTGTTCCTGCCGGGGTGGATGGCGATCTTAAGGTAGGGGTCAGGGTTGAAGAACATCCCCTTCTTCAGCCCTGTGGCATGGAAATCTGCCAGAAATGATAAGAGTATAGAGAGAAGGAAAGGCTTTGAAATGTCACCTCTACAGGGTTAAGGACATCACATTCTTCTGACAAAGTGGAGTAGAGTGCAGGCAGCAAGAATATCCTTGAGAAGCTCTGCAAAATAATTCAGTTCAATATCTCGCCAAATACAACAGTATATTGTACTTCTACAATAGTAGTAGTAATAGATTCTGCTACAGGAGAGCAGAGAGAAAATAACTAATCCTGAAAAATATGTCTAGACAGAATTATTATTTTGAATAGTGTGGCATTTAACTTTCTCCAACTCTGCTCTCTAACAATTGTGACAGCCATGTCATACAGTAGCATAACCTTCCAGTGATCTGGGACTAGACAGGGACTGCTACAGTCCGCCTGTTTGTTCAGCCTGTGTTGATCAAAGCTAAAGATGAAGGGGGAAGAGCTGCTGCCTAAAAATCACATTTGCCTCCTGTCATCTCCCATGCAGTGGTGGGGGGAGAGAACTATTTAGATACACAACTTCCCGAGCTGTCACACCCACCTTTCATCTAACATCACATCAGTGTGTGTTACCTCACTGTGAATCAGATGGAACTGGATCATACCGCCTCTACTGCTGCTGCTGCTACATCCCTCACTGTTAGGAATCTAACTCAACTCAGGCCTGTCAGAAACACTTGGCACAATAGACTGTTCACCTGAGAGGGAGAAGCTGATGAGTCTTCTACTGCCTGTGCTCTGGGGGACTTCTTCATTGGTGACGGGCTTAAATACCTGCATGAGGGAGAAATAGGGAAGGGAGGGAGGGAGGGAGGGAAGAAAAAAGAGATTGAGTGAAAAAGAGAAAGGGTTAAAGGGAGTGATAGAGACAAAGAATAAAGAGAATGAGAGAGGGACATCAGCGCCAGCCTTTACAGCATCTCTCCTCCTTGCTCCGCCTCCACAGGTGTAAGCCTATCTAGGGGTCTTTACAGCAGGCAGGCGGGTTAGCTTTCTCTTCCCATTACTACCCAGGGAAAGATTCAGTTAAGGGAAAACAGCCACTGAGAGATGGGGGGTGAGGGGTAAGGGTCAGATGCAAATACACACACGCGTGTGCACATTCCTGTAGGAGTATCGTGTGAGCCTCTCTAGGTGGACCAGTGATCATAGCAGTGTGGTGGTGTGTCGGCTGTGGGGGCCTACAGCAGACAGCTGGAACTTAAAGGCACATACAGAGAATACGTAGAGGGGGTGACAGAGTGTAGCGTAGTGTTGCAATTACATTTTCGTCACAAAAGAGGCGGCTCCTTGTAATACCGTACACTCCGGCATTTGACGCAGTTTTCTTCTACCTGGAGATTGAGACTCAACGTATCATTGTTTCCACTGCAGTGCTGGGCTATATAGACTATTCATTAAAGTAGCCTATTTTGCATTGATAACTAAATATAATCTCAGCGACTGTTCAAACAATAAACCAGACAACATTGTAGCCTTATAGAATCCCCCCCAAATGTATTTTGTTTAGAAGTGATAACGTTATTCTGGGAGCGAATACATTGAAGCATCATATCAAATTAGGATAATGTTACACTGGCAAGTATAATAATATTTACCAGGGCATATTATTTAATTATAAATCAGATTATTTCAGATGGAGATGAGGGAAGCTAAAAGGCTAGCCAACTTGTTAGCAAGGTACGACAAGACAAGATATTCTTATTTTGCTTTCACCACATGAGAAGACAACAAGAAAACTCAAGAATCCACCAAAAAGGTATTTTGTTTAAAAGTAATAACTAGTGATTACAGGCTATTGTGAAATGCTAGAACCTACTGAAGCCAACTAGCTAGCTATGTGACTTTTTCTCCACACCAAAACATTATGTTATCTTTTTAGCTGATAGGGGAATGAATACACAAGCAGCATATCAAACTGGTATAATATTTCAGGTACACTGGAAGTATAAGAATATTTGCCAGGGCATATTATTTCATTATAAATCTGATTGTTTCACATTGAGATGTGGGAAGCTAAAAAGGCTAGCTAGCTTTCTTTTTAGCCAGGCTAAAGCCAGCTATCTACTGGCTGGCTACTACTAGCAATGAAAACACAAAAATAAAAAACTTGCCATCGCCCCCTTGTGAATGGGACCTGCGAGGATATCATGTTAACAAAAGGTGTCCGCTACTCCAAAGATCCCACTCCACCCACATGCACGCATGGAGCTTGTAGTAACCTTAAGTGCCCACAAGACCTGTGCTACAGTTTACTCCACAACAGGGCCAGCACAAGGACAACAGAAGGAAATTCTGTAATTCCCTTCCACTCTCTGTTCACCTCTGGCTGTGGCTTATCTGTCTGTTTATCTCTGACTGTGCGTGCTGTCTGTCTGTCTGTGCGTTATCTCTCTCTCTCAGCACTTGCAGTCTCTGTTTCCATCATTCTCTCCCTCTGTCGCTCTCTCTCCCTCTCCCTCTGTCTGTCCCTCCAGTGGGTCTTAAATCAAATCAAATCAAAATGTATTGGTTGCATACACAGATTTGCAGATGTTATCTTTTCCTCTGACAGACACATTTTATCCTGCCAATAAGCTTGTAATAAATGCCATTGTTTTCTTCTCCAGTCAATGAGAAAGGAAGGGTAACCAATCTAATATATGGATTTCTAAACCTAACATATCGGCACTTTAAATGGCGTTTGATAACCCCAAGTAATCCAGGCAGTTATAATGGACGGAGCTGGACAATAGATGAGATACCAGAGGGATTGCTGATCCCTTTCTGGAACTGTCAGGAGTTTTTTGGCCTCTAGTAATAAGCTCAAACCCAGACAATGCAAAGATATATCCTTCAGATTGAAAGACATACAGTAGATCCATAATTCACACGCTACCTCTTATCATCAGTGTCCCTAGAGGAGCACTAATGAACACATAGAGCCCGTGTAGCACTACCAGGTTTGGACAAAGTAGTCGTCCCACACACTCACCGGAACTGAGGGGTTCTTCACAGTCAAACTGGGGGAAGTGGCTCGCAGGGCCCCGCTCACACCATGGTAGTATTTAAAGCAGATCTTGGTCTCCGCTGAGAAGAAAGAAGAGTCAGAGGAGAGAAGAAAGAGGACAGAGGAGAGAGAACAGAAATGAGTTTAAGAACATGTTGTCCTATCTTTTTAGCATGAGCTACTGTTCGTTTTATACATGATTTCTCAGTTTATTGGCACCTTTACCACATTTCACAGTTGGATAGCTTTCAAAAACAGGCCAGAGCCACAACAGTATGGCCTAAAGGCGTCCGCATGCTTCCCAGCCTAAACAGTTCGGAAGAGTTTGTGCATATATTATGAAGACATTTTGTAACGTTTTTGTTCGTTTTGGACTTGGGCTGTTTGGGCACACAACATTTTTTCTGGAGACAAGCCGAAGTCGGTAGCCGAAATCTATGCCCCTTCATCGGTGATTGATCAGCAGTAGGGATCCTTCAATAAAGAGACAACTTGTTTTCGTGCAAATTTTTTCATTGAGAAATACTGCATCAAACATCTTAGTTAGATAGAAATATGCGCAACTAAGATCTCCTCTGCAAAAATGTCTAAATTAATGACAGATTTCTTGTTATCTTAGGTTAATTCTGACTATTTTGAGGAAGTTTATACTGGCTATGGTGTCTCAAAATGGACAAACTGCTATTGTCGCGTTTTCCAAGAGAAGGTATTTTAAGGGACTATGCGAGCACACTTGTTCAGTTCACCTAGTCAACTTTGGCTAGCCTCCAGCCGAACTGAAGCATGCTGACGCCTTTAGAAAGATGTTCTGAGCAGCATGCCAATAAACTGGGGGGGGGAGAGAGCAAGCTGTCCTCAGCTACAGGGTTATTAGGACCTGAGAGTCAGACAGACAGATAATACTATCACTTTCATTACACAGAGTCTCAGTCTCAATCTCAGTGGCTTCTATCCATCCTGCTAATCTACTGTGGTAGCTAAAAAGAGATGCTTTGGAGTAAACACCATGGACTGGCCTGGCCTATAGAGAGGCACTGATTTTAGCGAATGTCCTGTCTGTACTAATGAGGTGGGACGAGCTCTTTGAAGGATGAGTCTTACTGTAGGTAAATAAAAAATAAGCAGAGCTAGCTAAATAACAAAATCACTCACAGCTGACAAATCATTACATTAGCAGGACCATATGAGAGGAAGATGGCAATGGTAGTTAGTTATTATTAGTTCCACTTCCCTTGTGTGTAAGCAGAGCTGTCCACACCGGGGCCTACTGTACTGTACAGTCAGTGTGGGTTCTCTAGTCTAGTGGATCTAATGGGATCCTTTGGCTGTGTAAATTATTTTATTTCTGTGAATCTTGCCTAAAAGACTTGCTTTAATCAGTGCAGGGTAAGAAGGATTTGTACTGGGAAATCCTGATAGTTACAGTATGGAAGTCTAAAGATATGCATTGTCAAGAAACATATGTATTGACACAAATGTATGGGCACAACTGTTATGAGAAACAAAATGGATATGAGATTGTTTCAGTGTTACGTAAAGATCTACAATATGCACTGACGAAGCAGTGTCCTGTTCTGAGAGCTAGATGCTACATCCGTTATAAAACAGCTCTCTTAGTGTGTGGGAGAAATAGCATATTATAATGTAGGTGGGTTTGGATGTATTTCCAGAAATGCACTTACGCTCCACAAAATAGGAGTTGCCCTCAATCTTCCACACTATCTGGCCCTTGTGGGAACCATTCACTCCGCGGCTCTTGTAGTCTAGAAAGTTCTCAGACGACACCTCTTCTGAGAGAGAGGTAAGACAGAGAGGAAAGGTGTGAGACTTAAGGCTCGATTCAATCCGTATCGCGGAAGTTCAGCACTACAGTGCAATTTAAGTTTAAAGGCAATGTTCCCGCATTCGCAGAGACTGCATTCATAGTAAACGCTGCATATGTCGGCTCAATCGGAAATCACCTTTACATTTCAAGCGCACTAGAGTACTGAACTTTGGCGATACGGATTGAATCCAGCCAAAAGTTGCACTACATTATCACACAAACATTGTCAGTTACCTGTGGATATGAGTCTGAGAACCTTATCAGAAAACCAGAACACCTTAAGATTACCTTCAAAGATATGGGAAAGCAGACCTGACCTGAGTCATCACATAGCGCTCCATGTACCTTACATACAGTACCTTTCAAATAGACTTGAAATAACACATTCTTGTTCCTGTCCTTAATCTACCCGATGTGTAACAGCTTCACAAGATTGGAAATAAACTGTTCTTCATCTCACCATCTCTATCTGGTTCTATCATCTACTAATTATTCATTTGGTCCCTTCTAAGAAAATCAATGGTAAAATTAAATAGTAAAAATATTCTCCTAAAAGTTATGTTAGTGCTCACCAATGAGGTACATGCCGATCCAGTCCCCAGCGTCCACCTCCTCCTTGATGTCCCAGCAGATGAGGATGTCCTGGGTCTGTCCAATGGCGTAGAGCGAGGTGCTGACGGTAAGCGTGGAGCGGCTGTGTGATGTCACCAGGTCCGTGTCGCTGGTGGAGCGGTACATGGCCGCCACATCCTCCGGCACCCCATTCTGGAAATTAACGTTGCGGAATTGCTCGGGGTTGTAGCTGTGGCGGATGGGGTCCTTACAGCGCCGACGGTTCTGGGATGAACGACACGGGGAGGCCATGGCTGCAAGTCTGAGTCCGAGAAACCTGTTCTGGTACAAGTTCTGGAGGAGAGGGAAGAAAAGCAGAGAAGAAAACTGTGAATGGGGAGGATGAAGAGCTTTTACTGGAGAGAGGTTAAGGAGGCCCCACATTTAGCATTCCTATCCCTGTTTTTGAGATACAGTAGATAAAGTCCAATCAAAACCTTTATCTCCATCTTTAAGAACACTGCAGATGTGTTATTCTGTTGGTTATCTCTGAGCAGACTTTAGAGGTAGCGATTTCTACAGTCCTGCAGAGTAAGTGGAGCTCCAGTGGGAAGATTACCAACAGGAAATCCCATGAGCTTTGGGAGGTTTCTCCACTATCTTGTAGTAGATTCTCAGTGGGAGGAGAGACAACAATACAGCACAGTGCTAACAGTAAGGAACACTCCAGGGCCCTGTCCTGCTCAGGGTGTGAAATGGACTGTTCAAAAGTGATTGAGTGTGCTGCCTCTCTCTCTCTCTCGCTCTCTCAGTTCAATTAAATCTCTCTCTCAGTTCAATTAAATATCTCTCTCGTTCTCTCTCTTATACACACACACGCAGACGCACGCATACAAACACTGCTGGCTCAGTGATAGAAGATAAATGTCTCTCTCTCTGTCAGTCAGTCTGCCTGGGCAGCAGACCAACACAATAGACAAGTCCCCTACTCCCCTCTGAGAACAATCCACCAGCACAGACCCCTCAGTGACGTGTCTTATTAGAGCCACTCTCTGGCCCTCCAGTGTGGAAGTGCATCCAGATGCCAACCATCATCTTCAACAACTCTGCCACTGTTCTTCAGCAACAAGGTCACTTGTCTTCTGCCTGCCTCCATACAACCTGTGTACAGTATGGATGGAATGCCACCATATACAACACACACTGTATAAGAGAATGAGAAGAGCAGGGAAGAATGTGAAAATTTCACTTGGTATTCTCTGCTGTGTGTGCAGGCAAAGTATAATAATTGAGTAGATAAAATACTGAAATGGTCACTAAGCTAAATCAAAAGAGGAGTTAGAGGAAAGGTTACTGCTACTGTAAGTGAGTTCAAAGGCTTCACATTAAAACGCCAGTCGACAGTGCAGTCGTTTATGTTTCTCTCTGAATGGGACTATTACTTAACCATATGAGATAACTTGGCTCATTGCTAATCACCATCCCAGTACTATATTGACTGTGCAGCTACTGAGGACATCTTAGTGCACTTACATAACACAGTAGGTCTGCATATTTCTTCCCTCACAGGAGCTCCCAACCGATTAATAAAAGCAGGGATGCAGACAGTATAATTGAGTAGGCCAAAAGTGTTAAATAATACAATCCTTATCATATTTTAAAAGCTGCCATTTCATTACAACAACATTAGTAAAATGAAGGACAGTTGTAAATCCCTTGTGATTAAGGTACAGTAAAAAGGTATAGTGAAATACGAAACGTTTTGTGGAGAAAAGATGCAAAAAGAAAAGATAACTCTTTTCTTGAAAGGTTGGATGGTTGCCAGCATGATGCATGAATATGCCACACTGTAGTTAATCCCATACTGTAGGCTACCTACCTCCACATAAAGCTCATGATTTTAATCTCATTGGATTTACTCACTGGGACTAATCTGAAGAAGAGGATCTGGTGCGTTATCATCACGGCATCACAAATTACACTACAGCGAATCAGCAGCGTGACGCTAAACAAACCACGTAGCTGATCATAGCATGCAGTGTTCAACCATGGGAAAGCAGCTAGGACAACAGATCGCATTCTGTTGCATCCAGATACTGAGTTTCTTCTTCGCTGCACTGGATTAGCAGCAACATCATAGATATCCTTCCAGTCAAAGGAGCAGTGTTCAGTCCTCCTCATGCACCTCTGCACTGGGGCTCTTGGCTGATGACTCACTCAATGCATTTTTTTTACTATCTACTGAGTGGTGGCTCAACATTCTCCTTCCTGCTCATTTAGCTCCCACCAGACTAAACCAAGCAGGGCTGCAGCAGGGAGGGGAATTTTCTGAGGATTTTATAAAAGTGCTCTCCTCTGTATCTTATCCACTGAGGAGCTCTATTGTTACCTAACTATGCCACACTTAGCATGCCCAACGATTTTTAGGAAGAAAATATATACATTTAGATGTGCTCAGTAAGGTGTATCAAATACATAAATTCTCTCTTAAATCTCCCTCAAAAATCAAAGTAGGTCTAATATTTTCCAACCACTAAGAAGTGTCAGGGATGATCTCTCAGGCCATTAAATCCATTCCACATTTTTTTAAATGAGAATAATGGCTGCAGACAGTTGGCAGGCAGGTAAATAGAATCCTTCTCCAACTTTTATGAGGCAGGGAGATTTCCTGTATTCAGATAGCTTTCAGTTTGAACAAGCTATCTCCTCCACAGTGGTGATTTTAACATGGATCAATAGACAGCATGTTCTCCTTCTACATGGTAGTTTGAGTCGTTGAGGGTCACTGGTGAATCAATAGTAATCTGACCATTAGCAGAGAGATTGGCTGCTTGTGAGCACTGACTGCATCTTTTGATGGAAAGAGTCTCTATCTCCCTGTGCAGTGTTGAATTGTCTGGAACAGCTTGTGTATTCTAGGTGGCCTACTATGGTATAGTAGTACAAGGGTAAAGGAAAAGGGGATACCTAGTCAGTTGTACAACTGAATGTATTGAACTGAAATGTGTCTTCCACATTTAACCCAACCTCTCAGAATCAGAGAGGTGTGGTGGGCTGCCTTAATCAACATCCGGAACAGTAGTAGTATTAATATAGTATAGTAGTACTAGTAAACTACAAATGTTGCCTTCCTCCTATTCTCACCTCTCTCTGCTCCATCCTATGTAGTGTTGCATTTTAAATTCACACACACACACACACACACACACACACACACACACACACACACACACACACACACACACACACACACACACACTGTTCATCCCTTCCGCTCCCTCTCTCTAACAACCAAAAAGAGTAGGCCAATTTGCGTGCTATGATGACAAGTTTGGCAGAGATCCCTTCCCCGACTATGGTGGCGCATCCCAAAAGGATTTACCTACTCTGACTAGGATATACGGACTCGATCAAAACACTCTCCGAATGGCGAAATCGATACTAATTTCCTAATAATAATAATATCAAACACTACGAGACATTACATAGCCAACCTGGCTACAGGGGCGAATTTTTTGGCCTGGTCATCAATATAGAGGCCGTACTCTACTGCATCCAATGACATAGCATGCAGCATCAGTGGAACAATCACAACACACGAAAAAGGCTAGAAATGTCTTTGTTTGAGAACACATATGAGGCGTCAACTATATTATGTTCTAGTGCATAGATATCGTGATTACATACATCAATCTAAACTAGAGATCGATTCGGACACTGACACGTATCAATTTAGCCATGCCTATCTTATTGACAGCTGGACAAATATGCCTACATTTATTCAAACGTACCTGGGTCAGTGTCACCTGCCTTTGAATCATAGCCTATTATAGATGAACCGTCTAAATGCTTATGGCATTTGTCATGTTCTGATGTTCTAAAAATATGATATTCTATATCCTCCGCTGGGCCATGTTCCAGGTTTGTCAGTCGGTTTTCGGAGCATTCTTACAATGATGCTGCTGTGCGATACAGTCTTTCTCCTGGGTACCACAAAGCTTCGACCAATTGCAGACCATTTTGCATCAATTCAGTCTCCGTTTTGCTGCCCCCGCCCATGCACGCACCACGCACAAATTATAGGTTTCTACTCTACGCAAGGCACGCAATCTCTCTCTTGCGGCTTTCAGAAAAACTGTGAACTCGGACATCTCCGACTTCCGACTTAAGTGCGTTCAACTAGGAATGCGGGAAAAAAAATTCTCTATATACTTTGTCTGATCCTAGTCCTTATCATGAAACAAAAGTAAAACATATTTACCATCAAGACGAAACCTCTTTCTAGAGCTCCGACTCAGACCTAAAGATCACTGACGTGCCTTTGTTGATGCTCCATAGTGTCAGTGTCCTACACATAAGTATTTAAAAAAATAATGATGCAGAAATGGTCTAAATTAGAAAAGTTACACTACCTGAGGACATGCTCATAAAGGCATATCTAAATTATTATTATTTCACAAATGTATGTCCCTTCAGTATCAATTAAAGACCACGGTCTACAAGAGATTGTGAAGTCTAGGATACTGAAAAAATCGAATAATTCTTAAGTAGGCCTAGGCTATGTGTAATGTTTTTAATGGAGCTGCTTAATTATTATGGACAGTTTACTGTGGGGGGGCCTCACTCTCCCTGCCTGTTTCATTGCACTAAGATCAGAGCCGGCTGCAGACAATGATCAGCTAGGGGGAAATCAGATTTTCAACATTTGAATGCCATATTTATAATTATATAAAATTATTGAATACATTTTCCACCAACAGGTTTCTGTTCCATTGCACCACACAACCAATAAACAAAGCATACTGACTTCGGGCACTTAATGGTTTGTGTTTACAATAAATAGACTACATCAATCTCGACAAAGAGAAAATATATCCCTCCCTACCGTGCAGGCCTACCCACCAAGGCTTGGTAATCTCTGCACGTAATTAAACTTTTTTGTGTTTTGTAACAGATGTCTCTTTCCATTAATCAAAGTCAGGTGTAAAGCACTTAAGTCAATTACTTTAAAGTACTAATTAAGTAGTTTTTTGGGGTATCTGTACTTTACTATTTATATTTTGAACATGTTTACTTTTATTCCACGACATTCCTAAAGAAAATAATGTACTTTTTACTTCATACATTTTCCCTGACACCTAAAAGTACTACATTTCAAATGCTTAGCAGGACAGGAAAACGTTCCAATTCCCGCACTTATCAAGAGAACATCCCTGGTCATCCCTATCTTGTGGACTCACTAAACACAAATGTTTTGTTTGTAAATTAAGTGTTGGAGTGTGCCCCTGATTATCCGTAAATTAAAATAGCAAGAAAATTGTGTTATCTTTTTTTGCCTAATATAAGGAATGTGAAATGATTTCTACATTAACTTTTGATACTTAAGTATATTTAAAACGAAATACATTCAAACTTTTACTCAAGTAGTATTTTACTGTGTGACATTTTTTATTAAGGTATCTTTACTTTATCTCAAGTATGACAATTGGGTAATTATTCCACCACTGATCAAATGGCTGCTGCACAGCTTGGATTGATTGCAATGGCATCATTATGCATTTTCCAGCCCCAAAACATTTGATGGTCAATAAATAAATATTAATAATAACAATATCTATATTTTGTACATTTCAGTCTGATATAAGTTTCCATGACTTGCGCTATGCAGAACAAAAAAAAATGTTTTACTGACCAATCTGAATGACAAAAATAAACAATGCAATATACTGCGCTATTCAGTAGGAAATGCAAGAAGCCCCTGGAGTGAAGCGGTGTCTGCTGTGATTGGTCGAGATTTCACAACGCAGTGGACCGCTCATGTCCCTTGACCTTTTCCCACCTGTACAGCACCAGTTAGATGTCAATGTCATCGCTTAGCAAAACTCCTGTCACTCAGTCAGAGTCTGGGACAGAGTCTGGATATTCGGTACTTCTTCTGAGAGTGGCAAAAAAAGTGAGCAGGTTCAGGCAGTGTTGAATAAGGTAGAGAGGGTAGATCAGGCAGAAAGTCAAAGTGCACCAGTGGCAGAGTTAGTCACACAGGTTTGTGCAGGGTTGGTGGTAGCTATTTAGCTAGTCTCCTTCAGCATGAGGGTTTGCTAATGCTAATAAACTAGGATTAGCGCTCAGCATCCTTAAGCTATTGGGTGTCAATCAGGGTTATTTAACAGTATATTTAGTGAATGGGCAAGCTAAGGATGTTGATATGAGTCATGATATTAGGAAATGTGTTTATTTCCAGCGAGTGTATTTGATAGGTTTTGTTTCTTTAGCTAGCTTGGCTGGTTAGCCACTTTGGTAGCTACTGGCTGGCTAGCTAGCTGAGACCAAAGGGATGAGATACATTTTTTCTGACTGAAGCACTTATCTTCTGACAGTGACACTGTGCCCCCCTGTGGACTGAAGCTGAAGGTGGTAGAACTGACCAAAGGAAATTAATCATTGAGGTCTTATAACCTCTACAGGTAAAAATGCTTGGCTCATGTTTTTTATTTCCATATAGGCTATGTAACTACACTGTGTGTACTGGGAACACCTTCCTAATATTGAGTTGCACCCACTTTTGCCTTCAGAACAGCCTCAATTCGTCGGGGCATGGACTCTACAAGGTGTCAAGCATTCCAAAGGGATGCTGGCCCATGTTAACTCCACTGCTTCCCACAGTTGTGTCTAGTTGGCTGGATGTCCTTTGGGTGGTGGACCATTCTTGATACACATGGGAAAATGTTGAGTGTGAAAACCCAGCAGCGTTGAAGTTCTTGACACTCAAACCGGTGCGCCTGGCACCTACAACCATACCCTGTTAAAAGGCTCTCAAGGCTTAAATATCCTTTTTTAACCTGACTCTTCCCATTAATCTATACTGATTGAAGTGGATTTAACAAGTGACATAAATAAGGAATCATAGCTTCTACATTAATTCATCTGGTCAGTCTATGTCATGGAAAGATGTTCCTAATGTTTTGTATAGTCACTGTATTTGTGAAAAACTGCCCATTATTAAATTGGTGAAATAATTTAATTGAGCTTTTATTTTATTACTCTTTTTATTCACTTAGCTACCTACTTTTTTTTTTTTTGCATTGTCGAGGGACTAACCTGCAAGTAAGCATTTCATTGCACTGTGTACTCCATTTACAGTGCCGTCCATAATTATTGGGACAGTGAAGCATTTTTTCTTCTTTTGGCTCTATACTGAAAAGTAAAGTGCAGACGGTCAGCTTTAAGTTGAGGGTATTTTCATCCATATCGGGTGAACCGTTTAGAAATTACAGCGCTTTTTGTGTCATGCCTTGTCCTGCTCTCTCCCTCCCTGGCGCTTACTCAATCACCTGCTTTCATTACCTCCCTTATATCGGTCTGTTCCCGAGGTTGTTCCCCGCTTCAGCATTATTGTCGTCATGTCATTTTGTTCTCCCTACTCTAACGCTGTAATGTCACTTGTCCATTCATTAAATGTGTACTCCCTGTACCTGCTTCTCCAGCGTCGGTTCTTACAGAATGCTGAAGCCACCATTTGAAGCATCAGGGAGTGCTGGCTTTTTGGTCATGGTGGCCGCCACCTTTGGAACCAGGGGGGTGCCTTGGCTGGCTCGTCATGCTTCCACGTCCTAGCTGGCTCGAGAGGTTTCCTTGCCCCGGTTGGCTCGGCAGACTCCCATCCCACGTCATGCCTCAGCCGGATCGTCAGGGTTTTACACCTAAGCCGGATCATCAGGCTCCCACGCCGCAGCCGGTTTGCCAGGCTCCCACGCTGCAGCCGATTCGTCGGGCTTCTACGCCCATGCCTCAGCCGGCCCATCAGGCTCGCTCAGGTTGGACGCCGAGTGGCGCCCCTAGGGGGGGGGGGGGGGGTACTGTCACGCCTGCCCCCGCTCTCCCAGGCTGCCCAGCACTACGCACACCTGCCACCATCATTATGCACACCTGTTTCCCTCGTCACGCGCATCAGCGATTCATTGGACTCACCTGGACTCAATCACCTGCTTTCATTACCTCCCGTATATCTGTCTGTTCCCGAGGTTGTTTCCCGCTTCAGCATTGTTGTCGTCATGTCGTTTTGTTCTCCCTGCTCTGTCGCTGTTCCTGTTCTGTCACTTGTCCGTTCATTAAATGTGTACTCCCTGTACCTGCTTCTCATCTCCAGCGTCTTCAGTGATATTGTAAACAAACACGCCCCCATAAAGAAAATGAGAATTAAAAACAGGTTAAGCCCCTGGTCTATAGTATTCTCTCAGGTATGCAATCTGGTTTCCACTCAGGTTATGGATGTGTCACTGCAACCTTAAAGGTCCTCAATGATGTCACCATTGCCCTTGATTCTAAGCAATGTTGTGCTGCTATTTTTATTGACTTGGAGAAAGCTTTTGATATGGTAGACCATTCCATTCTTGTGGGCCGGCTAAGGAGTATTGGTGTCTCTGAGGGGTCTTTGGCCTGGTTTGCTAACTACCTCTCAAAGAGTGCAGTGTATAAAGTCAGAACATCTGCTGTCTCAGCCACTGCCTTTCACCAACGGAGTACCCCAAGGCTCAATCCTAGGGTCCACGTTCTTCTCAATTTACATCAACAACATAGCTCAGGCAGTAGGAAGCTCTCTCATCCATGTATATGCAGATGATACAGTCTTATACTCAGCTGGCCCCTCCCCGGATTTTGAGTTAAATGCTCTACAACAAAGCTTTCTTAGTGTCCAACAAGCTTTCTCTATCCTTAACCTTGTTCTGAACACCTCCAAAACAAATGTCATGTGGTTTGGTAAGAAGAATGCCCCTCTCCCAACTGGTGTGATTACTACCTCTAGCTTGAGGTAGTCACCTCATACAAGTACTTTGGAGTATGGATAGATGGTACACTGTCCTTCTATCAGCACCTATCAAAGCTGCAGGCTAAAGTTAAATCTAGACTTGGTTTCCTCTATCGTAATTGCTCCTCTTTCACCCTACCTGCCAAACTAACCCTGATTCAGATGACCATCCTACCCATGCTAGATTATGGAGGCATAATTTATAGATTGGCAGGTAAGGGTGCTCTCGAGCGGCTAGATGTTCTTTATCATTGGGCCATAAGATTTGCCACAAATGCTCCTTAAAGGACACATCACTGCAATCTATACTCCTCTGTAAATTGGTCATCTCTGTATAAAAGTCGAAAGACCCACTAATTTATGCTTATTTATAAAACCCTCTTAGGTCTCACTCCCCCATATCTGAGATATCTACTGCAGCCCTCATCCTCCACATACAACACCCGTTCTGCCAGTCACATTCTGTTAAAGGTCCCCAAAGCACAAACATCCCTGGGTCGCTTGACTTCTCAGTTTGCTGCAGCTAGCGACTGAAACGAGCTTCAACAAACACTCAGTGGACAGTTTTATCTCAATCTCTTCATTCAGAGACTCCATCATGGACACTCTTACTGACAGTTGTGGCTGCTCTTCGTGATGTATTGTTGTCGCTACCTTCTTGCCCTTTGTGCTGTTGTCTGCCCAATAATGTTTGTACCATGTTTTGTTCTGCTACCATGTTGTGTTGCTACCTTGTTGTTGTCATGTTGTGTAGCTACCAGGCTGTGTTGTCATGTGTTGCTGCCTTGCTATGTTGTTGTCTTAGGTCTATCTTCATGTGGTGTTGTGTTGTCTCTGTCATGATGTGTGTTTTGTCCTATATTTATATATTTTTAATCCCAGCCCCCATCCCCGCAGGAGGCCTTTTGGTAGGCTGACATTGTAAATAAGAATTTGTTCTTAAAACTGACTTGCCTAGTTAAATAAAGGTTAAATAATATAAAAAATCAAATCTTTATATTCATATAGCCTAGGGGCTATGTATCTTATCTGTCATGTTTGGAATTGTGTTGCGCTATTATGTGGACACTTTTCTTTCATGTTGAGTTGCCCTGGTTGTTTCAGTATACAGTAACTTTTAACAACTACCCCTAAAAACAACTTCTCATTTATAAAACAGCCTATGTGGCATCATATGAGTCAGAAACATTTATTCTACTATCAAAATTGACTACAAAGTGTAAGTAGGATAATTTTGGTCATGAAGTCAGTTTTGTCCAAAACGGAGTTTTGCGAGATTTGTGGCTGTGACCATCACAATGTAAATTAAGGTTGGGTTTGTTTTAATCCTGCCCACAGCTGGCAGCACACAAATAATCACATTCGGAGTGCAGCTGCACGTGACTCGATCGCCTGTGGTAAATTTAGGTTGACTTTGGATATCCCTATTGCAGCCTTTCTTAAAGTATGAGTCGCGGACCTGTTAATGGTGGGTCGCGACGTGTCAGAGTAAATGTATAATTATTTAGGGAATTGATTTGGCCAAGTGCAACTGCGGTCTCTGTTCAGTGCGCTCTGCTTTGCAGCGGTCTCTGCTTAGTTTGGCAGCTGTGCGAGAGGGAGATTACCGTGTGCTTCGCGGTTTACCAGAATTTTTTTCTGGCCTTATCTTGAAAATCACTCCGCGACACGCTGCAGCGCTGTCTTTCGACAGCAGATAATGCGCTATCAGCCACTGATTTGTCATTCCCACTCGCCTAATGGACTCATGCTAGCAACAAGTTCTGATTGAGCTCGATAGTCATGAAAAGCCAATACACCGATGAGTTTCTCTCTTTCATATAAACTTTGAGAATTAACGAGGAGCTCCCTCAATGTGTTTTGTGCGGGGAAGTGTTTAGTAATGAGTCAATCAAAACGAACAAATTCATATAACGCCACGTCCTGACCAAACATCCACAGCATGACGGTATAACGTTACCCATGGAATTATTTCAGAACAGGGCAGAGTGCTTCAGGAAACAGTGCTTCGACAGTGGAAAAGTAAGTCAGCTAGCAGGGCATTGTTGTCATTTTATAAAAGGTGATGATAAGCAGAAATAAGGGAGTACTGTCTCATAGTAGTGTAACGACCCTGGGTTTATACGCGCGGAAATCGACTCTGCCGCATGAACATACTTTTGCGGCACAGTCGATAGCGCGCCGGACCTCGGGCTAGAAGGTCGAGGGTTCGAGACCTGCTCCCAGCTGTTTCATTGCAGTAGTATATGTGAGTTTCTCTTTCAAACAATCCCCTGGCCTTGTACAAAGCTAATAGCTAACGTTAGCCAAAGCAAGCTAGCTAGCTACTGATAGTGCAATCCTAAATAATAGTACAGATGATGAAAAATGATCAGGCCTACTGTACATCTTACTGTAGAAATTATTGTTGAAAACAAGTCTAGGTTGGAACCGTTGCTGTTAAAATACAAGTCATTTTTATTCTGAACTGGAATAAACTGATTGAAGCAAGATACTTTTTGGGGCAAACACACACACTGTTCTGGGATGCTCATCTGCAGCAGGAAGCTGTCTCCTGCCTGACTGAGAAAGCAGTAGATGTTCTGGTCCAGTTTGGCACCACATACCTATGTCAGTCAGGGTTCTCAACTCTGGATTACTTAAAAACAAGTACAGAAACAGTCTCAATGCTGAGCATGACCTTAGTGTTGCACTGTCAAAAACAGAGCCCAGAATAGACATGCTTGTTGAAAACTTCCACCAGCCACACACCTCTCATTAGGAATGTGTGTGTGTGTGTGTTCTGGAATACATTCGTGTGATTTAAAAAAAATGTTTTTTATTTGTAAAAGAGTGGAGACTCCAATACAACCCAACATTGCAGAGTTATGTGCATCCTTTCAAGCACACCCTTCTCATTAACCTGTGGTGAGTTATTCACAATTTTTGTGCTCACAATATTTTGTACGCAGCTGGAGGTTGAATGTTTGAAGGGGTACGGGACTATAAAAAGTTTGGGAACCACTGCATTATGTGATGAATAGTGCCACCATGTGCCCATTACGTGTTGCATCACCTTCCCTGAGACAAAGTAATTGCTTCTAAACGTAACAGACTATTTACATAAGTCTGTTTTAATGCAGAATTTCTGTCTTATACTGTTTTCCCTAACATTTTCTTCCTCTATGGTAACTAGGATTGGCTACCTGACTCCTATCAAGGCATATCATTTATTTATTTGTCTAAAAAGGACTTACTTTGTACTTTTGAATATGGTACTTTGAATCTTACTTGTGGTGTGACTCGTACATTCACACCAAAACAAAGGAAGTCCTTCTTGTAAAGTTTGTATGTGGTTTTCTCACCTCTGTAAATTGAAACACTTATTGTAAGTCAGCATAACCATCTGGTAAACAACTGATGTACAATTCCACTAAAGAATGATGTTTGTAAGATTTTTCGGGCTGGCTTCTCGGACACATATTAAGCCTAGGAGAACCTCCAATGAGCATGCTTTTTATTCCAGGGCTAGGCGTAATCTCTTACCAGAGAACCAGGTCATACCAAGGATCATTTAGCTATTTGATTTTGAATTTTAAGACCCCTTGACGTATAAAAAATATAGACAGTATATACAGTACCAGTCAAAAGTTTGGACACACTTACTCATTCAAGGGTTTTCCTTTATTTTTACTATTTTCTTCACTGTAGAATAATATTGAAGACATCAATGCTTTGAAATAAAACATATAGAATCATGTAGAAACCAAAAAAGTGTTAAACAAATCTAAATAGATTTTATATTTTATATTCTTTAAAGTAGCCACCCTTTGCCTTGATGACAGCTTTGCACACTCTTGGAATTATCTCAGCCAGCCTCATGAGGTAGTCACCTGGAATGCATTTCAATTAACAGGTGTGCCTTCTTAAAAGTTAATTTGTAGAATTTCTTTCCTTCTTAATGCGTTTGATCCAATCAGTTGTGTTTTGACAAGGTAGGGGTGGTATACAGAAGATAGCACTATTTGGTAAAATACCAAGTCCATATTATGGCAAGAACAGCTCAAATAAGCAAAGAGAAACGACAGTCCATCATTACTTTAAGACATGAAGGTCAGTCAATCCGGAAAATTTCAAGAACTTTTAAAGTTTCAGCTCTCATGAGGACTGCCACAGGAAAAGAAGACCCAGAGTTACTTCTGCTGCAGAGGATACGTTCATTAGAGTTAACTGCACCTCAGATTGCAGCCAAAATAAATGCTTCACAGAGTTCAAGTAACCGAGACATCTCAACATCAACTGTTCTGAGGAAATTGCGTGAATCGGGCCTTCATGGTCGAATTGCTGCAAAGAAACCACTACTAAAGGACACCAATAAGAAGAAGAGACTTGCCTGGGCCAAGAAACATGAGCAATGGACATTAGACCGGTGGAAATCTGTCCTTAGGTCTGATGAGTCCAAATTTTAGATTTTTGTTTCCAACAGCCGTGTCTTTGTGAGACGCAGAGTAGGTGAATGGATGATCTCTGCATGTGTGGTTCCCACTGTGAAGCATGGAGGAGGAGGTTTGATGGTGTGGGGGTGCTTTGCTGGTGACACTGATTTATTTAGAATTCGAGGCACACTTAACTAGCATTGCTACCATAGCATTCTTCAGTGATACGCCATCCCATCCGGTTTGCGCTTAGTGGGAATATCATTTGTTTTTCAACAGGACAATGACCCAACACACCTCCAGGCTGTGTAAGGGCTATTTGACCAATAATGAGAGTGATGGAGTGCTGCATCAGATGACCTGTCCTCCACAATCACCGGACCTCAACCCAATTAAGATGGTTTGGGATGAGTTGGACCACAGAGTGAAGGAAAAGCAGCCAACAAGGGTTCAGCATATGTGGGAACTACTTCAAGACTGTTGGAAAAGCATTCCAGGTTGAGAGAATGCCAAGAGTGTGCAAAGCTGTCATCGAGGCAAAGGGTGGCTACATTGAAGAATCTCAAATATAAAATGTATTTTGATTTGTTTAACACTTTTTTTGGTCACTACATGATTCCAAATGTGTTATTTCATAGTTTTGATGTCTTCACTATTATTCCACAATGTAGAAAATTGTAAAAAATAATGAAAAACCCTTGAATGAGTAGGTGTGTCCAAACTTTTGACTGGTACTGTATATATTTGCTGAAAACGTTTATTTAGCCTTACTGCTATTAGCCCGAGTGGCGCAGTGGTCTAAGGCACTGCATCTCAGTGCTTGAGGCGTCACTACACACACCCTGGTTCGATCCAGGCTGTATCACAACCGGCCGTGATTGGGAGTCCCAAAGGGCGGCTCACAATTGGCCCAGTGTCGTCCGGGTTTGGCCGGTGTAGGCTGTCTGTCACGCCCTGACCATATTAAACTGTTTTTTCTCTGTGTTGGTTTGGGCGTGATAGTGACTTGGGTGGGTCATCTAGGTGTTTTTGTATTTCTATAGTGGCCTGATATGGTTCCCAATCAGAGGCAGCTGTTTATCGTTGTCTCTGATTGGGGATCATATTTAGGTAGCCATTTCCTCATTTGTGTTTGTGGAATCTTGTCTATGTTTAGTTGCCTGTCAGCGCTAGTTGTATAGCTTCACGTTTAGTTTGTTGTTTTTGTTCAGTGAGTTTCAGTTTATTATAATTATGTGGAACTCTAAGCATGCAGCGCCTTGGTCTACTCATTTCAACGAGCGTGACAGAAGATCCCACCAACAAAGGACCAAGCAGCGTGCGCAGGAGGAGGAAGTATCCTGGACTTGGGAAGAGATCCTGGATGGGAAGGGATCCTGGACTTGGGAGGAAATCCTGGCAGGACAGGATCGCCTTCCTTGGCGGGAGTCGCCTAGGAGCATGATAGGACAGCAACGAGGTCAGGGAGGAAGGCCACAGAAACCCCAATAATGTTTTTTGGGGGGGCATATGGAGCAGTCGGCGGAGCCGAGGAGTGAACCAGAGCTAGTCAGGGAGTCGAGTGAGGAGCTTGACGCAAGATTCCGGAGAGAGGTGCTGGCGTTGAGAGCGCTGCAGAGCGGGCGTGCTGAGGTGCGTGTCATCAGCCCGGTGCCACCTGTACCGGTCCCACGCATCAGGTCTCCAGTGCGTCTCCACAGCCCAGTGCGTCCTGTGCTAGCTTCCCGCACTTGCCGGGCTGGAGTGAGCATCCAGTCAGGAAGGGTTGTGCCAGCTCTGCGCTCTAGACCTCCAGTGTGCCTCCACAGTCCTGTACGTCCTTTCCCTCTTCCCCGCACTCGCCCTGAGGTGCGTGTCATCAGCCCGGTGCCACCTGTACCGGTCCCACGCATCAGGTCTCCAGTGCGCCTCCACAGTCCAGTACGTCCTGTGCCTCCTCTCCGCACTCGCCCTGAGGTGTGTGTCATCAGCCCGGTGCCACCTGTACCGGTCCCACGCATCAGGTCTCCAGTGCGCCTCCACAGTCCAGTACGTCCTGTGCCTCTTCCCCGCACTCGCCCTGAGGTGCGTGTCATCAGCCTGGTGCCACCTGCCTCCACAGTCCAGAGCTTCCGGCGACAGTTCCCAGTCCAGAGCTTCCGGCGACAGTTCCCAGTCCAGAGCTTCCGGCGACAGTTCCCAGTCCAGAGCTTCCGGCGACAGTTCCCAGTCCAGAGCTTCCGGCGACAGTTCCCAGTCCGGAACCTCCAACGACGGGCCACAGTCCGGAACCTCCAACGACGGGCCACAGTCCGGAACCTCCAACGACGGGCCACAGTCCGGAACCTCCAACGACGAGCCACAGTCCGGAACCTCCTGAGACGGTCTACAGTCCGGAACCTCCTGAGACGGTCTACAGTCCGGAACCTCCTGAGACGGTCTACAGTCCGGAACCTCCTGAGACGGTCTACAGTCCGGAACCTCCTGAGACGGTCTACAGTCCGGAACCCCCTGAGACGGTCTACAGTCCGGAACCCCCTGAGACGGTCTACAGTCCGGAACCCCCTGAGACGGTCTACAGTCCGGAACCCCCTGAGACGGTCTACAGTCCGGAACCCCCTGAGACGGTCTACAGTCCGGAACCCCCTGAGACGGTCCACAGTCCGGAACCTCCTGAGACGGTCCACAGTCCGGAGCCTTCGGCGACGGGCCCCGGTCCGGAGCCTCCGGCGACGGGCCCCGGTCCGGAGCCTCCGGCGACAAAGCCTCCAGCGACGGTCGGCGGTCCAGAGCCTCCAGCGACGGTCTGCAGTCCAGAGCCTTCAGCAGGAGTTCTCAGTCCGGAGCTTCCGCCGATGATCCCCGACCGGAGCCGCCCCCGACGCCCTGCGTCATCCATAGATGCCCACCCGGACCCTCCCCTATTAAGTCAGGCTTTGCGGTCGGAGTCCGCATTTTTTTTGGGGGGGGGGTTGGGGGGGTACTGTCACGCCCTGACCATATTAAGCTGTCTTTTCTCTGTGTTGGTCTTTTCTCTGTGTTGGCATGATAGTGACTTGGGTGGGTCATCTAGGTGTTTTTGTATTTCTATGGTGGCCTGATATGGTTCCCAATCAGAGGCAGCTGTTTATCGTTGTCTCTGATTGGGGATCATATTTAGGTAGCCATTTCCTCATTTGTGTTTGTGGGATCTTGTCTATGTTTAGTTGCCTGTCAGCGATAGTTGTATAGCTTCACGGTTCGTTCGTTTGGTTGGTTGTTTGTTGTTTTTGTTCAGTGAGTTTCAGTTTATTAAAATTATGTCGGACTCTAAGCACGTTGCGCCTTGGTCTACTCTTTTCAACGAGCGTGACACCATCATTGTAAATAAGAATTTGTTCTTAACTGACTTTCCTAGTTAAATAAAAAAACATTCAGACAAGTCTTGTTGGGCATTGTTTTACTCGAGTAAAACAACCAGGTGTGCAGCCCAAACTGTTACACAGTTTACGCTACAGACGGAAGTTGGCAGATCGGCTGTACCGACTTCAGACAAGTCCCAAGACGCTTGTGGAGAACACCAGGCAACCTGCTCAAAATGTTAAGCAAAGTGAGATATGAAAAAAAGGATGACTAACAGGATGTTCTCCAATGTGTTTATGTTAAAGGAAGTGTGAGAAGGGGAGTTCTGAGTAATGTCAAGAACAGCCTGCTCTGAAAATAGCTAGAGTGGAGAAATATTTTTTCTTTCTTGATAGTTATGCCAGCAAGAAAATGGTAGAGGCCTAGATAGTATGATAGAGCATAGAATATGCATCTCTCAAAACAGGTAGACCTAAATTAAGTCAGTCAACATTCAGAACCACATGCTATGAGTAAATACATTATTTCACAACTCTTTATTCATTTATTTTATGCAAAGATGCAAAGATTCAAGATGCGTAATAGTAGAGGGAGTTGTTCAAAAAGGGGACTTTTTTTATTCGTATTTATCGATTGTGTTGCTTTAATGTGATCCAATAAAAATTATTGTTAAAAAAACAAGGAAAGAAACAGCTCAAGCTCCTGAAGCAAATAAAATGTACACTTTCTTGTAAAAATAATTATAATATAAGCCATTTAGCAGACGCTTTTATCCAAAGCGAGTCCTGCGTGCAAACATTGATTCAAATATTTCAAACATCATTTTGTAATTTACAGTTTAGCAGAAAATGTTGAGTACACAATGTCCGAAGCAAAATTACACAGAATAGAAATTGCATGTTCAAATTGTATTGCTATGATTGAGAAATTATTTGAGATAGTAAACATAAAACCCTCAAAAGTATATACATTATTCCCAATTCACATCAATAATCTCTGGTTTAAAGACCAGTTCCTCTTTAGTATTCACACATGGTATGTGGGCTTTTCTGAGAAGTTGTTCTACTTTGGCTACTTTGGCTAGTGAGGATATGACTCTTCAGACATGGGATACGCTTTGCAAGTAGTTTCCTAAAGTGTCTTTGAAACTTTTTCCCAACAAACGTGTAGAAGACAGGGCTTACACAACAGTAGAGGTATGCTATATTCCTAGTCACATACAGAGCGTAGTCAAGCACATCAGAGCACGGCTCAGAACTATGACCGGTGGAGATCTGGAGGGCTCTCAGCAGTATCACAATATTGTATGGGGTCCAGCACACAAAAAATGCAAATACAATCACGAAAATCAGCTTGACTGCCCTACACTTCTCTCTCATCCGGGTTGACATGATTCGGACTGTGATTCTAACATAGCAGTACATGACCATGGCCAAAGGAAGCAGAAAGAAGATAACAAACTGCTGATAGTAACCCACCAGCACCCATTTGTCCATGATTTCCTTGGAGAAGCCTGTCTCCTCACAAAGGTGTCCGGACTGAGAATCCTTCCAGACGTTGTACAGAACTAACTCCTTGACGCTGGCCAGAAGGCTGATACACCACACAACTGCCGAGGAGACGCAGGCATAGAACTTCCTCCTCCGTTTGGCAGCGTTAATGGCATGGACCACAGCCAGGTATCGGTCAAAGGTCATGAGAGTGAGGAAGAGGATGGAGCTGTTGAATCCGATTAAGTACACGCTGCCCACCAGCTTGCACATGGACGGACCAAAGATCCACTCAGAGGAGTGGTAAATGGCCCAGAAGGGCAAACTGGACGCAAACAGCAGGTCAGAGATGACCAGGTTGAGTAGGAAGATGTTGGTGACGGAAGTGAGCTTCTCGTATTTGTAGATAATGCATAGAACCAGCCCATTCCCAACCACACTCAACAGGAAATTGATAGTGTAGAATGTTGGGATGAACTTGGCTCCAAATCTGTTTACCACAGTTTTGACACACAGATTCACTATTTCATCCACGACATAGCTGGGGTCTACAGAGTTGTTATAATCTGTGTAATTGTCCTCATTCTCTAAAGCCAAGAAGTCTTCATAAGCCCCCATGGTTGTCAGTCTCGTAACCTGTTAAGAGGGTGTAAATATAGTGTTTTCATTTGATTTTATGGTCTGCTATTACCTCCTATATATTTACAAATTGCAAGTTAAATGGTAAGTATATGCAGTATAAATGTAGTAAATGCCTAGGGATTATGCTTTCATTTCTTTAATTGCTTAAAATTATTTTAAGTAAATACTAGAAAGTACTCATTGTTACTACATAACGTATAGGTAAATAGCCTACAAGCTGCAAGTGGACTGGAAAATGAAGTGATACTTTAACAACTTACCAATGTGACCTTTCTGTGTGCTGATGTGATTGTCAGAAAGGAAGTAGTTTTTCTGTTCATGTGTCAGCGCTAGTAGGTTGAAGCTTTGTGTGTGAGAGTTGTTGCTACTGCTTGAGATATGTGATATGTGATTAACTCCTCCTTAATAGCCTCCCTTACAAAGGGCTGTCTTTACACTGTTCAATACAGGAATTTCTGGAACATTATTCATCATTATAACCATAAAGGGTTATAACATGGGATTCAATTTATCAACAAGATTATAACAGAAGGTTTATTCAAAAAATACTTTACAGTCAACAGTGCTCTTTCTCTGACAAGAAAATACATGGAGAAATGTATACAATTGTTTTGAAATGCAGAAAACAAAAAGAGAAAGACAATTGTATGAACTCGTCCAAAATACATAAAAAAGTATACAACAAACTGCATCCAAATAGCTCATCTTATCAAATGTTTTTCAAAATAAGATGGATGAAAGTTAACCAGGTCACACTATTTATGGGTACAACAGACAGAGGATACATACTGAGAGAAAACATGTTCATTTCCATCCAGCAGGAGGGTCACTGAACACTACCCACTGGGCACAAACTGGTTGAATCAATGTTGTAAACATTAAAGAATAGGATTAAGCCAGTGGCTCAGATGAAACTATCCAATCATTAGAGATCCTTTAAATGTTGATATTTGGTTGCATTGTTTATCAAACACAATGCAATATTACTTTTGTAATAGAGTAAGTAGCCTAAAGTTAAGGCTATCTTACAAACTAATGCAACAGTATTTATTCAACCTTAAAATGAGTAACACATTCATCAGCACATTTTGAGGTTAGCCTACTGTAACTATACATGTCTTCTTATGTTGTCATAGAAAGAGTGCATGTTTAAGACAGCATGGAAAGGTCACAGGTTTGTGGAGATCTTCACAATTGCTATAATAATCTGTGCAAAATCTCAAACAGCACTGATCACTTGCACTATGTACTTTTAATGTAATCTCATCTGCAATCACAGGATGTTGGTGGCACCTTAATTGGGGAGGATGAGCTCGTGGTAATGGCTGGAGCTGAATTTGTGGAATGGTATCAAATACAGTGCCTTCAGAAAGCATTCACACTGCTTTACTTTTTCCACATTTTGTTGTGTTACAGCCTGAATTGAAAATTGATTAAATTGAGATTGTGTGTCACTGATCTACACACAATACCCCATAATTTCAAAGTGGAATTTTGTTTGTAGAAACTTTTTACATTTTATTTTTAAAAATTAAGATGGAATGTCTTGAGTCAATAAGTATTCAACCCCTTTGTTATGGAAAGCCTAAATATGTTCAGGAGTACAAATGTGCTTAACAAATCGCATAATAAATTGCATGGACTCATTCCGTGTTCAATAATTGTGGTTAACATGACTACCCCATCTCTGTACCCCACACATACAATTATCTGTAAGGTCCCTCAATCGAGTACTGAAGTTCTTCTTAACTCAGTTGCTGGAGAGGAAGGAAACTGCTCAGGGATTTCACCATAAGAGCAATGGGGAGTTTAAAACAGTTACAGAGTTTAATGGTTGTGATATGAGAAAACTGAGGATTGATCAACAATATTGTAGTTACTCCACAATACTAAGCTAAATGACAGAGCGTAAAGAAAGAAACCTGTACAGAATATAAATATTGCAAAACATGCATTCTGTTTGCAACAAGGCACATAAGTAATGCTGCAAAGAATTTGGCAACGGAAATCATTTTTTGTCTTGAACACGAAGCATTATGTTTGGGGCAAATCCAACACAACACATCACTGAGTACCACCCTTCATATTTTCAAGCATTGTGGTGGCTGCATCATGTTATCGGTGTGCTTGTCATCGGGAAAGGACTAGGGAGTTTTTGTTTAATAAAAAGAAACGTAATACAGCTATAAGCACAGGCAAAATCCTAGAGCAAAACCTGGTTCAGTCTGCTTTCCAACAGACACTGGGAGACAAATTCACCTTTCAGCAAAACAATAACCTAAAATATAAGGTCAAATCTACACTGGAGTTGCTTACCAAGACGGCATTGAATGTTCCTGAGTGGCATAATTCACTTAAATCGACTTGAAAATCTATGACAAGACTTGAAAATGGCTGTCTAGCAATGATCAACAATCAACTTGACAGAGCTTGAAGAATTTAAAAAAGGATATTGGGCAAATATTGTACAATCCATGTGTGCAAGCTCTTAGGCTTACCAAAAAATACTCACAGATGTAATCATCGCCAAAGGTGCTTCTACAAAGTAAAATACCTATATAAATTAGATATTTCTGTATTACATTTTCTGTAAATTTGCAAACATTTCTAAAAACATGTTTTCCCTTTGTCATTATGGGGTATTGTATCTAGATTGGTGAGATATTTTTTAGAATTCAGGCTGTAACACAACAAAATGTGGAATAAGTCAAGGGGTATGAATACTTTCTGAAGGCATTGTACATCAAACACATGGTTTCCTTGGGTTTTATGCCAGTCCATTTGCTCCGTTTCAGACATTATTTTGAGCCATTCTCCCCTTCAACAGGACAATGACCCAAAGCGCAGCCCCAGCTTCTTCACTGATGTTGATGTTGAGACTGGTGTTTTGCGGGTACTATTTAATGAAGCTGCCAGTTGAGGACTTGTGAGGCATCTGTTTCTCAAACTAGACACTAATGTACTTGTTCTCTTGCTCAATTGTGCACCGGGGCCTCCCACTCTTTCTATTCTGGTTAGAGCCAGTTTGTGCAGTTCTGTGAAGGGAGTAGTACACAGCGTTGTGTGAGATCTTCAGTTTCTTGGCAATTCCTCGCATAGAATAGCCTTCATTTCTCCGAACAAGAATAGACTGACAAGTTTCAGAAGAAAGTTCTTTGTTTCTGGCCATTTTGAGCCTGTAATCGAACCCACAAAATGCTGATGCTCCATACCTCAACTAGTCTAAAGAAGGCCACTTGTATTGTTTCTTTAATCAGAACAACAGTTTTCAGCTGTGCTAACATAATTGCTGAAGGGTTTTCTAATGATCAATTAGCCTTTTAAAATGGTAAACTTGGATTAGCTAACACAACGTGCCATTGGAACACAGGAGTGATGGTTGCTGATAATAGGCCTCTGTACGCCTATGTAGATATTCCATTAAAAAATGGCCGTTTCCAGCTACAATAGTCATTTACAACATTAACAATGTCTACACTGTATTTCGGATCAATTTGATGTTATTTTAATGGACAAAAAATTTGCTTTTCTTTCAAAAACAAGGACATTTCTAAGTGACCCCAAACTTTTGAATGGTAGTGTAAATGTTTGCATTTAAAAGCACCGGCTGCTTTTTGATTGGAGAGAGCTCATAGTGAGGAAGAATACTCTGGACTGATTTACATCAGTATTCAGACCCTTTGCTATGAGACTCAAAATTGAGCTCAGGTGCATCCTGTTTCCATTGATCATCCTTCAGATGTCTCTATAACTTGACTGGAGTCCAAATGTGGTAAATTCAATAATTGGACATGATTTGGAAAGGCGCACACCTGTCTATATAAGGTCCCACGGTTGACAGTATATGTCAGAGCAAAAACCAAGCCATGAGGTTGAAGGAGTTGTCCATAGATCTCCAAGACAGGATTGTGTTGAATCACAGATCTAAGGAAGGGTACCAAAAAATGTCTGCAGCATTGAAAGTCCCCAAGAACACAGTGGCCTCCATCATTCTTAAATACAAGAAGTTTGGAACCACCAAGACTCTTCCCAGAGCTGGTCACAAAAATTTCCTAAATACTTTTTTTGCTTTGTCAAATCAAATCAAATTATATTTGTCACATGCGCCAAAACAGGGGTAGGTAGACCTTACAGTGAAATGCTTTAAAAATATATATTTCACCTTTATTTAACAAGGTAGGCCAGTTGAGAACAAGCTCTCATTTACAACTGCGACCTGGCCAAGATAAAGCAAAGCAGTGCGACAAAAACAACAACACATAGTTACACATAAACAGACATACAGTCAATAACACAATAGAAACATCTATGTACAGTGTGTAAAAATGTAGAAGTGTAAGGAGGTAAGGCAATAAATAGGGCAAATAATTACAATTTAGCATTAACACTGGAGTAATAGATGTGCAGATGATGATGTGCAAGTAGAGATACTGGGGTGCAAAAGAGCAAGAGGATAAGTAACATTATGGGGATGAGGTAATTGGTTGTGCTATTTACAGATTGGCTGTGTACAGGTACAGTGATCGGTAAGCTGCTCTGACAGCTGGTGCTTACTTACAAGCCCTTAACCAACAATGCAGTTTTAAGAAAAATATGTGTCAAAGTATTTGCCAAAATAAACTAAAGTAAAAAATACAAAGAAAGAAAAAAAAAGAATTAAGGAGCAACAATAAAATAACAGTAGTGTGGCTATATACAGGGGGTACCGGTACAGAGTCGATGTGTGGGGGCACAGGTTATGTCACGGCTGTTGAAGGAAGAGGACCAAAGTGCAGCATGGTGAGCGTACATATTCCTTTATTTAAGTGAATACGCCGACAAAACAATAAACAGTACAAAACAAACCATGAAGCTAAAGGCTATGTGCCATAAACAAAGTCAACTTCCCACAAAGACAGGTGGGAAAAAGGGCTACCTAAGTATGGTTCTCAATCAGAGACAACGATAGACAGCTGTCCCTGATTGAGAACCCTACCCGGCCAAAACATAGAAATACAAATAATAGAACATAGAATACCCACCCCAACTCACACCCTGACCAAACCAAAATAGAGACATAAAAAGGATCTCTAAGGTCAGGGCGTGACAGGTTAGTCGAGGTAATTGAGGTAATATGTACATGTAGGTAGAGGTAAAGTGACTATGCATGGATAACAAACAGAGAATAGCAGCAGTGTAAAAATGTGGGTGGGGGGAGAATGCAAATAGTCTGGGTGGCCATTTTAATTAACTGTTCGGGGGTAGAATGGCTTGGGGGTAGAAGCTGTTAAGTAGCCTTTTGGACCTAGACTTGGCGCTCCGGTACCGCTTGCCGTGCGGTAGCAGAGAGTACAGTCTATGACTAGTGTGGCTGGAGTCTTTGCCAATATTTAGGGCCTTTCTCTGACACCGCCTGGTTTAGAGGTCCTGGATGGCAGGAAGCTTGGCCCCAGTGATGTACTGGGCCATACACACTACCCTCTGTAGCAGTTGCCATACCAGGCGGTGATGCAACCAGTCAGGATGCTCTCGATGGTGCAGCTGTAGAACTTTTTGAGGATCTGAGGACCCATGACAAATCTTTTCAGTCTCCTGAGGGAGAATAGGCGTTGTCATTCCCTCTTCACGACTGTCTTGGTGTGTTTGGACTAGGGATGAAACGGTTACTGGTTTCACGTTAAACCATGGTAACATTTCCGACGGTTAGTATTACCGTTTCATTAAAACACGGTTTGAAAAACTCACGTAAAATACTGTCCAGCATCAACCAAAATAAGCAACAGTCTGACGCAGGCGCAGCATGCAATGTGGGTTTTGTTTTGTTTTGTGTGAAAACATGGCGGAAGGCAGTGACAGCGCTCTGGAGATTTTTCAGAGTGATCGTATTTTGGGTTTTACAAGAGTGCTGAGGGAAACTTAATCGAAGATGGTCACCCTGTCTGCATAACATGCCAAAAAAAAATCGCTGTGAAAGGGGGCAACACTTCAAATCTCTTGAGTCATCTTCGTGACCACCACCCACTACTTTATAGTGAATGCAAGGTAAGTTAACTTTTAGCTGTGGGGACTTTGGAATGGGGAAAAATGTCATGGTTTGTCTGTCTAACTTGCTAATAGCTTCTCATTAATGTAAACCGAAGCTTGTAAAAACACTACACGTTGTTCTGCTGCTGTATGCGTCGTGTGTCTGCAGACTCTATTCTCCCATTGCACACGATAACACGTTATGTAGTTTAGTCACCCAACCAACATATTTTGTTCATTTAAAATCCGTCAGTCATCGACTTGGTTGTAAAAGTGTTCCAACAGGAGAAACACTATATACTCCAATACAAGACTCATGTATTTATGTCAATTGTTGGGCTCATCGCAATTACTATCACTGTCTTCTTAAGACTCATTTGTATTTATGTCAATTGTGCATGGGGTCATTGCATATACTCAAATGCAAAACAGAAGATACTGTGTGTGTGTGAGTAAGTGAGTGAGTAACGATGTGCGCTGAGAGTTGGGAAGCAAGTTCAGGGAGTGAGTGTTTTAATAAAATAAACAGAACATAATACAAAACAAGAACCTCGAACAGCACACAAACATGAAACAGAAACAGTGACATCTGGAGAAAGAACCAAAGGGAGTGACATATATAGGGCAGGTAATCAACGAAGTGATGGAGTCCAGGTGAGTCTGACGATGCGCACGCACGTGTGACAGGTGTGCGCCATAACGAGCAGCCTGGTGGCCTAGAGGTCGGAGAGGGAGCACACGTGACAGTACCCCCTCCCCGACGCGCGGCTCCTGCCGCAGAACGCCGACCAAAATGACGATCCCGGAGAACAGGAGCGGACCGGTCACCTCTGCAGAGGCACAGGAAACTCTATCTGGCTGAGACGCAGGAGCATGGTGATCTAGAGCGCCGGAGAGAGAGCATAACTGACGGTACCCCCTCCCCGGCGCGTTCGGCTCCAGCCACAGGATGCCAACCCAAGGGACGATCCCGGAGATCGGGGTCGGACCGATCACCCCCGCTGATGCGCGGAAACCTGTCGCCGGCTGGGACGCGGGAACCTGACAGACCGGCTGAAGCAGGGGAGCCTGACGAGCCAGTGGAAGCAGGGGAGTCTTGCGATCCGGCAAAGGCATGAAAGCCCGACGAGCTGGCTGAGGCAGGGGAGCCTGTCGATCCGGCTGAGGCATGAGAGCCTGACCAAAACAACAAAAAAAACTCTCCCTGATGCTTCCCTTAGGTGAGGCGTCATTCTGTAACGATGTGCGCTGAGAGTTGGGAAGCACGTTCAGAGAGTGAGTGTTTTAATAAAATAAACAGAACATAATACAAAACAAGAACCTCGAACAGCACACAAACATGAAACAGAAACAGTGACATCTGGGAAAGGAACAAAAGGGAGTGACATATATATGGCAGGTAATCAAGGAAGTGATGGAGTCCAAGTGAGTCTGACGACGTGCAGGTGCGCGTAACGATGGTGACAGGTGTGCGCCATAACGAGCAGCCTGGTGACCTAGAGGAGTGAATAATAATAATTATAATGTAACAACACCAATAATAATAATAATAATACATTTGCTATTCCCTTGTTTACATAGTGGGCGTGCAACAGGAAAACCCAGTGATGCTACTGGTCCCTCATCTACAGTTGTGACACAGACACTCGAGCAAGCATTTAAAAGGCAGGCAGCTTATGCAACCACATCAAAACATGCTCAAGACCTCACTGTAGCCCTTTCATATTACATTGCAAAGGACATGATGCCATTTCAAATTGTTGAGAGGCCTGGCTTTCTGAGGCTAATGAAGGTTTCCGTGCCTCACTACAAAGTGTCACCACAAACATTATTTTCCAAGACTGAAATCCCTAACCTGTACAACCAGGTTAAAGCTGATGTTGGAAAAAATTTGGCTCAAGCCACAGGGTTTCCTGCAACTACTGATCTCTAGACCAGTGAAAGCGGGGGTGGTCAACCCTACATTAGCTTTACTATCGATTACCTCACCCCAGACTGGCAACTGGAATCAAACTGTCTGGAAACAGTTCTTCCCAGAAGATCACACGGCACACAACATCAGAGAGTTTTTTGAGAATATGCTGGAAGAGTGGGGGATCAACAAGAAAGACCTGGTCTGCATAACCACAAACAACGCCACAAACATGATCAAGGCTTTTGAAGAGTTCCCAGATCTGTGGCTTGGGTGCTTTGGCCATAATTTGAATTTGGCCATCTCAGTCAAGGCCTGCCGTCATCTGGCCCAAGGCTTCTCACGGAGCTGGAAGGACTGAGAACTGAGAGAAAAGCAAGCTGCCCTCAACATGCCACTGAAGGCTTTGATACATGATGTGGTGACCCGATGGGGATCTACACACAAGATGCTTGAGCGTTTCCTCAGTCAACAGCAGCCAGTCTGTGTGACACTGGCTAGAGAAAGAGGAACATGGCATATGATGCCTAAGGATGCCAACATAAGTGTCATGGAGCAAATGTGACAGCTCCTTGAAGCTCTGAGCAAGTTTACAGATGCACTTGCTTCAGAGACACGAGTGACACTGTCAGCCAGCAAGCCTGTCCTGGACCACATCACCCGTGATGTTCTGGTGGAAAAGGATACGAAGCCATCCCTGACCAAGGAGATGAAAAGGGTAATGAGAGAAGACCTTAACAACAGATGCAAAGAGAGTCATGCACATGGCTTGTTTCATTGACCCCCGCTTCAAAAGGAGCTTGTTAGATGAGCCTGAGGCTGCAAAAGTTTACACTGGCAGCTGTGTCCAGGAGGCCTTGAAGCTGGCAGCTGCACAAGTCAGGGAAGAACCACAAAGCACTAGCAGCACCTCCACCACCAACACCCCCACAGCGGTATCAGAGAGGGGAAAGGCCTGGCTGGGTTGCTGAGAAATATTACCTCAACAAGGCAGCAGAGAGTTGAAGAGGGTCAGATTCCGACCTCCCCAGAAGACAGAGTGAAAGAAGAGATCAAGGTCTACCCGTCTCTGCCACCCATTCCAACAGAAAAGGATCCACTGGTGTGGTGGAGGGGCCATGCATCAGAGCTGCCTCACCTTGCCTGGGTTGCCAGGAAGCTTTTGTGCATCCCAGCAACCAGCGTGCCATCAGAGAGAGTGTTCAGTGCCAGCAGGCACATTGTCTCTCCTCGCAGATCACTACTTAAACCGGACAAAGTAAATATGCTGACATTTTTACATTTCAATCTCAAGTGAACAAAGATGCATACATACAGGATGTTAGGCCATACAATCAGTGCTGTTCATTTGATTTGTTTACATATTTTGTGTTGTTATTTTAATGTCAACACCTGCACATTGGATTTGTTTACATATTGTTATTGTTCTTACATGCACATTGCTTTACTTGTGTTGCTTTTACATGCCCATTTGATTTGCTTACTTAAGGTTGTGTTCATTTAAACCTGCACTAGGGAAACTTTTACCTCTCATGGCCACATGGTGCCATCTTTAATGTTACTATTTTAATGTTTATGCACACAAAAAGTGCATAGTGCTGATAATTTTATTTGTTGTTTGCTGGTTTTCAATATAAACTTGGTGAAATGATTTCAGTGTGTGTATCAGTACTTTTTGAACATTTCCAGCACATTTTAACAATACTGCGATAATACTGATAATTTTGGTCACTATAATCGTGATATGAAATTTTCATTCCGTTTCATCTCTAGTTTGGACCATGATAGTTTGTTGGTGATTTGGAACCAAGGAACTTGAAGCTCTCAACCTGCTCACCTACAGCCCCGTTGATGAGAATGGGGGCGTGCTCGGTCCTCCTTTTCCTGTAGTCTGCAATCATCTCCTTTGTCTTGATCACGTTGAGGGAGAGGTTGTTATCCTGGCACCACACTGCCAGGTCTCTGACCTCCTCCCTACAGGCTGTCTCATCGTTGTTGAGGATCAGGCCTACCACTGTTGTGTCGTCGGGAGTGAGGATGATCATGTTGAGGATCAGCGTGGCATATGTGTTGTTACCTACCCTTACCACCTGGGGGCGGCCCGTCAGGAAGTCCAGGATCCAGTTGCAGAGGGAAGTGTTTAGTCCCAGGGTCCTTAGCTTAGTGATGAGCTTTGAGGGCACTATTGTGTTGAACGCTGAGCTGTAGTCAATGAATAGCATTCTCACATAGGTGTTCCTTTTGTCCAGGTGGGAAAGGGCAGTGTGGAGTGCAATAGAGATTGCACCATCTGTGGATCTGTTGGGGCGGTATGCAAATTGGAGTGGGTCTAGGGTTTCTGGGATGATGGTGTTGATGTGAGCCATGACCAGCCTTTCAAAGCACTTCATGGCTACAGACGTGAGTGCTACGGGTTGGTAGTCATTTAGGCAGGTTACCTTGGTGTTCTTGGGCACAGGGACTATAGTGGTCTGCTTGAAACATGTTGGTATTACAGACTCGGTCAGGAACAGGTTGAAAATGTCAGTGAAGGCACTTGCCAGTTGGTCAGCGCATGCTCAGAGCACACATCCTGGTAATCTGTCTGGCCCTGCGGCCTTGTGAATGTTGACCTGTTTAAAGGTCTTGCTCACATCGGCTATGGAGAGTGTGATCACACAGTTGTACAGAACAGCTGATGCTCTCATGCATGCTTCAGTGTTGCTTGCCTCGAAGCGAGCATAGAAGTTATTTAGCTCGTCTGGTAGGCTAGTGTCACTGGGCAGCTCGCGGCTGTGCTTCCCTTTGTAGTCCGTAATAGTTTGCAAGTCCTGCCACATCCGGCGAGTGTCGGAGCCGGTGTATTACGATTCAATCTTAGTCCTGTATTGACACTTTGCCTGTTTGATGGTTCATCAGAGGGTATAGTGGGATTTCTTATAAGTATCCGGGTTAGAGTCCTGCTCCTTGAAAGCAGCAGCTCTACCCTTTAGCTCAGTGCAGATGTTGCCTGTAATCCATGGCTTCTGGTTGGGGTATGTACGTACGGTCACTGTGGGGAAGACGTCATCAATGCACTTATTGATGAAACCAGTGACTGATGTGGTGTACTCCTCAATGCCATCAGAAGAATCCCAGAACATATTCCAGTTTGTGCTAGCAAAAGAGTCCTGTAGCTTAGCATCTGCGTCATCTGACCACTTCCTTAATGAGCGAGTCACTGGTACTTCCTGCTTTATTTTTTGCTTGTAAGCAGGAATCAGGATAGAGTTATCGTCAGATTTGCCAAATGGAGGATGAGGGAGAGATTTGTACGTGTCTCTGTGTGTGGAGTAAAGGTGGTCTACAGTTTTGTTCCCTCTGGTTGCACATGTAACATGTTGGTAGAAATTAGTTAAAACGCATTTAAGTTTCCCTGCATTAAAGTCCCCGGCCACAAAGAGTGCCGCCTCTTGATGAGCATTTTCTTCTCTTTGCTTATGGCCTTATACAGCTCATCTTAGTGCCAACATCGGTTTGTGATGGTAAGTAGACAGCTACGAAAAATATAGATTAAAACTCTCTTGGTAAATAGTGTGGTCTACAGCTTATCATGAGATACTCTACCTCAGGCGAGCAAAACCTTGAGACTTCCATAATATTAGATTTCGTGCACAAATAGACACAGACCGCCACCCCTTGTCGTACCGGAGGCAGCTGTTCTATCTTGCTGATGGACCGAAAACCCAGCCAGCTGTATGTTATCCATGTCGTCGTTCAGCCACGACTCGGTGAAACATAAGATATTACAGTTTTTAATGTCCCTTTGGATGCATACTCTTGATCGGAGCTCATCCATTTTCTTATCCAATGATTGCACGTTGGCTAATATGACTGATGGTGAAGTAAATCCTTTGCGTCCGACTCGTTAAAGATTTTTTTCCCACCCAGTACGAGGTGAGTAATCGCTGTACGGATATCCAGAAGCTCTTTTCGGTCATAAGAGACCGTGGCAGAAACATTATGTACAAAATAACCCACACGATAGCAAAAAAAAAAACACACGATAGCACAATTGGTTAGGAGCCCGTAAAACGGCAGCCATCTCCTCCGGCGCCATCTTATTATAGGGTATTGTGTGTAGATTGATGCATTTTAGAATAAGGCTGTAACATAACAAAATGTGGAAAAAGTGAAGGGGTCTGAATACTTTCCGAATGCACTCAAAAGTTCCAGTCAAAAGTTTGGACACACCTACTCATTCAAGGTTTTTCTTCACAACTATGAAATAACACATATGGAATCATGTAGTAACCAAAAAAGTGTTAAACAAATCAAAATATATTTTATATAAGAGATTCTTCAAAGTAGCCACCCTTTGCCTTGTTGACAGCTTTGCACACTCTTGGCATTCTCTCAACCAGCTTCATGAGGTAGTCACCTGGAATGCATTTAAATTAACAGGTGTGCCTTCTTAAAAGTGAATTTGTGGAATTTCTATCCTTGTTAATGCGTTTGAGCCAGTCAGTTGCGTTGTGACAAGGTAGGTTTGGTATACAGAAGATAGCACTATTTGAACATCTCAAATAAGCAAAGAGAAACGACAGCCCATCATTACTTTAAGACATGAATGTCAGCCAATAAGGAAAATTTCAAGCACTTTGAAAGTTTCTTCAAGTGCAATCGCAAAAACCATCAAGCGCTATGATGAAAATGGCTCTCATGAGGACCGCCACAGGAATGGAAGACCCAGAGTTACCTCTGCTGCAGAGGACAAGTTCATTAGAGTTACCAGCCTCAGAAATTGCAGCCCAAATAAATGTTTCACAGAGTTCAAGTAACAGACACCTCTCAACATCAACTGTTCAGAGGAGACTGTTTGAATCAGGCCTTCATGGTCATATTGCTTCAAAGAAACCACAACTAAAGGACATCAATAATAAGAAGAGAGTTCCTTAGGCCAAGAAACACGAGCAATGGACATTAGACCGGTGGAAATTTGTCCTTTGGTCTGGAGTCCAAATTGAAGATTTTTGGTTCCAACCGCGGTGTCTTTGTGAGACGCGGTGTGGGTGAACAGATGATCTCCGCATGTGTATTTCCCACCGTAAAGCATGGAGGAGGAGGTGTTATGGTGTGGGGATGCTTTGCTGATGACACTGTCTGTTATTTATTTTGAAATCAGGGCACACTTAACCAACATGGCTACCACAGCATTCTGCAGCGATAATCCATCCCATCATAGTTAACTTCCCATCACTTCCTGTTGAATGCGGAACGAGGAAGAGCTAGGTTTTGTTTGTTTGGAAAGTTTGTTGTTTGAAAATGTATTGGAAAGTTCTTGGTTGCTAGCTAGCTTCTCAGTTTGGATCCCGCGACTCAGTAGGCATCAGTTGCTGGGACTGCTTGTCTCTTTCCAGTCATCCTGCCGACCAAGGACAGGTCTGAGGAGCTATTTGGCGTCGCAGCTAGCTGCATATCAAGCCAGCAGGGTTTTCATGAACGCAGCCCGCAACGTGGTTAGCCATTGTGGCTGGGACCGCGGATTGTCCCAGGTTTGTGGCTGTCTAGATCCCTGCTGTTTGTTGTTTTCAATCTTCCATGTGACCAGCCCTGTCTGGAACTGCGAGGAGTAACAGCGTAACCTACGTTGCTAGCTACCATGACAAAGACGAAAGCCGGTGGGAGTACCGTTGAGGACAGTGTTGTCTCTCTATCACATGTGAAGGATCTTTTAAACGAACAAAAGAGACCTACATGCAGTTGTTACAACAACAATAGCTTCAAGTGTTTTGTCCAAATACTCATGGATTCTACTAATAAAAGAATGGACGACCTGACCAGAGAGGTCCAGGACCTGAAGAACAGTTTGCAGTTCTCCCAGGGTCAGCTCGATGAGTTGTAACAGGAGAATGGCAAAATGACAGCAATCTGTAAGTCATTGAGAGAGGACATCAGTTCTGTGTGTGAATCCATGATAACAATGACAGATAAATCAGACTATCTCGAGGGACAATCAAGGCGGAACAACATGGTTGTGGACGGAATTGCAGAATCTCCACATGAGACCTGGACGGAGTCTGAGGACAAAGTAAGGGAAATGATCTCTGAGAAATTGAAGATGGACCACAGGAAGATTGAGGTGGAGCGTGCCCACAGCTCCAGCAGGTATATTTCACTGGTCATCCCCAAAGCCAACACTTCCTTCAAAGCCAACACTTCCTTTGGCCGCCTTTCCTTCCAGTTCTATGCTGCCAATGACTGGAACGAATTGCAAAAATCACTGAAACTGGAGTCTTATCTCACCCTCTCTAACTTTAAGCATCAGCTGTCAGAGCAGCTTACCGATCACTGTACCTGTACATAGCCCACCTGTAAATTGCACACCCAACTACCTCACCCCTATATTATTACTTACCTGGTGCAAAAGAGAAAGAGGGTATCTCTACTTGCACATCATCATCTGCACATCACATCACTCCAGTGTTAATGCTGAATTGTAATTATTTCGCCTCTATGGCCTATTTATTGCCTACCTCCCTACTCTTCTACATTTGCACAAACTGTACATAGATATTTTCTATTATGTTATTGACTGTACGTCTGTTTATGTAACTCTGTGTTGTTTGATTTTGTCGCACTGCTTTGCTTTATCTTGGCCAGGTCGCAGTTGTAAATGAGAACTTGTTCTCAACTGGCCTACCTGGTTAAATAAAGGTGAAATAGGTGAAAACCCACCACCGGCCCAGGTGACAGGCCCAGGCCAATAGTGGTCAAGTTCCTGAGGTTCAAGGACAAGGTAGCTGTTCTGGAAAGAGCCAAGAACTTGAGAGGAACTTATATATTCCTCAACAAGGTCTATCCTGAAGCTGTGCGCCAGAAGAGGAAAGAACTGATCCCAGCCATGAAAGCTGCCAGAGCGCGTGGGGACATTGCTTACATCCGCTATGACAGGCTCATTGTCCACCCTGCCTCCCAGAAGCCTGGAAGGGATGAGAGAGCCAAGCCTATGGGTTTGTAGCTTCAACCCCGCAGCACACACACACACACACCAATTGATTAATGTACCGCTGAATGTATATTTTTTTCTCTTGCTTTGTTAGATATAATACTGAAAAGAGCAATCTCTGATAAGCTACCCAGGAAAGGGCTGAAAATATCCCATATTAATATATGTAGCCTTAAAAATAAGGTTCATGAAATCAATAACTTGCTAACATCAGATAACATTCATATATTAGCTATTTCTGAGACTCACTTAGATAATTAATTTGATGATACAGCAGTAGCAATACAAGGATATAACATCTATAGAAGAGACAGACATGCTTATGGGGGAGGTGTTGCTGTATATATTCAGAGCCATGTCCCTGTAATGCTTAGAGAAGATCTTATGTCATGTGTTATTTAAGTGTTGTGGTTGCAGGTTCACTTGGCACATCTAAAGCCTTTTCTTTTTGGGGTGTTGCTATAGGCCACCAAGTACTAACAGTCAGTATCTAAATATACTGTGTGAAATGCTTGATAATGTATGTGATGTAAACAGAGAGGTCTACTTTCTTGGGGACCTGAATATTGACTGGTTTTCATCAAGCTGTCCGCTCAAGAGGAAGCTTCTTACTGTAACCAGTGCCTGTAATCTTGTTCAGGTTATTAATCAACCTACCAGGGTGTTTACAAACACTACAGGAACAAGATCATCCACATGTATCGATCACATTTTTACTAATGCTGTTGAACTTTGATCTAAAGCTGTATCCATACCCATTGGATGCAGTGATCACAATGTAGTGGCTATATCCATGAAAGCCAAAGTTCCAACAGCTAAGCCTAAAATAGTGTATAAGAGATCATCATGCTGTGACTCTAAAAATATTTGTTGGTCTGATGTGATTTATGAGGAGCATCCAGACTGCACTTGATGAATTTATGAAATTGCTTCTTCCAATTATTGATAAACATGCACCTGTTAAGAAACTGACTGTTAGAACTGTTAAGGCTCCATAGATTGATGAGGAATTGAAAAACTGTATGTTTGAAAGAGATGGGGCAATAGGAATGGCTAATAAATCTGGCTGCACATCTGACTGGCTTACTTACTGCAAATTGAGAAATGAGTAAACTCAACAAAAAGAAGAAGAAATTGTATTATGAAGCCAAGATCAATGATATAAAGACTTTGGAGTACTTTAAATTAAATTATGGGCAGAAAGACAAATTCAACTCCATCTTTCATCAAATCAGATGGCTTATTCATCACCAAACCCTTTGATGTTGCCAATCATTTTAATGATTACTTCATTGGCAAAGTGGGCAAACTTAGGCGGGAAATGCCAACAACAAACAGTGAGCAATTGTACTCATGCATAAAAATCTAATAATGAAAGAAAAGCATTGCAAGTTTGAATTTTGTAAAGTTAGTGTGGGTGAGGTGGAAAAATTCTTGTTATCGATCAATAAACATCCTGGCATTGACAACTTAGATGGAAAGCTACTGAGGATGGTAGCTGACTCTATAGCCACTCCTTTCTGTCATACCTTTAATCTGAGCCTAGAGGAAAGTCTTTGTCCTCAGGCCTGGAGGGAAGCCAAAGTAATTCCACTACCCAAGAGCGGTAAAGTGGCCTTTACTGGTTCTAACAGTAGACCTATAAGCTTGCTGCCAACTCTTAGTAAACTGTTGGAAAAAATGGTGTTTGACCAAATACAATGCTATTTCTCTGTAAAGAAATTAACAAGAGACTTTCAGCATGCTTATAGAGAAGGCACTCAACATGTACTGCACTGACAGAAATGACTGATGATTGGTTGAAAGAAAATGATAATAAGAAGATTGTGGGAGCTGTACTGTTAGATTTTCCATGCAGCCTTTGATATTATTGACCATAACCTGTGTTATGGCTTTTCAACCTCTGCCATATTGTGGATTCAGAGCTATCTATCTAATAAAACTCAAAGGGTTGTCTTTAATGTAAGCTTCTCTAATGTCAAACATGTAAAGTGTGATGCACCGCAGGGCAGCTCTCTAGGCCCTCTACTCTTTTCTATTTTTACCAATGACCTGACACTGGCATTAAACAAAGCATGTGTGCCATGTATGCTGATGATTCAACCATATACGCATCAGCAACCACAGCTAATGAAGTCACTGAAACCCTTAACAAAGAGTTGCAGTCTGTTTTGGAATGGGTGGCCAGTAATAAACTGGTCCTGAACATCTCTAAAACTAAGAGCATTGTATTTGGTACAAACATTCCTTAAGTTCTAGATCTCAGCTGAATCTGGTAATGAATGGTGTGGCTGTTGAACAAGTTGAGGAGACTAAATTACTTGGCTTTACTTTAGATTGTAAACTGTCATGGTCAAAACATATAGATTTAATGGTTGTAAAGATGGGAAGAGGTCTGGCCGTAATAAAGAGATGCTCTGCTTTTTTGACACCACACTTCAAAAAGCAAGTTCTGCAGGCTCTAGTTTTGTCTAATCCTGATTATTGTCCAGTCGTGTCGTCCAGTGCTGCAAGGAAAGACCTAGTTAAGCTGCAGCTGGCCCAGAACAGAGTGGCACGTTTTGCTCTTAAATGTAATCAGAGGGCTGATATAAATACTATGCATGCCAGTCTCTCTTGGCTAAGATTTGAGGAGAGACTGACTGCCATCATTTCTTATTTTTATAAGAAACATTCATGTGTTGAAAATTCCAAATTGTTTGCATAGTTAACTTACACACAGCTCTGACACACACACTTATCCCACCAGACATGCCACCAGGGGTCTTTTCACAGTCCCCAAATCCAGATAAAGTTTGAGAAAGCATACAGTATTATATACAGTTGAAGACAGAAGTTTACATACACCTTAGCCAAATACATTTAAACTCAGTTTTTCACAATTCCTGAAATTTAATCCTAGTAAAAAATCACTGTCTTAGGTCAGTTAGGATCACCACTTTATTTCAAGAATGTGAAATGTCAGAATAATAGTAGAGAGAATTTTTTATTTCGGCTTTTATTTCTTTCATCAAATTCCCAGTGAGTCAGAAGTTTACATACACTCAATTAGTATTTGGTAGCATTGCCTTTAAATTGTTTAACTTGGGTCAAAAATGTTGGGTAGACTTCCACAAGCTTTCCATAATAAGTTGGGTGAATTTTGGCCCATTCCTCCTGACAGAGCTGGTGTAACTGAGTCAGGTTTTGTAGGCATCCTTGCCCGCACACACTTTTTCAGTTCTGCCCACAAATGTTCTATAGGGTTGAGGTCAGGGCTTGGTAATGGCCACTCCAATACCTTGACTTTGTTGTCCTTAAGCCATTTTGCCACAACTTTGGAAGTATGCTTGGGGTCATTGTCCATTTGGAAGACCCATTTGTGACCAAGCTTTAACTTCCTGACTGATGTCTTGAGATGTTGCTTCAATATATCCACATAATTTTCCTTCCTCGTGATTCCATCTATTGTGTGAAGTGCACCAGTCCCTCCTGCAGGAAAGCACCCCCACAACATGATGCTGCCACCTCCGTGCTTCACGGTTGGGATGGTGTTCTTCGACTTGCAAGCCTCCCCCTTTTTCCTCCAAACATAATGATGGTCATTATGGCCAAACAGTTCTATTTTTGTTTCATCAGACCAAAGGACATTTCTCCAAAAAGTATGATCTTTGTCCCCATGTGCAGTTGCAAACCGTAGTCTGGCTTTTTTATGGCGGTGTTGGAGCAGTGGCTTCTTCCTTTCTGAGCGGCCATTCAGGTTATGTCGATATAGGACTCGTTTTACTGTGGATATAGATATTTTGTAGCTGTTTCCTCCAGTATCTTCACAAGGTCCTTTGCTGTTGTTCTGGGATTGATTTGCACTTTTCGCATCAAAGTACGTTCATCTCTAGGAGACAGAATGCGTCTCCTTCCTGAGCGGTATGACGGCTGCGTGGTCCCATGGTGTTTATACTTGCGTACTATTGTTTGTACAGATGAACGTGGTACCTTCAGGCGTTTGGAAATTGCTCCCAAGGATGCACCAGACTTGTGGAGGTCTACAATTTTTTTCTGAGGTGTTGGCTGATTTCTTTTGATTTTCCCACGATGTCAAGCAAAGAGGCACTGAGTTTGAAGGTAGGCCTTAAAATACATCCACAGGTACACCTCCAATTGACTCAAATTATGTCAATTAGCCTATCAGAAGCTTCTAAAGCCATGACATCATTTTCTGGAATTTTCCAAGCTGTTTAAAGGCACAGTCAACTTAGTGTATGTAAACTTCTGACCCACTGGAATTGTGATACAGTGAAATAATCTGTCTGTAAACAATTGTTGGAAAAATGACTTGTGTCATGCACAAAGTAGATGTCCTAACCGACTTGCCAAAACTACAAGTTTGTTAACAAGACATTTGTGGAGTGGTTGAAAAACGATTTTTAATGACTCCAACCTAAGTGTATGTAAACTTCCGACTTCAACTGTATAGCCCTAATTGCATGGAACTTCCTTCCATCTCATATTGCTCAAATAAACAGCAAACCTGGTTTCAAAAAACAGATAAAGCAACACCTCGGCGCACAACACCTCTCCCCTATTTGACCTAGATTGTTTGTGTGTATGCATTAATATGTAGGATACGTGTGCTTTTAAAAAATGTATGTAGTTCTGTCTTTAAGCTGTTTTTGTCTATTGATGTTCTGTATTATGTCATTCTGTATTATGTTTCTTGTTTTGTGTGGACCCCAGGAAGAGTAGCTGCTGCTTTTGCAACAGCTAATGTGGATCCTAATAAAATACCAAATACCATCTGGTTCGGGCTATCATTTGTTTTTCACAGGTCAATGACCCAACACACCTCCAGGCTATTTAGGGGCTATTTGACCAAGAAGGAGAGTGATGGAGTGCTGCATCAGATGACCTGTTCTCCACAATCCCCCTACTTCAACCAAATTGAGATGGTTTGGGATGAGTCGGACCGCAGAGTGAAGGAAAAGCAGCCAACAATGGCTCAGCATATGTGGGAACTCCTTTAAGACTGTTGAGAAAGCATTCCATGTGAAGCTGGTTGAGAGAATGCCAAGAGTGTGCAAAGCTGTCATCGAGGCAAAGGGTGGCTATTTGAAGAATCTCAAATATAAAATATATTTGGATTTGTTTAACACTCTTTTGTTTACTACGTGATTCCATATGTGTTATTTCATAGTTTTGATGTCTTCACTATTATTCTACAATGTAGAAAATTGTAAAAATAAAGAAAAACCCTAGAATGAGTAGTTGTTCTAAAAGTTTTGACCAGTAGTGTATATATATAAACACCCCAAAAATGTATGGGGGATTGGAAATTATGCAGACAATTACATTGATGGAATCTACAATATATCTGCACTATTAAAGCTGATCTACCCTCCAATTTTTTAAAAAGAATAATACAAATTAAATAAATAAACAAAACAAAAAAAGATATAACAGTTGACAAGTTGGTATGTGTCATAATGTAACTTTGTGATTTTGCCAATAATATCTGTCATCATGATCAGCACTATTAGAATAATATTTTTAATATTTCAATGATGGCAATCTCAGATTGAAATATGTAGAGAACATAGAGCAGCGAAATAATTCAGTTTTAGTTGTCAGACAAAGAATTGTGTGCCATTTATAGAAAAAGGACAACAAGGATAGGATTATTTGTGGCCGACAAACCAAACCATCGATTTATGGGACCAATCAGAACGGTTAGAATGTGTTTGCCTTCTAGAAATCGTCGGGAAGGTACTCAGATCTAGACCCATTGCGGAGAAGAAACTAACATTCGTGGGCGTATTGTAGCGTTTGGCTGGAGCACAGAGTTTGCATAGGCAGGCAACACCATACGAGCTGTATTGTTGCTATTTTGTCATATACATTGTTCCAATGAATAGTAGGTCTATGCATTTGTTTAGTTCGGAGCCAGATTCAGATTTTCATCACTACTGTCGGCATGTTATTATGTATCTCCAAGACTTGTGGTCTAAAATAGAAACATGTACTGAGTTCTACCCAGACACAGAGATTAGGCAACAATGTACGTTGCAGAGGATGTGTGTTTTTTTTCTCCAAAATGCAGAAATGAAAGCTGCACTAGTGCTCCAGATGTTTCCAGGGGGTAGTTCAGTGAACATGCTGTTATGATGTGTAGACCAACAGGATGCTGCTGTATGCTTTCTTAGATCTACAATTACGAACATCCTCACTATTTCGAAATGCCCTGGATACGTGCACTTGGTGAAAAAATAAAAACAATCAATGATTGCCTAATGCCTTCATTCCTAGCAAGCATTCTGGAGTCTATCATTTGAAACAGTCTAAATCTTCAATAATCCATACAACAGATAATAGTCATGCATAAAAAAAATAGCAGGGAACATACTCGGAAGTACATTAGCGCAAAGCTTCATCAAGTGGTCATCAGTTGGTGGCTTCCCCTGAAAGACAATACATTCACATCAGTATGCTTGAAGATAATGAGCTGGTAATGACTCTATTGACATTTTGTGGCAAATCGCTTCTACTCGTGGTCCACGTACAGGTTTCCCTGGGTATCCAAGCTCTCCTGATTTCCCTGGTAACCCATCTTGTCCAGGAGAGGCACAAGGCCCAGCAGCTCCCATCAGACCCACATCCCCCTTCCTTCCCTCTGGCCCTCTGGCTCCAGTGTCTCCTGATACACCTTTCTGGTGTGGGACAACATCACAGCAAATTCAATTGGTGTTATAGATTGCATTGATGTATGTTTACATACAGTTGAAGTCGGAAGTTTATTTACACCTTAGCCAAATACATTTAAACTCAGTTTTTCACAATTCCTAAAAATTGAATCCTAGTAAAAATTCCCTGTCTTAGGTCAGTTAGGATCACCACTTTATTTCAAGAATGTGAAATGTCAGAATAATAGTAGAGAGAATTTTTTATTTCGGCTTTTATTTCTTTCATCAAATTCCCAGTGAGTCAGAAGTTTACATACACTCAATTAGTATTTGGTAGCATTGCCTTTAAATTGTTTAACTTGGGTCAAAAATGTTGGGTAGACTTCCACAAGCTTTCCATAATAAGTTGGGTGAATTTTGGCCCATTCCTCCTGACAGAGCTGGTGTAACAGAGTCAGGTTTGTAGGCCTTCTTGCTCGCACAGGCTTTTTCACTTCTGCCCACAAATGTTCTATGGGATTGAGGTCAGGGCTTTGTGAGGGCCACTCCAATACCTTGACTTTGTTGTCCTGGAGCCATTTTGCCACAACTTTGGAAGTATGCTTGGGGTCATTGTCCATTTGGAAGACCCATTTGCAACCAAGCTTTAACTTCCTGACTGATGTCTTGAGATGTTGCTTCAATATATCCACATAATTTTCATTCCTCATGATGCCATCTATTTTGTGAAGTGCACCAGGCCCTCCTGCAGCAAAGCACCCCCACAACATGACGCTGCCACCCCCATGCTTCACGGTTGGGATGGTGTTCTTCGGCTTGCAAGCATCCCCCTTTTTCCTCCAAACATAACAATGGTCATTATGGCCAAACAGTTCTATTTTTGTTTCATCAGACCAAAGGACATTTCTCCAAAAAGTACGATCTTTGTCCCCATGTGCAGTTGCAAACCGTAGTCTGGCTTTTTTATGGCGGTTTTGGAGCAGTGGCTTCTTCCTTGCTGAGCAGCCATTCAGGTTATGTCGATATAGGACTCGTTTTACTGTGGATATAGATACTTTTGTACCTGTTTCCTCCAGCATCTTCACAAGGTTATTTGCTGTTGTTCTGGGATTGATTTGCACTTATCGCACCAAAGTACGTCTTCCTGAGCGGTATGATGGCTGCGTGGTCCCATGGTGTTTATACTTGCGTACTATTGTTTGTACAGATGAACGTGGTACCTTCAGGCGTTTAGAAATTGCTCCGAAGGATGAACCAGACTTGTGGAGGTCTACAATTGTTTTTCTGAGGTCTTGGCTGATTTATTTTGATTTTCCTATGATGTCAAGCAAAGAGGCACAGAGTTTGAAGGTAGGCCTTGAAATACATCCACAGGTACACCTCCAATTGACTCAAATGATGTCAATTAGCCTATCAGAAGCTTCTAAAGTCATGCATCATTTTCGGGAATTGTCCAAGATTGTCCAAGATGTGACGCATAATTGGTAATGTCCAAACCACATTACCTGTATGTACTACTTGTCACAGACCAATAAGTTCGCATGAGACAGTGGAGGCGGTTATGGGGAGCTGAACTAACCACTATATACTGAAATAGATTCCCTTCTCTTCATCATACTTGTATTCTGTTCTTTTGTGTCAGTGTTGGTGAAATAATGTGGTTTGTATAGCTACGTAGGTTTCCATCCAATTGGCGACACATTTTCATGCGAATATTCAAAAATCTGCATGAAAAAAATATATGCTTTTCCCACCAGTAGTGTTTCCACCAAACTGACTTGCAGATAAAAATCAGTGGGTGAGGACGTAGTGCACACAAAATTGACTTTTTTGCTTAAACCTAATGTTCAATGTATTTCCATCGCATTTTCAACTCTACGGATAGTTTCGGCACAAAAACTGTTGCGTTAAATAGTAAATGTACCCTACTCTGGTCTTGGCACATGCGCTCTAGCCAACAGATCGCAGATACAGTACAGATAGGCTCTGTGGATAGGCTAGTCTACATGATGAGATTATGGATAAGAGCGAAAATGTTTTTATTTGTCAAAACAGCATTGATCATCATGTCACCAGAATAAAACCCTTGACATTTATTGGAAAGGAGCATCAAGCTCATACCATGCACTTTCACCACCCTGTGAAGTTAATCAACATTTTTTTGTTGCCAGATTTAAACTGCGTGGTTTCCCGAGTTGTAGTGGGACACACAATTTCATTGCGTGACTCCAAATTTACTTCGTTATGATGGTTATTTCTCACATAATACATTTTACTGACACAAAAAGATACCACGATGTCGAAAGAACAAATTAGCCTATCATGATATTTGGTTGATATGGTATGACTTTACTCGCATGAAAACTGTAGATGGAAATGGGTTACAGTCTTCAAAATAGACCTGTAGGTCTGTATAGGTAGATTTCTGAATTTCTCAGGGCACAAACAAGAAGTTACATTTGAGAAGTGAGATATTTACAAACTAATGAAACGTACCTCTTCTTTGCTTCCTCTGAGCCCAGTTTCACCCTACAGAGCGGCAATGACATGGAAAAACATGAAATCAGAGTCTAAAAGGCAGTATGAACATCTATATCAGTTACGAGTAATGCATGCCCCTCAAGTAGAGTCGAGAGAGGGGAAAAGTTAAATACTCTTGTCCCAGGGGTCTCAGTCACATCATTATTCCCCCTCTCACCCTAGAGAAACAGAATGGGAGGTTGATGTTGAAAAATGAAAACACCATTAACTGCTGTTTCTTAAAATATAAGTCATGAACACATCTAAAAAGCACAAGGACTAAACACACGTGTTGTTTTATACTTGCTTCCTTTGGGACCAGGCTCTCCAGTTTCCCCCTGAAAACAATAGAAGACATGTTACCTACAGTCAGTCATATGACTATTAATATGACATATTATGATAATAACAATTAATAAACCAAAAAAGCCATACTCTACAGAGTTAACTTACTTTTGTAATATAGTTGATAAGAGAGCATCATTTTGCAATTCATTACCTTTGAACCCCCGGCAGTCCTTGGTCACCAGGTAACCCTTGAATCCCTCTGCTCCCTAGAGAAACAACAGGAAAAACTTTAACAATTACAGTACTGTATACTGTATAACAATAATACATGCACATGCAAGTTGATTCTGCCTTCTCTGTGACATTAAAATGAAGCCACACTAACCTATTTCCTTTCCGTGTCCTGCAATTTGTATTTAATTCTCAGGGGACTTCTACCAGTTAGTATTGAATGGCACAAGGCCAAAAGCACAGGAATCATAGGCCTACAGCAGTAAAATATAATGATATGTGTTGTGAGTTGATGATGCTGAGAAATCCAAAGGCAAAGTTTTCTGCCTGAGGTGAATCCTGTATGGAAAAGACCCACTTACAACCCCCAACACTAGAACATCGCATAGCATCTTTTACCTATCCGAAACAAGTGAAAAAAGACCTACTTTCAGTCCAGGTGTCCCAGGATGTTCATCTGATCCACACACCCATTGGGCCCCCCATGTTAACACACTCATTACTCCCAGAACACACACCAACTACATGACGAAATGCACATGTATACTGAACAAAAATATAAACCCAACATGCAACAACTTCAAAGATTTTACTGAGTTACAGATCATATAAGGAAATCAGTCAATTGACATAAAGGCATTAGGCCCTAATCTATGGATTTCACATGACTGGGAATACAGATATGCATCTGTTGGTCACAGAAAACCAGTCAGTATCTGGTGTGACCACCATTTGCCTTTTGCAGCGTGACACATCTCCTTTGCATAGAGTTGACCAGGCTATTGATTGTGGCCTGGTAATATTATCCCACTACTATTCAATGGCTGTGCGAAGTTGCTGGACATTGGCGGGAACTGGAACGCGCTGTCATACACGTCGATCCAGAGCATCCCAAACTTGCTCAATAGGTGACATGTCTGGTGAGTACTGTATGCAGGCTATGGAATAACTAGGACATTTTCAGCTTCCAGGAATTGTGTACAGATCCTTACAACATGGGGCAGTGCATTTGTCACGCCCTGATCTGTTTCACCTGTCCTTGTGCTTGTCTCCACCCCCCTCCAGGTGTCACCCATCTTCCCCATTATCCCCTGTCTGTCTGTGCGAGATCGTTTTGTTCGTTCATACCTACCAGTGGTTTCCCTTGCTCCTGTCTTTCCTATAGTCCCTGTTTTCTAGTTTCCCGGTTTTGACTTTCCTGCCTGCCCTGACCCTGAGCCTGCCTGCCATCCTGTACCTTTTCCTCTACTCTGGATTGCCGACCTCTGCCTGACCTGACCCTGAGCCCGCCTGCTGTTCCGGGGCCTTAGACCCTCTCTGGATTATTGACCCCTGCCTGCCTTGACCTGTCGGTTGCATGCCCCTGTTTAAAGATTAAACTTTAGTTTCTTCAACACTGTTTGCACCTGGGTCATATCTTAAAAAGTAATAGCATTAGCCTATCATGTTGAAACATGAGGTCATGGCGGCAGATGAATTGCATAAAAATGGGCATCAGAATCTCGTCATTCAAATTGCCATCAATACATTCAAATTGCCATCAATAAAATGCAATTGTATTCGTTGTCCGTAGCTTATGCCTGCCCATACCAAAACCCCACAGCAAGCAGTGGGCACTCTGTTCACAACATTGAAATCAGCAAACCGCTCGCCCACACGACACTATACATGTGGTCTGCGATGGTGAGGCTGGTTGGTGCCAAATTCTCTAAAATAACATTGGAGGCGGTTTATGGTAGAGAAATGTACATTAAATTCTCTGGCAACAGCTCTGGTGGAAATTCTTGCAGTCAGCATGCCAATTGCATGCTCCCTCAAAATATGAGACATCTGTGGCATTGTGTTGTGTGACAAAACTCCACATTTAAGAGGGGCCTTTTATTGTCCCCAGCACAAGGTGCACCTCTGTAATGCATGCTGTTTAATCAGCTTCTTGAAATGCCACACCGGTCAGGTGGATGGATTATCTTGGCAAAGAAGAAATGCTCATGAACAGGGAAGTTTTTTAATTTATTTTTTATTTCACCTTTATTTAACCAGGTAGGCTAGTTGAGAACAAGTTCTCATTTACAATTGTGACCTGGCCAAGATAAAGCAAAGCAGTGTGACACAGACAACCACACAGAGTTACACATGGAATAACATAGAATAAACAATAAACAAGCCAATAACACAATAAACAAGTCAATGACACAGTAGAAAAAAAGAAAGTCTATATACAGTGCGTGCAAAATGCATGAGGAGGTAGGCAATAAACAGGCCATAGGAGCGAAGAATTACAATTTAGCAGATTAACACTGGAGTGATAAATGAGCAGATGATGATGTGCAAGTAGAGATACTGGTGTGCAAAAGAGCAGAAAAGTAAATAAAAACAGTATGGGGATGAGGTAGGTAGATTGGGTGGGCTATTTACAGATGGACTATATACATCTGCAGCGATCAGTTAGCTGCTCAGATAGCTGATGTTTAAAGTTGGTGAGGGAAATATAAGTCTCCAGCTTCAGCGATTTTTGCAATTCGTTCCAGTCACTGGCAGCAGAGAACTGGAAGGAAAGGCGGCCAAATGAGGTGTTGGCTTTGGGGATGATCAGTGAGATATACCTGCTGGAACGTGTACTACGGGTGGGTGTTGTTATCGTGACCAGTGAACTGAGATAAGGCGGAGCTTTACCTAGCATATCAAATCAAATCAAATGTATTTATATAGCCCTTCTTACATCAGCTGATATCTCAAAGTGCTGTACAGAAACCCAGCCTAAAACCCCAAACAGCAAGCAATGCAGGTGTAGAAGCACGGTGGCTAGAAAAAACTCCCTAGAAAGGCCAAAACCTAGGAAGAAACCTAGAGAGGAACCAGGCTATGAGGGGTGGCCAGTTCTCTTCTGGCTGTGCCGGGTGGAGATTATAACAGAACATGGCCAAGATGTTCAAATGTTCATAAATGACCAGCATGGTCAAATAATAATAATCACAGTAGTTGTTGAGGGTGCAACAAGTCAGCACCTCAGGAGTAAATGTCAGTTGGCTTTTCATAGCCGATCATTAAGAGTATCTCTACCGCTCCTGCTGTCTCTAGAGAGTTGAAAACAGCAGGTCTGGGACAGGTAGCACGTCCGGTGAACAGGTCAGTGTTCCATAGCCGCAGGCAGAACAATTGAAACTGGAGCAGCAGCACGGCCAGGTGGACTGGGGACAGCAAGGAGTCATCATGCCAGGTAGTCCTGAGGCATGGTCCTAGGGCTCAGGTCCTCCGAGAGAGAGAAAGAAAGAGAGAATTAGAGAGAGCATACTTAAATTCACACAGGACACCGGATAAGACAGGAGAAGTACTCCAGATATAACAGACTGACCCTAGCCCCCCGACACATAAACTACTGCAGCACAAATACTGGAGGCTGAGACAGGAGGGGTCAGGAGACACTGTGGACCCATCCGATGATACCCCCGGACAGGGCCAAACAGGCAGGATATAACCCCACCCACTTTGCCAAAGCACAGCCCCCACACCACTAGAGGGATATCTTCAACCACCAACTTACCATCCTGAGACAAGGCCGAGTATAGCCCACAAAGATCTCCGCCACGGCACAACCCAAGGGGGGCGCCAACCCAGACAGGAAGATCACGTCAGTGACTCAACCCACTCAAGTGACGCACCCCTCCTAGGGACGGCATGGAAGAGCACCAGTAAGCCAGTGACCCAGCATAGACTTATAGATGACTTGGAGCCAGTGGGTCTGGCGACGAATATGTAGCGAGGGCCAGCCGACTAGAGCATACAGGTCGCAGTGGTGGGTGGTATAAGGTGATTTGGTAACAAAACGGATGGCACTGTGATAGACTGCATCCAGTTTGCTGAGTAGAGTATTGGAAGCTATTTTGTAGATGACATCGCCGAAGTCGAGGATCGGTAGGATAGTCAGTTTTACTCGGGTAAGTTTTGCGGCATGAGTGAAGGAGGCTTTGTTGCGAAATAGAAAGCCGATTCTAGATTTGATTTTGGATTGGAGATGTTTAATATGAGTCTGGAAGGAGAGTTTACAATCTAGCCAGACACCTAGGTATTTATAGTTGTCCACATATTCTAGGTCAGAACCGTCCAGGTTGGTGATGCTAGTCGAGCGGGCGGGTGTGGGCAGCGAACGGTTGAAAAGCATGTAAAAAAGTTTTGCTAGCGTTTAAGAGCAGTTGGAGGCCACGGAAGGAGTGTTGTATGGCATTGAAGCTCGTTTGGAGGTTAGTTAGCACAGTGTCCAAGGAAGGGCCAGAAGTATACAGAATGGTGTCGTCTGCGTAGAGGTGGATCAGGGAATCACCCGCAGCAAGAGCAACATCATTGATATATACAGAGAAAAGAGTCGGCCCGAGAATTGAACCCTGAGGTACCCCCATAGAGACTGCCAGAGGTCCGGACAACAGGCCCTCCGATTTGACACACTGAACTCTGTCTGCAAAGTAGTTGGTGAACCAGGCGAGGCAGTCATTAGAGAAACCAAGGCTATTGAGTCTGCCGATAAGAATACGGTGATTGACAGAGTCGAAAGCCTTGGCCAGGTCGATGAAGACGGCTGCACAGTACTGTCTTTTATCGATGTCGGTTATGATATCGTTTAGTACCTTAAGCGTGGCTGAGGTGCACCCGTGACCGGCTCGGAAACCGAATTGCACAGCAGAGAAGGTACGGTGGGATTCGAAATGGTCAGTGATCTGTTTATTAACTTCTTACGGCTGAAATCCCGTTAACGGGATTGATTTGACAACAGCCAGTGAAAGTGCAGGGCGCCAAATTCAAACAACAGAAATCTCATAATTAAAATTCCTCAAACATACAAGTATTATACACCATTTTAAAGATAAACTTGTTGTTAATCCCACAACAGTGTCCGATTTAATAAAGGCTTTACGACGAAAGCATACCATTATGTTAGGTCAGTGCCTCGTCACAAAAAACACAGCCATTTTTCCAGCTAAAGAGAGGAGTCACAAAAAGCAGAAATAGAGATAAAATTAATCACTAACCTTTGATGATCTTCATGACATGGTACTCATAGGACTTCATGTTACACAATACATGTATGTTTTGTTCGATAAAGTTCATATTTATATCCAAAAATCTCAGTTTATATTGGCGCGTTATGTTCAGTAATGTTTTGCTTCCAAAACATCTGGTGATTTTGCAGAGCCACATCAATTTACAGAAATACTCATCATAAATGTTGATGAAAATACAAGTGTTATGCATGGAATTAAAGATATACTTCTCCTTAATGCAACCGCTGTGTCAGATTTCAAAAAAGCTTTACAGCGAAAGCACACCATGGAATAATCTGAGTACAGCGCTCAGCCATCAAAACAAGCCATACAGATACCCGCCATGTTGTGGAGTCAACAGAATTCAGAAATAGCATTATAAATATGCACTTACCTTTGATGATCTTCATCGGAATGCACTCCCAGGAATCCCAGTTCCACAATAAATGTTTGTTTTGTTCGATAAAGTCCATCATTTATGTCCAAATACCTCCTTTTTGTTCACGTGTTTAGTTCACAAATCCAAATTCACAAGGCGCAGGCACTTAGTCCAGACGAAAAGTCAAAACAGTTCCATTACAGTTCGTAGAAACATGTCAAACGATGTATAGAAACAATCTTTAGGATGTTTTTATCATAAATCTTCAATAATATTCCAACCGGACAATTCCTTCTGTCTTTAGAAATGAAAGGGAACGCAGCTCGCTCTCACGGCTGCGCACGTGACTTAGCTCATGGCATTCTGCCAGACCCCTTAGTCAAACAGCTCTTATTCGCTCCCCCTTCACAGTAGAAGCCTGAAACAAGGTTCTAAAGACTGTTGACATCTAGTGGAAGCCTTAGGAAGTGCAATCGGACCAAATTTACACTGTATCTTGGATAGGCAATTACTTGAAAACGGTATGTTCACCGATTTCCTTGTTGGATTTCCGATTTCCTTGTTCACATACTTCCTTGTTGGATTTTCTCTCAGGTTTTTGCCTGCCATATGAGTTCTGTTATACTCACAGACATCATTCAAACAGTTTTAGAAACTTCAGAGTGTTTTCTATCCAAATCTAATAATAATATGCATATCTTCGCTTCCGGGCCTGAGTAGCAGGCAGTTTACTCTGGGCACCTTATTCATCCAAGCTACTCAATACTGCCCCACAGCCATAAGAAGTTAACTTGGCTTTCGAAGACTTTAGAGAGGCAGGGCAGGATAGATATAGGTCTATAGCAGTTTGGGTCTAGAGTGTCACCCCCTTTGAAGAGGGGGATGACCGCGGCAGCTTTCCAATCTTTAGGGATCTCGGACGATACGAAAGAGAGGTTGAACAGGCTGGTAATAGGGGTTGCAACAATGGCGGCGGATAGTTTTAGAAAGAGAGGGTCCAGATTGTCTAAACCAGCTGATTTGTACGGGTCCAGGTTTTGCGGCTCTTTCAGAACATCTGCTATCTGGATTTGGGTGAAGGAGAAGCTGGGGAGGCTCAGGCGAGTAGCTGCGGGGGGGGGGGGGGGGGGGGAGCTGTTGGCCGGGGTTGGAGTAGCCAGGAGGAGGGCATGGCCAGTCATAGGGAAAGGCTTATTGAAATGTTCAATTATCATGGATTTATCGGTGGTGACCGTGTTACCTAACCTCAGTGCAGTGGGCAGCTGGGAGGAGGTGCTCTTGTTCTCCATGGACTTTACAGTGTCACAAAACTTTTTGGAGTTAGAGCTACAGGATGCAAATTTCTGCTTGAAAAAGCTAGCCTTTGCTTTCCTGACTGACTGCGTAAGTAAACACATTTGTGCCCAAAATTTGAGAGAAATAAGCTTTTTGTGTGTATGTAATATTTCTGGGATCTTTTACAGTGCATTCGGAAAGTATTCAGAGTCCCCTCCCTTTTTCCAAATTTTCTTACATTACAGCCTTTTTCTAAAATTAATTAAATATATTTTTTCTCATCAATCTACACAGAATACCCCATAATGAAAAAGCGAAAACAGGTTTTGAACAATTTTTGCAAATGTATTACAAATAAAAAACTTAAATACCTTATTTACATAAGTATTCATACCTTTTGCTATGAGACTCAAAATTGAGCTCAGGTTAATACTGTTTCCATTGATCATCCTTGAGATGTTTCTACAACTTGATTGGAGTCCACCTGCGGTAAATTCAATTGGGTAGACATGATTTGGAAGGGCACACACATGTCTGTATAAGGTCCCACAGTTGACAATGCATGTCAGAGCAAAAACCAGGCCATGAGGTTAAAATAATTGTCCTAGAGCTCGGAGACAGGATTGTGTTGAGGCACAGATATGGGGAAGGGTACCAAAACATTTCTGCAGCATTGAAGGTCCCCAAGAACACAGTGGCCTCCATCATTCTTAAATGGAAGACGTTTGCAACCATCAAGACTCTTCCTAGAGCTGGCTGCCAAGTCAAACTGAGCAATCGGGGGAGAAGGGCCTTGGGCAGGAAGGTGAACAAGAATCTGATGGTCACTCTAACAGAGCTCCAGTGTTCCTCTGTGGAGATGGGAGAACCTTCCAGAAGGACAACCATCTCTGCAGCACTCCACCAATCAGGCCTTTATGGTAGAGTTGCCAGACGGAAGCCACTCCTCAGTAAAAGGCACATGACAGCCAGCTTGGAGTTTGCCAAAAGGCACCTAAAGGACTCTGACCATGAGAAACAAGATTATCTGGCCTGAATGCTTGGCCTGAATGAAAGCGTTACGTCTGGAGGAAACCTGGCACCATCCCTGCGGTGAAGCATGGTGGTGGAAGCATCATGCTGTGGAGATGTTTTTCAGCAGCAGGGACTGGCAGACTAATCAGGATCGAGGCTAAAGTGAACGGAGCAAAGTACAGAGATATCCTTTATGAAAACCTGCTCCAGAGCACTCAGGACCTCAGACTGGGGTCAAGGTTCACCTTTGAACATGACAATGACCCTAAGCACACAGCCAAGACAATGCAGGAGTGGCTTCGGGACAAGTCTCTGAATGTCCTTGAGTGGCCCAGCCAGAGACCTGAAAATAGATGTGCATTGACACCCCATCCAACCTGACAGAGCTTGAGAGGATCTGCAGAGAAGAGTGGGAGAAACTCTCCAAATAAAGGTGTGCCAAGCTTGTAGCGTCATACCCAAGAAGACTCAAGGCTGTAATTGCTGCCAAAGGTGCTTCAACAAAGTACAGAGTAAAGGGTCTGAATACTTATGTAAATGTGATATTTCAGTTTTTTGGGGTTTAATACAATTGCAGAAATGACGAAAATATGTTTTTGCTTTGTCATTATGGGGTATTGTGTGTAGATTGATGAGGGGAAAAAACTCTTTTAATCCATTTTAGAATAAGGCTGTAACGTAACAAAATGTGGAAAAAGTCAAGGTGTCTGAATACTTTCCGAATGCACTGTATTTCAGTTCATGAAACATGGGACCAACACTTTACATGTTCTGTTTATATTTTTGTTCAGTGTACATACGATAATACATACTTACATGCCCACACACAGTACATGCAGCTCAGACACACACACTTACTTAGGGTAGGGGAATTATAGTAAGAGCAAGAGCTCACTGGTTACCTTTGAACCTTCACATCCATAAGTTCCAGGTGGACCCATCGGACCATGACCCTGAATGATGATTAAACATTTAAACAACGGCATAATCATCTGGCATTGTAAAATTAACCTCATGAAAATACTGTGATTTTCATCATGTGAAATTCTGAGGACTACACTTTATTATAGATCAAAAAGCTGAGGCAAAAGGCTTCTTTTATCACACAAAATGATATAGGGAGAAAGACAAATTGAAAGATAAACAGAAAACACTGGAGAATAAAATGGTGAGAATGTGAGAATAATTTGAAATCACATGACAATACAGTTGCAGCTATTTCCTCATTGGCCTGTCAGTTCTTCTAAAGTGGTTATGTATAGTTGGGCGTAAGCCTCATTGCGTAAGTCAGATATAGCATTATGGAGCAGCACATAAACAATTTAATTTTAATGAGACTGAACATGAAAAGGGTGAGAGAAGAAAATATAGCATTTTACATGGTTCTCAAAACACTTTAAGGTTTTAAGTTACTCTTTCACAGAATGGATCTCAGCAGGCAAGGCAAGGTCATGATGACACAGAAGATGAGCCAACCAAGTCATTGATGGCGACTACTTTGCCTTCTACTTGATTATTGTCTAAAATGATAAATTGCAAGTTTTATCAATGTATTATTACCTGAGGTCCAGCAGGCCCCATCTGCCCAAGGAGGCCTCGGATTCCCCATTAAGGTGATGAAAAAACTGAGATATCCCACTCAGGACACATATGAAAAAACAAAGGCAAATATCTACTGTATATCAATAAACATGTGTCATTTCTACAGCGCTATTTAAGCACAGCTGAGAGGTTCCTACTGCTCTTGAAATATCCTGGAAACTGGAAAGAAACGACCAGTATCATGATGTTGTACACATGAAATAAGAGGCCCACTTTATATTTACCTCTAAAAATAATCAAACATGTTTTATTGTTGAAGCCAAAAGCACAGAGATTGTTGGAGCCAAAGCACAGAGAGAGAATCTGGCCGCACATTTTAATTCATGGGCAATAAAGATAAAAAACCTAGGTGTTATTTTAGATTCTGAACACAATTTCGAATCACACATTAGGAATGTGACCTAAATAGCTTTTTACCACGAGGAACATTGCTATGGTGCGGCCGTTTCTCTCTCAGGCTGATACAGAGAGACTCATCCATGCTTTTATTGCAAGCAGGCTTGACTCCTGTAATGCTCTCCTGTCTGGTCTACCCAAGAAAGCCTTTGGTCAACTGCAAAACATACAGAATGCTGCAGCATGGGTACTGACCAAGACCAGATGGAGCGCACACATTACACCGGTTTTAAAGGTCACTGCACTGGTGAGTTTTATAATTACTTTTAAGCTTCATCTATTGGTTTTTAAATTAATCCATGATTGTGCAGCCCAATACATGTCAGACATGCTTTTAAGTTATGTACCCAGTAGGTCCCTCAGGTCCTCTGGCACTGGCCTTTAAACTATCCCAAAGCCAAACATAAAACTGTTAGTTCCACTCCTCATGACACATTGTAAGCTTTTAAGTCACAGCTGTAGGATGGCCTGGCTGACAGGCTCATTAGGACTTTAATTCATTTTACTAACCAGTTTGATTGAATTGATTTCCCCATAAACTGGACCATTGTAATTATGGGCAGAGTGACACAGCAGAATACCTGAAGAGCACTGGCAGCCAGACCTAAGTTCAAATAAATCAAATCAAATTTTATTGGTCACATACACATATTTAGCAGATATTATTGCGGATGTAGCGAAATGCTTGTGTTCCTAGCTCCAACACTGCAGTAGTATCTAACAATTCACAACAATACACACAAATCTAAAAGTAAAAGAATGGAAAATAAATATATACTGTACATTTTTGGGGAGATCGCACCACCCTCTGGAGAGCCCTGCGGTTGTGGACGGTGCAGTTGCCGTACCAGGTGGTGATACATCCTGACAGGATGTTCTCAATTGTGCATCTTTAAAAGTTTGTGAGGGTCTTTCTTCAGCCCCCTGAGGTTGAAGAGGCGCTGTTAGTGTTAGTGTTTGTATTTGTTTTCTTTCAAATCCTTTGATTGAGCTTCATTGGAGAATGGCTGAGGGCATGTGAGGGCACTGTCTACATTACCTACATGTTGAGCCACAGGGTTTTAAGTTGTGCCAGACCCAAACCACAGATTCATCGCAATGTTTTTTTGGTCAAATTTTATGGTATAATTTTTAGCAAACTCCTCTTACTATTTTTGGCAAACACATATTAGTTGCTGTATCCATGCTCCAACAGTCCTGCTTCATTCAAATATGTTCAATATGTTGTCTTTGATGAGCTCCCAAAAACCAAGGCCTGCATTTGTATAAACAGAGACCAGATAGACAAATAAATCAGTTTATATTTCAGTCTGTCTCCCCCTGGTGGCATTTTAGTGGTCTCTTTAAAGAGGTTGAAAAGAGGAAAGAACCTCCCGAGGTTTACCTCAACCATCTAACTGTGAGAACTGGAGTAGCTGCCAACATAAAGTTTATTTTATTAGCCTCTAGGTACTTTTGCACTAATCATTCATTTGATCTCATATACATCTTGTTTACTTGATGGAGAGAGACAAAAATTAATCACCCTCATCTCATTTAAGTGATGCACCCAGTACTTCCAACGACTATGAAGAGGAGACTGATGGATTACTACAACATGGTGGTTTTCTATGGTTTAGAGGAAATTAATTAAGGTTGTTAGGGATCACCGCTAAAGCTTCTTTAGTAGAAATACGGTAGTTAGTGGATGTAGGTTGCGTTGGATTATAGACAGATGCTATGAGGTCTCTTCAGCACTTGGTAAAAACATGTTTTAGTGAAAGGTTTAACCTGAAGACAAATTCTACACAGATAGGGGTGGTTATTGGTGGTCCCTCAGCCAGCTGGTTCAGATTCTGGCCTGGGGCCACACTACCACACTAAAACGGGAATGGAACAATTGTTGAACATCTGAGCTTGTGGTTGTTTGTGGGGGAAGGGTGGGGAGTGTGTGTGTGTGTGTGTGTGTGTGTGTGTGTGTGTGTGTGTGTGTGTGTGTGTGTGTGTGTGTGTGTGTGTGTGTGTGTGTGTGTGTGTGTGTGTGTGTGTGTGTTACTATGGGGTAATGATGTTAGGGACAATATACAGTGCATTCAGAAAGTATTCAGACCCCTTGACTTTTTCCAAATGTTGTTACTTTACAACCTTCTAAATGGATTAAATAGTTGTTTCCCCTTATCAATCTACACACAAAACCCCATAATGACAAAGCAAAAATTGTTTTTTAGAAATGTTTGCAAATATATACAAAAAAAATACAAATTTAATATCACATTTACGTAAGTATTCAGACCTTTTACTCAGTACTTTGTTGAAGCACCCTTGGCAGCAATTACAGCCTCAAGTCTTCTTGGGTATGATGCTACAAGCTTGGCACACCTATATTTGGGGAGTTTTTCCCATTCTTCTCTGCAGATGCTCTCAAGCTCTGTCAGGTTGAATGGGGAGCGTCACTGCACAGCTATTTTCAGGTCTCTCCAGAGATGTTCAATCGGGTTTAAGTCTGGGCTCTAGCTGGGCCACTCGAGGACATTCAGAGACTTGTCCCAAAGCCACTCCTGCGTTGTCTTGGCTGTGTGCTTGTTGGAAGGTGAACCTTCGCCCCAGTCTGAGCTCCAGAGCACTTTGGAGCAGGTGTTCGTCAATGATCTCTCTGTACTGTGGTCCGTTCATCTTTCCCTCGATCCTGACTAGTCTTCCAGTCTCTGTCGTTGAAGAACATCCCTACAGCATGATGCTGCCACAACTATGCTTCACCGCAGGGATGGTTCCAGGTTTCCTCCAGACGTGACGCTTGGCATTCAGGCCAAATAGTTCAATCTGGAAACAATTGAACACTATGAAACATCTGGTAAATCAGGCCTGGTATTCATAGCTGACTTTGAAAGGCATTTGATAAAGTATGACTGGAGTTAATACAGTTGAAGTCGGAAGTTTACATACACCTTAGCCAAATACATTTAAACTCAGTTTTTCACAATTCCTGACATTCCTGGCATCCTAGTAAAAATTCCCTGTCTTAGGTCAGTTAGGATCACAACTTTATTTCAAGAATGTGAAATGTCAGAATAATAGTAGAGAATTATTTATTCAGCTTTTATTTCTGTCATCACATTCCCAGTGGGTCAGAAGTCTACATACACTCAATTAGTATTTAGTAGCAGTGCCTTTAAATTGTTTAACTTGGGTGAAACATTTCGGGTAGCCTTCCACCCATTCACCCAACAATAAGTTGGGTGAATTCTGGCCCATTCCTCCTGACAGAGCTGGTGTAACTGAGTCAAGTTTGTAGGCCTCCTTGCTCGCACACGCTTTTCAGTTATGCCCACAAATTTTCTATAGGATTGAGGTCAGGGCTTTGTGATGGTCACTCCTTGACTTTGTTGTCCTTAAGCCATTTTGGCACAACTTTGGAAGTATGCTTGGGGTCATTGTCCATTTGGAAGACCCATTTGCGCCCAAGCTTTAACTTCCTGACTGATGTCTTGAGATGTTGCTTCAATATATCCACGTAATTTTCCTTTCTCATGTCTCATCTATTTTGTGACGTGCACCAGTCCCTCCTGCACAAAGCACCCCCACAACATGATGCTGCCACCCCCGTGCTTCACGGTTTGGATGGTGTTCTTCGGCTTGCAAGCCCCCCCTTTTTCCTCCAAACATAACGATGGTCATTATGGCCAAACAGTTCTATTTTTGTTTCATCAGACCAGAGGGCATTTCTCCAAAAAGTACAATCTTTGTTGCAAACCGTAGTCTGGCTTTTTAATGACGGTTTTGGAGCAGTGGCTCCTTCCTTGCTGAGCGGCCTTTCAGGTTATGTCGATATAGGACTGGTTTTACTGTGGATATAGATACTTTTATACCTGTTTCCTCCAGCATCTTCACAAGGTCCTTTGCTGTTGTTCTGGGATTGATTTGCACTTATCGCACCAAAGTACGTTCATCTCTAGGAGACAGAACGCGTCTCCTTCCTGAGCGGTATGATGGCTGCATGGTCCCATGGTGTTTTTACTTGTGTACTATTGTTTTTACAGATGAACGTGGTACCTTCAGGCGTTTGGAAATCGCTCCCAAGGATGAACCAGACTTGTGGAGGTCTACAAATTTGTTTCTGAGGTCTTGGCTGATTTCTTTTGATTTTCCCATAATGTCAAGCAAAGAGGCACTGCGTTTGAAGGTAGGCCTTGAAATACATCCACAGGTACACCTCCAATTGACTCAAATGATGTCAATTAGCCTATCAGAAGCTTCTAAAGCCATGACATCATTTTCTGGAATTTTCCAAGCTGTTTAAAGGCACAGTCAACTTAATGTATGTAAACTTCTGACCCATTGGAATTGTGATACAGCGAATTATAAGTGAAATAATCTGTCTGTAAACAATTGTTGGAAAAATGACTTGTGTCATGCACAAAGTAGATGTCCTAACCGACTTGCCAAAACTATAGTTTGTTAACAAGAAATTTGTGGAGTGGTTGAAAAACGAGTTTTAATGACTCCAACCTAAGTGTATGTAAACTTCCAACTTCAACTGTATATAAATGCCTGGATAACTTTCAAATGGAAGAAGCTCTTATAAAATGGGTTAAAGTTATGTATAGTAACCCTATGTGTAAAATAGTAAATAATGGCTACTTCTCAGAAAGTTTTAAACTGTCAAAAGGAGTAAAACAAGGTTGTCCACTATCGGCATATCCATTAATTATTGCCATTGAAATGTTAGCTGTTAAAAGCATATCCAACAATAATATTAAGTGGTTAGAAATCCAGGGCTTAAAAAAAAGGTGCCATTGTACGCTGATGATTCATGTTTTCTTTTAAATCCACAATTTGGATTAGCAAAAATAGATAAGATTTTGCTACCTTGGAAAGGAAAATACCTGTCTATTTGTGGAAAAATCACCCTGATTAACTCTTTAGTCATATCCCAGTTTACCTATTTGCGTATGGCCTTGCCTACAGCTAGCGGCCTGTTTTTTAACCCTTTCATGCGTGAGTTCCAAATATCTCTAACGGTCGCCCCAGCGTGAGTTTTTTTATGCACGTGATGTTAGAATGTTCTCTCCATTCCAGAATGTGATTGATACGTAACAGTACATTTTATCCGCGCTGCCCTCAAACCAAAGCACGCAGCCTGTTTATATTTATAGGCTGTTTCAACTTCAATTTCAAATTATTTTCTAACAAGTTTTTATTTTCTAAAAACAGTTTGAATTTAGGTGTGTTCCGCCTCCTCATTCATTCACATAAAAATAGTAATTTTTACTTTTGCGGACAATTACATTTTTGGGACATTTCTGACACGGACAAAATTCCCCCAAGCACTTCCCAATTGTTTGTGCAGTTCACGTCTGCAGACATTTGCTCATCTCCCGTCAGAACATGATCTGCACACGTGTTCACATTTTCTATCTGTTGCCCTCATTGCAGTCATTGTTTTCGTTAATAATAATAACTTTGGAAATGTGTGCGTTTCTATCAAAGTAAGTGCATTATTACGTTGTAATAGTTTCTGTATGTCGTTTCTATTGTAGCGTACTGTATGTATGGAGCGTAATATATTTGTGTATATTCTTTATAACCGCGGACACGTGAGGTAACGTTACCCATTTTATAACCTTTATGGTGTTATAGTCAATCGTGCTTATGTAGCTACATTATTCTATTAGCTCTGTAAAACAATGCTAATTGCGTCAGAGAAGTACTATCTTGTGTTGTATTTTGAAGCTACCCTGACCTTATGACTCCCGAGTGGCGCAGCGGTCAAAGGCACAGCACATCAGTGCTACAGGCGTCACTACAGACTCCCTGGTTCAAATCCAGGCTGCGTTTCTATCAAAGTAAGTGCCTTATTACGTTATAATAGTTTCTGCTGTAGCTCACTGTATGTATGGATCATAATATATTCCTTATAACCGCGGACACGTGAGGTAACGTTACACATTTTATAACCTTTATGGTGTTATAGTCAATCGTGCTTATGTAGCTACATTATTCTATTAGCTCTGTAAAACAGTGCTAGTTGCGTCAGAGAACTATTAGCTTGTGTTGTATTTTGAAGCTACCCTGACCTTATGACTCCCGAGTGGCGCAGCGGTCTATGGCACTGCATCTCAGTGCTAGAGGCGTCATTACAGACACCCTGGTTCAAATCCAGGCTGTATCACAACTGGCTGTGATTGGGAGTCCCATAGGACAGCGCACGATTGGCCCAGCGTTGTCCGAGTTTGGCCGGTGTAGGCCATCATTGTAAATAATAATTTGTTTTTAAATTACTTGCCTAGTTAAATAAAATAAAAAATATGACCATGGTTTGTTTATTTGGTCTATTCAGCATAGCTCTGTTCTGCCCTGCCTTGCCCCCCTGTGGAGCTCAAAAGTTAGTTTCTTAATGCAATAAACTATTTTTTATAGCAGTGTTTATTATGTTACTTCTTTGTAGTATTGTTTTATTGCTATATCCTTATATTGTATTCTAATTAATAATTCCTCTTTCTTCTGTACTTTCAGAAACCACAAACATTATTTGCCAATATCATAACTGGAGCTGGACATCTTTGGAGCAGAAGAATGAGGACAGCTTTTGTATGCTAACGTACACTCCTTAACAGTCTTACTGGATGAAAAGACTACTTTACTACTAATTACTTTACCTAAGAGGGAGTGGGGAGGATGAAGAAAGTTAGAGGATGATGAGGCAGTGGGTAGGTGGGTGAGATATTGTCACTATAATTGCATAATGGATTTGTATGTGAACTGTACATCCAATTACAAAAATAGCTTGTTCAGTAATCATCTCACCTGTTAGTTGGCGGTGAACTATGCTGCCATTGAGGGCAGCAGTGTCGATCAGATGGAAAAATATCTTCTTGTACCACTTGGTTGTTTTCCGAGTGCATTCCATAAAGCTGTTTATCATGTCTGCCTTATCCACTGCCCCCATTTTGAGGTTATAGTCGAGCACACAATCTGGTTTGATCTTTCTCTCTCCAGTCAGGTGATCCACCTTCCCTGTGGCCGACATGGTTGCTGTATGAACAGTGGAGAGGACATGGACGTCTTGTTTGTCATGCCACTTTACTGCCAGCTGTTGACCGTTCTCCTGGAACTCCACCTCCCCTCTCTGCATCTTCCTGCATCCGAATACCGGCATCCCCTTCCTGTTTGACCTGACTGTGTCACAGGCCCCTGAGCTGTTGGAGAGCAGATGCTGGAAGAGTGTGGGACTGCTGTGCCAATTGTCCACATACAAAGTGTGTCCCTTGCCGAGATGAGGAGCCAGCATGGTCATCACTACGGACCCGGACACCCCAAGCCCCTCATAATGTTTGATGTCAGTGGTGGACCCTGTGTAAACTATAATATCCTGGACAAATCCTGTCTTCACGTCGCACATGACAAAGAACTTGACTCCAAACCTGTGCCTTTTGGAGGGAATATATTGACGGAACGCCAGCCTACCTTTCCATAACATCAGGGACTCATCAATGCATAGGTCCTTGTATGGCACAAAGACCCGACCAAATGCTGATGTCAGGCTGGTTAGAACATTTCTTATTTTGTATAACGGGTCACTTAAGATGGCAGTAGCATTGTTGACGAAATGCAGGCATCGCAGCAGAACTAGGAAGCGGTCTTGGGAAAAGAGGGTGGCAAAGAAGGGAGTTGCAAACATAGGATCTGTGCTCCAGTATTCTCTTAGGGAGTTCTTCTTTACTATCCCCATGAGGAGGACTGTCACCAGGAAGGTATACATTTCACTAATTGTGGTTGTCACCCATTTAGCGAGTTTCCCCCTCACTCCTGGCTCTCTCTTCTCCTGTAGCTCCAAGGCATAGCGATTGGTCTCCTCTACTATGTCTCCCACCAGCTCCTCTGTCAGAAACAACTTGAAGCACTCTGCCTCAGTTGGAAATGGCAAGGGGCGTTGCACTCCAGACTGGGACTCGTCAAAGCAAACAGCAGGGCCAGGAGGGGTGAAATTACTGGTGGCCTTCCAGCTACCACAGAACTCCTGTACTTCATCCACTGTCGGTCTGCCTCCATCACCACCAGCATCTTCAAAGGGAACTGGTACTTCGTCAGTGGACAAGGGAAATTCAGATTCAGGGTTCTCAATGGCTACAAGGTTGGAGGGCAGCTCCTCACTGTCACTGTCAGAATCTGATTCCTGACTTTCATACTCAGACTCATTGTCAGAATTTAAAAAAATCTCCAGAATTTCCACATTTGTGAGTTGTCTCCTTTTGAAAGACATTGCTAATGCTACAGCTTAGCTCACTAGCTACATACATAAACAACAACACTGAATGGCTCAGAGGAATGGCTCAGAGTGAGAGGGTACGTGTTTGACTACCGGCACGCGCCACTTGTATCAATAAATCACTATCAGAAAATGTTTCGTGTGGCAATTATTTATGTATTTACGGTTTTATTCACATGTTTTCAATTCTAGGTGACAAATCATGCATTCCGATTCTTGCACAGATTGTAATGGGCACATATTATGTGTGTAAAATAATTTTTTTGAAGGATGTACTGATTATGATGAGCTAAGCTAATTCCAGCTGTGTAGCCATGTTTGTTGACATACAATGCATTCTGGGTTTCACGTAATCGTCTGTTTGACCAAAGATGTTATAACAAAATGAGGTGAGTAAGAGTTCACAAATTCTTTGAGGACTTCCGGAAATGAATGGTGGGATGTGAACGACGGTAGATGACACACCCCTTCAACATGCATACTATAAACAGACCAAACTCATCTCGTCTTCTCTTATTATCTTCGGTTTCTGTGAGGAAAAATGCATGGCTGCGCGCTGAAACTAATCATCGGATTACTTTCGATTTCTATAAAGTGTTTTACCTAATTATTTCGATCAATGGTGAGCTCACCCGTGATGTGATTAATTATACATAGTAATTGCTATTAGCTAATTCATATTGTAGTTTATGTCAGCCTAGAGTTAGAAAATATGACTGCTTGTGTTGGGTCAATCTTTCCTCAGTTAGCGCTAGGACTATTGTAGCCTACATTTTCCCGGTTAGGATGATTGTGTTATGCTATATATACTTCTGTGAATATCTGAACATTGAATCCAAAAAATAAACTGCTCACATTCTGGACATAACTTTGTAAGGACTGTGTTTGTGTAAATAGTTTCTGAAAAAAGTGTGGCCAGCTCAAACGCTGATTGTTGCGTCATTCGAAACTGGCCGTTCTAAACGAGCGTTCTAAATGAGTGTTCTAATCACACGGGTGTGATCGTACGCTTCAGGGACCACTGTAGAACGATCACACCCGTGTGATGGTACGTGTGAAAGGGTTTTAAATGATATGAGCAAAACATTTTAATGTTTATTTGGAACGGCAAGGCAGACAAAATTGAACAGGGCTATTTATCTAATGAATATGAATTCGGAGGGCAGAATCTATTAAACATTAAAGCATTAGATCTCTCACTAAAGGCTTCAGTCATACAAAAGTTATAATTACATCCAAACTGGTTCTCTGGTAGATTAGTAAGAATGTCACACCCCATGTTCAAGAATGACCTTTTTCCGTTTATTCAAATTACAACCTCTCACTTTTGGTTATTTGAAAATGAAAAAATCTCTAAAATATCACTATTTTTAAAACAAGCTATAGAAAGTTTGTTTCAATTTCAGTTTAATCCACCGGAGAAGAGAGAACAAATAATACAATAAATATTATGGTTAAACTCAAATATACTAACTGATTAAAAAAATATTTGGGGGGAAATAATAAATAAAAAAGTATAATCTTTGTAAACGATATCAAAAATAGGACTGGGGGAGGTGTCACAAATGCAGCTGACAAAAATATGTGAATTGTTGAATTTCTGCAAAAAAAAATGGAAGAGGCAAGTGAAAGGGGGAAAAAGTAAGGAACTTTTCTCTCGGCCCTACATTAAAGACCAAAATTGGTTAAAGAAAATTGTGATAAATACAAAAAGTTCAATTTGTGTATCGATTCCATGGCACATGGCTTATGATGTGATACGCAAAACTACACCGGATTCAAAACTTATTATACGAAATTCAATGCAACCAATTTAATGTTATATATTATGGGGGATACAACCATCCCAGCTCTGCAGATTTTTCTGCGAAGAGACAGAATCATTAGATTATTTGTTTTGGTTCTGTCCATATGTAGCTTGTTTTTGGTTGCAGGTCCAGGAATGGCTGATGAATTGCAACATTTACCTGGAGCTAACTCTGCAAATAGCACTGCTGGTTGATTTGAAAAGTCATAGTCAATTGATCAATAATATAATAATACTTTTAGCAAAACATTTGATCTTTAATTTACAATCTGTAGAAACTAAGAGAATAGAACGGTGCAGAACTTTTGTGAAACATCACAGCATAGTTGAAAAATATATGGCAAATAGAAATTAAAAAATGGGTGGTGTTAAGAGATCAAAAAAAAAGTTTAACCTTAACTAGGCAAGTCAGTTGAGAACTGAGAACGGCTAAACCCTAACCCGACGACGCTGGGCCAATTGTGCGCCGCCCTATGGGACTCCCAATCACGGCCGGTTGTGATACAGCCTGGAATCGAACCAAGGTCTGTAGTGACACCTCTAGCACCGAGATGCAGTGCCTTACAGGCTGACTACACCGCTCGTGTCACGTGCGCAAGCATTGCAAAATACATTTTGAAATCTAATATTATTCAATTATTGCACCTACACTGCTCGCGCGCGCCAACGAGCGTCTGCGTTGTCAAGGGCTAAAACAGAAGTCAGTTCTATTTCTGACACATATTGCGTTGCAAGTCCTGCCTCTCCCATCTCCTCATTGGTTTATAGAAGCAGGTACCCATGTGCCATCTCCTCATTGGTTACACCCACGTGGGTAACTGAAAGACGAATGAGGTTGGTGGCGGTAATGCACCTAAGTTATGAAAGTTGCCAATCGCAATATAAAGTCAAGAGAAGAAAAAGCCTAGAAGAAGGAGAGATGACTAGAAACGATTCGGTTGACCGTTTTATGTGTGGATTAATTGTCAGAGTAGAGGACCTTGTGCATTTCGGATAAAATAACAACTCAATGTTTATATCCCAGGACAAATTAGCTAGCAACAGCAAGCTAGCTAAATAGGACAAATTAGCTAGCAAAAGCAAGCTATCTAGCTAAATTGCCATAAAGGTTTAATGCTTTTCGACCTGTCCCCAAATTAATGTAATTGGTTCAGAGTTTGTTTTGATATTTTAACCTGCGTGTCGTGATCGCATTTGGTGTGGGGGGACAAAATAAATGTATGCACGATGGTGCACGCGCACAGCCGGTTTGGGTTCCATGTGAGACCGCTGCGCCACTCGGGAGTCCCGAGTGATAGATAGGAGGGGTTGAGTGGAGCTGGAGGGTGGGACCAAAAACAATAAGATAACTAATGTAAAATATACTGTGTCCGTAAAATGTATATTGGTTCAGAACTTTTGTTAAACAGCACAGTTAAAAATATATGGCAAATAGAAATCAGACTGGATGTTCTTCAGAGATAGACGGGAGGGGTTGAGGGTAGCTGAAGGATAGGATTAAAAACAAACAAAAGATAACTATTGTAAAATACATTGTGTCCGAAAATGTATGTAGTATGTATAAGCTGGAAGTAGAAGCCTAAGTGTTGTGGTAATGAAGACGCAGGGGAGTCAGTGAGTTTAGAGTGAATACAAAAACAGGAGTAGCGTCTGAACATGAAAACAGAAACAATACTGCCTGATGGATAAAACAATGGAATGCTAGATAAAGGGGAAGTAATCAGGGTAGCGATGAAGTCCAGGTGTGCCTAATGATAGGGCGCAGGTGTGGGTAATGATGGTTGTCAGGTGTGTGTAATAATGGGTTGCCAGGACCGGTGGTTGGTAGACCAGTGACTTCGAGCACTGGAGTGGGGGAGTGGGAGTAGACGTGACAGTTGTTGTCCATTAGTTTAAATAATGGACAACATTATTTAAACTAATAAAATATATATTTTGTAAAGATATACATTACCAGTTAAAAGTTTGGACACAGCTACTCATTCAAGGGTTTTTCTTTATTTTTACTATTTTCTACATTGTAGAATAACGTGAAGATATCAAAACTGTGAAAGAGCACATATGGAATCATGTAGCAACCAAAAAAGTGTATATTTTATATTTGAGATTCTTCAAAGTAGCCACCCTTTGCCTTGATGACAGCTTTGCACACTCTTGGAATTCTCTCAACCAGCTTCATGAGGTAGTCACCTGGAATGCTTTTCCAACATATGTGGGAACTCTTGAAGGAGTTCCAACATATGCTGAGCACTTGTTGGCTGCTTTTCCTTCACTCTGCAGTCCAATTCATCCCAAACCATCTCATTTGGGTTGAGGTTGGGTGATTGTGGAGGCCAGGTCATCTGATGCAGCACTCCATCACTCTCCTTGGTCAAATAGCCCTTCCACAGCCGGAAGGTGTGTTTTGGGTCATTGTCCTGTTGAAAAACAAATTATAGTCCCAGTAAGCGCAAACCAGATGGATGGCGTATTGCTGCAGAATACTGTGGTAGCCATGCTGGTTAAGAGTGCCTTGAATTCTAAATAAATCACAGACAGTGTCACCTGCAAAGCACCCCCACACCATTACATCTCCTCCTTCATGCCGAGATCATGCATTCACCTACTCTGCGTCTCACAAGACACTGCGGTTGGAACCAAAAATCTCAAATTTGGACTCATCAGACCAAAGGACAGATTTCAACCGGTCTAATATCCATTACTTGTGTTTCTTGGCCCAAGCAAGTCTCTTCTTCTTATTGCTGTCCTTTAGTATTGGTTTCTTTGCAGCAATTCGACCATGAAGGCCTGATTCACGCAGTTTCATCAGAACAGTTGATGTTGAGATGTCTCTGTTACTTGAACTCTGTGAAGCATTTATTTGGGCCGCAATCTGAGGTGCAGTTAATTGCCGATTTCTGAGGCTGGTACCTTGTTAGGAATTTTATGAATAATGACTAAACAATTTCTACATTTAGATAAAACTATAACTAATTTAAACTATACCCTGTATTATTATATCTGATTAATAATGTTAATTCATAAGGAAGGGATTATGTAGTATGAACAAGGAGGAATTAAAACATAATAAACACCATTCCAACTTAGTTAGAGAGATTTGTGCTGTGGGTTATAAAGTAAACCAAAAGGATCGTTAAACTATGGTTGAACTGACCCAACTTAGCCCTGAGATGTTAAGATAAGGCAGTGAGTAACTTCTTAGGTCTTCCTTTATCTTGAGTTGTCTGCTAAAGTGGTAATAAATATAGTGAGCCTTCAGGAGAATAAATGATATTGTGTGTCATGTGTGTGCGCTGGTGAGTTGGAATGAACTTTCGAACCTGTTTTATCTTGGTCAAGAGGAGGAGCTTTATTCTGTAACCAATGACGTCATATTTTGTATATAAACTGTTGTTTATGGTTAAATGGGAGCGTGCTCCGAGAATAAATACTATTATCTATTTTTAATAAGACTGTTCCCTGTCTATTTTATGTTAATAAGGATCTTACAAAATCTTAGATACAGACAGAGTGATTTTAGTTAATGAGCACATAAAGGAATTATGAAATTCCTCTGACATACCTCTAATAAATTTATCATTTACAGCAGAGGTAACTCTGGGTCTTCCTTTCCTGTGGTGGTCCTCATGAGAGCCAGTTTCATCATAGCGTTTGATGGTTTTTGCGACTGCACTTGAAGAAACGTTCACATGTCTTAAAACAAATGTCTTAAAACATTTTTTTGTAAGGGGGCCACTTTGGGTTGAGACAATCATTCATAGGGCTGCACAGATCTTTCATTTGTTTAACTTTTTCTTCCAATATTATCAATTATCAATTGGGAGCAATTTCAGAGCAATTTAGCACAGGCAATTGATTTGATGTACAGCACATCACAAATATATACATACACACATCAAATAGGCTACATCACATGTATAAGACTAATATGAAGGATTACCTCAGTAGTTGGATGAGCGAAAATGTCCCTTCTGCTCCTTGACTGAATTCATTCTAAATGTATAGTCTGTTGTTGCTATCCTTGTGAGGCAAACCAGGTGTGCATTGGTCAGTCTGTTTCTCTGTTTTTGTTTTACAATGTTCATTATTGAAAATGTTGCTTCACATGAATAAGTGCTGACAAAAAATTATGTCACCTTTTGCACACACTGCTTGAGAAGTGGATACTCTGTGTCTGAGACAAGGCTCCAGAAATGGGAAACACCTGATCTTAGTTCCCCTTGCAATGTGTCATTTACCTGCAGTTCCACTATCTCACTCTCTATTCCAGCACGGTCAGGACAGGGGGCTGTGATGACTGGGGTAAGAGATGACACGAAAGGGGTTCTCAATGAAGTTGAAAAACTCCTTGTACTCCATGATATCCTTGAATCTTGACTCAAACTTCAACTCTTCCAACACACGCACACATGCATCATGGCTAAAATGTTTCAGTATGTCTGGGTTGGATGTGGTGACTGCTCTGAGTTTTGGGAAATGAACAAACTGTCTGTCAGGTATGAACAGTGTGGTGATTTATTTGGAAATGTTGTGGCCACACACAGCATTTTGACCGGAGTTTTAGCCTTCCCTTGGAGCTGGAGCTTCACCGTGTTCAGGTGGCAGGTGATGTCAGTTCAAAAAGCCAGCTTTAATATCCACTGTGGATCATCCAGCTCTGGCTCCTCTTTCCCATTGCTTGCAACAAATTCACAGATTTGAGGGAGGAGAGAGAAATCTTTCCAAAATTCTGTCACGAGACAGCCATCTCACCTCATTGTGAAATATCAAGTCGCCGTATTCTGTCTGGTATTCCTCCAGCAAATTGTCGGTGATTCAGTGCCCTCGCAATAATAATGTTCACATCGCGCATGACTTGCTGCATCACATTATGTAAGTCACAGTCTTTGAGTTTAGCCACGAGTGCTTCCTGATGAATGATACAATGAAACATAACAAATTTGGGAATGTCCTTTCTCATTCTCATCAGGTCTATGAGTCCCTTCTCCTTCCCTCGCATGTTTGGGGCGCCGTCAGTGCACACAGATGCCAGATTTGACCAGTAAACATTATTATCAGCAAAAAATGTGTTTAGTCCCAGGGTCCTTAGCTTAGTAATGAGCTTTGAGGGCACTATGGTTTTGAACGCTGAGCTGTAGTCAATGAATAGCATTCTCACATAGGTGTTCCTTTTGTCCAGGTGGGAAAGGGCAGTGTGGAGTGCAATAGAGATTGCATCATCTGTGGATCTGTTGGGGCGGTATGCAAATTGGAGTGGGTCTAGGGTTTCTGGGATGATGGTGTTGATGTGAGCCATGACCAGCCTTTCAAAGCACTTCATGGCTACAGACGTGAGTGCTACGGGTCGGTAGTCGTTTAGGCAGGTTACCTTAGTGTTCTTGGGCACAGGCACTATGGTGGTCTGCTTAAAACATGTTGGTATTACTGACTCTGACAGGGAGAGGTTGAAAATGTTAGTGAAGACACTTGCTAGTTGCTCAGCATCTGCTTCATCTGACCAATTTTTTATTGATCTAGTCACTGGTGCTTCCTGCTTTATTTTTTGCTTGTAAGTAGGAATCAGGAGGATGGAATTATGGTCAGATTTGCCAAATGGAGGACGAGGGAGAGCTTTGTATGCATCTCTGTGTGTGGAGTATAGGTGGTCCAGAGTACTTTTCCCTCTGGTTGCACATTTAACATGCTGATAGAAATTTGGTAAAAGTGATTTAAGTTTCCCTGCATTAAAGTCCCCGGTTACTAGGAGCGCCGCCTCTGGGTGAGCATTTTCTTGTCTGCTTATGGCGGAATACAGCTCATTCAATGCTATCTTAGTGCCGGCCTCTGATTGTGGTGGGATGTAAACAGCTACAAAGAATATAGATGAAAACTCTCTCGGTAGGTAATGTGGTCTGCAGCTTATCATGAGAAACTCTACCTCAGGCGAGCAATAGCTTGAGACTTCCTATCGTGCACCAGCTGTTGTTTACAAAAATACATAGACCGCCGCCCCTTGTCTTACCAGACGGCGCTGTTCTATCCTGCCGGTACATCGTATAACCAGCCAGCTGTATGTTGATATTATCGTCGTTTAGTATCAGATTTTATAGTTTTTAATGTCCCGTTGGTAGTTTAATCTTCCCAATAACTCGTCCATTTTATTGTCCAAAGACTGCATGGTTGCTAGCAGAATTGAGGGGATTGGGGGTTTATTCGATCGGCTCCGACTCCTCAGAAGGCAGCCCGCCCTCCGGCCTCTCTTTCTCCGCCTCCTCTTCACGCAGATTACTTGGGTCGGGGCCTGTTCCCGAGGGAGCCGTATATCCTCCGTCTCGTGCTCGTCAGAGTCGTGAAAGAAGAAAAAGGATTCTGCTAGTCTGTGGTGAGTAATCGCAGTCCTGATGTCTAGAAGTTATTTTCGGTCATAAGAGACGGTAGCGGCAACATTATGAACAAAAAATTGTAAAAACACAAGTTACAAACAACACAGATAAACAAACAAAAAAACACAATCGGTTGGGGTCACGTAAAACGTCTGCCTTCTGTCCGGCGCCATCTTACGCACACTTTCGTCAAGCACAATACTAAAACGCGGCGCCACGGATATATCAGTATGTCCTCGCCGATATCTTCTATGTGTCTTGTTATGGTTGAGTCTGAGAGTTGCAGTCCCTTAATTTGCTTTAAAATAGCTTCCTTGTTTGTGAAATCAGCATACAATATTTTGGCCAAAAAACATTATTTGACAATCTCCGTGTCTGTAAAGGCTTTCTTGTTTCTCGCGAGTATCCAAGTAATCTCATATGATGCCTCTGTTGTTTTCTCTGAAACAGTGCTAGATCTGTCCATCATTTGTTGTTGTCCATTGAGCTGTCCTTTGAGTTGAGCTATTTTGTTGTTTCTGAGGTTGCTTTGTGTCGGATATGTTTTGTCAAAGTGGGCATGGTGTGACTGGAAATTTGCTTGTCCATTTCTTTTGGAACTTTCTGTGTCCTTCTTGAAATGACCATATGTTTTTCTTAACCACCGGAGGAACATTAGGCATGTTAGCTACGTTAGCTAGCAGCATTTCCCTGCAACCATCTTCCTGATTTTCCTGGTTCTCCAGTGGTTGTTCGTTCATAGCTGTCATGTTGTTCTCCAGCTCTACCCCCTCATTTTCATGTTCAATAGATGTACGTTTATTTTTTACAATAAATCGATCCATGTCGACCAAACTGCAACATTAGCTAGTAGAAAACTGATATGTGTCGGTCGCTGTAGTTGAGCAGTTGCTTTCTATTTCGGCAAACGTTCTATTTCGGCCTTTCTGTTCAACAGCTGCGCTATACTGCCATCTATCTGCCATCCAGGGAACAATATATATTATATTTAATGAAGTGATTCAGGCCTGCATTAAACACATTGACTTGAGAATGTATCATTGTTAGGTATTATGAATGGAAAATAGGAAAATCACAGCGAGGCCTAAGGGCCGCACAATGAGTACGACTGTCTTAAAGTAATGATGGACTGTCGTTTCTCTTTGCTTATTTGAGCTGTTCTTGCCATAATATGGACTTGGTCTTCTACCAAATAGGGCTATCTTCTGTATACCAACCCTATCTTGTCACGACACAACTGATTGGCTCAAACGCATTAAGAAGGAAAGAAATTCTACAAATTAACTTTTAACAAGGCATACCTGTTGATTTAAATGCATTCAGTTGACTACCTCATGAAGCATGAAGCTAGTTGAGAGAATGTGGGTGGGTGGCTACTTTAAAGAATCTAAAATATGAACTATATTTTGATATGTTTAACACTTTTTTGGTTACTACATAATTCCATATGTGTTATTTCATAGTTTTGATGTCTTCACTATTATTCTATAATGTAGAAAATAGTAAAAAATAAAGAAAAACCTTTGAATGAGTAGGGGTGTGCAAACCTTTGACTGGTACTGTGTAATATATATATATATATATATATATATATATATATATATATATATATATATATATATATACATCGTTCAAAAGTTTGGGGTCACTTAGAAATGTCCTTGTTTTTGATAGAAAATCAGATTTTTTGTCCATTAAAATAACATCAAATTGATCAGAAATACAGCATAGACATTTTTAATGTTGTAAATGACTATTGTAGCTGGAAACGGCTGCTTTGTTATGGAATATCTACATAGGTGTACAAAGGCCCGTTATCAGCAACCATCACTCATGTGTTCCAATGGCACGTTGTGTTAGCTAATCCAAGTTTATAATTTAAAAGGATAATAGATCATTAGAAAACCCTTTTGCAATTATGTTAGCACAGCTGAAAACTGTTGTTCTGATAAAAGAAGCAATACAACTGGCCTTCTTTAGACTAGTTGAGTATCTGGAACATCAGCATTTGTGCGTTCGATTACAGGCTCAAAATGTCCAGAAACAAAGAACTTTCTTCTGAAACTCATCAGTCTATTCCTGTTCTGAGAAATTAAGGCTATTCTATGCGAGAAATTGCCAAGAAACTGAAGATCACGTGCAACACTGTGTCCTACTCCCTTCACAGAACACTGCAAACTGGCTCTAACCAAAATAGAAAAAGGAGTGGGAGGCCCCGGTGCACAACTGAGCAAGAGGACAAGTACATTAGAGTCCTCAACTGGCTGCTTCATTAAATGGTACTTGCAAAACACCAGTCTCAACGTCAACAGTGAAGAGGCGACTCCGGGATGCTGGCCTTCTAGGCAGAGTTCCTCTGTCCAGTTTCTGTGTTCTTTATTTTCTTTTTATTGGCCAGTCTGAGATATGGCTTTTTCTTTGCAACTCTGCCTAGAAGGCCAGCTTCCCGGAGTCGCCTCGTCACTGTTGACGTTGAGGCTGAGTCTGCAAAGCTGTCATCAAGGCAAAGGGTGGCTATTTGAAGAATCTAAAATCTAAAATATATTTACATTTATTTAACACTTTTTTTTGGTTACTACATGATTCCATATGTGTTATTACATAGTTTTGATGTCTTTACTATAGTAAAAATAAAGAAAAACCCTTGAATGAGTAGGTGTTCTAAAACTTTTCACCAGTAGTGTATATCATCATTTTTCTGTTAGATGATAATAAACAGACAAATAAGAGGCTGAATAGAGACATTTTCTTATGTTTAATCATGGAAATAGTTTTTATATACGCCTAGTGTGGATCCTGGAGTAAGCAAACACTGTGGTTGGGTGAACACCACATTTGGAGAAACATCAAGGCAAACAGTATGACTATTTTTAGTTAAAAGTCCTTAATGACATTTAGGTGTTTTTATAAACTATCCATGGTTTTAGTGTATACGCTATAGTGGAAAAACACAGCTGCTAAAAACATTTGATCGTTTGATGGAAGCAGCTAGTAGAATGCATAAGAGTGAATGAGGAGGAGAGGTAAAATGACTGGCTTAGTGAATAATGTGTCCAGCTCGGCAGATTTGTGTAATGTCCATTAAGATATTTAGAAATAAAGTTTGATTTGAACAAGGATGACTCGCCGCAACTCATATCTGCCCATCAGCACCTGCAACCCCAACTTCTAATTTCTCACCCTAAAACAGAAGTATGATATTCACAACCTGCAGATATGGATGTGATACAAGACTTCTTCCTCAGAAACAGCTCATTTATAAGCCACAGGAAGTGTAAAGGTTTGAGACAGGGGATTGACTTAGTTTGATCACCTGCCAGACCCAGTCAGTCACTGAGGGTAGCCCTTTCCGGGCAGTCAATTACCAAAAGTGCCTTCTCTGGCCTCAGGGGTGGAATGTTATTAATATTTTTCATAATTAATACAAAATCAAAACAAAAATGCCATGAAAATCCGGTGTTTCTATGTCAGTCTTCTGTGATGTATATAAAGTGTAATATTGTGATGTAAACTCAACATGGAATACTTTTCATCTCTATATCTGACATGGTACAGGTGTGGTACAGGTCTTCTTTCTTTTAAGCCCATAACTATGTGTGTGAGGTGTATACTGTTGTTTCAAAGTAGATTTGTTTAAGACAACCAAGAATCACTCGGTGTAACCCTGACTTAGCCCACTGCAGTAAAAGGTAAAAACAACAGCACTCTAACAGTCCCTCTTAAAAAGAAATTGGTTCAAACTCCTCACAAACACAACATACATACATACTGTACTATTATGGTGATCATATTTCATCAAGGTGAGTATAGAGTGCAGTAGTAGTACAGTCGTGGCCAAAAGTTCTGAGAATGACACAAATATTAAGTTCCACAAAGTTTGCTGCTTCAGTGTCTTTATATATTTTTGTCAGATGTTACTATGGAATACTGAAGTATAATTACAAACATTTCATAAGTGTCAAAGTCTTTTATTGACAATTACATGAAGTTAATGCAAAGAGTCAATATTTGCAGTGTTGACCCTTCTTTTTCAAGACCTCTGCAATCCGCCCTGGCATGCTGTCAATTAACTTCTGGGCCACATTCTGACTGATGACAGCCCATTCTTGCATAATCAATGCTTGGAGTTTGTCAGAATTTGTGGGTTTTTGTTTGTCCACCCGCCTCTTGAGGATTGACCACAAGTTCTCAATGGGATTAAGGTCTGGGGAGTTTCCTGACCAAGGACCCAAAATATCAATGTTTTGTTCCCCGAACCACTTAGTTTGCCTTATGGCAAGGTGCTCCATTATGCTGGAAAAGGCATTGTTCGTCCCCAAACTGCTCCTGGATGGTTGGGAGAAGTTGCTCTCGGAGGATGTGTTGGTACCATTCTTTATTTATGGCTGTGTTCTTAGGCAAAATTGTGAGTGAGCCCACTCCCTTGGCTGAGAAGAAACCCCACACATGAATGGTCTCAGGATGCTTTACTGTTGGCATGACACAGGACTGATGGTAGCGCTCACCTTGTCTTCTCCGGACAGGCTTTTTTCCAGATGCCCCAAACAATCGGAAAGGGGATTCATCAGAGAAAATAACTTTACCCCAGTCCTCAGCAATCTAATCCCTGTACCTATTGCAGAATATCAGTCTGTCCCTGATGTTTTTCCTGGAGAGAAGTGGCTTCTTTGCTACCTTCTTGACACCAGGCCATCCTCCAAAAGTCTTTGCCTCACTGTGTGTGCAGATGCACTCACACCTGCCTGCTGCCATTCCTGAGCAAGGTCTGTACTGGTGGTGCCCCGATCCCAAATAAATTATTATTTGTGTCATTCTCAAAACTTTTGGCCACGACTGTACACAGAGCTCACAAGGGAGAAGGCTGTCAGGTTTTCACCAATAAAGAAGATAAACAGGGGAAGCTGTGTGTTTATAGGTCTTGAGTCTTGACACATGGATGACTGCTTTTGAAATGCTTTGCCTTCCTGAAGAACTAGCAGACACACGTGTGAAACAGAGCCTATCATTAGAAACATAAGGTCTGTATGATCTTGTAAAAATACATGGTAATACTGTAACGGCTGTTGTTGGGTTCGACATTTTGAACATTGAGATATTAAATAAATGATAGAGAAAGAAGCATAGAATTAAAGGAGAAAGATAAAGGTTCTCTGTAGAAGGACAGATATCTGTGGAATGAGTTGGAATGTGTTGGGGGACAGGAGCAGAGCCCCGTGTTGATATAGGGAAGACAGATGGATATCTGTGGATCAGGAGGTGAGTGGTGAGGTCAGTTCCCCTTAAGGGAGTAATCAGGGTTAGTATCTAGTTACCTTCTTTCTCTTGGGCATAAACTAAGGATTGGAGAGAGGGAGTGTCTTAAGTAGGATGTATATAACCAATGGAGAGAAATGTTTTGCTGTCTGATTACAGCTGTACAGAACCTTTGAAGAATTAAACTTGGTTAAAGCTTCTCTAGTGTCCGTGGGTTATTTACTCTGAAAAATAAGAACCTAACACTGTAAATATTGAGGATGTGTTGATTATGGCTTTAAAATGTGTAACCACCAAAGTGTGTGATATATACCTACAGATGATGTGTCTTAATTTGACCCAGTTTCTCACAGCAGGAAAATAATCCTGCAGCAACAGGAAATGTGAATTTATAATGTATATTATAATTATAATTTTTGTAGGGGTTGATCATTTTTTTCATTGAGGCAAATCAAGTTTTACATTTCCAAGTGGAAATTACAAACTATACTACAAGCTTGCATTTCCTGCCGTGCGGGAAAGTTCTTGCAACAACATGATCAAATTAAGATACATCCTCTGTGCAGTCACATCCACAATTTATTGACTGCTCTTCAGCTTTATCCATGTTACCTACGATTACTCCACTCAGTGTACTGCATCCCTGCAATGATCAGAACAAGAGTTATGCATTCAACCTTTCTCCTACAACTGCATGTGATAAGATGTTATAAATAAATATGTAGATTTAAACTGCAACCTAGGCATGAGACCAGCAGACTGGAGCTGCTAGATTGAAAGCATTATGTTGTTCTCTAAAAAAAAGAAGAAGAGCGGAAGAGTGGAAGAGCGGGTCATCAGTCCGGTGCCATCTGTGCCAGCTCCCCGTACTCACACTGAAGAGCCAGAGACCGTCAGGGAGGCGATGGAGAAGTTGGGAGAGAGAGAGATGAGAGAGATGTTGGTCAAGTGTGTTCTGCTCAACATTCAACCTGAAGAGCCTGTCAGCAGTCTGGTGAAGTCTGTGCCGGCTTCACGCATCTGGCCTCCAGTGTGCCTTCCCAGTCCGGTACGTCCTGTGCCAGCTCCCCGCACTCGCCTTGAAGTGCGTGTCACCAGTCGGGTGCCACCTGTGCCGGCTCCACGCACCAGGCCTCCAGTGCGTCTCCCCAGCCCGGTACGTCCGGTGCCAGTTCCCCGCACCCGCCCTGAAGTGTGTGTCACCAATCCGGTGCCACCTGTGCCGGCTCCACGCACCAGGCCTCCAGTGCGCCTCCCCAGTCCAGCTCCTAGGCCGGAGCCTTCCTCTGCGCCGGTGCCCAGTCCAGGCACGGCGTCCAGTCCCGCTCCAAGGCCGGAGCCTTCCTCTGTGCCGGTGCCCAGTCCAGGCACAGTGTCTAGTCCCGCTCCCTGGCAGGAGCCTTCCTCTGCGCCGGTGCCCAGTCCAGGCACGGCGTCCAACCCAGCTCCATGGCCGGAGCTCTCCTCTGTGCCGGTGCACAGTCCGGGCGCGGCGTCCAACCCAGCTCCATGGCCGGAGCCTTCCTCTGCGCCGGTGCCCAGTCCAGGCACGGCGTCCAACCCAGCTCCATGGCCGGAGCCTTCCTCGGCGCCGGTGCCCAGTATGGGCGCGGCGTCCAACCCAGCTCCATGGCCGGATCCGTGGGCAGGGCGGGGGCTACGACCCGCACCGGAGCTGATACCGACACTAGTCACCCCCCTACCCTCCCCATTTGGTTTCAGGTTTTGCGGCCGGAGTCCGCACCTTAGGGGGGGGGGGGGGGGGGGGGGGTGACTGTCACGCCCTGACCATAGAGAGCCCTCGGTTCTCTATGGTGTTTAGGTCAGAGCGTGACTAGGGGGTGTTCTAGTCATTTATTTTCTATGTGGCTGGTTTGTATGGTTCCCAATTAGAGGCAGCGGGTCATCGTTGCCTCTAATTGGGGATCATATTTAGGAAACCCTTTCTCCCACCTGCTTTGTGGGATATTGTTTTGAGTGAGTGCATGTAGCACTACGGTACTTCACGGCCGTTGTTTGTTTCTTGGTTTGTTTAAGTTTCACAAAAACAAAGATGTGGAACTCCAATCACGCTGCGCCTTGGTCCGTCTCTCCTCACGACCGTGACAGGGATGAGGTAGTTGGATGGGCTATGTACAGGTGCAGTGATCTGTGAGCTGCTCTGACAGCTGGAGCTTAAAGTTAGTAAGGGAGATATGGGTCTCCAGCTTCAGTGATTTTTGCAATTTGTTCCAGTCATTTGCAGCAGAGAACTGGAAGGAAAGGCGGCCAAAGGAGGAATTGGCTTTGAGGGTGACCAGTGAAATATACCTGCTGGAGCGCGTGCTACGGGTGGGTGCTGCTATGGTGACCAGTGAGCTGAGATAAGGCGGGGCTTTACCTAGCAGAGACTTATAGATGACCTGGAGCCAGTGGGTTTGGCCAACGAGAGCAAACAGGTCGCAGTGGTGGGTAGTATATGGGGCTTTGGTGACAAAACGGATGGCACTGTGATAGACTGCATCCAATTTGCTGAGTAGAGTGTTAGAGGCTATTTTGTAAATTACATTGCCGAAGTCAAGGATCGGCAGGATAGTCAGTTTTACGAGGGTATGTTTGGCAGCATGAGTGAAGGATGCTTTGTTGCGAATTAGGAAGCCGATTCTAGATTTAATTTTGGATTGGAGATGCTTAATGTGAGTCTGGAAGGAGAGTTTACAGTCTAACCAGACACCTAGGTATTTGTAGTTGTCCACATATTCTAAGTCAGAACTGTCCAGAGTAGTGATGCTGGGCGAGCGGGCTGGTGCGGGCAGAGATCGGTTGAAGAGCATGCATTTAGTTTTACTTGCATTTAAGAACAGTTGGAGGCCACAGAAGGAGAGTTAAAACGCATTAAGACAGTGTGTTGTGGAAATTCAGTACTTAGAGAGACTTGGTCATTTCTTCAAACAATCATACTTATTTAATATCGATGAATTATTGCAATAATTAATCCGTCAGCCCAACAGTCTTGTTCTGACTGTTAGGCTGAGACTCTAAATCATACAGACAATACACAGTTTATATAGCTAACACCCAGAATGCTTGGTTCCACCCCTCCCATATAGACTGGGGGGCACCATAAGCCACTTTGGGCTCATCCTGTCTTTATCTGCCCCTGGCGTTATCTTAACCCCCGACCCTGGCCTAATTTCCCAGGCCAGGATGTCTAAGAACCATTGAGGCCTTTGTTCTACTCCTCTCTATCCCAGTTACAACCAACCCACATCCTGTCACTGGAATGCCAGCTGTAGATTTTATCACCAGGAAGCTAGAGTGGACACCATAAAACTCAGCATTAGCAGGACAGAAATATCTCATTGTTTAAGTAAATAATTGTTATATATCCAACAAATAAGGTGAATACATAATTTTTCTGTCACAAGTGGCAAAGAGAATAATCAAACATATGCTGAAATGGTTGTTAAAACATCTAAATGGTGACATGTATTCACTCACTTTGGTCACATTCCTCCCTGGTTCTCCTGGTACTCCACGTTAACCTGGCTTCCCCTTCACAATCAAAATTAGCAACAATTGATTTCATTATCAAAAACACTATACTGTAGTTTCACGTTTCAAGTTTTAATTTCACAGGCACAAGTGCAGTGAAATGCCTATCTTGCAAACTCTAAACCCAACAATGCAGTAATCAATATCAATGCAGCACTAAAAGTAAAATAAGGTAGAACAAAAACAAACAAAATAAAAATAAGAAGAACACGAGAAGTAAGTAAGCTATATGCAGGGTCAGTTCCAATATCATATTTACAATGTGCAGGGATACTGGAGTGATAGAGGTAGATATGTATAGGGGTAAGGTGAATTGGCATCAGGATATATGATAAAAAGAGTAGCAGCAGCGTATATGATGATTGTATTTGAGTGTGTGTATAAATGTGTGTACATATGTGTGTGTAAGCAAATAAAGTGAGTGTGTCTGCCTGTGTGTGTGTGTGTGTGTGTGTGTGTGTGTGTGTGTGTGTGTGTGTGTGTGTGTGTGTGTGTGTGTGTGTGTGTGTCTGTGTGTCAGTGTGCTTGAGTGTGTAGCATCCTGTAAGTATGCATAGAGACAGTGCAAAAATAACTATTTAGTTGTCTTATGGCTTGGGGATCGAAGCTGTTCAAAAGCCTGTTGGTGTCAGACTTGATGCACCGGTACCACTTGCCGTGCGGAAGCAGAGAGAGCAGTCAATGGCTTGGGTGGCTGGAGTCTCTAACGATTTTCCGGGCCTTCCTTTCACACCGCCTGATACAGAGATCCTGGATGTCTGGAAGCTTGGCCCTACAGTATAATAGTATATGATTCTCTTGGTATAAATTTAATATGAAAAAGACAGTTTTGAAATCAGATATATTGTATAATGTAAGAGAGATTGCCAGTACCCACAGGCTTACCGTGAGGTACCAGGGGGCCCCTCCCTCCCATTCTCACCTTGGAAGCCCTACAGGGGTCAAACAGACAGGCTATGAAGTAGCTGTACCCATCTCATAAAAGAGTTTGCATTTTGTAGAGCCATTTAAAAAAAAAAATCTCAATAAATCATCCATCAATTTTCTCAATCAATACATCCACCAATCAATTAATCCATCATGCAATCGACCAGCGTCGTCCGGGTTACAGGAAGGTTTGGCCGGCAGGTATATCCTTGTCCCATTGCGCACTAGCGACTCCTGTGTCGGGCCAGGCGCAGGGCACACTGACACAGTCACCAGGTGTACGGTGTTTCCTCCGACACATTGGTGCGGTTGGCTTCCGGGTTAAGTGGGCATTGTGTCAAGAAGCAGTGCGGCTTGGTTGGGTTGTGTTTCAGAGGACACATGGCTCTCGACCTTCGCCTCTCCCGGGTCCATATGGGAGTTGCAGCAATGAGACACGAAATTGGGGAGAAAAAGGTCTAAAAAAAATTACATTGGTGTGCTTGCTGAAGGCAAAGCGCAACTTTAAATGGCTTACATAGTCAAATAATTGTTTTATTTATTCGGCTCACTCTTGCGCTTAAACGCTTTAAGATATTACCACAAAACAAACTTTCAGATGTGCATACGTCTCCAACTTAGATTGCTTCAGAAAACATTTTTGATAGTATTTTTACTTTTTGAACTACAACAATATTTAAAATCAAATCCATTTCAATGGAAATAAACCAAATCAACTTTCACATGTTCAGGCTATCCTAACTTTAAATTCTTTAAAAATGTATTCAACTAGAACTATATAAACGTGCATAAAATAACTCACCAACAGTAATTATTGAGCCGTTCAAGCTAAAGACACCAAACCATCTTTCACATGTTCAGGCTATCCTAACATAAAATTCTTACAACCATTTATAAACTATAACTATATAAATGTGCATACATTTGCAGAAAATAACTCACCAACAGTAACTCTTGAACCGCTCAAGCTAGACACACAAAAACAACTTTCAAATGTTCATGCTATCCTATCTTATCCCATCCAAATAAATCAAACAACCAACCAATCTCTTCATCTACCGACTTTTTCAACTATAACCAGTCACTACCATTTCTATTGCAGTCCCTACCACTACTATAACTTACCTCATAACCATAAATACTTTAAAACAAGCTAGCAAGCACACCACATTTTCTTCTGGAAATGTACTTTTCTAGTCTAACATGGTATTACTTAATCACAATAGGCCCAAGAAGACCAGGAGGCCCAGGTTTCCCATGGGGGCAGTTACAGCTCTCCACTGCTACAGGTTGTCTGTCCAGGGGACACTGGGGGCAGAAAACAGTTTAACATAACAGGAACAACGCAACAAGTGTACAAATGTACTGTAAAAACTGAGCAACACATAGACAACCAACAAGCATACTCACCCTGTCATCCTCCTGTATAGAAATAAACAGAGAGAGATAATGATATGAAGATGATAATTGTATCTTTGGCTCCCTGCATTAAACCTCAACCTTCAGTGACATATGGAAGTAAACGATGAGTATCGTAGTTACAGTATCATTACACTCACCACAGAGTGTATATCACACGCCATCTCTTCCTCAATTTGCTCAGGATCGCAGTAAAGCCTCAATTTTTGTATCTCGTTAGTAGATCATATATAAATGAAAATGATCATTCATACAACATTGAAACGATACCTATTGATTAGCTACCTTCTCCTTCCCTCACCACCTGCTGCTGGCGTACTCAACAGGGCCATCTTCGAGCTGTATGGGCCAGGTGGTTCAGTTGGTAAAGCATGGCGCTTACAATGCCAAGGGTTGATAGTTTGATTCCTTCTGGGGCCAGCCATACATAAAATGTATGTACGCACGACTGTAAACTGCTTTGGATAAAAAAGCATCTGCTAAATGGCATAATAGTCTGTGGGAAAATGTGTCCACTTTGAGGTGGCAAAGGTTTGATGTTATTAAATTGTTCCCCACAAGCCCCTGATCAAATTGTTATATGATAATGTCTCCAAAAAAGTAGCTTTCTATGTTTTTCACACCTTTACATCTTGTTATATTGAGGGAGTCTATACAAAAGCGTATGCAGGCTGATAAAATAATGTTGAAACAAGTTGGAATGTTCACATGCTCATGGAAAATTACTATCAAACAACAATGGTGCATTCTATTGGGTGGACCCATTTAATCAGTACATTTTTGCTATCAGATCTAATGATTTACCTAGACTGACTCATCAATGAAACAATAATGTCACAAATAGCATTGATTCCTGCATCTTCAGGTGGTTTGTTAGAACATTATGTTAAAATGCTGTGTATATGACAGTATTCAAGACATATATGTTATATTTAGAATCATATTGCATAATGTTTTAATCAATAGACATCAATGAATGCTTCTAAAATATTTTCTAAGTGTTTTAATGCAAAATATTTGAAACAGCTACAAAACCCAGTAATTCTGACAGCTTTTTGGCATATTTTTACCACTATTCTGGTGATATAAAAACATATAACTGACATACTTGGGACATCATTTTGAGTTGTCCTCATTGTAACACACTTTTTAAGCCATTATTAGTCTTATTATAGCAATTATTTATTCAGGATAAGTGGGATGCGTTTAGACAGGCAGCCCAATTTGGATCTTTTTTCCCCCACTAATTTGTCTTTTGACCAATCTGAATTAAATCAAATTTTAGACCAGGGTTGGTATGGAATTGGACAATGGTTTCTAGTTAGTGTTTGCATAACTGAAGGTTCTAGATTTGTGTCTGTAATATGGCAGAAGTCTCCTGGAGTCCATTACACAGCAGGGTTGAGTCATCACCATATTGCTACACCTATCCAAGCACCATCAGGTCAAACACTACAAAGATAGAATAGGGGGTTAAATGCCTTAATTAATCTTGGCCTGTACCTTGACGTGGTGAGAGGGCTCCAACTAAACCAAGCCCATGTTATTGAACCCCTGACTGAGACTGGCTGCCTGTCGAGGACAAATGACAGGAAGAACTAGCCGCAGCACCTGATCAAGCATTTCTTGATTCTGCCTCTTTCCTCTCTCCTCATCCTTTAACTCTTTCTCTCATCTCCCTCCAGATGAAATTCTGCATCTAGTGACTTCTGATTACCCAATAATTTGCCCACTCATCCCATCCCCTCCTCCATCTCATTGCATCCTATAAAGCTGCTATTATTGTCATGGTGTCATTATCTGCTAATAAAGTTTGCTAGCCGTATCATACTGGGCATATAATATGTGAGATACACAGATGAACTAAAAACACTAGCACTGCAAACACTCAGAACAAAGAAAGCAGCACTGCCTGGACTTCGCAGTCTTCCTCTTCAAGTCCCCCTTCTGAGACTGCCTGTTGAGAACAAATGACAGGCAGAACCTCCCAATCACACAGCACCGACCTCTTTATTCCACACACCAGAATTAAGTATTGCAGTCTGATTGCCATGTGTGTGTACAAAAAATTATCTGTGAAATTAAATTAATACTCTACTCAGCAAACTGGATGCAGTCTATCACAGTGCCATCCGTTTTGTCACCAAAGCCCCTTATACCATCCACCACTGCGACCTGTATGCTCTAGTCGGCTGGCCCTCGCTACATATTCGTCGCCAGACCCACTGGCTCCAGGTCATCTATAAGTCTATGCTAGGTAAAGCTCCGCCTTATCTCAGCTCACTGGTCACGATAACAACACCCACCCGTAGCACGCGCTCCAGCAGGTATATCTCACTGGTCATCCCCAAAGCCAACACCTCTTTGGCCGCCTTTCCTTCCAGTTCTCTGTTGCCAATGACTGGAATGATTTGCAAAAATCGCTGAAGCTGGAGACTTATATTTCCCTCACCAACTTTAAACATCAGCTATCTGAGCAGCAAACCGATCACTGCAGCTGTACATAGCCCATCTGTAAATAGCCCACCCAATCTACCTACCTCATCCCCATATTGTTTTTATTTACTTTCTGCTCTTTTGCACACCAGTATCTCTACTTGCACATCATCATCTGCTCATCTATCACTCCAGTGTTAATTTGCTAAATTGTAATTACTCCGCTACTATGGCCTGTTTATTGCCTTACCTCCTCACGCCATTTGCACACACTGTATATAGACTTTATTTTTTTCTATTGTGTTATTGACTGTACGCTTGTTTATTCCATGTGTAACTCTGTGTTGTTGTTTGTGTCGCACTGCTTTGCTTTATCTTGGCCAGGTCGCAGTTGTAAATGAGAACTTGTTCTCAACTAGCCTACCTGGTTAAATAAAGGTGAAATAAAAAAATTAAATAAAAAAATGACAACTGTACCAAAAAATTATCATTGTTTATGTATTAAAATCTGAAATATTGGCAGGGTGGTTTTCACAGCTGTTTCATAAGGTGTTCATTATTATAAGTTGTAAGGTATCATTTGATGGTATTTATTTGTTCCACATTATTCATTGTTGTAAGGTGAATGCACCAATTTGTAAGTCGCTCTGGATAAGAGCGTCTGCTAAATGACTTAAATGTAAATGTAAATGTATCCTAGGACCTAACAGATACATATATATTCAACCACGAGGGGGTACTAATGAGCAATGTGAGATAGAAAACAATGAATCATAATAGAGGACTACTGGAATTATATTATTTCAGTGTAGACAAGGGAAGGGCAGATTAAAATAAAAACATGACAGCCAGACAAGCCAGTGTATGAATCAAATGGATTTTCATATGAATTGAGTGGAAATTAGTTGACTTCGTGATCTGTAAGGTAAGTAACTTTAATGTGTCAAGCAGATTACACATTTTCTTTGCCATTTAGCAACGTTTAGACATGGATTTCATGTTGTAATGTTAACAAGGTACCAAAAAGTAGTTAGAATTGATGTTTTCATTTTATTAGCTTAACAAAACTTGTTGCATAGCGATGATGAAAAGAACGTCATTTAGGCTGTAATGATATCCACAATTCTAATCATTAGGACATCACACCGTTAATATAGCAACAGACGCTAATAGTTTATTGAATCCCATTGTGAAGTAGAGGGGGACACTATTTGGCTAGGGGACATTATTTGGCATGACAGGCCCCCAAAAGGCTAGGGATGGCACTGACTGCATGTGTGGGTATGTACAGTATGTGGGTATGCAGACCTGCGAGCCATTGTGGCCCCTCATGATGAGTTCAGATTTTTTTGTGGCCCTCATCCTCATCAAAGTTGCCCATCCCTGGTATTCACAGTGTTTTCTGTAATCTACTGTCTGTAGCAGAGTACAGGCCCCTAGTGGATTGTAATGAAATACTGCCATCTGTTGACAAAGATTTAAAAAACTCGTGCATAATACAACTCAATTTCTTTACATTAATTAATCTAGCTACAGTATATGGCAACTATATCACAGATAGAACAATGAGACAGATATTAAAAACGGATGTAATGTAGCATCTGGTTGGCGTTTCCACTAACTACGAAATATGGTGATGAGATGAATCCCAGTGGCTGGCAGTGTGAGAAGATGGATTTTGCCGACATTCTGCTAATTGTATCATCAATGAAACATTTGATCCCCATACAGTGTTCTGTTTCCAAAACTAGAATCTGTAACAGAGTGGACGGCTTTTTGTAGACTTACCCTTTGCCAAAGTTTTTTTAAATTACGTTGTTTAGAAAGAGTACACGCGAATGGAGTTATTGCACACACGCACTTCACAGAGTAGGCGTTCCCTAACGGAAATATGTAAGTAAATGTTAGAACGCGCCAATAGGATCTCACTAGTAGCTCCTGTTTGGCTTTACCTCCTCACTTGTTCTGCCCACAATGATTAATTTCATCACATTGGAAACATCATGGGTTAGTTATAAAAAATATTTGACTTTATCTTGTGCAATATAGAGCTAGCCAGCTTGTAGTCCTAAAAAACGTCAATGATTTACCTCTGGTTCGTTCAGAAAATCCTATCGGCAAAATGAATGGGGAAAGAATAGGGGTTTGGAATAAACGCTGAAAATAACATCTGAGGTTAACACAGGTTTATTTGTTTTATAGAACAAATCCTATAAAATCTATCAGCCAGTTAACCTGAACATTATAAATTATGAAGCCTTTATGTATTTTTTCATAAATGCTTAAAAATTTTAAAAGTGACGAGCGGTTAGGCGGCAGGTAGACTAGCGGTTAGAGCGTTGGGCCAGTAACCAAAAGGTTGTTAGAACGAATCCCCGAGCTGACATGCTAATAATCTGTCGTACTGCCCCTGAACAAGACAGTTAACCCACTGTTCCTAGGTCGTCATTGTAAATAAGAATTTGTTCTTCACTGACTTGCCTAGTTAAATAAAGGTAAAAACATGTTTTTTAAATCTCAGAACAGAAGCTGGATCCCTTCTAGCCATGACCGAGTTGGTACCTACAAAACGACGCCATTACTCTCTCTATTGTGTAAATATGTTTTAGTGAATTGCACTTCACAGTTTCATGCAATTATATATCGAATATCGAATGAAATCGAATATTATAGAATAACAATCCATTGTGACACGTTTAGTTAAAATGTTTTATGTTTTTACATTAATGAGAGAAAGTGGCTTCGGTGACCTCTGGTAAATGCACCCTTGTCACGACCCGGTCCAGGGTCGGATGAAGTTAGGACCCAGCAGTTTGATGAAAGATGGGAGGAGTCAACTATGGGATTTTCGAGTGGTACAGTCAGTGCATGAAAATGAGTTACTGAGCCAGCTATGCATAATCTCACTATTTAATTTCCTTCTAATATCACATAAATACAACTCCGCGGTAGTGTACAGATGCGAACGGAGCGAGTATGTAATGCTCCGATACATTTGAATCAATTGATAATCGCTAACAAGTCCTGTCAGAGTTGATCATGCTGAAAATTAACCTGCCCATGCGAACGGCGGAGGAAGAATACCATACCGTCGAAGACGAGCAGGAAAATACCGATTACAACAGTCTCACTATTGATTCGATTCCGTACCGTGGTGTGAGCCACCGGTTCAAGGATTCAACGAGGGAATCGTGTCGCCTGTCGCAAATTGACAAGGAGACGGTGTTTGAGTGGTTCGGCTTGCACCTCAACCCAGCAAAGCGGATAGAGTTTATGTACGGAATACTTCATATGTGTCAACCACTTGAGCTTCGCTTTTTCGGATCCTGCCTCGAGGACCTTGCACGGAAAGATTTCCACGTCTTCCGAGACTTTGAGATAAGGGCGAACAGTCAAACTGACTTGGGCCTCCTTATGGACGTCGCCGACCCTGTCGTTCGTGCCAAACTACTTGTCTGCCTGTCACTTTTGAGATCTGAAAACAGAGAATGCGCGGGCACACTTTATCGTGCTTTGAACCATATGGATCCAGCGCTGTACTTGAATACTTATCATGGCGTTCCAGTATCTCCACGTGGGAGCACTCAGAATGTACCTGATCAACATTCCCCTCGCGATGGTGGAATGAAGTCCGGGAGATTGGAGCATCCCAGTGGGCCTCCACTGGAGGCAGAGTCGGGTTCCCTGGAGCACTTGGCGCTGCTTTTCACCATGGCCTCGCTGCACCCGGCGTTCTCTTTTCACCAGAGGGATACTGCCAGGCACCAGTTGGACAATGTGGAACGGACCATAGAGGAGAGAAGGTATTGCCACAACCGCCCGAGCGTCCAGGTAAGCATCACATTGACAGCTTAAGTGCGTCTCGAGTGAATCCAAAGGGGCCTCCTCACCTTACCTCGTCTCCTTAGCTCAACTCATTACCTCACTTCTTATTGTCACTGAGCAGGTGAAAGGCTCCCATCACATTTATTATCCTGTGCCGTTAGATCAGTGCAGGTGAGGAAACGAGAAGAAAGCCAGCGAAGGCTTTGCTACTGTTGACTATTGAAATGCACCCATCCCCTTGGGGGGCCCTGGTACATATGACGTTGACAAGTCCACAGGGGGCGTTCCCCAGTAAGACTTTCACCTGACTTTTACTTTGACAATAATTAATTAGGTAGGTACTACTTAAACAAGAATAACCTGTTTTTCTAAAATGTTACTGGCCACCTAGATCATAGGAATGAACAGATTACTTTTTTATACAAAATCTATATGGAATAAGATTTTAGTTCAGATGACGCAATGTAGCACTTTATTTCTGGTAAAGTGGGACCAAATAATTGCTGTAGGGATAGACTGTAATTACCGTAGCATGTACTGATGTGAATAGACTTGTGGAGTTAGCCTAAAAAGAGAGGAAAGAGGTTCAACCCTTTCATACCAAGTATTGCTTAAAGCAGTTTCATTTCCAAGAACAGTCTTGAGTGCATGGCCATATGACTACAAGCCGAGTTCATTGTGCTGTCACAAAATGACAGACGTCATAGAATGAAGATCACTTTTTCAATCAGGAGAATAGAGAGAGAGACCGCTTATCTGGTTTCAGCAGACATGCTGGCCACGGCTACTGTGTCTTCTGTCATCTTCTCCACAGTAGCTAGCTATTATGAATTGGAACACCCAGCATTCTTGTGAATGGTTGCATTGTGATCTTACTTTGCATTGTGTTGGAGAAACCTTTTTCTCTCCCCTCTCTCTTTGTCTTTCACTTTCTCTCTCCCCCTCTTTCTTTCCCCTTCTCTCTCCCCCCTCTTTCTCTCTGGCATCCAATGAAAAGCCCAGGAGTTTGAATGAGACAAACACCCTCTCTCTCTCATCTGTCTGACTGACTGCTCTCTTATAGGAGCACTCTGTCATGCCCTCTTGGCTGTCTCTCAGCATAATTATATGTCTCATTAAGACAGTTAGCCTACACTTTCCTGCGGATAGGTGGTATTTCTAATCAAAACGGCGCTGACTTATGAATATAAATTAAACTGAAAAAGGAGAAAAAATGTACTTTTCAAAGCATGTGGAGAGTAGGAAATTAGTATTGGTTCCAGTTAAGTGTTGTAAGGGGGAAATTGTTTAGTGGGACTATTATTGGGGGAGAACGCACATTTCTTTTTTTACAAAAGCACCAATCTCTTCACTTTCTTGGTTGCAGCAGAAGCAACATACCCTGCGAAAGGAGGACCTCAGCCTCAGGAGCACTGACATGGGTCAGTCGGCCTGCTGTATCCCCAATCAGCTCCCCAAAAGGACCTTATCTCAGAGAGAAGGTAGTCTCAATCCTGTTTGTTATTGCATCCTCTGAGGTCTCTCATTCACATGTTGAGAGGAGTGTTCAAACAAGATGTATTTTAGCCTAGTGTGTTTGAGGTAAAACAAGAGACCCAAACAAATGGTAAAATATGGCTCAATAGACGGGATATATTCCAATTATCTGTAGTTTTAAAACTGATACTGTGAGATTCTTGCATTGATGCCCATGTTCTACTTACACAGAGGCAGATGAACTCGTTGATACCATTTTTATGTCTCTTCATGCACTATGAAGGAGGTTTGCGGTAGTTTCCCAAGCCAATGCTAACTAGTGTTAGCGCAATGACTGGAAGTCTACAGGTACAGTAGCAATGCTTGTGAAACTACTGCTAACTTCCTTCATACTGCATGCAGAGACATAAAAATGGTGTCCCATGAGTTCTTCTGACTCTGGGTAAGGAGAGCAATGCCATTCCTTTAACAGTGTTCAATGTATTCTGTGGTAATCAATATTACATTTGGGTGAACAGCAATTAATTTCTCAAAAGAATAACCCTGTCCTTCTTTCTTCCTGTAGCAGTTCACATTGACAAGATTGAGCTAAAGAAGATCTTTTGGATCCGAGGAAACAGGGAATACAGTATTGAGGTATGTTCATGTTTGGACTCTAATTTTTCATGATTTTTGAAGCATACCCCTGTAGTGTGTAGGTATACATATTTTTATTAGGCCTATATATTGTTGACCACCAGATTGATTTGCGCTTCCTCACATTCAAATTATGTCACAAAAAAAAAAACGTTTATCCTGAGCTTCAGATTGTCCATGCAATATTTTCTATTTTTTTTCTGTAAATCATGCAATGTTCTCTTACAACATCTGGACAGGCAGAGATCTAAGACTTTGCCTGGCCCTGACTCAAGAGTCCGTCCTCTATGGCCAGGCATCAGCCAGGCATTGTGACAAGCAGCACTGTGCTGAGGAGTCTGAGGGGGAGGAGGAGAGCAAGACGGAGAGAGCCAGGTTAAATAGGACAGCAGGAAGGATTGCTCCCTCCTATTCACATGCTTTCCTCCTTTGCAAGAGAACACAATCTGGTGGAAATATGTCCTTGATTGTTCGCGACCCCATAACATCTGCCGTGACGGTTTTTACAAGCTTGCGGCGGCATCATATCAGCCTGTAAAAAACGGAAATTCTTTTAGACTAGAGGGTTGAAAGACTTGAGGGTAGCTCCAAGATTTCACAACACTGAGATCATGAGATGATGTCCTCACCACAACATTGCTGATGCTTTTGCTCAGATAGCTGAAGTAGTAATAGAATAGACGTATTTCTGACTAATGCTGTCCTTATCTGTGATCTACTGAAATTGACCAAAACCATGAAGGCTACTTAGCTAAGTAACTAGAACATACTGCCAACACATGCTAACGATAATGAGTGTTGTGTTGGTCACTTAACAGTTAACATCGGCTCAGAGTTATATGGATAACAAGAAGAGCTTCATTGAGGAGACTTCTACCCTTACCTGTTTCTGCGTAGTCTGCTCTACAGAGACAGGGGTACTGACAGTGTGTGACTGCGTGGAGGTGTGTGTGACACTCATGAATGGAAGGAATGGCCGTCCTGGCCTTGACCCAATACCCATCCTCATCATCTGTGTGGCTGGGCAGAATGAAGTCTTCGGTTAGCCTAACAGGTTAAGTTTGCTTGACCAGGCTAGAATTCCCTTGGTCTAAGGGAGATATCTCAGTGAGAGGATTGTGTTTGGTCCAACAGGTTTCTGAAACCTGCTCTCCAGGCTTTTTTGGTGCTGAAGAAGGGTTTATCTGTTATTGAACCCTGCTGTCTTATAGCCTACTTGAAAAGGATGCACCAATGTAGCCTAAGTTAAGAGGCACTGTACAGACTGTGTAAGGAATCAACTGGCAGTTGAAACCCTCTTGGCTGAAATGTGGAGGGGGACCGTGATAAAATGTTGCTGCTAGCCAGAGCTGGAAACTGACGCGCACACACACACATTTTGTTCTTCTTTCCTCGTGGGGACCTAAAGTTAATTTCCATTAAAAATCCTATTTTCCCTAACCTTAACCCGTAACCCTAAACCTAACCAAAAACCCCTTACCCTAGTTCTAACCTTAATTGTAACCCTAAACCTAACCCCTAAGCTTAAAATAGCCTTTGTCCATATGGGGATGTGGAAAATGTTCCCATGAGGGAGAATTTATTGTTTTACTATTCTTGTGGGGACTTAGGGATTTTAGGTCCCCACAAGGATAGAAGAACCAACACACACACACACACACACACACACACACACACACACACACACACGGAAGAGAAAGTGGCTTGCTGGGCTGTGCCATCTGCTCCGCTGGGCATGGTATATAAAAGAGGGTGTTAGTGAGTTAAATAGGGGAGAACATCCATCATCTTCAGCACAGGAGGAATTTCACCCTGTCTACTCTAGGCTATAAACAACACAACTAAGAGTAGCCTGTAATACTAGGGTAGGCCTGTGCTGAGTTCAGTGTAAAACAATGCTTTGAGAAGTAGGCCTAGCATATTACTTGCTGAATTGTTTCACATTCATTCAGCGTTATTCACTTTTCCACTAAGGCGATGGGAATTACATCCTTGGCTCCTTTATTTGTTCTAAACTAAATAACAAAAATGTTGGTTATCTTGTCACCCTGATCAGAGAGGACTTGGGGTTTAAAACACTCATTAATCATTGGTTTTCAAAGCTCACTGTTTTCCTTTTGTCTCTCCTTTTGTGAAGGGCAGACATACTAGACAAACCACTACTTCCTGTGTCCAGCTTGAACTGGGCCTACAAATCAGACATTATTATTCAGATGTTTATAAGGAGCCTAGCCTGGCTGCTAACGCCAAAACGACTCTCCCTATCAGTCCCTTCAGTGTCTGAGGTATTTACACTAGTCAAGGTTGGAAGCATCTCAAGTGTTGAAAGAAACAGTTTGGGAGTTAAATTGAATTTATTTGGGTATAAACATATTAGCGAAATGTACATTGTATTCAAAGAGCAACAGAATTTTTTATATCCCACTTCAAGTTGATGAGTGCACTTTCATTCACCTTTGTCAGGTCAGGGATCAAGGTGAAGATCTGTTTCCCAAATGGTACCCTATTCCCTGTGTTGTACACTACTTTTAACCAGAGCTGGACCCTGGTCAAAAGTAGTGCACTACAAAGGGAATAGGGTGCCATTTGGGACTGATTGGCGTTCAGTAGGGGAGCACCAACTACCAGACTCCACAGGTTAACTCTGTGATGGACAGATTGGAGTAGACTGGCAGGCTGTGAAAGAGCTTGTTGTGTTCAGATCCCCCCGCGGAGCAGATTATTGGTCCCAGTGATGATAGAATGTCACATTCAAAAAATGTACTATTTACAGAGTATAATATTTTCATATAGCCTTCCACACACGGTATAAGCATCAGATAAAAAAACAAGAAAAAGTATGTGCTTGTCTGTGTTTGAGCACTATAGCCTAAAAGTCTCACAGTCAACAATTGTTTCTGAAATGCTAGGCTACATACACATACAACTATCAGAGCAACCCAAAAAATGGAAAAAATAAATTGAGGCTAGTAGCCTAACTGAATCAGATCAGAGCCCAATAAAATCCTTCCTATTCTCTTGGCCTCCAAAGCATGAGAGAACATCAGTTCACTCTAACCGTCTGAGTGAGGTGAGCGGCTGAGACTAAAACCTACTACTCAATCTGTCACCATTCATTATTTAGTCTGCTTTGAGAGGCAACAGAAAGCACCTCTTGGTATGTTTTTCTAAAGATTCAGATGATTTGTGGGGTAATGTTTTGAAAGGACAGTATGGCACCACTCCCTTCAGAGCAGGTCTAGATAAGTGTTGATACAAGATGGTTGAAATGTTTAACATCAGTTTTTTTCTTAGTACACTAACTCAATCTTAGTGTAAATTATCAAAGGCCCTCTATTGGTATGCAAACTTGTCAAGAGTAGTCCAGGGTGAGTTTTTGTTCTTCTTCCCAATGGGAAAACATCCTTTCAAGGCAACGACTATCAGGGTACGTAAGGGAGCTTGTTATGTTTTTCTGCTCAAAACATGTAAGGAGAAATTCCAACCTTGCTCTTTCTAAGATCATTATTTACTTCCATAACTAAGGTATGCAATGACCCGCTTTGGCTACAAAATCAAATACCTCAAACATTCTGAGCAGGAGTTTAGAGTGGAGCTGACGTCACCTTGTCTGTGCATGTTTAATTCAAAGTGACTTATGAGGACACATCGGATGATCTAAATACTAAACTACATCACCAAATGGAGTGTGGTGTCGTCCAGATTCCAGAATGTAGTTAAGTGGTTGACTGCCAAGTATCAAATAATACCATACTTTGTTTCATCTGCATATTTCAGGTGAATGACATGCTGTCTAAAGCAATGTATATGATGTGTGTTTGGTAAAGCATACTGATGAATGATGTCTTCCTCCCCTCTTCCAGGTCCAGTGGTCTGACTCAACGTGGAGCACAGTGACCAAGACTCACCATGAGCTGTATGACTTTCTGTCCAAGGTATGAGAGAAAATCATATCCCCATCAATAGATTATAGGCCTAGAAGATACTGGATTTAATGTCTGGTGAAATAAAGTCACACTATCTGCCGTCTGTATAAGAGGTCTGATGATATGTGGATGTTGTCTTACGGATAAATAGATGAGGTCTGCACACTTCGCACACAGTATATTGTTGCTCCACAGACCAGGAGGTTTTTTGGATTCCTGTATAGATCTTGTCGTATGCAATCAGATCATATTCATTTTAGTGCTGTTAGGGCTTTGATTTTGGGGGATTAACTTCTGTTTAATTAGCTAGCTCCACAGCCATCTGCCAACACAGATGCAGTGTTTACTTTCCAAATGTATGCATGTGCTTTCTAGTCACTCAATGCTCTATGTGCATGCTAATACTAATATTGTAACATACAGTACCAGTCAAAAGTTTGGACACCTACTAATTCCAGGGTTTTTCTTTATTTTTACTATTTTCTTTATTGTAGAATAATAGTGAAGACATCAACACTATGAAATAACACATATGGAATCATGTAGTAACCGAAAAAGTAAATATATGTTTTATATTTGAGATTCTTCAAAGTAGCCACCCTTTTATTTCCAACATCACCTGTTCAGAGGAGACTGTGTGAATCAGGCCTTCATGGCCGAATTGCTGCAAAGAAACCGCTACTAAAGGACGCCAATAAGAAGAAGAGACTTGCTTGGGCCAAGAAACACGAGCAATGGACATTAGACTGGTGGAAATCTGTCCTTTGGTCTGATGATTCCAAATTTGACATTTTTGGTTCCAACCGCTGTATCTTTGTGAGTAGGTGAACGGATGATCTCCGCAGGTGTGGTTCCCACCGTGAATTATGGAGGTGTGATGGTGTGGGGGTGCTTTGCTGGTGACACTTGTCAGTGATTTATTTAGAATTCAAGGCACACTTAACCAGCATGGCTACCACAGCATTCTGCAGCAATATGCCATGCCATCTGGTTTGTGCATAGTGGGACTATAATTAGTTTTTTAAGGACAATAACTTCTACCAGCATGTTAAATGTGCAATCACAGGGCGAAAAAACTCTAGACCACCTTTACTCCACACACAGAGGCGTGTACAAAGCTCTCCCTCACCCTCCATTTGGCAAATCTGACCATAATTCTATCCTCCTGATTCCTGCTTACCAGCAAAAACTAAAGCAGGAAGAACCAGTGACTCGGTCAATAAAAAAGTGGTCAGATGAAGCAGATGCTGAGCTACAGGACTGTTTTGCTAGCACAGACTGGAATATGTTCTGGGATTCTTCCGATGACATTGAGTACACCACATCAGTTACTGGCTTCATCAATATGTGCATCAATGACGTCGTCCACAGAGTGACTGTACGTACATACCCCAACCAGAAGCCATGGATTACAGGCAACATCCGCACTGTGCTAATTGGTAGAGCTGCTGCTTTAAGGAGCGGGACTCTAACCCAGAAGTTTATAAGAAATCACTCTATGCCCTCCAACAAACAGGCAAAGCATCAATACAGGACTATGATCAAATCATACTACACCGGCTCCGACGCTCGTCAGATATGGCAGGGCTTGCTAACTATTAGACTACAAAGGGAAGCACAGCCGCAAGCTGCCCAGTGACACAAGCCTATCAGACGAGCTAAAAAACTTCTATGCTCGCTTCGAAGCAAGTAACACTGAAACATGCATGAGAGAATCAGCTGTTCCGGATGACTGTGCGATCACGCTCTCCATAGCCAACCTTTAAACAGGTCAACATTCACAAAGCCGCAGGGCCAGATGGATTACCAGGATGTGTACTCCGAGCATGCGCTGACCAACTGGCAAGTGTCTTCACTGACATTTTCAACCTCTCCCTGTCAGAGTCTGTCATACCAACATGTTTAAAGCAGACCACCATAGACCCTGTGCCCAAGAACACCAAGGTAACATGCCTAAATGACTACCGACCCGTAGCACTCACGTCTGTAGCCATGAAGTGCTTTGAAAGGCTGGTCATGGCTCACAACACCATTATCCCAGAAAACCTAGACCCACTCCGATCTCTATCTCCAATCTCTCCCTGCCCTTTCACACCTGGACAAAAGGAACACCTATGTGAGAATGCTATTCCTTGACTACAGCTCTGCATTCAACACTATAGTGCCGTCAAAGCTCATCACTAAGCTGAGGACCCTGGTACTAAACACCTCCCTCTGCAACTGGATCCTGGACTTCCTGACGGCTGCATACAGGTGGTAAGGGTAGGTAACAACACATCCACCACACTGATCCTCAACATGGGGGCCCCTCAGGTGTGTGTGCTCAGTCCCCTCCTGTTCACTCATGACTGCATGCCCAGGCACGACTCCAACACTATCATTAAGTTTGCCGATGACACAACAGTGGTAGGCCTGATCAATGACGAGACAGCCTATAGGGTTGTGGTGCCAGGACAACAACCTCTCCCTCAACGTGATCAAGACCAAGGAGATGATTGTGGAGTATAGGAAAAGGAGGACCAAGCACGCCCCCATTCTCATCGACGGGGCTGTAGCGGAGCAGGTTGAGAGCTTCAAGTTCCTTTGTGTCCACATCACCAACAAACTATCATGGTCCAAGCACACCAAGACAGTCGTGAAGAGGGCACAACGAAACCTATTCACAACGAAACCGACTGAAAAGATTTGGCATGGGTCCTCAGATCCTCAAAAGGTTCTACAGCTACACCATCGAGAGCTTCCTGACTGGTTGCATCACTGCCTGGTATGGCAACTGCTCGGCCTCAGACCGCAAGGCACTACAGAGGGTAGTGCGTACGGCCCAGTACATCACTGGGGCCAAGCTTCCTGCCACCCAGGACCTCTATACCAGGTGGTATCAGAGGAAGGCCCTAAAAATTGTCAAATACTCCAAACACCCTATTCATAGACTGTCCTCTCTGCTACAGCACGGCAAGCGGTACCGGAGCGTATAGGTCAAAGAGGATTTTAAACAGCTTCTACCCTCAAGCCATAAGACTCCTGAACATCTAATAAATGGCTACCCAGACTATTTGCACCCCCCTCTCTTTTACACTGCTGCTACTGTTTATTATCTATGCATAGTCACTTTAATAACTCTACCTAAACTCAGCAAAAAAGAAACGTCCTTTCACCGTCAAATGCGTTTATTTTCAGCAAACTTAACATGTGCAAATATTTGAATGAACATAATAAGATTCAACAACTGAGACATAAACTGAACAAGTTCCACAGACATGTGACCAACGGAAATTGAATAATGTGTCCCTGAACTAAGGGGGGGTTCAAAATCAGATTTGCCAGTTCTTGCTATGACATGTTACCCCACTCTTCCACCAAGGCATCTGCAAGTTCCCGGACATTTCTGGGGGGAATGGCCCTAGCCCTCACCCTCTGATCCAACAGGTCCCAGATGTGCTCAATGGGATTGAGATCCGGGCTCTTCGCTGGCCATGGCAGAACACTGACATTCATGTCTTGCAGGAAATCACACACAGAACGAGCAGTATGGATGGTGGCAGGAAGGGTACCATATGAGGGAGGAGGATGTCTTCCCTGTAATGCACAGCGTTGAGATTGCCTGCAATGACAACAAACTCAGTCCGATGATGCTGTGACACACCGCCCCAGACCATGACGGACCCTCCACCTCCAAATCGATCCCGCTCCAGAGTACAGGCCTCGGTGTAACGCTCATTCCTTCGACGATTAACGCGAATCCGACCATCACCCCTGGTGAGACAAAACCGCGACTCGTCAGTGAAGAGCACTTTTTGCAAGTCCTGTCTGGTCCAGCGACTGTCGGTTTGTACCCATAGGCAAAGTTGTTGCCGGTGATGTCTGGTGAGGACCTGCCTTACAACAAGCCTACAAGCCCTCAGTCCAGCCTCTCTCAGCCTATTGCGGACACTCTGAGCACTGATGGAGGGATTGTGCGTTCCTGGTGTGACTAGGACAGTTGTTGTTGCCATCCTGTCCCGCAGGTGTGATGTTCGGATGTACCGGTCCTGTGCAGGTGTTGTTACACGTGGTCTGCCACTGCGAGGATGATCAGATGTCCGTCCTGTCTCTCTGTAGCGCTGTCTTAGGCGTCTCACAGTACGGACATTGCAATTTATTGCCCTGGCCACATCTGCAGTCCTCATGCCGCCTTACTGCATGCCTAAGGTACGTTCACGCAGATGAGCAGGGACCCTGGGCATCTTTCTTTTGGTGTTTTTCAGAGTCAGTAGAAAGGTCTCTTTAATGTCCTAAGTTTTCATAACTGTGACCTTAATTGCCTACCGTCTGTAAGCTGTTCGGGTCTTAACGACCGTTCTACAGGTGCATGTTCATTAATTGTTTATGGTTCATTGAACAAGCATGGGAAACAGTGTTTAAACCATTTGCAATGAAGATCTGTGAAGTTATTTGTATTTTTATGAATTATCTTTGAAAGAGAGTGGCCTGAAAAAGAGACGTTTCTTTTTTTGCTGAGTTTACATGTACATATTACCTCAATTACCTTCGACTAACCGGTGCCCCCGCACATTGACTCTGTACCGGTACCCCCTGTATATAGCCTCGCTATTGTTATTTTACTGCTGCTCTTTAATTATTTATAACTTTTATTTCTTATTTTGGTATTTTCCTTAACTGCATTGTTGGTTAAGGGCTTGTAAGTAAGAATTTCACTGTAAGGTCTACTACACCTGTTGTATTCGGCGCATGTGACAAAGTTTGATTTGATTTGAACCAAAAGCACACCTCCAGACTGTGTAAGGGCTATTTGACCAAGAAGGAGAGTGATGGAGTGCTGCATCAGATGACCTGGCCTCCACAATCACTTGACCTCAACCCAATTAAGATGGTTTGAGATGAGTTGAACCGCAGAGTAAAGGAAACGCAGCCAACAAGTGCTCAGCATATGTGGGAACTCTTTTAAGACTGTTGGAAAGGCATTCCAGCTGACTACCTCATGAAGCTGGTTGAGAGAATGCCCAGAGTGTGCAAAGCTGTCATCAAGGCAAAGGGTGGCTACTTTGAAGAATCTCAAATATAAAATATATATTGATTAACATGTTTTTGGTTACATTATTCCATGTGTGTTATTTCATATTTTTAATGTCTTCACTATTATTAGAAAATTCTATTATTATATTATTATTTCTATTATTTTAGAAAATAGTAAAAATAAAGAAAAACCCTGGAATGAGTAGGTGTGTCCAAACTTTTGACTGGTACTGTATATTCAAATGTATTTCTACATCTTGCTATTTTTTTATACCCCTAAATGTTATATATAAACTTTATGAATATACTGTATGTACATTGCCTTCGGAAAGTATTCAGACCCTTTGACTTTTTCAACATTTTGTTACGTTACAGCCTTATTCAAAAATTGATTAAATAAAAAAAAATCCTCAGGAATCTACACAGAATACTCCATAATGACAAAGTGAAAACAGGTTGTTAGACATTTTTTGCAAATGTATTAAAAAATTTAAAAAAAACATAGCTTATTTGTGTAAGTATTTAGACCCTTTGCTATGAGACTCGAAGTTGAGTTCCGGTGCATCCTGTTTCCATTGGTCATCGTGACTGAAGACCACCTATGGTAAACTCAATTGATTGGACATGATTTGGAAAGGCACACACCTGTCTATATAAGGTCCCACTTTTGACAGTGTATGTCAGAGCAAAAAGATCAAGAAATTAGGTCCAAGAAATTGTGAGTAGAGCTCCGAGACAGGATTGTGTCAAGGCACAGATCTGGGGAAGGGTACCATAACATTTCTGCAGTATTGAAGGTCCCCAAGAACACAGTGGCCTTCATCATTCTTAAATGGAAGGAGTTTGGAACCACCAAGACTCTTCTTAGAGCTGGCTGCCCGGCCAAACTGAGCAATTGGGTGAGAAGGGCTTTGGTCAGGGAGGTGACCAAGAATCCAGAAGGACAACCATCTCTGCAGCATTCCACCAATCAGGCCTTTATGGTAGAGTGGCCAGAACGAAGCCACTCTTCAGTAAAAGGCACATGACAACCCGCTTTGAGTTTGCCAAAAGGCATCTAAAGACTCTCAGACCATGAGAAACAAGATTCTCTGGTCTGATGAAACCAGGATTCAACTCTTTGGCCTGAATGCCAAGCGTCACGTCTGGAGGAAACCTGGCACCATCCCTACGGTGAAGCATGGTGGTGGCAGCATCATGCTGTGGGGATGTTTTTCAGCGGCATGGACTAGTCAGGATCGAGGGAAAGATGAACGGAGCAAAGTACAGAGATCCTTGATGAAAACCTGCTCCAGAGTGCTCAGGACCTCAGACTGGGGTGCTTCAACAAAGTACTGAGTAAAGGGTCTGAATACTTATGTAAATGTGATATTTCCGTTGTATTTTATTTATATAAATTTGGTAATGTTTTTTCTTTGTCGTTGTGGGGTATTTTGTGTTGATTGTTTAGGGGGGAAAAGCGAATCCATTTTAGAATAAGGCTGAAACGTAACAAAATGTGGAAAAAGTCAAGGGGTCTGAATACTTTCAGATGGCACTGTATGTCTATGATAACCCCTCGTACGATTCCCTGCATTCCAGCTTCCATGTGAGAGGTCCTCTGAGCCCTTTGAGAAGGGACTGGTGAGGTTACTGGCCCAGAGAGACCAGTATGAACCCAGGGACCTGGAGAGGACGCTACAGTGAGTCTCCCTCTTTTGCTCTTTGTTGCAGCACACAGAATGATGCGACATCGCAAGGGTTTTCATATTGTCAGTCAAATAAATTGATTTCTTGAAGTTCACACTTTGACCAATTTACCCCTTTTTCCAAAGAGCACCTTCTATCTACCAAAATGTACTATTGTGTACCTTAGTAGCGCTTTCCTTCCTCCTCTTTCTACTAGTTCACACTTTCTTGTTGTTTTACACTCCAGCTGTTCTTTTTTTCCCTCGATATTCAAGATCTATTTATCTTTTATGACTTGCTTCTGTGGCATAAAATAACATTGCTGTATGAGATGGCTAAAACTGTCTACTTGAGCTGTGTTTTATTCACAAACCTCAATGTATCATATTGTGGAGAGTAGAGTAGACTACCCTCTAGTTACTGTCACCAACACTGCCATAAGCTCCAGTGTTGTCAGTTATGGTTATGGTGAATAACCTCCAGGCATTACATGTGTCAGAACCCAGGCTTTGATATCTAGGTCAACTGTGTCATTACCATTACTAGCCATTCCTTAAGGCAGTGTTTCCCAACTCCAATTCCCCAGTACTCCCAACAGAACAAATGTTTGTTGTAGCCCGGGACAAACAGCTCATTCAACTCAATTAGGGCTTGATGATTAGTTGACAAGTTGAATCAGGTGTGCTTGCCCAGGGCTACACTAAAAATGAGTACTGTTGGGGGTCTTGAGGACTGGAGTTGGGAAACACTGTCTGAAGGCATTGACACGCCCAAGAGTACTTAACACCTCTGAACAGAGTTCCGGACATAATTTGTAGAAACAGTCAAAAATGTCGTCAGTCAGACGCCCACCTGCGGGCGGGTGGTCAGTCCCTAAAACCATGAATGGCAGACCGTAACTCGGTGAGACGTGGTTTCTCCATTGCAGATATGGATGGGATCACTTTTCCCCCTTCTCTTTTTCACTACCATCCAAGGTCACACCAGCACTTTGTGATCTCTTACACAGTGCACCTACTGTATCTTGCTATTAGATATTCTAGTATAGAACAGGTGATGGAGGACACATTCAATTATAATTTCCAAGTCACTTTCTCTCTCCCTCTGTGTAATTTCTATCTTTAACTCCCTTTCTTCTCTCTCTCCACTGTGACAGGGACATGCTTCTGTCAGCCCCAGCAGCCTTCAGGCAGAGAAGAGAGGTCTGCAGGTTCCTTGTCCCATGCCTCAGCCTCCAGGGAGGTGAGATATCACCCGCTCCGCTGACGTGTACAGGAATGCATGTCTACACAAACCATCCACCTGATTGGTTAGGGATACCTTGGAACACAGACCACAATTACCCCTTTATCTTCTAGAATGATTTTGTATGTGGATCGGTCCATGTTGACTAATCGTACCAATAAACAACTTCTCAGTCAACTTAACTCCACTTTAAAAACAAAACATTTTTATGGACTTTGAAAGTAACGCCCTGAGCCCAGTTTCAATAGTGCTCCCAGAGGACCGGTAAATCCTCCAGAAATAACACCATACTGCTTGGTGGCCAGCTTAGAGAAATAAACCCAGCTTCAGAGTGAACAGCTCTCAGCATAGCTGCAGGACCAGGTGGCTGTTTCACCACATTAAACCCCGAGCCATTATCAATTGACTAAATTAAATTCATTTTTGGGAAAGTTTCCTCAAACCTCTGACCATTCAAGGGAATCCATTGCTCATTGGTTTCACACAGCTGCATCAAATTGACCACAGACATTCATAAACCAGGAATGTATTTTTGATGTCTAGGCTGCAAATGTAAAGCGTTTAATATTAACACACTTCCACCGCCTCAAGGTCTGCAAAGCTGTAATGTTAGGTAGGCTGGAAGGATCTTGTCGGCCATTCCCTAATATCTCACCATCTGGTCTCTCCTACCCAGATAATACAATAACTCTGGGAAAGACCTGCAAGGCAGCCGAGCACTTTAAAGAAGACTGCACAGAGCCATCTAGTCAGGACGAAGGTGTGTGTGTGCGCTGTATGGTGTAGTTTCTATTATCGCTGTCTCATATAAACCATTTACTCTGCCTGTCTGTCGTTCTTTGTGGTGTTGATTTGACAGTGTGTGGAAATGGCTATTTCATACAGACAGATATTTGTTGCCTGTCACCCTATGTGATTTAAGGCCAGTTGAATTTAATTGATCGATAGTTGATGTTCACTCGTACTTCTCTCTCTTTCTCGATCATCATTCTGCTCTCCCTCACCCAGACTTAGAGTCTCACCACCTTGGGCATCAGACGGAGTGCAGCAGCTTAGGCCAGAGGTAAGAGCTCTATCTGTTCAGTCCAACACATGTGACCTTGTGGCTGATGGGTTGTACTAAGAGGATATTTTCCTATTCTTTACAGCATACAGATGACAAAGAGCAGCCGGAGTGAGAGCCAGAGGCCTGCTGTCCACTTAGAGCACAACGGAGTGGTGGAGGGGAGGGGAAAAGCAGACGTTATGTCCTGTTGGCCAGACCCACATCAGGTCAGTCACACATCTCTCCCTGACCTGGCCACTAGAGAAACTGGTAGAAACAGCAGGACTGTCAATATGCTGCTGTGTAACGCTGACTGGCATCTGTTCTAACAGTAAAAGCATGTCTTTTGTATTTTTGACTTTTTTGTTTGATTAGATCATGATAATTTACATTTGTTTAGCGTGTTAAATGTTCTGCTCTCTCTTCAGAAGGTAGATGAGAAATGGGCTTTCACTCCAGAACTAAAGAGTAGAAGAAGACCTGATGAAGTTAGGAGAAGTGAGGGGGCCAAAGCCTACATCCCCAACGGCATCATCAGACCGCTGTCAACAAACGTGATTAGACAGGGTATCAGTGAGAGTAAGTAACCATGTCTGGCAATAGCCTATTCCCCCCCCAATTTAACGGTTAACATTTTAACAACATGCATGTTTGTGATTGGTGGTTTTCTAAGTGCATTCCTCCACCCCTGTAGAGCCAGTCCAGGACAGGTATGGAGACACGTGGTCTGAGAGCTCCAGTACCCCCTCCAGCCCCCAGCATGAGGCCCGTGAGAGTCTGGAGAGTGAGGACCTTGAAGACCTGGAGGAAGAGAGAGGTGAGTGGCTCCTCTACCCCTGTGGGGAACGAATGGGGTAGATTTCCCGGGGCCAGATTAATCCTGGACTAAAGAGCACTTTCAGTGGAGTCTCCATTTAGTCCAGGACAAAGCTTTATCTGGGTCTGGAAACCGGCCCATGATGTCTCAGTCTTTAGTCCTAATGTGAAATAGTGCTGTTGAACCTCAAGATGTCTTTAATGAACGCTTCTCTCTCTCCCAGACACTACTGAGAGTTACTGTTCTGTCCAGCAGAAGAGGGCGAGTGGTCACAGCAGGGGGAAAGTTGTGGCTACTGTACACCCTATGGTCCCTGTACCCCACAAGGAAGAGCCATCCTACACTGACAGTCCCCGAAGTGTACATCCTCTACCACTGACGGTCCAGAATGGGCCCACCATGCCAGACGTTATGGCCTTTGTCACTTCACAGCCGGGGGACGGTTCACCAGCAGAGGGGGTACTGACTGGGACCACCCCCATGGTTCCTCAGGAGTCCATCCCAAGCCAAGCTTCCCTGGGAGACCCTGAGAGACAGAGGCATGTGTCTGTGTCTGCACCCCTGAACTCACAGCCAGCCACCCCAGGCTCCAGCAGTCACCCCATACTCCAGTGTTATAAAACCCACACTAGCCCAGACAGTAGAAGCACTAACCCCCAGCACCAGCCCCACATGGGTGCAATCGGTGTCATCCCCCCGACCTCCCACATGTCCCCCCTGCAGCAAACATACATCACCACTGACTCAGCCTCCACTGCCACCCTACCCCGAGCAGCCTCTCTCCCTGACCCTAACACCAGGCCTCAAGCCCTGGCTGTACCCACCAGCCTACCCACCCCTAACTACGTGACACCCTCCTCAGGGGCAACTGTGACCCCAGCTGCCATCAGTCAGGTTCAGGCCACTCTGCTCCCAGCCGTCCCCACTCACACCCCCGGCCCCGTGTCCAGCCAAGCCCTGACCCTCACCCACAGCACGGCCCAGGGAGACGGCACCTCTTCTTGCAGCAGCTCGGGGGTGGCAGCAGGGCAGACCCAGCAAAAGCTGCAACCCCAGCAGCAGGCCCAACCTGCACAGCAACAGCAGATGAGCTGCAACACCTGCGGTTGCCGTGGCAGCTGTGGTAGTAGCCACTCCCCCAACGCCAACTTCTACTTCCCCCCCCAGCTGGGGCGCCAGGTCTTCAGCGCCACCCACCTCCCTCTCTTCCACCTCTCGTCCATGTGCAGCACTGGATACCCCAGCCACCGCAGTCAGGTCCAACACCAGAGCAACGGCACCACACAGCTACCCTTCTATCCCCCTCCTCCTCACACAGCCACGCCAACGCAATACGTCAGTGGACCCCTGCTCCACACCTCCCACTCAGACCACATGCTGGCCACCCAGGCTGGATACAACCTGCAGCAGATGGCAGCTGCTTCCTTCAACCGTTTCTACACACCCATGTTCTCCTCGGTGGGACTGGGCACGGGCATGAAGAAGAGTAGTGCCAACGTCTCCTGCTATAACTGTGGGCTCAGCGGGCACTATGCCCAGGACTGCAAGCAGCCCTCAATGGACGCCGGGCAGCAAGGTAATACTGGCCAGGCTAGTGGCAGAGAGAGGAGGTGAAGTCTCTCATAGTGATAGAGCAGAGAAAAGAAGGATTCCTCTTTTGTTTCAGCAAAATAAAATGTTGTATAGGAAGCCAGAGCTTTCTTTTGTAACTTTTTTCCCCCCACCGTGTTTTGCACTGTCCACCATTTTTATGTCTGACGCTCTCTGTAGCAAATCCTGGATTGTCTGAACGCGCTACAGGGCTCTATTATACACCCAACCAAGTGTTAAATCATCTTTTGATAGGACACTGAATCTGGAAGGCTAGCATAATGACTATGGACATCACATTTCTTTAGGTTACTTGTTGGCTAGTTTGGCATGCGACACTGACGCACTCCTGTGTGTGTGTTTCAGGTGGCTTTCGGCTGAAGTACGCAGCCCCCCACTCCTCTGAAGCAGACAAAACTGACTGACATGACAGAGAGAGGACCAAGACAATGCTTTGTTTATCTCACTACAGTAAAGATTCCAGAAATCCAAAGGGTTGAGTTTTTCACCAATTTGTAATACCTTCCAAATGTCCTTTAGGGGTTTGAGAACCCACGCAAATATCCTGACTAGTTTCTCAGCAAAGAATGGAATCCAGACTTTTCAGAGGATGGTATTTTGCACTGGAGACCGGCATGAGACAAGCTCACATTTACAGACTAGTCTCTTACTTTAAAGAGTGAAAACCACATATTTACATGGTGTGGTGGTAAACTTGCATTCAATAAGGATTGATAGATTTGGAGAGAAAGATTGTTCTATTCTGATTTTAATGTGGGTCTTTTTAGAACATTTAAATTCTTCCAGAATCTGCCTTTGGTTCAAGTCGTTATATGTTAGACTAAGTAGCCTATATCAACTAAAGCATGTCATGACTTCAAGTCTCTGTTCTCCCTGTCAGTTCTTTCATATGCTAGCACTTGTAATGGGAGGGAAGGTAGTGAGTAGTACAATGCCTTAGTGCCTCACAGAGAAAAGATGGAGAGGGTTGTATTATCGCATAGGTGTTCAAAAGAAAAATACAGTTAAAAAGCAGCTAGTAGTTAAGCCTACCAGCTCATTTCATTTTTAAAAAATCTATTTGAAAAAACAAAATTAGTGAATTGTAAAAAATGGGGGGGTGAATATTCAAAAACGTCACATGGTCTTTTATTTTTTGGATTGTCAGAAAGTGGAGGAAAGATATATGGTTTATGAGATAAAATATTTATGTAATTTGTTTTTTGACAGAATATTCTGAATGTACCATAAATACCCTGTATTTCATTTGTTTTACAAGCTAACGGTATTCCATTTAAGGAAAATCTTTGTGCGAAAAAGGAACGTTTTATTGTCATTTGTTGCCACTTGATTTAATGTGAAGCATGTATGAACTTAATCATGTCTGTCATTCATGATGTTAAAGGGATACTTCGGGATTTTTGGCAATCTACTTCCGCAGAGACAGATTCATTTGTGGATACCATTTTTATGTCTCTGCGTGCAGTTTGAAGGAAGCTGCTTACAAGCGCTAGTGCAATTGCTAACTAGCGTTAGAGCAATGACGAAGTCTACGGTATCTGCTAGCATGCTAGACTTCCAGTCATTGCGCTAATGCTAGTTAGCATTGGCTCATGAAACCACCTCTTAACATAACAATGGTATCCAGGAGTTCATCAGACTGGGGAAGTAGATAAAGAGCCTCATTGCCAAAATCCTGAAGTAACGTTATAACCCTAATGCTGCTGTTTTGTTTGTAACTGTCACCTGGGGGCAAAATCGCACTAATCCTTGCAGGTCTTGCGGCTGTGTGTGTGTATATCTATGTTTGGTTCTTTGTGGGTCATGTCCCAAATGCTCTCAGGCAATGAGAGGACTCTTGTGGTTAATGTATCCCCTAAGCCTCTCCTCTAGGAGGTGATTTACTGAGACCCAAATCAACCCCCCCATCCCTACCCCCTAGGCACTTGGGTCGATCCAAAGTCAACCCCTCGGCACTTCAGTAGATCTGAAAGAATTAGATAGATGTAATCAATGGTAAAATCTTCGCTTGAGCTTGCCTTCTGATAAGATTCCTTTCTGATCTGCGCAAGTGCAAAGGTTAGGGGCTAGTGGTCGATCTTTGGATTGGGCTACAGAATCACTGTCCCTTATCCTACCGCCATGCATGTACTGTACCTGTTGAAGATATTGAACGTTTGGCTCCTGCCTGTTTGTGTAGGCTTGTGTCAAGCTCTTTGTTGCCAGAACTTTATGTGCCCTATTCCTCCTTTCTCATGTAGCAATGAGATTGTATTATGCATGTAGGTGTATATTTGTGCACATCTGTAAGAGGCTAACTACACACACTTACTGTACTCAGATGAGAACTTCTGTATTAGAAAAAAGGTAAAACACTCACTGTTGTTAAAGACAATCGCCTGTTTGTGGGATTGAAACCCACCTTTCTCTTTCACTGTCTGCTGTTGAGGTGGATTGTTTTGTGTTTTCCAGCATACCAACACACAGGCACGCAACATGTAAGCTATCTGAAATTGACACACAGGTAAAGTGGAACGTTTTATAAAGTGGAATGTATCTGTAAGCAGCTTTTCAGAATTCGTTTTTTAAAGTTTTAAACGTTTTGTATTGGATTTAAGAGGCCTGGTTGTTGACTTTATTTTGATTAATATCTTTATTTTGATGTTTCAAATTAAAATTGAAAGAGAAAAAAACATGAACTATCAAGCCTGTTTGATGTATTTGTTGAACTTTTATGTTGTTAAAGATGCAGTGCTGTAGGTTGAGGTAGTGTTACCTCTGGTGCAATTAATCTATTGATTAATGTTAATGTATCAACTGAAATATGTAATTATACAATAGTTCCTTCCTGTGCAAAATTAAGCAAACATACTTTTTTTCAGGGAAGTTGGTAGCAATCAATGAAAAAACAACCAACACAAGTTTTAATATGGAGATCCCCATGCTATATCAGAATGCGAAAGGCATTCTAAATGGTTTATTCTTCCATAAAAAAAATATACAATAGACATTGAATATCTAAGGTCTTCTCTTTTATTTCCATTGAACAATGTTTTCACCATTATTAAAGTTTAAATCCGTAGCAGGTAAACTGCCACGTCCGTTTGCGATATTACAACAACGACGTTAATTCAAACAACGAACACTGTTTTTTTCCCCTTTGACGTCATTGCCTGCGCGATATAACAGCATAGTATGTATTAGGAAAAACAATAACAAATGCACCTGGGGCGACAAGTGTCACTGTTTCACCTTTCTGCGGATCTCAGCATTAAATTACTATTTACTATAGTACAATATTGTACTATTATTGTTTTTCACTGTTCAGGGTCAGATGAATTCCTAACTGTACATTCACCGGCCAGAAGGTGGCAGTGTATGTCAAGTGTAGTTCTCAATGTTGTACGTGAAAGAACCTGTAGTTGATGAGAAGACTCATACAGGAAGTGTTTGGGGTATTGAGTCCAAGTTGAAAAGAATAGAATACTACTGTTCTCTGTGGATGATCAGACAGAGTTGTCTTAGAATAAGTAAAAAAATATATACATTTTTTTTAACAAATAGGTTGACGGTATTTCAACACTGAATAGACTTACAGTATATAAAATAGTCAATGTCTAGAGGAAGAAATCTGGTTTAATCTTGGAACACAATCCGGTAACACTTTACTTCACATCCAGCGTCAACACGTTATGACACATACATAACCATGTCATAACAGCTGACACAACTTGTCATAACACTGTCATGACCGATATTTACACCTGTTGTGACATATATTGTGTTATTTTATGGCTGGTTATGACACCATAGGTGTCAAAACTCACATTTATTCAAATGTGTTTTTTCCCAGCCAAGAAATGTCCTTTCATTTTAAAGTTTAAGTCCTTTGTTGTTCTAATGAATTCTTTAGTCATGTTTTTTTCATATTTTAAATAACTTGCAGAAAGTACGCTATGACACTGTCATGAAGCATTATGACCATCCTGTGCTACTTAACTTGGACTAAGAAAATGCACTTTGACACTCAAGAAGCATTATGACAATCATAATAATATAAGCCAGATTAGCATTTCACGTGCATGCCCTTATGTCAAACATCAGTCAAAAAGAGGGTGTCTTGTCCTGCTCCTTAAATCTGCTCCTGCATTCATCCCAGTCATCAGCAACAGAACATTGGGGTAGCTGAATGTCTGATGCAAATTTGGGTACAATTACAATGATAATTTAATGAGTTATTTCAGAAAATGTTATTAAACATAGCCAACTTGTCAACAGTTTGTTTATGGTGTAATGGAATGTTTTGCCTTGTGTGGTAGGTTTTGTGGGTTTTGACATTCTTATGTAGGTGTCATAACAGCCATAAAATAGTGTAATATATGTTACGTCTAAATATACTTGTCCTGACAGTGTTATGACCATATTATGACAAGTTATGTCAGCTGTTATGTGTCCATAATGTTATGACGCTGGGTGTCAAGTAAAGTGTTATCCACGATCTTATATGTTCAGTATTCTGTGCAGGTTTATGAAGCATAGTAAAATGTGTACGCCAGAGACCTCTAAATGTAGGCCTATTACCTCTTTCACTTCATTTGCAACAATAAGATATCAGAAAAGGGAATCAACCTGCCACCCATTGAAAATGTACATACCAAATGCATTGAGCATACTTCCTCTGTGGCTTGAGTTCATATACACTGAATACAAATATAAACGCAACGTTCAACATTTAACTTTTTTACTGAGTACATTTTTTTAATTTTTTACTGAGTACATTTTTTAAATTGTTGACGTTGCGTTTATTTTTATTCAGTGTAGATTAACTCAAGTCACAGAGGAAGCATGCTATAGCTTAAAATAAAATCAGTCAATTGAAATGTGACCACTATTTGCCTCAAAGCTCGACACATCTCCTTCGCATAGAGTTGATCAGGCTGTTCATTGTGGCCTGTGGAATGTTGTCCCACTCTCCAATGGCTGTGCAAAGTTGCTAGATGTTGGCGGGAACTGGAACGCTGTCGTAAACATCAATCCAGAGCATTCCAAGCATTCCATCTGCCTAGTACAGCTGAAACCAGGATTCATCTGTGAAGAGCACACTTCTCCAGAGTGCCAGTGGCCATTGAAAGTGAGCATTTGCCGACTGAAGTTGGTTACAACGCCAAACTGCAGTCAGATAAAGACCCTGGTGAGGACAACGAGCATACAGATGAGCTTCCCTGAGACGTTTTTTGACGTTTGTGCAGAAATTCTTCGGTTGTGCAAACACGCAGTTTCATCAGCTGTCCAGGTGGCTGGTCTCAGACAATCCCGCAGGTGAAGAAGCCGAATGTGGAGGTCCTGGGGTGGCGTGGTTACACGTGGTCTGCGGTTGTGAGGCCGTTTTGATGTACTGCCAAATTCCCTAAAAAGAAGTTGGAGGCGGCTTATGGTAGAGAAATGAACATTTAATCCTCTGGCAACAGCTCTTGTGGACATACCTGCAGTCAGCATGCCAATTGCACACTCCCTCAAAACCTGAGACATCTGTGGCATTCTGTTGTGTGACAAAACTGTACATTTTAGTGGCCACTGAAGCCAGTGAAATCATGTTGAACACAGACAGTATGTCACTGTTAGCACTAGGTTTTCTTGGAATACTCCAGTCAAAGCAAGTTTTTAGTAGCCAGCCATTAGAGCTGTGTGTAAGACCAGGAGGAGTGGAGGATCAGTTGTTGAGTGACTGATAATTCTGTGATGGAGCTGCCAGAAGTCTCATTTGAGTCTAATACCTAGGCCCCGCCCCGTGGCGTGTGTGTGTAATCTAGGGTTTTGAGCTGCTGACGTGTGTGTGCCATGCAAGAGCACAGGCTTGCGTGCTCTAGTCCGCTACAGCCCTGCATGGCCTTGTTTTCAGTCACAGCATGGCAAATGCAGCCCTCTCATTGGACCACACTGAAGCATATGGAAAACTTGGAAAGACATGTTTAGTACCCCCATCATACCTAATTTCATAGCTTTGATGAAAGTATACAAATTGCAATTAAATATCAATATCACAGGACTACCCCGTTTCAAAACGGACACCAATCACAGCTTGGAGTGGGTGTTTCTAAGGTCGCAGAGAGCCAATGGTAAAATGCCCCATAACAATTATGAATGGTCACAACTTCCTGGAAAAGGGATTACTTTCACCATGGGAATGCTGGCCCCACACCTCCCCTGCAGCTGTCACTGCATCATTGGTTCCTCTCCTTCCACTAGGCTGTGCTACCCTACCCAGGGTGATAACTGTCCCCTCTGGCTGTTTGTGCCTTCCTACCCCTTCAGCTGCTCGGGTAATCACATAACAAATAGCGTGCAGCCAGATTAAACATTTAGAGGTATTACACAGAGCAGTAGGAGAGCATAGTACCCATTGCTTTAAGTCAAAAGGCAGCATGCTGCAGTGGAGTCACACAGACAGAGGGAGATCATGGAGAGATCTTGATGGTATTGTTGAGGAAAGATGCAGTAAGCAGACGGCTTCTGCAAATTAATGTCAACTTTCGCAGCAACCACCAAATGAGCCAACCAATGAAATGATTCCATGCGAGTGTGGGTACCACTTTGCAGTAGTTTGGCATGTTTCAGCGTGTCAACACCTCTCCCTGACAGCAGAGTAAATTAGGAAAACAGATGTACAGACTGACAGGGGAAAGGATTTCTTTAATAGATTTTCTGACAGACATTCAGCATCACACACTGAAAAAGTTTTACTGAAACAATTTCAAACTGTTAATTGTATAAAGCAAGCATAGAGGGGTGGGTGGTGTGAGCAAGGTCTCATTTCAGTAACAAAACCACTTGGTAGTGTTCGACGGTTCATTCATCAAGTATCATACGCTTACAGATCCTCAAGGACCAAGCCTTTCATCGGAGGTCGTGGAATATGTTTCAAAAGTGCAAAAGAAAAGAAAAATCATGATTCGTGATGATTTTTTGCAATAGGTTTTTTTTGTGACAGGGTCGTAATCACTAGGCACTAAGACAGGGAGGGACTATCCAAACTTGTCCAATAAGGCAGGGTTTCCCAGGACCGAGTTTGGGAACGTTTGGATAGTGTTTGGGAAACCCTGCAATAATGAACGCTTGTTTTTTATTTTCCATTAAATTGATTTGCTACCTTATGCATTAATGAATACGACCCAGGTGTCTCCATCTCTCTCCAGAATCTAGTTATTTCAGCAGTTTGTTGGCAGTGGCGGCCATAGAGGAGGACATGGTCACGGTGGGGACGTTGATGTCCTTGAAGATGGGCTGGGTGTTGCCGGCGTAGGAAGGCTTGTTCTGGTTCAGCGTCTCAATGATCATCTGCTTCATTTCTCGGCTAGCGTCCCCTCTCACCGCTAGTAAGGCCACGATGTGCTCTTCCCTATGGGGACAGAGGACAGACACCTTTTTACTGAAGGACAATTAATCAAGCCTACAATGGTAAATTCAATGGCCATCAGATAATAATTTGAGTAGATAGCACATACACTATATATACACAAGTATGTGGACACCCCTTCAAATTAGTGGATTTGGCTATTTCAGCCACACCTGTTGCTGACAGGTGTATAAAATAGAGCACACAGCCATGCAACCTCTATAGACAAACATTGGCAGTAGAATGGCCCGTACTGAAGAGCTCAGTGACTTTCAACATGGAACTGTCATAGGATGCCACCTTTCCAACAAGTCAGTTTGTCAAATTTCTGCCCTGCTAGAGCTGCCCTGGTCAACTGTAAGTGCTGTTATTGTGAAGTGGAAATGTGTAGGAGCAACAACGGCTCAGCCGTGAAGTGGTAGGCCACACAAGCACACAGATCGGGACCGCCGAGTGCTGTATGCGCATAAAAATCATCAGTCCTCGGTTGCAACACTCACTACCAAGTTCCAAACTGCCTCTGGAAGCAACGTCAGCACAAGAACTGTTCGTCGGGAGCTTCATGAAATAGGTTTCCATGGTCAAGCATGGAAACCTATTTCACAAGCCTAAGATCACCATGCGTAATGCCAAGCATTAGCTGGAGTGGTTGTAAAGCTTGCTGCCATTGGACTCTGGAGCCATGGAAACACGTTCTCTGGAGTGTTGAATCATGCTTCTCCATCTGGTAGTCCGACGGACGAATCTGGGTTTGGCGGATGCCAGGAGAAAGCGACCTGCCCCAATGCATAGTGCCAACTGTCAAGTTTGGTGGAGGAGGAATAATGGTCTGGGGCTATTTTTCTTGGTTCGGGCGAGGCCCCTTAGTTCCAGTAAAAGGAAATCCTAAACGCTACAGCATACAATGACATTCTAGATGATTCTGTGCTTCCATCTTTGTGGCAACAGTTTGTGGAAGGCCCTTTCCTGTTTCAGCATGACAACGCCCCCGTGCAAAGCTAGGTCTACACAGAAATGGTTTGTCGAGATCGGTGAATTGGAACACCGACTGCGAGCCAGGCCTAACCACCCAACATCAGTGCCCGATCTCACTAATGCTCTTGTGGCTGAATGGAAGCAAGTCCCCGCAGCAATGTTCCAACATCTAGTAGAAAGCCTTCCCAGAAGAGTGGAGAGGCTGTTATAACAGCAAAGGGGGGACCAACTCCATATTAATGCCCATGATTTTGGAATGAGATGTTCAACGAGCAGGTGTCCACATGTACTTTTGGTTATGTAGTGTCTTATACAGTACATCTGAAGTAACTTCTCCTACAGCCAAGGTTATTCTATTGAAAACCATGATACCCCACTAACATTCATTCTCTGTGTAGCCTATGTGTTAAGTGGTGTATGATCTGACCTGATGTCAGGGTATTTGGACACCAGCGTGGAGACCTCCAGGTACAGCAGGGTGGGGTCTGTGAGTTTAAACACCTCAGCTATAGCAGCGATGGCATCACACAGCCGGTCAGTCTCCTCACCCTGGAGCAGAACAGAGACAGAACAAACAAACGGTAAAAATCAGCAACAGTATCAGCGTATGGACTTATCAGAGAAAGGCAGTCTTCCTTACATCAAAGATGATGAATCGTGACTAACTATTTGCTGAAAGACTAGATCAAGATGCATGTAGTTTCTACTGAGCATCTCCTTGGAAAAGAGACCACTCCTGTAACAGGAAATAAACACTCACAGCAGTGAGTTTCCTGAAGAGGAACTTGAACTGCTCAGCCTCTTTAATCATCCTGTCCGCTCCCTCCCTCCTCTCATCTGCATTCTTGAAGGTGATCCGTTTCTGCATCACTGCCTTGATATACTCCACCACCACCCTGCGATGGGCCTCGCTGGTCATCTCCTAAACACATCACATACAACATACTCAGTCACACACACAGGATGACCACTATCAATTTGTACATGCAAAATGTGTGGATTTCTCCAGATCAATCAATTGTCCAAGCCTTTCATTTGATATGATTATATCAATTGATTGATTTCTCCATGTACCGTATTGAAAGGCTTCTTGATCTTGGCGAAGTCATTGAAGTAATCCTCGACGGTCACACAGATAGTGTCCACTGCATGGGTCCCCGTCAACCACTTCCTGGTCAGCAACTCACTGAGATGATGCTGTGGAGAGCAAAATCACCAATCAAATACAACAGAACCGTGTTCATGGCAACATTCTGTCAAATATTACACTAGAACAGTAACGAATGAGCTTAAAATATATGTCCACAAACACTTTGTTCTAACCTCCAAATCCAGGAATACTTCATCCAGTAGAAACTGGCATCCATCTTTGGCCACGTCGTTCAGGGTCCTCTCTATGGCAGCATCATTCTGGGTGGGCTCCGTAGATTTTAAGTATTTCTTCTTTAGACTGTTAATAGACTCCCTAGGAGCAGAGGTACGGTTAGATATACATTAGCCGCATTAGGTTAGAGAAGACATTCTTATTTACAGGGAATTGTCAAATGGGAATCACTTGAATGTATGACAGTTGTTTATAATGGCGATCATGTATTGGACGTAGCACTGAGGGAGCTGCCGGTCTCTCAAGTGGTCCTCCTTGTAGGCGATCGCCTCTTCCCTGTACCTGAACAGCAATAGAAGACAATTGTAGATGTCATATACATAGCAATCCATCCCTGATATTCTGTAACACACCTTTACTGCCATCAATGTAAACGACTAATCACTACACAATTATTAACACAACATTATGAAATTCATGTTACCTGATGAGGAATGAATTCATCTGTTTTAAACAGAGCTTCAGGACCTCCTCTTTGAAGGTCTCGTCGATCTGAGCTGCCACTTGGAGATTCTGCTCAAACATCTGATGAGAGAAAAACTAACATGTCAGATGATGGTCCCCCTTCCAATAGACTTACAGTACACACTAGTGACTCACTGTAATTCTCAGATCCTAATTTTATCACATACACATTGTCTAGTATAGTAACGCTACTGTAGTAGCAACTAGTCCACTTAGTCCAGTGGGTTAAAGAGATTCTGGCTGATGCCAGAGGTGACTGGTTATACCTGGAAGACGATGGCGGGGAGGGTGGTCTGGTAATATCCGTCTTGATCCGCCTCTGGTTCAGTCTCTTTAACCCAGTCCTTCTTGTCTGTCTCCAGAGCCTTGCGAAGCCAGCCAGTGATGTTAGACTGTGGAAGGGTGAGAGAGAGAGTCAGCCAGAGCCATGTGACCTTTGTCTTTAATAATTCATGAAACATTTAATTAGTGGCGGCTTCATCTTTGTCTACTGATGCAGAGAGAGAGTTGTATATCTGACAAGAGCCGCCATAGAGTATGTCGCTGCTATCACAGAGTGTGTGTTGGCTGGACTCACAGTGAAGGTCTGGACGTATTTGCTGAGAAGCTCATCCACCACCTTCTGAGGCAGCAGAGGATCCATCAGGTGGATGTCATACTCTGTCACCAGCTCTTGGTGACCCATCATCTCCACACTGGAACACATAAACACAGTAGGGCGTGAGAACATGGCAACACAGCCCAGCCTGTACTATACTGTCTGTGGGAATTTATATATTTCATGTATTTGAACGTAACAAACATACAGCTACAGAGAGACACACAATATGGCATGCTCGCGCACCTGCACACACAGCAATGCCTGAATCCATATTATACACACAGATACCTATAAACACAGGCTTCTCACAAGCAGTCGCACGTAAACACACGAACACTCAGAAAATCATTGTGAATATAAGTGATCTATAATTCTATAATTACACAGCCTCATCCAATCAGTGGTTGTGGTTTCCACAGTAGCTGTTGGCTGATGCTTGTGTCTGAATTGGATATGAAGTTCTTTGTGTTTTGAATGCATTAGTACATTCATCTTTCTCCGTTCAATCCTGTCATTGGATTATCCACACCAATTTTGCTTAGATTACATGCTATGCCCTCCCTCTCGTGCCTAGGGACTGTTTAGCTTTAAATATTGAGTTAATTGCTCTTTGCAGCACTTACAAGTCCGTCCCATATATGGAGAGTACAAAAGTATTTCCGTGCCTATGTTCTTCCTACATCAATTTAATGATTTTGAGAAACACTCCACACACAAATGAGGAGAGGTTAAAGGGATAGTTCACCCAAATTACATTGGTCTCCAAACCCTGTAAGCAGTCTATGGACAAGGCATGACAGCAATCCATGCATTGGTTTTATTTCCCTGGAAATGTTTCCAAATGCTAATGTTTTAGCATTTGCGGCACAAATCCCATTCAAGTCATGGTACCGATATTAGCATTATTCATCTGAAAATATCTAACATTAAATGCTAAGCTCAGCAAAGTCACTAAAATATTAATATATTGGATTCATGACTTTAATGGGATTTGTGCCACAAATGCTAAAACGTTAGTATTTGGAAATAGTGTCAGGGAAACTACACACCAAAGCATGGATTTCTGTCATACCTTGTCAATAACTGCTTGCAGGGTAAGGAAACTCCTGCATATTCCACTGAGCTTTGATTGGACTGGTGCCCAGTTATCACTGATGCTACATGAGCCACAGAGAGAGCAGATCAGAGCCTGACCTGGTATTCAAAAAGTGTCTCAAAGTAGGAGAGACGATCTAGGCTCAGGTCCTCCATGTCCATAGCCTAATCATAATCAATATTATCTAAAAGACAAAACTGATCCTATATCAGCCCTCCTACTTTGAGCCTCTTTTGTGAATACGGGCTGAGAAAAGATACCTTTTGTATGTGTTGAGGACCCAGGTGAGGAGGGACACAATCTCGTTGGCCTCCAGGTCTTCTGCAGCCAGCTCCTGCACCCGCATGGACGCGGCGTTGTGGTACAGCTTAAAAAACCTGTCAAAGGTGTTGTAGTGTGGCGGGAAGCACTGCACCATCAGGTTCTTCACCACAATCAGGTCGTCCAGCACGTACTTCCTGGTGATCTCCAGGAGCCTCACCATCCACATCTTGTCTGCCTCGCGCGTCACCGACTGGCTGCCCTCGATGCGTGTGGTGACCGTGCCCTCCAGCACCTCAAACATCTTCTCTTTCCAGCGCTTGGGCCGACTTGGGGGGATAAAGCCCGTCTGCTTCTTGCGGTCCAGCATGCGCCGGTCAATCTTCTCCTCACGCTCAATGATGCGCACCACTGAAACCAGCATGGTGGGGTCGCGGCGCACCGTGCCCATGGCGCGCTGCAGCACCATCCACAGCTGCTTGGCCAGGTCGTCAGACAGGCCCTGCACCGCGCCAAAGTAGTTGCGGATCAGGTTCATGTCATGAGTGTTTTTGCTGTCCATTCGGTACTGCTCATACATGAGGTCGTCCCGCGAGCATTCCAGATCCATGAGTTTACGATGGGCCTCCAGCAGCTCAGCCTGCTCAATCAGCACCTGGGTGTCTGCCACTATCTCAGGCACTGCACAGAAGGGGAATGGTATACAGCAAGGTAGATCATTATTGGCACCCTTGATAAAAATGAGCAAAAAAGACTGTATAAAATAGATAATACAAGTACTGAGCTATATTGCATGCTCTAAAGAATGTGCTAATGATATTATACTAATAAAATTGCTCAGAGAAGGAGAGTTAGTTTAACAAATAATTAAAAACATCTAAAAAGATAGGGGTCAAAATGATTGGCTTCTATTTTCAGTACTCCAGCTCCTTCGTGAAGATGACGACACAGCCTTTCTCTAAAATATTTTATGAGATTGGAGTGGTTCAAGTCCAGAGACAGATTTTGTGGCCAATGAACCATTTCTTTGTGGATTTTGATGCGTGCTTGGGGTTGTCTTGCTGAAAGATCCACTTGCGGCCAAGTGTCAGCCTTCTGGCAGAGGCAATCAGGTTTTGGGCTAAAATGTCATGGTATTTGATATAGTTAATGATGCACCACCAAATGTTAACTGTAGGTATGAGGTACTTTTCTACGCCAAACCCACCAATTGTGTGCAGGGCAAAAGAGCTCTATCTATTTTCATGTCATCTGACCATAGCACTGCCTAGAGTTTGTAAAACAGCATTGGCACTTGGATTGAATCTGGTGCTATGGTCAGATGGTCAGGGTTTGGCCATGAAAAACAGAAGCATATGCAGTAACGTACCTCATACCTACGGTAAATTATGGTGGCGCATCTTTTATGTTATTGGGCTATTTTACTTCCACTGGTCCTGGGGTCAACGCCATCATGAACTTTACCAAGTACCAAACCTGGTTGCCTCTTGACACTTGGCCGCAACTGGATCTTCCAGCAAGACAATAACCCCGAGCGCTAATCAAAATCCACAAAGAAATGGCCATCTCAGTCTCAGAACTTGAACCCCATTGAAAACCTGTGGTTTGAATTGAAGAGGGCAGTCCATAAGGGCAGACGAAGGATATCAAGGATCTGGAAAGATTCTCTATGGAAGAATGGTCCTCCCAATGTGTTCAAGGGGAGGATGCTAGAGTATTGAAAACAGGGGTGCCAATAAATTTGGCCTCCATCTTTGAGATAGTTTTTTATTACTTGTTAAACAAATGTTCTTTCTCTAAGCAATTGTATTACTATAAAATAATATAATTTCCCTTTTGTTTTTAGCACACAATATAGCTCAGAATTTATATTATTTATTTTATACAGTATGTTTTGCTCATCTTTATCACAGTGCCAATAATTATGTACCTGACTGTATATTAACGCATTAATACTTTGTAACAGTACATTCCATGTACACAAATGCAAAGAGAGACAACAATAACAGTTCCCAATTGATCTCTGAGGCACATGTAGTAGTTGTGCAGCGTACCTGAGAAGATATTCTTTAAATTCTCGACGGCTGAGGCAAGCTGACTGTGTTGGACAACGGCGTCTTTCACATCTTTGAGGTTCTCAATAGTGTTGATACTCTGCCTCCAGTCCTTACTGACGTCTGCCAGGGAGTTCTGGATGTCCTTGACATCGCGCAGGGCATTATGCAGCTGACTGAGCCCTGTGCGGACACCGTCCAACTGGGACTGGATGGCAGCCTGGGGAGAGGGAAAGAGACCAGGTAAGGTGTTTCAGGCCTGGGCCATGTATTTACAATATATATAACGTTACAGCTCTCATTCAGACGAAAGCTCTATGAACAATAGGGAAGTACAGAATGTATCTCATGTCTTCTTAGCGTCATCATTTTCTACCTTCAGTCGGGCTTCTACCGAAGCTTTCTTGCGAGCCTCTCGCCGGCGGTACTGCTCTACTTTGTCCAACTGGTCCGAGCGCTGCAGCATCCCTGCCACCCTCTGCACGGCGGTAGCAACAGCCTCCCTGTTCGTGTCCTCCATGACAACAACGCCAAGCTGGGTCTGTCAAAGATCAAGATGCTCACGAAACTGAACGTTACACGTGATTACGACGAAAATGTTGCAAGGCACTATATCAGGTCGATTGCGTTATTAAACCATTAATACTGACAGTGCCTGTGTGAGGTGAGTGCCCACTGCATTGGGTAACGTTAACGTTTAGCTGCCTTGGATAATGCTACTTGCTGGCATAACGTTAGCTAGCTAGCTTGCTACTACTACTACTACTACTACTACTACTACTACTACTACTACTACTACAACTACTACAACTACTATCTGGCAAGCAAACTCAAATGTCTCTCAAATGCATTTTACTAGAGTACAGTAGCTAGCTATATGGACTGGAAAAGACTAACCTTATAAGGACAAGCCTGATGCCCAAACCGATCTTTAATTTATTTCATAATCTATAAACATTTGGTTAGAGTCAGTTTTAGGTTTTTGCTAGTCGGTTTAAGCGTCATCTGTGTGCTTAAAGTCTCTCCCATATTGACTAACTAGAAAGCAGCCCATGTTAATGGTAAGCTAGACAGCTAGCAGCCTAGGTTGGCGAGAGGAAGGACACACACACAGCCCAATCAGTAAACACAACGCTAGCCCGTGTACAAGACTCATTTGAAATGTAATATGAACAAATCCAATATCTTACCAACTCTAATAATACGTTTGAATAGGTAAACTGTCGTTCAAATTATCTCATTTCAAATCCAACACTGCTTCTCCTGGTTCAGTTCCTGGTTGACCTTTCTCATGCGCCGCCCCAGTAGCAGCTGACAGCACAGCGCGCTTTAGATGATCATGTGTGCGCGACTTTTGAAAGAGTATGCAATTTCTCACAACTGTATTTTATGTTACCGTTGATTTCTATAAATACAAGTCATTAGCTACAACACAGTTTCTAAACCCAGAGGCATAACATCGCAAGACTTCCGGGAACGCTGGGGAAAGAGACCGGGTCGGGGTTTGGGGTATAAGAAGTCAATGAGACCTTAGTTGTTAATTTTCTCAAAATCTGAAAGCCCAATCTAGATTCGAGACAATGTCTTAAGTAGTTGACCTTGTTATAACTACAAGCTCGTGAGAGTGAGAAACTGATACATTTTCATTTTCGTCCAAAACAACTTTATATCGAAGGAGTGGCTTTGATTTTACGGTCTGCATATGCGCAGTTTGGGCGAGACGACCGTTATGACGTAGTCCTACGCATGAGCATAGCCATGACATCGCGTGATCAGGGATTTCTATTGGAGAAGCAGTTTTAGCCTATCTTCATACTGTAACGTCTTTGGCTAAAATGTGTAGGAACGTAACAATTTGGTTTTAATTCCCTAAATGTACTGAGCACTAAATGTAGTGTTTATTTGAGAATAAATCCTCATAAATATCATAGCTTTCTTTTTGTTTGGAGGTCTGTATCCAGCATTTTATTACTATTTTCAGTGTTCAAATAAATAAGATAATAATCTGCACTTGTTTTATGATTTTATTGTGCTAAATAACAAAACATGTTAGATGCCTATTGAATTCAATTGATATCTTAAACTAGTATGCCTGTAGTCCTTCCTGTAAAATGTGCTATAGTGCAACACGCAGGTTGTTCTATTTATTTATTGGTTCAATATATTACGATAAACCTTATGTTTCTCTCTTGTTCAGTGTAAAGTACTTACAATAAATACACAATAAAAAGCATTACCAACAGTTGTTAAAAAAAAGAGCTGGAATTCCATTATTTACATTTGCATAATAGTTTTAAATAAAGACAAATGCAAGCGAAAGAGCTCGGAAAGCTTTCTTTTAAAAAACGAACGCCATAAAAGAATGCCGTAGAGACTGCTGCACGCAGCTATGGAATGCATAAGGGGACATGTCATAGTTTCAAATATTTTTTCCTTTTCAAAATATAATAACAAATTGGCTTCATAAAATAGAGTTACAGTTTCTAACATTTATTTTGAATGTACTACAATTTTACAAACATTGACAAATAATATTACATTGGACCACAAACTTAAATTAACAGTATTTCTGTGTAATACATTTTTACATTATTATGCTCAGAGACCATCTTAGACATTAATGTTTGTAAATGGCTGTTAGGTGAAGCTTTGTTTAATTTACATTTGTAACACTGTTTTATAAGACAAAACTGCCAAACTCACTGTTAAAATAATACATTAATTCAACCTGTCATGAATAAAAACAATGAAGATACAGTATCTCATTCATAAAGGTTCATGACTCAATGGACATTGAACAATCAATCACATTATAAATCAAAGCAAAGAAATTAGTAGGATTTTTATGTTCATCTGAATAATCAATGAAAAATAAACTACATTACATGTTTTATTTTTAATCCTTTATTTAACTAGGCAAGTCAGTTAAGAACAAATTCTTATTTACAATGACAGCCTACCCTGGCCAAACCCTCCCCTAACCCGGACGACCCTGTGCCAATTGTGCGCCGCCCTATGGGACTCTCAATCTCAGCCGGTTGTGATACAGCCCGGGATCGAACCAGGGTCTGTAGTGATGCCTCTAGAACTGCGATGCAGTGCCATAGACCGCTGCGCAACTCAGGAGCCCCCAATTTAATTAATCAATGCATGTATTTTCTGTTCCATTTGCGGTAAAATGCATTGAATAGAAATACAGTTAATTTGACATGACAGGTGACATGGCTTGGTTTAAAAACGAGAAGTTATGAAATGTGTTTAAAAACAAATGTAGAACTCATGTGAATTGCAGTAGGTTCTGCATGTCATATTCATGTCATATAAAAACATCTCTCCATTGCTTCCATATCTTTCTGCTTTGTAACACTGTTGATTACCTGAGTTGAGTATAAATAACCACCCACCCTGCTATTTTAAGAATCAATACAATAAAGAAGCAAGGTGGAGTCCAGATGGTTTTTAAGATTGTCCCTTGAGCTCATTGCATGTAGATATATGGGTTTGGTTTGTATACAATAGCATTCATTGATGAGTTGGGAATCATACTTCTCTGCATGGGTATTTGGCTAATGTCATGGCCATTGTCAGACCATGGAGGTGAGTCCATGGGTTCCCTCTTTATAGCGTGGACCAGGTGATTCCTGAACTCGTAGTTCAGTTTGTTGTCTTGCTGCATGTAGCCATATACACTGATGTCCGTACAGTTTTCTCCCTGACTGCTACACAGAGTGTCTGAGTGTGGTATCCTATGATCCTTCTGAGCCCTGTTCCCCGCTGTATATAAGTATTTATGGTGTCCATTGAGCGTTGGGCTCATGTTGGTCTTGTTCTTTTGGCAGGTGGTGTATTGTTCATAGTAGTCAGCCTCTGACTTCACCTGTGGTTCTTCTGAGTAGCCCATGTAGCGCTTTTCGTTCCCCACCCAGGCTCTATTTTGGGTCATGCCGTAGATATTGCAACCGTTTTCTGAGTCAGAGTCCTGCTCTGTTTTTATGGCCGTCTCAGGCAACACCATGCCATTGTAACAGTCAAGATGGTTGCCCATGTACCTGTTGTCTGTCTTCATGCCATCTTCGCTGTAGCTCTCCACCTCAGGGCTGTGGAGGCCTCCGTACAGCTTGTTCTGAGATGCGTCCTGTCTGTTAGCGTGATATCCTGGAGACATCCTGTAGGATCTAGTCTTCCCCAGGTGATTGTACTTGCTTTGTCTGCCTGGTGTGTAGGTGCCGCTTGGGCCCTTTCGCATGGCGGACCCTGTGCGAATGTCCCATGGATGATCCATGCTCTGAGCTTTGGGACCACCACTCATGGAGGATAGGCAGAAGTTCAGGGGCTCCTCCTGGGTGTAGTAGCTGTCGTTCTTGTACCTGGTGCCGTCTTTGGAGAGGGGTGTCCATGGGGTGTAGTGGCAGGGTTCTCTGGTAGTGCTGCTGGACCAATTCAGAAACAGTAAGTCACTGCTGTCATATGAGCCTCTGGAGGAGCAATGCCTCTTGTCACTGGGAACCGGGACAAAATGTATAAATGGTCATGTATGCATTATATAATCTGCTAGTTGTGTACAGTATGAAGTACTCATTTGACCAAATTCAGCATACCCAGTGATTTGATTCTGAAATTGATGGTGTAATAAACATGTCTTGAATTGTAAATTGATAGTAAACGAAATGGTGTCCATGCCTGGCTCCTTTATCAAGTTTAGTTAAAACATGATATAGACCAGCGTTTCCCAAACTTAGTCCTTGGGACCCCAACCGGTGCACGTTTTGGGTTTCGCCCTAACACTACACAGCTGATTCAAATGATCAATGCTTGATGATTAGTTGATTATTTGAATTCAGCTGTGTAGTGCTAGGGCAAAAACCAAAACGTGCACCCGTTGGGGTCCCGAGGACCGAGTTTGAGAAACCCTGATATAGACACACAGTATTTGAGGAAGAGTGCTCACTACTCAGCTCTCCCCATGCACACCACTCCCACAGTGCTTACCTGTGCTTATCCGGTGTGGTGATGACGGGGCCCTTGTTCTTGCTCCTGGCCGTCATGTTCTTCATCTTCAGCTCTGTGATGGAGGGTATCATGAGGGGCACGGCCACACAGAACAGGGCCAGCTGGGGGGGCAGCAGTGCCCCGGACTCTGTCTTCTTCTTCTGGCCCTGCAGGAACTTCAGGCTGCCCTGGAACTGCATGCTCTGCCAAAACATCCATCAATCAATCAATCAAAGTTATCTATAAAACACTTTTTACATGAACAGATATCTTGAATGTGTCGGTGCTTTACAGTAACTGTAACCTTGCCTCGACACTCAAAGAGCAGGTGCACGTACATAACTGAATAGAACTCCCACAAAACAGAACTGACTTCATACTGTGTTGAGCACAATGGTAAATGACAATATATTCAGTTATGTATGTGCACCTGCTCTTTGGGTGTTGAGGCAAGGTTAGTGTTACTGTAAAGCACCGACACATTCAAGATATCTCCCACAAAACAGAACTGACTTTATACTGTGTTGAGCACAATGGTAAATGACGATAGTAAGAGTTGATATTGCCAGATACTTGTGTGAGCCGCGGTACTCACTCACCAGAAAGCCTGAGGTGCTGTCCAATAGGCAGCGGACCCGGGCGATGAAACAGCGAGTCAGGAAAGAGGTGAGCTCTAGAGGAACACCGTCAGGCTCCAGGGCGTTAAAGAGACTGCTCATCACAAAATCATCATCTACAGGACAGCCACAGCATTTCTGTTAGTACAACCCATGTAACAAATACAATCCATTATATTTGTTTTGGTCTTCTAACCACCAATATTACTGTGAGAGGTTTTAGGATAGTATTACAAAGTACAAATTAAATACAGTATCTTTTCTTTCTGTCTGTGTCTTGTATACAATAACTAATGTACTAACCCTTGTGTCCCTCTTCAAAATGGTAATAAATGGAAACTAATCTAAATGACAAGTTGCATGTGAAGATGAGGGGCTTTCCTGCAGTGTTTATCGGCTCCACAGAGTGACAGAGGTAATTATCTACACACCAGTTACTGTGGCCGAGTGCTGGTTCAGGGATGCCCCCTGGGGCCCGGGGTTCATGGCCCAGTGGAGCTGTCTTCTGAACTCCTGCCGCTCCTCCACATGTACATAATCAAATACATTCTGGTGCATCACATCCGTCTATGGGAGGGGATGAGAAGGGAGAACAAGTCACCAAACAACCAATTAACCCCCACATTAGGACTGTCGATTGTGTTTGGCCAACACAGTGACCTCCCCACTTAACCTGTGTCACGGTCGAGTGAAGCGAGTCTATGGTTACACGCCATGGTGGTATCTGGACAGACACCGTAAGTGTCAGCCTGCCGTGAGCCCACTGAGAACTTAACGCTTCTGTTTTTCTGTTTCCCCCCACTGACCAGGAGGAGGCCTCCGGAGGGCCTTCTGTGACTGACGGAGTTCACTCGGCATTCCTCCCCACCAGTTAGATCTACACGGGAGATCTGGGTTCTGTACACGTTTTCCATCTTTTTAAGATATTTTTTTTGTAACAGAAAAGCAACTGGGGGAAAAAAAGTCTGAATGTATGAAGAGTTTAACTGTTGGATCATTACTGAGTGCATCCAGTAATATCAAACTGCTTTGTTTGACTGTTTGCCAGTCAAAGATCTATAACTAGTAATTTAAATCAGTAAAACTGAGAAGTAGATAGTGAAAATGTTGAGTAATTACTAATGACTTCTCTACAATTTGTAACACAGATGGGTAATTGGTGACAACAGTTGAAACAGTGAGTAATGAGTTATGACTCCATACAGTTTGCATTTATAACATGCAGTCTCCTCGGTCGGTGGGATAGTGGGAAGCCCTCCTCGCTGCCTTGTTTGTGCTTTGCGTGACACCAGAGCTGCTTGCATGAGGACAGATGCAACGCTACCCTGATGAAATCCCAGCCCACACTCGTAACTCCTCTTGTTTTCTTTCATCTCCAGCTATACCCACTGTTCATAAAACGACAGACTCCCAACTAAAGTATTCAACCGTCCCAAATATATCTGCTTCTGTTGCACGCAACGCTTGCCTTCTGAAACGCCACTATTGTTGAACACACAGCAACACCATCTCAATTCCCATCAGAGAAGCGATCAACAGTCTCTTTTGTCTCCTTCCCATGTTAAAACCCAAAGTTTAATGAGGCCCAATAGAAAGCTATTCACTCAAAAAGGACAGTTACTTACAACTCATACTATCATTAAAATCCTGTGAATTACACAACTGGCTATTTTCAACTATTGACATGGTTGGTCATCTGTTTTATATAACCATATTTAGATTTCTGTTTTGTTTAGTTTAATGACTAAAAGGGCATGGTTTTGCACTAAAAACAATGTATACATTTTGTTACGTTTCTATCGTTGGTGGTTTTACTTTAAACCCGTTTTACAATGCTGTACAATTTTTCCTCAGAATGTAATTTTTTATTAAAGGCTTGTACAATGGCACTGTATTTCAACTAATTTACTTTAATTATTTATCTTTTACCCTCAATAATTAGGACCATTTTATGAGTAATAATACACAATTTGAGAATACAAGGTGTTGTGATTATAACATACCTGATGAAAGCCCAGGTAGTCAACAATGGAGGTGGAGACGTAGAATATCAACCCATCTGTGCTCACCACCAAGGCTAAACCAGTCAAGGACTAGGAGACAAGAGACATGGATACATCTTTATACACGGAAACAGCATAGGGTCGTTCCATTTGATTTTAATAACTTTTTGACCGCACCCCTTTTGATTTGAACTAAAATGTCTAAACATATTTGCCCATGGTAGAATTGATCAGAAAGTAACTTTTTTGACCGGAATTCCAAAACATTTAGGAGATAGAGGTAATCAAATTTGATCCATTTTGCATACCCCACCCTACTATGAGACATCCCGTCTTAATCACTGGAAAAAATTAACGGTTAAGTTTGATATAATTTAAAAGCTTACAAACAGGGTTACCAAACCATTTTATAATTTCTTACAAAAAAATATCATAAATTATGCCATTATCTAAAAACACGTAAAAAAAGAGGGCAGTCGATAAGCGCAGATGAACGATATCAAGGATCTGGAAAGATTATGTATGGAGGAATGGTCTAAGATCCCTCCCAGAGTGTTCCCCAATCTCATAAAACATTTTAGAAAAAGACTCAGTGTTGTTATCCTCGCAAGGTGAGGTATTGAAAGGTTTTGAAAAAAGGGGTGCCAATAATATTTTACACCTATTGTTTAAGAATGTATTTTATTACTAAATTGTATTTTATTACTTGTTAAATAAAACTTTCTCTGAGCAATTGTATTGTAATTTTCAAATACTTTTTCCATTTATACAGTCTTTTTTGCATTTCTTTATCAAGGGTTACAATCATTTTGGACCTGAATGTGCTAAGAGCACAGGGGACCAACTTCAATTGCACGTGATGAGTAATTCACAGGTAAATGCTTTTCATACAACATCTCTATTTCTGATAATGAATGGACGTTAGAACAAAACATTACAAAAAATTGTGTTTTCGTGCCTCCTGATATGAAGAGTAAAACAGGGAGAAAAGTGGAGGAAACACCATGCAGGGTTCCTCATTAACTTCCTGTGTTGGCTGGAGCTGTTGTGCTTGACATTTGCGTGACTCTGGCATGCTCCTTGCTAGGCCTTGTCACCTCTGGTCTAATTCGAGTCAGCCCAGGTCAGCTGGGCCCCCTTTTCCCACTCTCTGGTGTAATACTGACTTAACAGTGTCACGATCTTCATTGAGCAGCATCATGATCGGTTGTTTAGTCTCACGCTACTGAGGGAGGGAGATTTTCTAGCCGTTTGTGGCGAGGGGAGGGCAGGGTTCTGGGATGGAGAAGGTGGGGTTTAGAGGACGCAATGTTCTGTTCCTACACCCATCCTCCCAGCAGCTCCGCTGTGCCACGATATCATCAATACATATTCTAAACCTCAAATACTAAATGCGGCTAAGTTCAACTTTGTGGATTTATTTCATTCAAGCTTTTATTTGCCATTTTTGCACTCCTTAATTTTAAAGAAATAACACAATCACGGCATGGTAGACTGATGACCCAGTCATCGCTCATCAGTGCTCTCTTGGGAGGACAAACCACAGCCTGACCCTTCTGCTCCACTGTCTCACCTCCAGTAAGAGGTCACTCTCTACCACGCTGATGCTGGTCCTCGGGGTTCCAATGGGCAGGCTCTCTTTCCTGGTATCCTGGTGGTTCAAAGGCGGCTTCATGATGTGCTTTCTGCATGGCTTCTCCTGGATGGCTGGATAAGAGGAAAAAGGACAACACTTTCTCAGTGAGGGGACTAACAGGTTTATTAGATGTATGATGAGTAATCAGTCGATTAGGGTCCACAATAATAATACAAATTCTCACAGTTGTCTCATACTATGCACACTAACATGAACTCATTTCTCATTACATGCCACAACATGTCCTGGAGCGCTCTCTCTTTCTCTCACACACAGAGAGCGAGAGGGATAGAGAGAGAGACAAACAGTGTTGTACACCAACCTGGACTCACAGGTAGACGTTACATAGTAAATCTGGGACACTCAAATTAGTATGATATGTTACATATGGTATGTATTAATTTGTACATGTCATCTATTTCGTATGGTATGTTACGAACTGCAATTCATACAATACAATACAATACAATATGATACGATATGACACTAACAATAGGAATTCCTTTTTGTTGTGGCTAACGTTAGCTAGGTGGCTAGGTGGCTAACGTTAGCTAGACTAGGGGTTACGGTTAGAGTTAAGGTTAGGGTTAAGAGTTAGGTTAAGGGTTCATTAATGTTAGGGTTAGGGGAAGGGTTAGCTAAAATGGAAAGTAGTTGCAAAGTATCTAAAAAGTAGTAAGTAGTTGCAAAGTTGCTAATGAACTAAAATGCTACATTTTCCGTGATGAGATTTGAACACGACACCTTTGGGTTGTTAGACGTTCCCGTTATACGCACACCCATCCACCCTCCTTTTGCCTTAAATAACCTTCTGTCTAATGTAACTATACCAAACATAACATATCATACTCATTGGAGTTTCCCGTATTTTTTATTTACTATGTTACGTCTAGTCTATGAGACCAGCCTGTGTAGACACACATGCTGTGGTGATATGTTCCTAAAGGGCTCATATTTTCAGTTTATTAAGCATTTCCAATTTTTTACAGTATTTCCAATCTACCTTTTTCTTCAAGCTATTATTAAATGGTATAGACCCTACATTCTGTGTCTGGAGAGAGGCCGTGTTTACACTCGTCTCCCTGGGAACCACAGACGAAAGAGAGACAGTACAGTACTAGGCTGCTCCTACCCCACTGCTTCCCTGTGTTGTGGTATCACCTGGTTGGCCAGGGAGCGAGAGCACAGAGCAGAAGGGACTGTGCCCGGTCCCTGATGTCTGACAGCCTTTGCGTGTTCACAGCACAAATTATATTCACCAGCGGCTTCCTGGCCACCCCCTACATGACTAAACAAGGAAATCCATGTCAGGATTACCAGAGGGAAGCAGGGATGGAGAAGGAGAGAGAGGGAGTAGGAGTTGGCTGGCTGAGGCGACACTGTCACGCAACTAAACCATCTGTCAATCTCCTCCATATCCCTAACAGTGGCCTGGCGTCTGTTCAATCCATTGCGTGCAGGATGGCAAGCTACATTAGCCTGTAAAGAATTTCATAATAACAGCTGTTACATATTGATGACTGCTGGCCAACACAGAATTCTCTCCCTGAACATTAGGCCCACAATGCAATTGAAACAATATACATAGAGTACATCTGCATAGTATTACATACAAACATAGATTGTCAAGGTAATAACTATGACTGTGTGATATCCAGGGCACTATTCCCAATAGAATTGTACAAAAATGATGTCCTTACGTTGATATACCTTATTGCATCAACCGTCTTTACTGAATGCCATGACAAATGCATTGGTAACAGCATGGATAACATGGAAATGCACTCCATCAATTTGATTATTTCCACTTTTAGGAGCGAGTTCGTGGAGAGACCCACAAACACACACGCAAGCACACACAGACATGAGCACACACACACACGCACGGTGGCAGGCACACACAATGAATGCATAGCTGTAGTAAAAGACCTCTGGGGGTGGTATGAAAAAAACCTGAAACAGTAGTAAAAGCAATCAAGCTTTTGAAAATCGTGCCAACAACTCCTCTTGTGGTCACGCACTTCCAGCCAATCCCTACTGGTCAGAAACATCTAGAAAATCCTTTTCTGGGGATTACTACTGACAACTTGGTATTTTTAATAGAAAGCACATCCAATATCACTCCCACTCACAATGTACTGTATGACGTCACAACTGCTGTAAGGGCTATTATGAAGGGAACGTACATCTTTGCCCTACCTAAGATAATTATAACACACAAAGCATCTGAGCCTCAACTGGGAGAACCAGTGAAAACAAGATTTAAAAAATGTAAGAGTATGTCTAGTTCAATTACAAGTGGCTGGACATTTCCACATTTAGACAAACTGGTTGACAGTTTGACCATAAGAACACAATAGGGAGAAGTGCCTTTGTTACAGTCAATGATACTGGTATGCCTCAGTCACAGCGGATCCAGTGAAATGTAAAAAAGCTTCCTTTCATTGACTTAAATAAACTGAATGAGTCCTGCTTGTGACTGTTGCCACCACACCGAACAAAAATATAAACGCAATATGCAAAAACAATTAAGATTTTACTGAGTTACAGTTTATATATGGCAATCAGTCAATTGAAATAAATGATGCCATAGTCTATGGATTTCACATGACTGGGAATACAGATATGCACATGTTGGTCACAAATACCTTTAAAAAAAGGTAGAGGTGTGGATCAGAAAACCAGTCAGTATCTGGTGTGACCACCATCTGCCTCATAGAGTTGATCAGGCTGCTGATTGTGGCCTGTAGAATGTTGTCCCACTCAATGGCTGTGCGAAGTTGCTGAATATTGGCAGAACTGGAACACGCTGTCATACATGTCGATCCAGAGCATCCCTAACATGCTCAATGGGTGACATGTCTGGTGAGTATGCAGGCCATGGAAGAACTGGGACAATTTCAGCTTTCAGGAATTGTGTACAGATCGGTTGGACGTACTTCCAAATTCTCTAAAACGATGTTGGAGGCGGCTTATGGTAGAGAAATGAACACTAAATTCTCTGGCCACAGCTCTGGTGGACATTCCTGCAATCAGCATGCCAATTGCACGCTCCCTCAAAACTTCAGACATCTGTGATATTGTGTTGTGTGACAAAACTGCACATTTTACAGTGGCCTTTTATTGTCCCCAGCACAAGGTGCACCTTCATAATGGTCAGCTTCAGCTTCACCTGTCAGGTGGATGGATTATCTTGGCAAATGAGAAATGCTCACTAACAGGGATGTAAACAAATTTGTAAACAACATTTTAGAGCATATGTGCATATGGAACATTTCTGTGATCTTTTATTTTAGCTCATGAAACATTGAACCAACGCGTTACATGTTGCGTTTATATTTTTGTTCAGTATAGTTAACTAGGTATGCCTATTATCATCAACTGAATAGTACATGGGGTGTTCACTCGAAGTTCAAGATAAGCCATGTCACCTGTGACAATACACAGACTCAATTCAACACACCAATGTGTTTTACAATGGAATCCACTAAAGGGGCTCTGGTTTATAACCACATCACAGCACCAATTGCTCTCACAAGACTGAAGCTTTTACAGTACATCCAGATTGACTGTTACATTCATTGAATCTCCTGGATGCTATTTTCTCTACTCCGCATAGCCTATTCTCTCTATTTGGCATGATTGAAGTAGATAGAGTTGACTCCATCAGTCTGCCTGTGACACGGTATTTCTAGTGAATGTTCCCTCCAGAGTCCATGGTTATCCGACTCATCGCAGTGATTCATCATGAGATCGGCTGCAGGGCGAATCAGCACGCTAATCCATACCATGATGTCACTATCACATGCTCCAGTTGGAGTTGTGGCCCTCCATCCTCAACACAAACAGCAGCTTTCATCACGCAAGCCTGAAGGGGGTGGGGGGTCTGGGAATGGTGCGTGGGGGGTGCGGTTGCTGCTGGATGGATCCACCACCACTATATATTACCTCTGAGGTCACAAAACAGAGAAGATCCCATCCAGCCAGCAATCACGCAGAGGCATACACCTTCTAGCGGGAGAGGGGGAGAGAGAGGGAAGGAGGGATGTGGCGCTGTGGAGGGAAAGGAATGACCGACTGGAGATGGAGCCATCAGCTGTCTACCACCAGTTACATCACCAGTCCTTCCTTCTGTTCTGTCATTCACTCCCAGGCTGTGGGGAGTACGCACTGACAAACAACTACTACTTAGGACTTTAGAATAGCGTGGCATTTAAGTCAAACCACTGTAGCTGGCAATAGCATCCATGTTAATGTAGCCAGTGGCATCTAGTGACTGGTACGAGACGAGGTGAGGTGATCAATTTAAATAAATACCTGAAACTGAACTTTCAGATAGCAGCATTGCTTCCGCCCTGGAGAAGAGGGAACAGTACATATTTCCTCTTCACGCCGTTGGCGGTTTGTGAAAGTCTGTCAACCTTTTATGATGTGTTCAATGCTGTTTTGGGAGAGGCGGCTTTGACGCAGTATTTTGGTTGTGTGGACTTAGGAAGGGTATGTCCTACCAACTTTAAAAGGTATGCGCTTTTAACATTGTAATGTGAATCGAGTCTATTTGAAAATGTTGAATATTTAATAAAGTATACAAGTTTTGATATTGATAATTTGTAAATGAGCCGGGGTTATAATTGTTTGTATGTGATCCGGAGAAGCCTTTGGCTGCCCTTGCTGTGTCATTTGTTTCTGTCCCTTACATTAAGTAGGCAGGATTTGGTATTTTGTCTATTCCGCCCAAGCAAATGATCTGGTATTTCAGGCAAAAGATTTTGGGTTGCCTTATCGATCGGATTAGTAAAAAAAAAAATCTTAAATGTTAAATGTTTGTTTGTCTACATGTTTATTTTGTTACCACTTCCCTATAGACCTCCACGGCTGGCTGTTCTTAGGAGGGAACTGTTTAGTTAGACAGCAGAGGCGCCGGAGGGGGATGGTTGCCGTTTAACAGGCTCCTAACCAACTGTGCTATTTAGTTTGTTTTTTCCATTTTTTTGCAACTCATTTTGTACATAATGTTGCTGCAACCGTTGCTGCTACCGTCTCTTATGACTGAAAAGAGCTTCTGGACATCAGAACAGCGATTACTCACCTTGAACTGGACTAAGATTTTGTATTTAATGAGTCCGATGCGAAGGATATACTGCTTTGTCAAGACAAGGCCCAAATCCCCGTCATTCGTGTGAAGAAAAGACGGAAATACAGGGTGCGGAGGTCTGGGTGCCTTGTGAGAATTCGTCGGCAAGTGAGTAAACCACCACTACCCTCCGTATTATTGGCCAACGTGCAATCATTGGAAAAAACCTGGACAATCTACGATTAAGACTATCCTACCAATGGGACATTAAAAACTGTAATATCTTGTGTTTCACCAAGACTTGGCTGAACGACGACTCGGATAATATGGAGCTGGCAGATTTCTGTTTTTCGGCAGGACAGAGCAGCTACGTCTGGTAAGATGAGGGGTGGGGTGTGTGTCTATTTGTCAATAACTGGTGGTGCACGATGTCTAATATTAAAGAAGTCTCGAGGTATTGCTTGACTGAGGTAGAATACCTCATGATCAGCTGTAGACCACACTATCTACCAAGAGAGTTCACATCTATATCAGTCGTAGCCGTCTATTTACCACCACAAACCGATGCTGGCACTAAGACTGCACTCAACGAGCTGTATAAGGCCATAAGCAAACAAGAAAATGCTCATCCAGAAGCGGCGCTCCTAGTGGCCGGGGACTATGATGCAGGCAAACTTAAATCCGTTTTACCTTATTTCTACCAGCATGTCACGTGTAACCAGAGGAGAAAAAAACTCTAGACCACCTTTACTCCACACACAGAAACGCATACAAAGCTCTCCCTCCATTTGGCAAATCTGACCATAATTCTATCCTCCTGATTCCTGCTTACAAGCAAAAACTACAGCAGGAAGTACCAATGACTTGCTCAATACAGAAGTAGTCAGATGCGATGCTATGCTACAGGACTGTTTTGCTAGCACAGACTGTAATATGTTCCGGGATTCATCCAATGGCATTGAGGAGTATACCACCTCAGTCACCGGCTTCATCAATAAGTACATTGACAACGTCGTCCCCACAGTGACCGTACGTACATTTCCCAACCAGAATCCATGGATTACAAGCAACATCCCCACCGAACTAAAGGCTAGAGCTTGTGCTTTCAAGGAGCGGGCCACTAATCTGGACGCTTATAAGAAATTCCGCTATGCCCTCAGACAACAAACCATCAAACAGGCAAATCGTAAATACAGAACTAAGATTGAATCCTACTACCCCCGGCTCTGACATGCGTCGGATCTGGCAGGGCTTGACAATTATTACGGACTACAAAGGGAAACCCAGCAGCGAGCTGCCCAGTGACACGAGCCTACCAGACGAGCTAAATGCCTTTTATGCTCGCTTTGAGGCAAGCAACACTGAAGCATCCATGAGAGCACCAGCTGTTTTGGATGACTGTGTGATCAGGCTCTCCATAGCCGATGTGAGCAAGACCTTTAAACAGGTCAACATTCACAGAGCCGTGGGCCAGACGGATTACCAGGACGTGCACTCAAAGCATGCATGGACCAACTGGCAAATGTCTTCACTGACATTTTCAACCTCTCACTGGTCGAGTCTGTAATACCTACATGTTTCAAACACCACCATAGTCCCTGTGCCCAAGATAGTGAAGGTAGCCTGCCTAAATAATTACCACCCCGTAGCACTCACGTCCGTAACCATGAAGTACTTTGAAAGGCTGGTCATGGCTCACATCAACACCATCATGCCAAAAACCCTAGATCCACTCCAATCTCTATTGCACTCCACCCTGCCCTTTCACACCTGGACTAAACGAACACCTATGTGAGAATGCTATTCCTTGACTACAGCTCTGCGTTCAACACTATAGTGCCTTCAAAGCTCATCACTAAGCTAAGGACCCTGGGACTAAACACCTCCCTCTGCAACTGGATCCTGGACTTCCTGACGGCCGCACACAGGTGGTAAGGGTAGGTAACAACACATCCACCACGCTGATCCTCAACACTGGGGCCCCTCAGGGGTGCGTGCTTAGTCCCCTGTACTCCCTGTTCACCCATGACTGCGTGGCCAAGCACGACTCCAACACCATCATTACGTTTTCTGACAACACAACAGTGGTAGGCCTGATCACCGTCAATGATGAGACAGCCTATGGGGAAGAGGTCAGAGACCTGGCAGTGTGGTGCCAGGACAACAACCTCTCAATGTGAGCAAGACAAAGGAGCTGATCATGGACTATAGGAAAAGGAGGGCCGTATGGCCCCCATTAACATTGACGGAACTGAAGAGGAGCGAGAGTTTCAAGTTCCTTGGTGTCCACATCACCAACAAACTATCATGGTCCAAACACACCAAGACAGTTGTGAAGAGGGCACGACAACACCATTTCCTGCTCAAGAGACTGAAAAGATTTGGCATGGGTCCCCAGATCCTCAAAAAGTTCTACAGCTGCACCATCGAGAGGATCCTGACCGGTTGCATTACCGCCTCGTATGGCAACTGCTCGGCATCTGACCGAAAGGTGCTACAGAGGGTAGTGCGTACGGCCCAGTACATCCCTGGGGCCAAGCTTCCTGCCATCCAGGACCTATATACTAGGCGGTGTCAGAGGAAGGCCCGAAAAATTGTCAATGACACCAGTCACCCAAGTCAAAGACTGTTCTCTCTGCTACCGAACGGCAAGCGGTACCGGAGCGCCAAGTCTAGGACAAAAAGGCTGAACAACTAAACTAATCAAATGGCCACCTCGACTATTTACATTGAACTCCGTCCCCCATTTGTTTTTGCACTGCTGCTACTCGCTGTTTATTATCTATGCATAGTCACTTTACAAATTACCTCAATTAACCTGTACCCCCACACATTGGCTCAGTACCGGTACCCCCTGTATATAGCCTCGTTATTGTTATGTACATTTCTTGTGTTACCTATTGATTGATTCAATTTTTTTTTAACTTTCGTTTATTTAGTATATATTTTGTTAACTCTAATTCTTGACCTGCATTGTTGGTTAAGGGCTTGCAAGTAAGCATTTCACGGTATTCGGGCGCATGTGACAAACACAATTTGATTTGATTTGTTCAACTGTATGAATTATATTTAATGCCTCTTATCTTTAATAAACCTTGGTTTATATGGTTAACGCTGTCATTTATTTGACAGACCTGTGTTTAAACTTGTCCCGAGGACCTTCCCTTGTGTATAAACAAGATGGCGTAGTACAGTTTACATTAATGTGGATGTGATGCTGCCTAGGAGGACATAGCAGGAAAACTAATGAGGCACTTGTGTTAGGAATCGCCAGTATGAACACAGTCTTAAGAGGTACAGTATCTATGACCAGATGTTCTGCTCTTAGTTGCCAAAATGATGCCCCTATATGGTGACTATTGACTTGGGGCGGTCACTGCTACACTGTCAGACTCTCACCAAAAACAAAAGAGGACAAAGGCAATTGTACACAGACCATAGAAATGTAGGAATTGTTATTAGTGGACCAGACTTAATTCAATTGAACGTTAACATGGTGAGACTGTTGAGGTCAAACTAAAAACGTGAGAATACAAACAACCCATTTAAAAGATGATCAAAACCAGTTTGGATCCCACAGTTTCTGTGCCAAGCCTTGGTGACACGTTGACTACAGTATGTCTGAAAAACAATACCGTTCTTTATATCTTAACATTGAAGCTGTTGTAAGATTCTCTGTTCTGTGTGGTTTGCTGTAGCAGAGGCAGCCTTAATGAGACCCCTCCCCACTAGCTTCGACTGAGTCATTGCTGACCAGAGTGAACACCCCAGGATACTTCAAAGCTACCTAGTGATATAAGAGTAAATCCTTCTCCGTTGCGTGCGGGGTGTGCAGGCGGCTCTGGCTCCCACTCACCTCCCTCCTGGCTCTGAGCGTGCTCGCTCTCATTAGCATCCCAACACTGCTCTGTGGTGTGCAGCATCACTCCACATCAGGCCTTGACAGGGTCAATGAGGCCTGAACACTTCAGGTTAAAAGCCTACTGTGTGACAGACCCAATAGTGTTCAGACATTTTAATCTGTCACCCTCACACACTCACACAGCTTCTATACTTAACGCATGTGCTGTGTTTCAAGCCCAAATGGACAGAATTTCACAGCTGACAATGGCTCATATACACACACATATACACTGTACATACCATAATTTATAAACAAAATCCACCGACTGGATCCAGTGCAGCCTTCAGCGCTTGACTAGAAAAACATGGAGGGGAGAATCCTTAAAACTGTGGTCTATAATGAAAGCAGATGTCTGCTTCTTCATGTGTTGGCATGGAACAAATGAAAACATATAAAAGCCCCATAAACAAAGCTTCATTCCTATAGGGGAATGCTGCATATCCAACTACCTCATCTCTTTAGATAAAGAGTCAAAGACAACGTTTACAGTTATACAGCCATTGTTGTAAAATTGTTGTAAAAATGAGTTCAGTTTAGGGACTGTCAAATGAAATTCCTACAGGTTATTGTAAAAATACATAGAGGACCACTTCAAGTAATATTCCTGAACTGAAGAGCCACATTTGCATAGTTAATTGTTTATTTCATATGTGGTTTTAGAGAGTATTTTTCCCCCCACAGAATAAGGTTTGTCCAAATACACATTCCTGTCTGGGCTGATGCAATACCTAACAGTCTGACATGATAGATAGACCTGCAGTATGAAATCTACACTAACTCTATCATTTGGTAGCCTAGGGGTGGCAGGTAGCCTAGCGGTTAGAGCGTTGGGCCAGTAATCAAAAAGGTTGCTGGTTTGAATCCCTGAGTCAACTAGGTGAGAAATATGCCTAAGTGCTCTTGAGCAAGGCATGTAAACCCTAATTGCTCCTGTAAATCGCTCTGGATAAGAGCATCTGCTAATTAATGCAGTTTTGCTGTTGTTGATAGATGAATGGATGCTAATCAAACCCAGACAGACACCATTACATTTACAACCAGATGTGTACTTATGCCGTGGAAATAGTGTCTTAGGGAATGGAATGAAAACACTGCCAAATATTCTGGTTCATGTTCTTTCTTCATAATATCAAAAACATGAGAATTACAAACCCAATCTCAGATGTACACTGTCTGTATCTGCATGTCTACAGTGATTTGGTCCATATCATACTCATGATTATCATTGGCAATTTGAAAATGTTTATAAGAAGGTCACTGACTGGCTCTAGAGGACCATCTCTCTTCCTGGTCTATTGAAAAGGCTCAGCAGGTCATTCCTCAGTACTGTATGCAGAGACCCAGGGACAGGGAGGGTCAAGGCCAGAGTCCTGCAGGATATCTCTCCTTGTAACACTGTCCCCCTGGGCATGAGGGATGGGACCTCTCTGACATGGAGAATATCTCTCGCCATCGCAGGGGTCTGCTGGCCATGATGGAATGCCCTCTTCTCTCCATGACAACTGTCAATCACTCCCGTTAGGAACTATGGTGATTGGACTGACACTGACCATCATAATGGCTCATTAACTCTAAATATTGCAGAAAGCCTGTGACCTACATGATGAGATGATTATGGACAAAAGAGCGAGATTCGACGATCATGTCGCCAGAATAGGACACTCAATATTTATTGGAAAAGAGCATCAAACTCATCACCTCGCACTTTCACCATCCTGTGAAGTTCATCATCATTTATTTAATCTGTAGCCTAATAAACTGTAGGCTATGGTTTCCCAAGTCATAGAGGGAGGACAACAAAACATATCATCGCGTGACTCCAAGTGTACTTCAATATGATTGTTTTCTATCAATATTTGCGCATAAAAGCATTCCCACGGACATTTATTGCATAATAAATGTTACTGACACAAAAACACGCAACCTTTAAAAATGTATTTATTTATTTCACCTTTATTTAAATAGCCATCACTAGCACATTAGAGGCTGCATATACATACACTTGGAATCATTGGCCACTTTAATAATGGAACACTAGTCACTTTAAGAAAGTTGACATATTTTGCATTGCTCATCTCATATGTATATACTGTATTCTATCCTATTCTACTGTATCTAAGTCTATGCCACTCTGACATTGCTCACCCAATATTTATATATTCTTAATTCCATTCCTTTACTTTAGATTTGTGTGTATTGTTGTGAAATTATAAGATATTACTGTTAGATATTACTGCACTGTTAGAGCTAGAAACACAAGCATTTCGCTCCACCCGCAATAACATCTGCTAAACAAGTGTATATGACAAATCCAATTTGATTTGATTTGAGTGAGACACAGAAAAGAGCCAACCAGTAAAAGCAGAGCCCCATTCATTATCGATGCATTGTTCCGACAACATCGAAGAGCCATTCCAGACTCTGAAGTCAGAAGGACTTCAGGAGATAGGTGTTAGCCAGACTAGGTAGCCATATGTTTGAACATTACATAAACCAAGATTGGTCATAAGATTATTTTCAGCACTTCTTTAGGACTGCCATGCTATCACTTAGCTTTTATGCAATTGGTGTCTCTCAAACATGAAACCCATAACAATGCCTTTATAAATAGTTAAAGATGCTGTTTGGGATCTTAAATACAACAAATTCATAACATATTGTACAAATTGTATTTGTGACATAACATACAGATTGCCCAAAAAAAGGACATAACATGTCATACGAAAGGGAGGATGTAGTGCACAATTGCACTCAAAAAACGAGGACCCCTTTTGGCTCAAGAGCATCACTTTCAAAATGACTGGCAAAAATGATACAAAAGTTCTGGAGCGTCCCTTTTATTTGTTTTTTGTATCATTTCTTTTGTATTTTACGATCTTGTCTAATCGCTGCAACTCCCCAACGGGCTCGGGAGCTTAACCCGGAAGCCAGCTGCACCAATCGGAGGAAGGAAACACCGTTCAACTGGTGACCGGGGTCAGCCATCAGGCACCTAGCCCGCCACAAGGAGACGCTAGGGCGCAATGAGCCAAGTAAAGCCCCCCCAGCCAAACCTCCCCTAACCCGGACAACGCTGGGCCAATTGTGAGCCGTCCTATGGGACTCAAGCCTACGGCCGGTAGTGGCACAGCAGGGAATGACCCGGGTCTGTAGTAACGCCTCTAGCACTGCGATACGATGCCTTAGACCGCTGCGCCATTCGGGAGGCCTTGAGCGTCACTGTAATGCAGAGGTGTCAAACCCTTTCCATAGAGGGCCTAGTGTCTGTAGGTTTTTTGTTTTTCCTTTCAATTAAGCTCTAGACAACCAAGTGTGACCTTAATTCATCAATCAATTACAAAGGAGGAACGAAAACCCACAGACACTCGGCCTTCCGAGTGTCTGTGGGTTTAATGGAACAACACAGAGGGAAATTAAAGTGCAGCTGATCCGGAATTCTAAAGGACTGATTCTGAAAGTGGAATGGAATTAAGGGTAGATCATTTGGGTAATTCTGCATTTGGATAGTTGATATTTTGGCTATTGCTCAAAATCTGATTGCATAAGCAAATTAGATCACTAATCCTTCAAAAACCCACAAAGGAATATTTTTGTTAGCAGCAGTATTTTGGGACAGGTTTCAGTTGCTCTCCTTGATTCAATGTCAATGGAATAAAATTATTGCCTTGGAACCACATTAACCAAGTTTCCATCCAACCATTTTATGGAATTAAAGTACATGTCGGATAATGACAGGACTGACGGAAACATAAAATGTGTCGGTAATCTTTCCAAATGTAGACAAAACAAAATATGCTAAACAAGGTCATCTACAAGTCTCTGCTAGGTAAAGCCCAGCCTTATCTCAGCTCACTAGTTACCATAGCAGCACCCACCCGTAGCACACGCTCCAACAAGTATATCTCACTGGTCACCCCCAAAGCCAATTCTTCCTTTGGCCACCTCTCCTTCCAGTTCTCTGCTGCCAATGACTGGAACGAACTGCAAAAATCTCTGAAGCTGGAGACTCTTACCTCCCTCACTAGCTTTAAGCAACAGCTGTCAGAGCAGCTCACAGATCACTGCACCTGTACATAGCTCATCTGTAAATAGCCCATCCAATCTACCTCATCCCCATACTGTATTTATTAATTAATTTATCTTGCTCCTTTGTACCCCAGTATCTCAACTTGCACATTCATCTTCTGCACATCCTACCATTACAGTGTTTAATTGCTATATTGTAATTACTTTGCCACCATGGCCTATTTATTGCCTTACCTCTCTTATCCTACCTCATTTGCACATGCTGAATATCGATTTTTCTACTGTATTATTGATTGTATGTTTGTTTATTCCATGTGTAACTCTGTGTTGTTGTATGTGTCGAACTGCTTTGCTTTATCTTGGCCAGGTCGCAGTTGCAAATGAGAACTTGTTCTCAACTATCCTACCTGGTTAACATAATTTAACAGTTTGATGGCCTTGAGAAGCTGTTTTTCAGTCTCTCAGTCCCAGCTTTGATGCACCTGTACTGACCTCGCCTTCTGGATGATAGCGGGGTGAACAGGCAGTGGCTCGGGTTGTTGTTGTCCTTGATGATCTTTTTGGCCTTCCTGTGAAATCATGTACTGTAGGTGTCCTGGAGGGAAGGTAGTGTGCCCCCGGTGATGCGTTGAGCAGACTGCACCACCCTCTGGAGAGCCCTGTGGTTGCGGGCGGTGCAGTTGCCATACCAGGCGGTGATACAGCCCGAAAGGATGCTCTCAATTGTGCACCTGTAAAAGTTTATAAGGGTTTTTGGTGCCAAGCCAAATTTCTTCAGCCTCCTGAGGTTTAAGAGGCGCTGTTGCGCCTCCTTCACCACACTGTCTGTGTGGGAGGAACATTTCAGTTTGTCAGTGATATGTGTAACAGTATAACCTTAAACCGTCCCCTCGCCCCGACACGGGCGCGAACCAGGGACCCTCTGCACACATCAACAACGGTCGCCCACGAAGCATCGTTACCCATCGCTCCACAAAAGCCGCGGCCCTTGCAGAGCAAGGGGCACACTACATCTAGGTTTCAGAGCAAGTGACGTAACTGATTGAAACGCTACTAGCGCGTACCCGCTAACTAGCTAGCCATTTCACATCCGTTACATATGTACGCAGAGGAACTTGAAGCTTTCTACCTTTTCCACTGGGGTCCCATCGATGTGGATAGATGCTGTTTCCTAAAGTCCACGATCAACTCCTTTGTTCTGTTAACGTTGAGTGAGAGGTTATTTTCCTGGCACCACACTTCCAGGGCCCTCATCTCCTCCCTGTAGGCTGTCTCGTCATTGTTGGTAATCAGGCCTACTACTGTTGTGTCGTCTGCAAACTTGATGATTGAGTTGGAGGCGTGCGAGGCCACGCAGTCATGGGTGACCAGGAGTAGAGGAGGGGGCTGAGCACGCATCCTTGTGGGGCCACCTTGTTGAGTATCAGCGAAGTGGAGGTGTTTTTTACTACTTTCACCACCTGGGGGGCAGCCCATCAAGAAGTCCAGGAACCAGTTGCACATGGCGGGATTCACACCCAGGGCCTCAAGTTTAATGATGAGCTTGGAGGGTATTGAGCACAGCCACCCAGCCACACCCACAAGCACAGCCACACAACACTTGAGTGCCGCCCCCTTCCATAATGGTTGGATTTTCAAATACGACCAACGAGAGGTCTCAATCCCAGAGGGAAAAAAACATTTGAGAGAGCCAATCAAATATTGCATTAACAAACGGCCTCCTTTCCAGACCAGTATGGTCACAGCTCTGCCTGCGCTGAGTCACATGGGTCGCTTCAGTCAGGCTAATGGCTGTCTCCATGCAAAATAAAACTGAGCATGCAAACCGGGGTCAAGGAGAATGTGTTGGCTTTTCAATAAGTATTTGTCTCTCCTTGCATTAAATTAATCCAACCTAAACCCACTGACCTTTACAATCTCTGGTTGTAGAAATCAACTGATCGCATGATTTACTCATGCATACTTCCCCATTAGCTATTGTCAAATCCAATTTTAAGTATAAAACTAGGTTAAAACTGAAAACAGCAACGCAGCCAGGATCTGAAAATAGAACTATCTCTAAAACACTTCTGCAAGTAGAGTAATAAGGTAGCTAAAGAAGTGAATGAGACAAGAGGAATATGAGCCCAGCTGCCAAGGAAGGATAAGCAGTGTCATGTCTAATGTAATCAGCCCGGAGCCTTTAATGCATGGGGCTAATTGGCTTGGAGCATGTATACAGTAGTACTACACAAAGTGGCTGTGACAAGGCCTGGGTGGCTATGGAGGGGGAATATGTAAATAATGACATCAAGGATAAGACAACAGAGATGGCCCTCAAGCAATGAAAGCCAAATAAATCTATCAACCTTCTAAACGATGCTATAAATGACACAGAAATCCTATCTAAGCTCTAAGGGAAGGAACAGCATAATAACTCTCAGGGAAGTCAATTGAGCTTCCTGCTCCATACCACCTCTAGACTGGGTATATGTAAATCAATCTTAACATCTGTATATACAGTGCATTCAGAAAGTATTCAGACCCCTTGACTTTTCCCACAAAAAAAGCTCTACGGACAATTCCTCGCTCTGACCTGCACTGACATCTGTGGGACCTTACCTAGACAGGTGTGTGCCTTTCCAAATCATGTCAAATCAATTGAACTTTCCACAGGTGGACTCCAATCAAGTTGTAGAAACATCTCAAGGATGATCAATGGAAACAGGATGCACCTGAGCTCAATTTCTATTTTCATAGCAAAGGGTCTGAATACTTATGTAAATAAGGTATTTCTGTTTTCACTTTGTCATTTTGGGGTATTGTGTGTAGATTGATGAGGAAAATGTTTATTTAATCCATTTTATAATAAGGCTGTAACGTAACAACATTTGGAAAAAGTCAAGGGGTCTGAATACTTTCCGAATACACTGTATGTCTTGGTGCGTGTCTAGTGCTGTAAAGGCAATAAGGCCCAACTCTGAAGCGCAAGAGGTGGCTCCCTACTCATTTCTGCAGGGCTGGTCTCCTACACGCTGCACTGATCAACAGATCATTTTCATAACCATTTCTGAGGTCAGAACCCAGTCTGCTGCAGTCACGCAACTGCTCGCCTGGTGAGCTTTACTACATGCCTACAACACGAAGAGCCTCTTAAAGAGACATTGTGCTGATTTCCTAAGAGGCTAAAACTCATTACTCAATCACAAGTAGTTAGTGTACAGTACCTACAGAAAGTCTACACCCCCCCTTGGATTTCTTCACATTTCATTATGTTACAAAGTGGGATTAAAATGTATTTAATTGTCATTTTTGTCAACAACCTACACAAAATAATCTAATGTCAAAAATGAAGATTTCTGTCAAAATATAAAAGCTTTTTTTATTAAAGGAAAATAAACACTAATATACCTTGATTAGAGAAGTGTTCAATACATGTTAGAAACACCTTTGGAAGTCATTACAGCTGTGAGTCTTCTTGGGTAAGTCTCATAAGAGCTTTAAACACCTGTATTGTCCATTATTCTTTTCAAAATTATTCAAGCTCTGTCTAGGTGTGTTGGGGTTCATGGCTAGATAGCAATTTTCAAGTCTTGCCATAGGTTTTCAAGCAGATTGAAGTCAAAACTGTAACTTGGCCACTCAGGAACATTCTCTGTCTTCTTGGTAAGCAACTCCAGTGTAGATTTGTATATACTCCATTAGGGAGTATTTTGTGTAGATCAATGACAAAATTACAATTAAATCTATTACAATCCCAATTTGTAACGCAACAAAATGTGAAAAAAGTTCAAGAGGGTGTAGACTTTCTATAGTCACTGTACCCATATCAGGAGGAGGACATCATACTGTTACTGTGACTGTGATTTTCCTGTTTTCACTTCTCATCCTTCAATTGTTTTTGTGATACTTCGGTATCAATCACTGGGGAAGGAGGGGGGGATCAGGGGCCAACTGAATGAGAAACAGGGAGGAGGTTTTAATTTCTGTGACTGATTTCATCCTTGCTGAATGAAATGACTGTGAGTAGCTACTTCAGGAATGTGAGTGTTCAGCACACAAAATGACAAATGAAAGGGGGTCAGTGAGTGTAAGGTGCAGAGGATAGTATACAGTGGCTTGCGAAAGTATTCACCCCATTTGGCATTTTTCCTATTTTGTTGCCATACAACCTGGAATTAAAACGGATTTTTTGGGGGGTTTGTATCATTTCATTTACACAACATGCCTACCATTTTGAAGATGCAAAATATTTTTTATTGTGAAACAAACAAGAAATAAGACAAAAAAGACAGAAAACTTGAGCGTGCATAACTATTCACCCCCCCAGTCAATACTTTGTAGAGCCACTTTTTGCAGCAATTACAGCTGCAAGTCTCTTGGGGTATGTATCTATAAGCTTGGCACATCTAGCCACTGGGAACTTTGCCCATTCTTCAAGGCAAAACTGCTCCAGCTCCAAGTTGGATGGGTTCCGCTGGTGTACAGAAATCTTTAAGTCATACCACAGATTCTCAATTGGATTGACATCTGGGATTTGACTAGGTCATTCCATGACATTTAAATGTTTCCACTTAAACCACTTGAGTGTTGCTTTAGCAGTATGCTTAGGGTCATTGTCCTGCTGGGAGGTGAAACTCCACCCCAGTCTCAAATCTCTGGAAGACTGAAACAGGTTTCCCTCAAAAAATTCCCTGTATTTAGCGCCATCCATCATTCCTTCGATTCTGACCAGTTTCCCAGTCCCTGCCAATGAAAAACATCCCCACAGCATGATGCTGCCACCACCATGCTTCACTGTGGGGATGGTGTTCTCGGGGTGAGGAGAGGTGTTGAGTTTGCGCCAGACATAGCGTTTCCTTGATGGCCAAAAAGCAACATTTTAGTATCATCTGACCAGAGTACCTTCATCCATATGTTTGGGGAGTCTCCCACATGCCTTTTGGTGAACACCAAACGTGTTTGCTTATTTTTTTCTTTAAGCAATGGCTTTCTTCTGGCCACTCTTCCGTAAAGCCCAGCTCTGTGGAGTGTACGGCTTAAAGTAGTCCTATGGACAGATACTCCAATCTCCGCTGTGGAGCTTTGCAGCTCCTTCAGGGTTATCTTTGGTCTCTTTGTTGCCTCTATGATTAATGCCTTCCTTGCCTGGTCCGTGAGTTTTGGTGGGCGGCTCTCTCTTGGCAGGTTTGTTGTGGTGCCATATTCTTTCCATTTTTTAATAATGGATTTAATGGTGCTGCGTGGGATGTTCAGTTTCTGATATTTTTTTATAACCCATGTACTTATGTACTTATGTTCTTCTCCACAACTTTGTCCCTGACCTGTTTGGAGAGCTCATTTGTCTACATGGTGCCACTTGGTTGGTCGTACCCCTTGCTTAGCGGTGTTACAGACTCTGGGGCCTTTCAGAACAGGTGTATATATACTGAGATCATGTGACAGATCATGTGACACTTAGATTGCACACAGGTGGACTTTATTTAACTGGTTGCACCAGATCTTATTTAGGGGCTTCATAGCGAAGGAGGTGAATACATATGCACGCACCACTTTTCCGTTTAAATTTTTTTTTTTTTTTAACAAGCTACTCTTTTCATTTCACTTCACCAATTTGGACTATTTTGTGTATGCCCATTACATGAAATACAAATAAAAATCTATTTAAATTACAGATTGTAATGCAACAAAATAGGAAAAACGCCAAGGAGAGGAGAGTAGCCTAAATACACATCATGAAGTTAATTGAGGAGCCAAGTATGAAATCTAAATAAGACTACTTACTTTTACAGTCATGTTGAAACTATATTATATAAAATTATGTCATTGTTGTTATTTACACATTAATGTAGCATAATATACCTAAAATAAAAGCTTAATTAACGGATTAAACTAATTTGTTACTGTCTAAATGCCCCCATCCCCAGGGTTTCTCATTGACTTGCGTGATCTATGTTGTCTAGTGCATTGATGATCAACGACTGTGGTGTTGTAGACAAAACTTGGAGTGCGAGTTGACACTAAAAAATGTTGGGTGACAACAGTCTTTGTCGGGGTTCTTGAGTCGATATAGTTTTGTATATTGACTAGTCCGAAGAGCAGGTGGATTTGTCATTAGAGAAGGGTTCAATACATGTTAGAAACACCTTTGGAAGTGGTTACAGCTGTGAGTCTTCTTGGGAAAGTCTCATAAGAGCTTTAAACACCTGTATTGTCCATTGTCCAGTACAATGCATGTCTGTCGTCGCTGTAGCAGTCATGAAAATAATAAAGATGTAAACATTACTATGCATTTACACATGATAATTCATCATTATTTCTCCCGTGATATTCACTTTTGAAAATGTATCTTTGGGCTTGATTAATCGAACACCATTAATCCATCAATAAATCAATATATTTCCATTAACATACATTTGTTGTTTTGTGGCTGTTGTTATCGTGCCAAAATGGATAATAACATGTGTTGTGAAAATGCTTGTTAAGTAAATGTTTTTTATGATCTGATAACAAATTAAAAATCACAGTTTAGACAAAAAGAGCTTGTGCCAAATCAGTTAGCACTGCAGTCATCATGCAATGCGACCAAGATTAGTACCCCTCCTTTATGACATATTAAGGTCACTTCCTCACGCTATTGCGAGCAGACAAATAGTTTTCCATTATCTATACTGTAAATAAGAATTTGTTCTTAACTGACTTGCCTAGTTAAATAAAGGTCAAATAAAAAATTTAATATTTTCCATGAATGTTGCCTTTGGCTGATTGAACACAACCAATATCGGATAGCTGAATATCACTGAAAAGTAGAAAACATAAGTAAATTACATGTTGGATCACAGCAGAATAACATCTGCTAAGATTTGAATCGTTGCTGATAATAACAACTATTTGGTAGAAACAGAACAAGCCAAAACTGTTTACTATTTCTAAAAACACTCTTCATGATCAATCGAGGCATTGTTTCTGGAAATAACAATGAAGTGAACAATAGATTATGGGATGAAGTGTAACAATGGCCGACAGATCAGGATGAAAGAAGAACAAAGAGAATTTCTATGAGAAAAAAATCTAAAATTATATAATCAAAACCTAAATTATCCTGGGCCATATTAATGGAGCTAATTGCTTGGATTCATTGGAACGAAAATGTCTTATCCTTATTGACAAACAGTCTATTCAAACATGATGACAACAAACACGGGGGGAAATGGAATTTCCCGTTCTGCATGCAAGCTGAAGGAAATCTGCCAGAGAAGGTTGTGCAGCTGCCAAACACTCTGCCCTCCGATAGCCAATGATACTACATGATACTCAGAGCACCTAGTTAAACATGGAGGAGAAGGTAGAACCCAAGACCTCTTCTGTGTACTGATTCCATTCTAGCCCCTTGATCCCCCTGGTCAACATGATAAGCACTACAACTGGAATTAGAAATATGGAACTGTGACCAGACTGCAGAGTATGCAACATCACAATTCAACACAGCACTTACAAAGGTTTTACATTAAAGTAATGCTTTCTTAGTGGTACTTCATAATTTGGTGGGGCCTTTGGCTCCCTTTGTACCAATTCTGTAACATTTCAGAACCCTTTTCACTCACCTCTCAATATCATTATACTAAACCTATAACCTCTTCTGCATTTCCGTTTGAAGATTATCACGCTACTGTACTGATACAGTGAGTTTCAGAAGAGCATTTTAAGGTTATGGACGATAATCCAGTCTACCTCGCTTGCTTTAACATGGTACAATTCACTCAACTGGCAGCGCCTCAAACACATTAGCTCAGATTAGCTTAATTTGAATTACTTAATTTGGCTACATCTGGGATATAATTCCCTAAAATTCAGATTTAAAATGACATGGGGACGGACCTACACAGTAGTTCTAAGGAAAATCTCTGTTCTGATTCAACATTTTAGGCACAGTATATAATGGCTGTTTCATTTGATTATAACAAATTCAATTTGGGTTTACAATAGGTGATAGATTACAAACTCACTTTAGAAATTAATTGTTAATATTCACACACAGCATCCTCGTTGTGTCATGCGAGGTCAATAGATCCCCACCAATAAGCATGTATAATGTATAAAACCCAATGTCGTGGCACTTGTGTCACGCCCTGACTTTCTAGGTTGGTGGTTTGTGTGGTTCCCAATTAGAGGCAGCTGGTAATCGTTGCCTCTAATTGGGGATCATATTTAGGTAGGCTTTTCCCCCACCTGCATTTGTGGGATATTGATTGTTTGTTAGTGTGTTTGGGCACTATGTCCTCACGGTCTTTTTAAGTTTTGTTATTTTGGTTTTGTTAGTTTCACTGAAGTAAATATGTGGAACTATACTCACGCTGCGCCTTGGTCCGCTCATTTCCAAGTTCGTGACAACTTGATACATACTTTCCTTTCTTGTGCATTACACTGAGCCCTGAGGGCGGTCCGGGCCTTGCCAGGGAGCAGTCACGCAATGTACTCAGGGAATAAGTAGAGCATTCATTACCTCTCTGATCTGACTATTCCTTCACTGCCACTTTCACTTGTGCACAATTACTCCCTCATGTGCTGGGGCACATTATAGCTTCCTAATATCTACCATTTTCCTTTCCCCATTACTCTGTATTCCACAGAAATACACTGTCATGTAGGCTCATACAAGTCAAACAGGCAAGTTAGTCAACACTGACAAGACGATCATACATTTTTCTCCAGGTAACACGCTGGGAACAGGCAGCATGACACCTTACTGGAGATGTATCCTGTACGAAAAATGACATTTCTACGGACTTTTATGGTTCGTATGAATGTACTGCGGAGAAATTACCACATCTTCAAGACTGTTACCCTTTTATTGTTTTTTCCTTGTCTGATCATTTCAAAGAGCAGCTTTCCATGTTGAATGTACAACAGGCAATATCAGAACTCTGCTTAGAATCAAACAGTATTCAGGACCATGAAATTAAAGACCATTGACACTGATCCTCCCCGTAAGGACACTCCCCTGAAACCACAGTGAGCTGTGCAGTGTGTACTAGGTCTCTTAAGCTCTATCGCTTCAGCTGCCTTTTTAAAATTCAGGTGAATGCAATTTTACATTTTTGTCATTTAGCAGATGCTCTTACCCAGAGCGACTTACAGTAGAATATATACATTTTCATACTGGTCGCCCTTGGAAATCAAACTCACAACCCTGGCGTTGCAAGCACCATGCTCTACCAACTGAGCCACAAAGAAGTGAAGTGCATGCTCCAATCCTATTAACCTCTATGTGATCTCATTGTGAGCTGCTGGGAGGACCATACGAGGGTGCGTGATATCTAAGTGGGTCTGATGACTGGAACCTGGCAAGGGGAACCACAACTGCTGGCAAAGAGGAAGATCAGCACGTGGCACAACTTGTACTGCAAACTCATTCCTCAGGCTATAGGGTGTTACAGCACTTGTATTATGCAGTATCCTGGATGAGATACTATCTCATCAATATGATTCACAAAAGTACAGCGCAGATAGCACACAAAATAAGAGATGACAGAAAAACAAGAAATACCGGGCACACCTCCAGTATAAGTGTGGTAAACTATGGGAGTACTCAGTCTGTTGCTGTAAATAAAGTCTGCTCTAAACTTGAAGGTTTGTAGGGTGCTGCTGAAACCCCATCAAAAATAAAACATCTGTTAAAACTGGAATACATAGAGTTTCAGACGAGGGTCAACCAAGGGTCATAAAACCAAGGGTCATAAAATCAGACAGGGTGATCAACGCAGGGAGTTGAGTTCTGGGTGATCAAATTTGAGCGTAATTGTAAGCGACAACAGTCCAACAATAGTGTTGGGGAAACAAAGGATTTCTTTCCGCTGCATGCTGTGTTCTCAGCTTGCTCTTGTTGAACCAACATATTTGGCGTCTAGACCAGAAGTGGTTTGGGGTCAGTCACTTACGCCTTTTGTTGTGCAGGGCCAATCTATGCAATTATTGACGTGAGGCTATTCAAGCAAAGACACCCACCAGCTCCAGCATGGCGCTGCCACAGAAAGAGACGAGGTCATTACATCACTAATGAGGGAAAATGCTTTAATATTTTCTTCTGTTGTACTGTAACTGTAGATGGGAGGTTTCAATTGGACAATACACTTGCTTTAAGTTTGTAGATATTGATATTAGTCAATCAATCAATCAAATGTATTTATAAAGCCCTTTTTACATCAGCCGATGTAACAAAGTGCTATACAGAAACCTAGCCTAAAACCCCAAACAGCAAGCAATGGAGATGTAGAAGCAGAGAACAGAGAACGGCTACAAATTTCTTTCATTGGATAGCATATCTATCTTTTTCACTATTCATAACAGGTTGGGTACTTCCAGTATGAACTTAGTATTTGATGTATTTCAAAGCTATGAAGATGTACAGTATATTGCAAAGACTGCATAAATAAGTGATGACTGACACCTTATTTCACATGTGGACAATTCAGTCAAAACCTGATCTGAATCCAGAATCAGATAATCAAATGATGTTAATACATGCAGCAACACTACCTTGATCTAACATGTTTCATTACAGACTTTGAAGGGATTGGAAATGACACAGAAAAAAACAAGGCCACAGCTAGACACATTTGACCAATGTATAAAACAGTATATTTCAAAAGTTCATATAAGCTACCAAGCATGTATATCCATCACATATTGGCTGAATGAGCAAGGTTACCACAGCGACATCACGCAGGCGTAGGGTCATGCATGAATGGGTAAACTATCAAGGCTGTTTGGTAATGTTTTCCATTTTCATTTTCTCAAAGTGATAAACCTTGTCAAATACATAGAAAAGTAGGAGTGTGCATGGTTAGAATATCAATAGGTAGGCTACACTGTTACAACAAAAAGGTACTATCTAGAACCTAAATGGGTTCTTTGGCTGTCCCCATAGGAAAGCTCTTTGAAGAAGCCTTTTTGGTCCCAGGTGGAGGGTTCTACGTGGAACCCAAAAGAGTTCTACCTGGAACCAAAAAGGGTTCTCCTATGGGGACAGCTGAAGAACCTTTCTAGAGCCCTTTTCTGAGTGTAATGATGTCTTATATGGGCCATTCCACCCCAGGAAGGCCTGAAAATATTTTTGATATCTTGGATTGTTCTGGCAATTCTCACATAGAAAATAAATTAGAATTTGGATGGATGTTTGATGTGCTTTTTACATTTGTATCACAAACCATTTTTGAGAAAATCCTGATGAAATTTTAGGCCCTTTTTAGACCTATACATGTCTCCTGTAAGACCTTATGATCCGTTAACCTTACATGATACAGACAATGTGTTGGTGTCATTATACTCCTTACATTGTGCTCTAAAATATGGAGTATGTCTAGTTTCTGAAATATTTTTTTTCACAAGAATTTATTCAACATTACACATATTCACATTAATATCTCAAAAGTACACTTTTAGATTTGTTCATTTTTAGACATATTGTTTTAAACAATATACTCTACAAGTACTTCACATTTCCAGAGTGGGCTCTCCTCTACTTTTAAAGTTATGATACATTTTATGAGCACCACCAACACAGTGAATGGGAAAATGGATTCAAAGGGAACTCCCTCTGCTGGTGATTTCCTGAAGGTACAATCCTAAAGGAGGGCTGTGATTGGTTAATGGCCTGTAACGTCAATTTCTATGTATACAATGGGTCATATCTTCAAAAGTACCAGAAAGCCCACTCTGGAAATGTGATGTGCTTAAAGAGTAAAAATAAGTAAAATCAAAAAGGGCACTTCTGAGATATAAATATATATAAATACATATTTTAAATGTTTAATAAATTAATGTGACTTTTTATTTCAGAATCTAGACATACTCCATATTTTAGAGCACACTATAAGGAGGATAAGACACCAATATGTTGTCTGTATCATGTACGGTTCACAGATCATAGGGTCTTACAGGAGGTCTAAAAGAGGTCTAATAATGTCTGTGATACAAATGTGAAAGCATGTCAAACATCCTTCCATGAGAGCCGCGGCCCTTGCAGAGCAAGGGGAACCACTACTTCAATGTCTCAAAGCGAGTGACGTCACCGATTGAAACGCTATTAGCGCGCACCACCGCTAACTAGCTAGCCATTTCACATTGGTTACACTCACCCCCCTTTCGACCTCCTCCTTTTCCGCAGCAACCAGTGATCCGGGTCAACAGCATCAATGTAACAGTTTAACTTTAGTCCGTCCCCTCGCCCCGACCCGGGCGCGAACCAGGGACCCTCTGCACACATCAACAACAGTCACCCACGAAGCATCATTACCCATCGCTCCACAAAAGCCGCGGCCCTTGCAGAGCAAGGGGAACCACTACTTCAAGGTCTCAAAGCGAGTGACCTCACCGATTGAAACGCTATTAGCGCGCCCCACCACTAACTAGCTAGCCATTTCACATCGGTTACACTGGCTTCAAAAAACAGATTCAGCAACACCTCACGGCACAACGCCTCTCCCCTATTTGACCTAGATAGTTTGTGTGTATGTATTAATATGTAGGCTACGTGTGCCTTTTTTAAGTATGTAGTTCTGTCCTTGAGCTGTTCTTGTCTATTAATGTTCTGTATTATGTCATGTTTCATGTTTTGTGTGGACCCCAAAAAGAGTAGCTGCTGCTTTCGCAATAGCTAATTGGGATCCTAATAAAATACCAAAATCCATGGCCAAATCTCGCATGTGCGCCGTCACGATAGCTTGTAACTGCTGTCACGAGAGACTATATAGGGTGTAACTGCACCACATGGGGACGCTGTGCTGTCTATACCTTGGAAGAAGCTCTTGACCCGGAGGTAGCTGACACTGAGGCGCAGCACGGAGAGCTTGTCCAGTTTGGAGATGATGTCCGGGGTGAAGGGTAGGAGACTGGCCAGCCGGTCCAGCTCTGTATTCAAACGGTCACGGTGCCTCTTAGATGGATTGGTCTTCTGGGTGGCCGCTGTCTGTTTTCTGTCAAATATAGAGAGTCAAGTAATTGATTGATGTTAATTGATGTTATGATAAAAGTTACAATCTAGGCTTTTTTACATCAATCTACTGATACCAAAATACAGTACTATTTATTGTCCCAATGATGACTGGTTTATTAAATAAGCAAGCATGCGTTACTGAAATTTAAATCCCATTTTGTCTCATTAGTCATTGGAACCTTTACTATGTCTAAGCTGGTATTTTGAGAAAGTCAGGTGTTGTCTGTGGGTTCAGAAAACGATGACTTAGTAAATAGCCCAGTAATGACTAAATAATGAAGAGGGAAAGCCTATGTAGTAGCAGCAGGTCCCTCAACTGAATAATGCTGAATATAAATTTTTTCTCAAGTTGGACATGAAATTGTAAGAAACTTGCAATGGCTTGATAGATGACGTGGACATCAATTAAGGATTCAGAGGGGTTGGGTTAATTTCGGTTGAATGCATTAAGTTGTGCAACTGAATGCACAACTACATAATACTAAAACGATGTATTTACAGTACATCATACTACTACTTAAATAGGCGGGCACAATGTAATTAGTGTGGGTACAGATTGTTACAAAGTACTTACAACTGTAATACATGTTTGTCGTTTGTGTAATTGCACATCTATAACGACATTCAATTAGCAAATTAACAGAAAATAATTCATTTAACTTTCTGCACTAGAATTAGATGGTGAGGGATTTCTTTTTGCAAATTGTTTGCAAAGTGTAACCAAATACCCTTAGAAATATAGACAATGTAACAATAAACGCCCACATAGTACGGTATGCTGATTTTAATTGAAGCGTACTTTAAAACATCACAATGCTTTTGTTTGTCCATTCATTTACAAGTGTTGAATATCCATGAAAGCCAGACTGGGAACAATTATATTTTATTTGCACATGCAACAAACAGGCATTTCATGTGAGACTAACTCATTAATATCCGGTACTCAACTGTTTTTGGATGGGCTTCCTTCTCTTCCTTCCCGCATATAAGCAGTCCCCAGGTGGAATCATCATCTGTGAGTCAATTATCATTAATTGCACGTCTCAAGAAGACAAAACTTAGAAAGGGCATATCATGAATAAAGAAGTCTATATGAAAATAAAATTCTACAAGCAACAATATTAATTTGATTTCACATTTATTTATCACAATAAACATTACAATTTGCTAACTAATTTAGCGTCCCAGTTATCTCACTATATCCGCTTCACATTCGTGCCTTTGTTTACGTTCAGGGACCAATGGCATATAGCTTGAAAAAGTGGCATGCATAGTAAGCGCTCAGGTATAGTAAACCATCGATTTAAGGGAAATTAGTATGACTGATCAAAAAATATATATTAACACATCTACTAACTTGCACACTGTATTCAAATGTCATACAACTCACCTAAAGACTGTTCCAATCAATTTGCAAATCAAAAGAAAATCGGTAGTAGTTCTCAACAGTCTAGAGAATTGAATTATACTATTCAGTAAATAAAGTTGCATAAAAACCTAAACTATAGCATACGGTTCAACACAGCTCTCTACAAAGATGGTTTATCAGTCCGCGGTCCTCTTGGCAGGGATGTGGTTGATGTTATATAGACCCGATTGGGTGCCGTTAACTTCCTCGTATTTCAGGTGGCGAATTTATCCCAATGACCTGGCATGCCCTTCGCACGCAACTCTCTGCGATGGGATCTGGGACGAGACGCAAAAACAGTTGTGCGCAGGTGGTCGTACGGCACACTTCTCCGCGGCGAAGGCAAGGAGCGAGGGTCTTTAATATTATGGATATTATTTAATATTTACATATAATGTAATTGGTCACCTACAAATTAAATAGTATGAATGTAGGTTATAGTTATATGCACTATTCCCATTCATTGACGTTTGGAAAGGAAGCGGAATAGAATGTACTTTTTCTGAAGGACTTTCGACTACATTTTTATTAATGTTCTCACATGTTTTTCTAAATCTTTACTTGCCTGCAGAGAGAAATGGACAAGACACTGAATTCAAATTAAAACAGGGTGAGTATCCATTTTGGTTGTAAAATAAATGTTTGAGTATAAAACATTTTCTTGGATGTGCTACTGTAGCTTAAATGAACTTTTCTGTAAAACATAGCATATATTATTGTAATAAATTGAATCTTTGTGCATTTAGGCTATGCTATAAGCCATTTCATTGCATCGTCAAGATCAGATGAGGGATAGTGCATGATTTAACACATCACGAAGGGTCATTGGGTTTGAAATAAGACAAATCCATTCTAAAATAGTTCATATTTATTTATAATTTAACTAGGCAAGTCAGTTAAGAACAAATTCGTATTTTACAATGACGGCCTACCCTGGCCAAACCCTCCCCTAACCCGAACAATTGTGCGCCGCCCTATGGGACTCCGATCCCGACTGGTTGTGATACAACCTGGGATCGAACCAGGGTCTGTAGTGACGCCTCTAGCACTGAGATGCAGCGCCGCTGCGCCACTCGGGAGCCCACAGACTAAATGTGTCATATTCTGTTGATAAAAAATATATATACAGAATTTTGTAGTAATACCTCTTTTGAACCAATGTTCCATGAATATCAGAGATAAACAAAAACCATATATTCTTCCCTATAAAAAAATGACCTGTCCCCTCCATGTCCCCATAGTCCAACTGACATGCCCTGAACCATTGGCCTGAACTCTGAGGCACCAGTGCGATGATAGGTAAAAGTGCGCCACCTGGTGAGCGCAACTCATTGCAAAAAATATATTTATTGAAATGCATGGAGATGAGCAGCATGACAAAAGTGTATTCATTTCATATTCTACATAACTTTTTTTAGAGACAGTACGTTGACAGTCAATAGTAACATGTCAGCACACCAAGTGAACAGTAGGCTATTGTAGCTCCGATCACAAATTCCTTTCAGATAAGCCTGAATTAAATGACCCTTTCCACAATATCTACGGCTGAGGTGGACATGGACCGTACCTAGTCTTCCAGGATGTAATTGGCGTTGACCACTAAGAAGGGGTCCTCTTCCTCCACAGGTTCCTCTCCCTCAACACCAACTTTCTTCAGCCCAGTCTTCGTTAACTCTATGATGATGTGGTCCTGAAATGAACACATGTACAGAGCATGTCACTCACTCACAAATTGTACAAATCTCACTGCATTATGTAAAGGTCAATACCATAAATGCTTCAAACAGTCAAATATTTAAGATGGTCTTAGTGTGTCTTGTTTTCCAATGCTTTACTTACATAATGGATTAGTCTCTGAAGCACTTTCTCAATCAGATACTTCTTGGCAACCATCTCAGCTTCTGACTCGATCTCACTCTTCATCTCTTTCAGGTACCAGTTAAATCAGCTTGCACTTCTTCAGTGAGGACTCTTCGTCAACTGTAAGAATGAAACATTTTGTTAAACGTTGACAAAACTAGTATGCTTTTAATTCAACTAAATTGAAAATAAGGATCCTTTCAGTTTGTTTAAACTCTTACTATCATCCATCTTCTGCGTGTGCAGAATGACGAGGTTGGAGACCCTCCTATACTCAGCGAAGGTCATTTTGAGAGCAGGCTTGGCAGTGCTGGTCTTCTCAGGTCTGCCTGCCCCATGGTCTATGTCCATGGCCTCCTCTGCATGATGGCCATTAGTGCTGTTTGTCCCCTTCACAGACTCATCTATCAAGTCATTCTGATACGGAGAACACAGGATGACAATTGTTTATGTGTAAATGTATCATTTTCAATAAATATATTGTTGCAAAAAGGTGAAAGTGACTGTTTCCTTCCATTCATTCCCCCATTGTGTTTCCTACCCTTCATTCCACCATTGTGTTTCTTACCATTCATTTCCCCATTGTCGTCTTGTTCCTGGTCGAAGTTGAAGTTGGAGTCGACACTGATGACAGACTTATTCAGAAGTCAGAAGGCCTACTCTACGCGTTTGGGATGCACCTTTAAAAAGTAAAAATAAAAGGGTGAAGATGTATGTTGTACTGTCAATGCAACTCTTCAGATATCATGTAAGCTTACTCATTATGTTAGCAAATTCACTGAACCACCTCTGTTACACCAACAACCATAATTATTATATTTTGACAAACAATGAAGACACATAAAAAGACAGGAGTTTACTCTACAATGTATAGGGGCCTATACATATGGGGATGTATAATTCAGTAGTAGGTGTCTGACCAGCCACATCTGAGCAGTAGAGCCTGGCCATGCCCTCAGACAGTCGGAGCATGCTATCTAGCTGCCTGACAATGATACACCAGGCTGGCTTGGTACTGTCACTCTGACACAGATGCTTGTGCGTCAACTCCTTGGCCTCCGATGTGATCAGGGGTCAACGTGCACCACACCTACAACGGGACAGAAAGCATGTTATGGTAGGTAGATCTCACTGAACGCTGCATCTAAACAGCCCAACACATAAGGAACACCAATACAACAAGTGCAATTATTACCTCTGGTTGAAACTGTAGAGGAAACAATATGTATCTCTGGATCTTATCAGTGGCGTATACTCGCTCTACAGATGCCATGTTTCTACAGCGCAGGTCTACATTACGTCTGGCTATGACATAATACCACAAGTCACACAAAGGTGGAAATGCATATGCAAAGGTCTCAAAGGGTTCTGAAATACACATTTCCATTCAATAAGGGCTTACTGCAGGCGCTGAAAAAGTTAGGGAAAAGGGAAGGTTTTGCTTTTACTTCATTGCACTCATCAATCAAATTGACGAAGAGGTCAAATCTGAAAATGATGTGTTCTGACATGTTGACGTTCTGTTTCAGAGACTTAAAGTGGTTGTATCTCCCATCAATGGGGTTGGCAGCTGCCATCCACAGCATGCAATGCTGGTCTCTCACTAGATACTACTCCAAACATGTAACATGCTACATTGCTATGAGGAATTGGCCAGTATGGAGAATTAAGTATAAACGCAAGTCCAAATCCCTATCTCCATCCATGGCTAATTTAGGAAAGGCTCAACACAATGTGTCCTCTTGGCCTTAATGACGAGTTCGACTTGAAACCGTTTTAATAGTTAAAAAATGTCAATATTTTTTATCCTAGTTGAATATTTTGTGTCCATTTTTTTATTTATCCATTATTTTACCAGCTAAGTGGTCTAAGAATATGTTCTCATTTACAGCAACAACCTGGGGAATAGTTACAGGGGAGAGGAATGAGCCAATTGTAAACTGGGGATTATTAGGTGACCGTGATGGGTTGAGGGCCAGATTGGGAATTTAGCCAAGACACCAGGGTTAACACCCCTACTCTTACAACAAGTGCCGTGGGATCTTTAATGAACTCAGAGAGTCAGGACACCCATTTAACGTACCATCCAAAAGACAGGACCCATATTTTTTAGACCAGAGGAAAGAGTGCCTCCTACTGGCCCTCCAACACCACTTCCAGCAGCACCTGGTCTCCCATCCAGGGACTGACCAGAACCAACCCTGCTTAGTTTAGGAAGCAAGCCAGCAGTGGTATGCAGGGTGGTATGCTGCTGGCTAGATATATATGTATATAAATGTATATAAACTCAGACAAAAAAAGAAACATCCTCTCACTGTCAACTGCATTTATTTTCAGCAAACTTAACGTGTACATTTTTGTATGAACATAACAAGATTCAACAACTGAGACATAAACTAAACAAGTTCCACAGACATGTGACTAACAGAAATTGAATAATGTGTCCCTGAACAAACGGGGGGTCAAAATCAAAAGTAACAGTCAGTATCTGGTGTGGCCACCAGCTGCATTAAGTACTGCAGTGCATCTCCTCCTCATAGACTGCACTAGATTTGCCAGTTCTTGCTGTGAGATGTTACCCCACTCTTCCACCAAGGCACCTGCAAGTTCCCGGACATTTCTGGGGGGAATGGCCCTAGCCCTCACCCTCTGATCCAACTGGTCCCGGACGTGCTCAATGGAATTGAGATCCAGGCTCTTCGCTGGCCATGGCAGAACACTGACATTCCTGTCTTGCAGGAAATCACGCACAGAACAAGCAGTATAGCTGGTGGCATTGTCATGCTGGAGGGTCATGTCAGGATGAGCCTGCAAGAAGGGTACCATATGAGGGAGGAGGATGTCTTCCCTGTAACGCACAGCGTTGAGATTGCCTGCAATGACAACAAACTCAGTCCGATGATGCTGTGACACACCGCCCTAGACCATGACGGACCCTCCACCTCCAAATCGATCCCACTCCAGAGTACAGGCCTCGGTGTAACGCTCTTCAATGATAAACGCGAATCCGACCATCACCCCTGGTGAGACAAAACCACGACTTGTCAGTGAAGAGCACCTTTTCCAGTCCTGTCTGGTCCAGTGACGGTGGGTTTGTGCCCATAGGTGACGTTGTTGCCGGTGATGTCTGGTGAGGACCTGCCTTACAACAGGCCTACAAGCCCTCAGTCCAGCCTCTCTCAGCCTATTGCGGACAGTCTGAGCACTGATGGAGGGATTGTGCGTTCCTGCTGTAACTCGGGCAGTTGTTGTTGCCACCGTGTACCTGTCCCGCGGGTGTGATGTTCGGATGCACCGATCCTGTGTAGGTGTTGTTACACGTGGTCTGCCACTGCGAGGACGATCAGCTGTCCGTTCTGTCACCCTGTAGCGCGCTCTTCGGCGTCTTATAGTACGGACATTGCAATGTATTGCCCTGGACACATCTGCAGTCCTCATGCCTCCTTGCAGCATGCCTAAGGCACATTCACACAGATGAGCAGGGACCCTGAGCATCTTTCTTTTGGTGTTTTTCAGAGTCAGTAGAAAGGCCTCTTTAGTGTCCTAAGTTTTCATAACTGTGACCTTAATTGCCTACCATTTGTAAGCTGTTAGTGTCTTAATGACTGTTCCACAGGTGCATGTTCATTAATTGTTTATGGTTCATTGAACAAGCATGGGAAACAGTGTTTAAACCCATTACAATGAAGATCTGTGAAGTTATTTGGATTTTTACAAATTATCTTTGAAAGACAGGGTCCTGAAAAAGGGACATTTATTTTTTATATTATTGTAAATATTGATCACGTTCCTTGTTTATGATCATATATTTTGAAACATTGAATGTTAACATTGTGAACCTATGTTATATATCTTTTACCTCCTGTTTCAGGAAGTGATGTCACTGAGTGTTGCCCCTATATATAGGACCTTCCACCCCCAAGACAGCATTGAATGAGCAGTATTCCGCCATAAGCAAACAAGAAAATGCTCACCCAGAGGTGGCGCTCCTAGTTGCCGGGGACTTTAATGCAGGGAAACTTAAATCCATTTTACAAAATTTCTATCAGCATGTTAAATGTGCAACCAAAGGAAAAAGAACTCTGGACCACCTATACTCCACACACAGAGACGCATACAAAGCTCTCCCTCATCCTCCATTTGACAAATCTGACCATAATTGTACCCTCCTGATTCCTGCTTACAAGCAAAAACTTAAGCAGGTAGCACCAGTGACTAGATCAATAAAAAAGTGGTCAGAGGAAGCAGATGCTAACACTGTTTTGCTAGCACAGACTGAAATATGTTCCGGGATTCCTCCGATGGCATTGAGGAGAACACCACATCTATCATTGGCTTCATCAATAAGTGCATTGATGACGTCATCCCCAGAGTGACTGTACGTACATACCACAACCAGAAGCCATGGATTACAGGCAGCATCCGCACTGAGCTAAAGGCTAGAGCTGCCGCTTTCAAGGAGCAGGACTCTAACCCGGAAGCTTATAAGGAATCCTGATATGCCCTCCGACGAACCATCAAACAGGCAAAGCGGCAATACAGGACTAAGATCGAATCGTACTACACCGGCTCTGACGCTCGTCGGATGTGGCAGGGCTTACAAACCATTACAGACTACAAAGGGAAGCATAGCAGAGAGCTGCCCAGTGACACGAGCCTACCAGACGAGCTACTTATATGCTCGCTTCGAGGCAAGCAACACTGTAACATGCATGAGAGCACCAGCTGTTCCGGAAGACTGTGTGATCACGCTCTACACAGCCGATGTGAGTAAGACCTTTAAACAGGTAAACATTCACAAGGCCGAAGGACCAGGACGTGTACTCCGAGCATGCGCTGACCAACTGGCAAGTGTCTTCACTGACATTTTCAACCTCTCCCTGTCTGAGTCTGTAATACCAACATGTTTTAAGCAGACCACCATAGTCCCTATGCCCAAGAACACTTAAGGCAACCTGCCGAAACAACTACTGACCCATAGCACTCACATCTGTAGCCTTGAAGTGCTTTGAAAGGCTGGTCATGGCTCACATCAACACCATTATCCCAGAAACCCTTGACCCACTCCAATTTGCATACCGCCCCAACAGATCCACAGATGATGCAATCTCCATTGCACTCCACACTGCCTTTTCCCACCTGGACAAAAGGAACACCTATGTGAGAATGCTATTAATTGACTACAGCTCAGTGTTCAACACCATAGTGCCCTCAAAGCTCATCAATAAGATAAGGTCCCTGGGACTAAACACCTCCCTCTGCAACTGGATCCTGGACTACCTGACGGGCCGACCCCAGGTGGTAAGGGTAGGTAACAACAATTCTGCCATGTTGATCCTCAACACAGGGGTTCCTCAGGGGTGCGTGCTCCTGTATTCCCTTTTCACTCATGACTGCACGGCCAGGCACGACTCCAACACCATCATTAAATTTGTCGATGACACAACAGTGGTTGGCCTGATCACTGACAACGATGAGACAACCTATAGGGAGGGGGTCAGAGACCTGGCCGTGGGGTGCCAGGTCAACAACCTCTCCCCCAACATGATCAAGACAAAGGAGATGATTGTGGACTACAGGAAAAAGAGGACCGAGCACGCCCCCATTCTCATCGACGGGGCTGCAGTGGAGCAGGTTGAGAGCGTCAAGTTCCTTGGTGTCCACATCACCAACAAACTGACATGGTCCAAGCACACCAAGACCGTCGTGAAGAGGGCACGCCAAACCTATTTCCCCTCAGAAGACTGAAAAGATTTTGGCACGAGTCCTCAGATCCTCAAAAGATTCTACAGCTGCAACATCGAGACCATCCTGACTGGTTTTATCACTGCCTGAAATGGCAACCGCTCGGCCTCCGACCGCAAGTCAGTACAGAGGGTAGTGCGAACGGCCCAGTACAACACTGGGGTCAAGCTTCCTGCCATCCAGGACCTCTATACCGGGCGGTGTTAGAGGAAGGCCCTAAAAATTGTCAAAGACTCCAGCCACCCTAGTCATAGACTGTTCTCTCTGCTACCACACGGCAGCGGAGCGCCAAGTCTAGGTACAAGAGGCTTCTAAACAGCTTGTACCCCCAAGCTATAAAACTCCTGAACTGAATCTAGTCAAATGACTACCCAGACTATTGCAGTGCCCCCCCCCCCCCCCCCTCACCCCCTTTTTAAACTACTGCTACTCTCTGTTGTCATCTATACATAGTCACTTTAATAACTCTACCTGCATGTGCATAGTACCTCAAATAACCGGTGCCCCCGAACATTGACTCTGTATCGGTACCCAGTAATGAACGTGTCAGGACGAGACAGACAGGAAGGCAGCGTTTCTCAACCAGTCGAAATCATGAATCAGCTGGTATCATTTTTATGGATATATACAAATGACAATTGAAAAAAAGGTCAAATGAAACGAAGTGCAGCTAGTTATGGAAAAAGTACCCAATTATCATACTTGAGTAAAAGTAAAAATACGTAATGGAAAATGACTCAAGTAAAAGTGAGTCACCCAGTAAAATCCTACTTGGGTAAGTCTAAAAGTATTGCTAAAATATCCTTAAGTATCAAATGCAAAAGTATAATTCATTTCAAATTCATTACATTAAACTAACCAACAGCACCATTTTCGTGTCTTTTTTAATTTACGGATAGCCAGGGGCACGCTCCAACCCTCATATAATTCACAAATGAAGCATGTGTTTAGTAAGTTCGCCAGATCAGAGGCAGTAGGGATGACCAGGGATGTTCTCTTGATATGTGTGTGAATTAGACCATTTTCCTGTCCTGCTAAGTATTCAAAACATAACGAGTACTTTTGGGTGTCAGAGAAAATGTATGGAGTAAAAAGTACATCATTTTCTTTAAGAATGTAGTGAAGTAAAAGTATAAAGTTGTCAAAAATATAAATAGTAAAGTACAGATACCCCCTAAAAAACACTTAATTAGTACTTTCAAGTATTTTTACTTAAGTACTTTACATCACTGCGAGTTTGCAGTGACATTGATGTACATTCTGATGAAAGCTGATCATGTAGCAACCTTCAGTTCTAATACCCACAAAATCCCAATTTATCCTGTTGACAACGAGCTTTATTTGAGCTTAACAGTTTACAAATGACTAGTGATGAACAGCTAAGTATGTCATTTCGGGATTGTAATGTCAAGTAACCAGCACTGACTTAAAATCTCCAGGTGACATTTTTCATTCCTGCAGGCCTACACCCCCAATTATATGACGGCCCTGGCCCCCAAAGTGACAGCCTGAGCACAGAGAATAAATTCAGTGCACAGTATATATCCATTAATGTCTAACATATCATCCAAACTTTTACATCCGTTTTGAAGGAATAAAGACCATCAGAGGGCATACAGAAACCTTTAACTTTTATTTACCACATAAAAAAAAAGTGAACCACACTATACAAATGGTTTTCTGGTAGCAGGTAGCAATGCAGATTACACTTCTAAGGGCCTTTTTCAAACACACAGATCACGCTCTGGAAGTGCAGCTAAAATTGCTCATCTTTTTTAAAACACGTTCTTAATTTGCTCCTGCCACGTAACGCAGCAGTGTCTTAACAGCTTCTCCCCTATTACGTTGTTTTGCTCCTTAAATGCAGATAGGCAGTAGCATGCAACCCTCGGTGTGAAGGGTTTTGATTGGGTTTTTTGTAATGTTAACTTTGCAAGATAAAGGGGTAAAGGTCTCTGTCCATATTTACATATCAAAATGTATCTGTCGAACCTGAGCAGTTCAGATGGGATCTTCAAACAAACACTGGGCGAGCAGCTATCCCATAATCTCCGAGTTTAAAGGGAAGTCCAGCTTTAGCAACCACCTTGATGATTCAGAAGACTTTTCTTTCTTCTTTGTTTTTTTATTTTTCTCCTTCCGTGCTCGCATTCCTGACAACATTGGCCAAATGTCAAAAAGAATGATGTTTATTACTCAAGAAACAACTTAAAAAAAGAAAGGAGGAAGGGTGGAGAACAATGAAAAGGTTTTAAGCCAAGTAGCTGTAAGTGTCTTTCTCTCCGTCGACACGCTCCAGGTACTCCTTCTCTATCAGGATGTCGATGCATTTCTGAAAGACACAAACACACATGACCATAATTACCATTACTAACATGGCATATGTTGCATACAGAAAGTGGTTTCCATAAACCTACAGGAAACAACCGTAATGTAAAAACACAGTATAGATTTGTTACATTTCTGAAAGACAAACAAGACCGTTCCTACCATGGCAGGTGTTGCATTTACAGTATGTGGTTCCATGAAATCCTCTGGAGTCGGAAGGTAAATTGCCATCTAATGTTCCCTAATCTAATGCATAATTTACCTTGATGACGGGGACTCTTGGTTTAAACCTGGATGACAGCTGGTTCAGAACCTCTGCCAGGAGCTGCTGATGTTTCAGCACTTTACGCATCTTCATGATTCTCACGATGGCTGCCTACAGTAGGGTGGAGGAATACAACAGAACAGCCTTAAACAACAATATTCTAGACCAGAGTCATTTGTGCACGATGGATGATAAACATCGATTTTTGTGAATGTTAATGAGTGCTTGAGAGTGTGTAAATTTCAGTGAACAGAAGAGCATGATGATGGACTAATGGACAGTGTACCTGTATTAGCAGTTTCCTGTCCTCCTCTATGTTCTTGTGAGTGGTTTCCTGCTCCTGCTTCTGCTCTGTCTTCATTGGCACGTTAATGTTCACCCGAAGTTTCTTGCTGTCAAGATTAAAATCAAAACCTGCTATCAGCAACAGTTCATGGAATCGATTACAGTACAGTAACATCATAGGAATTATGAATATCTTTTTTACACCATTTGTACAGTTGTGATCTACACTGATAACATGGGTTGCATCCCAAATGGCACTCCATTCCCTACGTAGTGCACTATATAGGGAATAGGGTGACATTTGGAATCAGCCATGGTGTGTGTCATCACTCACTTTTTGTATCCCAGGAAGAGTTTTATTAAGGTGTCTGGTTTGAACTCCACTTCATCCACATTTGCGTTCTCATCCTCCAGGACCTGGACAAAAGAACATGGCTTAGGTCAAAACTTTCAAAGAGACTCTACATTGCTGAATGGTGATTCCCTATCAACTGGAGTTGTTTCTGTCTATCTGCTAATAAGAGGCACAAAACTTACCAGCAATTTGGACTTCAACAAGATTTGCAACACTTGCACCAAAATGTCCTGTTGGGGAAAAAAACAAACATTCATCAAAATGTATGAAGCAAATTAGTGGGCTGTTGCTTTCAGCTTATATCTTCACATCACAGCATAACATCTTCCTTTGAAAAACCATCCATCAAAGAAAATGGTCTGTCTGACAGTAACTTTTGAATTACATTTATTTTGAGTAACAGACAAATACAACAAATGTACAATGTGGACCCAGAGGATATCACTTGAAAGTATTCATTAAAAAGCTTGTTTCCAAAGTGGGTCTCGATGGTATGCTGGATCCGTTAGAGTTGTCAGTACTCACTATCTTGATCTGCGTGCTGTCAGTGAGCTGCTGCACTGTGTAGACATCCTCAGTGTTGTATTGTAGTAAGATGGCCATCTGGAAGGTAGAAGCCTGGGAGGACAGGAGGAGCAACAGGGAACACATCAAAACCATCTTACAGTACAGGATACCATGGCAACTCAGCTCCATGCATATGGTTGATTTGTGGAATTTTTGCTTGTTTCAAATCAAATGTATTTATATAGCCCTTCGTACATCAGCTGATATCTCAAAGTGCTGTACAGAAACCCAGCCTAAAACCCCAAACAGCAAGCAACAGCAAGCAATGCAGGTGTAGACAGTGAGCACACAGCAGTACGCTCCAGTATGTTTCTTCAACAGTGTTGGTTGATTAATGAATATTCCTAACTCGTGAGAGTCTGAAAGGACATAATTGCATTTTATTTGACCAGAGAGACAACAGCTGTACTCGCCTGTAGAGTGTATCTGTTTTTAAAGCAGTTGGTGACCAGCTCTCCTTTGGACAGGTGGTAGAGCCAGGTCAGCTTGCGCCCGCTGTGTCTGCTGGCGTAGAAGGCCGTGAACCTTTGGTAACTCCTCTCCAGCTGAATGAGGGCAGGAGAGAAGAAAAGAGAGAACGGTGAGTAAACAGGGATCAATGTCAGTTAATTGGGTCACAGTGGAGGATCCGTTAGTGTGTCTTACCTCAGAGGGCAATGCGAATGTACAGGACTGCTGGAAGGGCCAGGAACCAGAACTGAGGACCTGGATGCTGAAGTCCACTGGGATATAGACACACAAACAGATCAGCAATCTTCTTACCATAGTTCTTTGTTTCAAAGTGATTCTTTGTTTTACAGTTTGGTTAGGATACACAGGGCTGTAGATTCATCTCGGTAGCCGAGTTTCCAATAAACTCTTTTCTGTCATAATGAATCCCAGAATCTGGATACTCTCCTTTTGCTCATTAGTCACATTATACTCACAGTCCAAAGGCTCAGAGTTGGTGAGGTGCTTTTTGAATTGTTCATTTAGGTCTTTGCTGACGCCGATGTCCTGGAACATGCGCTGGAGTTTAGAGGTGTACTCGAAGCCACACGCTTGCTGTTAGGAAAGAGGGCAGGACATACCATTAAAACAGGGGTGATCCCAGGTAAAACACAGTCCAAACACTGAGCAACCAGAAAATATCTTACGGATTTGTATTTCAACAAACCAATCAAAATGCAATGGCAATGTCACAATAAAAACTGCAAACTGATAAAATGTGTTTCAAGGCAATTAAAGGGATTGTCATGAGGTGAACAAGATTTCAGTTGTGTACTACCTTCAGTTTGGAGATCATACTGGCTTCAGCATCGTCACTGGCGCTGTTCTGATGGACTAACCGCTTAGCCAGCATCTTGGCGTAGAACTTCTGGAACACATCTTTGTCCTCTATGTACTTAAAGACCACCATCTAGGGAAGAGAACACATAACAGTTAGATATAGAGTTGTGAATAGAGATCACGTCACATACTGTAAACAAACTAAAATACAACATCAGGCTGAAGGAGGGGGAGGAGATTGGGTCTGCAAGGCAGGCAGTTGTGGAAGTCCCAGTTTTCATCCTGTCGACTCCAGATAACCAGATGAAGTACCAGTGGCAGTGTAGGAATACCCATCCTTGCGTCCTAAATAGTAGGCTGTTCGAGTATGCGAAAAAATAAAGTTTAATAGTATGCCACGTTTAAAAAATAAAGTATACTTTAAATGCACTGATGTCATACTAATTTTGGCTTTGACAACAACTGATCAATTAGATATTGGGAGGGGCTACAGAAATCAATAAATAGTGGGAAATAACGCAATCGCGCATGACGCATTCTCAGTATGCGAAAATATAATGTGTAACTTTTCAAAAATCAGGTATAAAACTGCCAGGATGTTATACTTATTTCGTCTCTTCATCTAGTAGAATTCGATGCACATTTTCCCACAATGCATTGGAAGAGGTGGGCTGCGAGTGATAGGACCTAGTTCTCTTCAAGTAGCCAAACAACAAAACTTAATTGGGAAGATGCCTAATAGCGAAGCTTCTCCTGTGGTGTTCAAATGTAGGCTAAGTCATTTTGTTCTCCTTAAAATGATCACGAGTATTGCATCATAGGATACATCTTTGAAAACAGAAGTCTTTTTCTCTTTCTTTTTTTTAACCAAAAGTGGATTTCTGTTTTCTCAAAGTGTTTCTTGTTCTCTTGGCTATCGTCAGAGCTTTTAAACTAAATACTAAACCATCTTTTGATTTCTGAATGTGATGGCACCGGGGACTCAGGATGTGGCTGCGTTGTTGATGTCATGTTAATCAGGCCTTTTGATTTGAACATATGGATTGTTTTCGTTTTGTAGGCTAGGCTACCTAATTAACTATTTATGGATCAATCCTTAGCAGTCATTCTGATCTTGTTCCCAATGATCGGTGCTTTAGTTTATTATGTTGCTGTCCAGCGGTTCTGAATTTGCGATGCACCCGACTGTCCATGTTTTTTTGTGCAATAGCATTTTGATTTGAACATCCGAAAGGTTTGTGCGTGTAATAGGCTATTTTATTTCATTTATATATGTTACAGCACTATGGTTTCACTAATAAATATGCTGAAATGGAACCAAATTATCGTTTTTGGTCTTCAGTCCTTTTTACACTGAACAAAAAATGAAACGCAACATGTAAAGTGCTGATCCCATGTTTTCATTAGCTGAAATAAAAGATCCCAGAAATGTTTCAAAGGCACAAAAAGCTTACTTCTCTCAAATGTTGTGCACAAATTTGTTTACTTCCCTGTTAGTGATCATTTCTCCATTGCCAAGATAATCCATCCACCTGGCAGGTGTGGCATATCAACAAGCTGATTATTTATTACTACACAGGGGCACCTTATGTTGGGGACAATAAAAAGACACTCAAATGTGCATTTTTGTCACAACACAATGCCACAGATTTCTCAAGGTTTGAGAGAGCGTACAATTGGCATGCTGACTGCAGGAATGTCCACCAAAGCTGTTGCCAGAGAATGTAATGTTCATTTCTCTACCATAAGCCGCCTCCAACATCGTTTTAGAGAATTTGGCAGTACGTCCAACCAGCCTCACAACCACAGACCATGTGTATGGGGTCGTGTGGGTGAGCAATTTGCTAATGTCAACGTTTTGAACAGAGTGCCCCGTGGTGGTGGGGTTATGGTATGGGCAGGCATAAGCTACGGACAACGAACACAATTGCGTTTTATCAATTGGCAATTTGAAAGCACAAAAATACCATGACGAGATCCTAAGGCTCCTTGTGAGGCCCAGTTTTTTTTTAGGTATCTGTGAACAACAAATGCATAACTGTATTCCCAGTAGAGGTCGACCGATTATGATTTTTTTAACGCCGATACCGATTATTGGATGACCCAAAAAAAGCCGATACCGATTAATCGGCCGATTTTTTTATATATATATTTGTAATAATGACAATTACAACAATACTGAATGAACACTTTTATTTTAACTTAATATAATACATCAATAAAATCAATTTAGTCTCAAATAAATAATGAAACATGTTCAATTTGGTTTAAATAATGCAAAAACAAAGTGTTGGAGAAGAAAGTAAAAGTGCAATATGTGCCATGTAAAAAGGCTAACATTTAAGTTCCTTGCTCAGAACATGAGAACATATGAAAGCTGGTGGTTTCTTTTAACATGAGTCTTCAATATTCCCAGGTAAGACGTTTTAGATTGTAGTTATTATAGGACTATTTCTCTCTATACCATTTGTATTTCATATACCTTTGACTATTTGATGTTCTAATAGGTACTTTAGTATTGCCAGCCTAATCTCGGGAGTTGATAGGCTTGAAGTCATAAACAGAGCAATGCTTGAAGCATTGAGAAGAGCTGCTGGCAAACGCAGTAAAGTGCTGTTTGAATGAATGCTTACGAGCCTGCTGCTGCCTACCACCGCTCAGTCAGATTGCTCTATCAAATCATAGACTTAATTATAATATAATAACACACAGAAATACGAGCCTTAGCTCATTAATATGGTCAAATCCGGGAAACTATCATTTCAAAAACAAAACGTATATTCTTTCAGTGAAATACGGAACCGTAAATATTGCTGTTACATTGCACAACCTTCAATATTATGTCATAATTACGTAAAATTCTGGCTAATTAGTTCGCAACGAGGCAGGCGGCCCAAACTGTTGCATATACCCTGACTCTGCGTGCAATGAACGCAAGAGAAGTGACACAATTTCCCTAGTTTAATATTGCCTGCTAACCTGAATTTCTTTTAACTAAATATGCAGGTTTAAAAATATATACTTCTGTGTATTGATTTTAAGAAAGGCATTTATGTTTATGGTTAGGTACATTCGTGCAACGATTGTGCTTTTTTGGCAAAATTTTGTTAAATCATCCCCCGTTTGGCGAAGTTGGCTGTCTTTGTTAGGAAGAAATAGTCTTCACACAGTTCGCAACGAGCCAGGCGGACCAAACTGCTGCATATACCCTGACTCTGTTGCACAGAATGCAAGAGAAGTGACACAATTTCTAGTTAAAAGACATTCATGTTAGCAGGCAATATTAACTAAAAATGCAGGTTTAAAAATATATACTTGTGTATTGATTTTAAGAAAGGCGTTGGTGTTTATGGTTAGGTACACATTGGTGCAACGACAGTGCTTTTTTCGCGAATGCGCTTGTTAAATCACCCGTTTGGCGAAGTAGGCTATGATTCAATGATAAATTAACAGGCACCGCATCGATTATATGCAACGCAGGACAAGCTAGATAAACTAGTAATATCATCAACCATGTGTAGTTAACGTGATTATGTTAAGATTGTTTTTTATAAGATAGGTTTAATGCTAGCTAGCACCTTACCGTGGCTCCTTGCTGCACTCGCATAACAGGTAGTCACATCACAGCTTGCCACGCAGTCTCCTCGTGGATTGCAATGTAATCGATCATAATCGGTGTCCAAAAATGCCGATTACCGATTGTTATGAAAACTTGAAATCGGCCCTAATTAATCGGCCATTCCCATTAATCGGTCGGCCTCTAATTCCCAGTCATGCAAAATCCATAGATTAGGTCCTAATTTATTTAGATTGACTGATATGAACTGTAACAGTAAAATCTTTGGAATTGTTGCATGTTGCATTTATATTTTTGTTCAGTATGAATAGGATAGATGGACTATATGGGCTACAGTAAAGATTGAATGTGATAGTCTGCCTTTAACCAGCCTAAGTAGGCCTATAACTCCATTCCTACTCTACTCAGCATTTAGAGAAATTAATCAAATTGGAAATTAGCTATTGTCAGGCTCGTTAATGCGATGCAGGGCCACGGTCAGTACGTTTCTACATTCTGGAACATTCAACTGAACGGAAACGAGATTCCGTACTGAACGACCAGTTGAAAAATCGGGAGGAGTTGGGTTGTGGAACGCTGTCAGCCTGGCCACTGCCCATTAAATACATCACTCATTGCTTCAAGCTACACATCGCCACACCCACCAAATGTACCTCAAAGTCCATTCAAGAACGTTTTGGGAAACGTGTCGTTCAGTACCAACCATTCCGCAATGTGGCAAACGTTTAAGCTAACCAAACGCACCTCATGTCTGTTGAATTTGCAAAAATCCACCCGCACTCGGCCCCGACTCACCTACTCAGCCAGTCAGGAGCCGCTACTGCATGGCGGCCGTGGCATACTGCATACTTTTTTACTAAACAGTATGTGCTGAATAGTATGCAACAATGTGTACATAATATGCAGTTTAAGTATGTAGTACGCTAGTATGGGTATTCAGACATGCCAGTGTGACACCTGAACACTTGAGAAAAAGCAGTCCCCCAACTTACCACTTGGTTTAGTGTGTCTTCCAGCTCTGCCTCCTCTGGGTTCTTTGAGCTGTGCGAAATAAAGAATTTCATTTAAAATCAATGTCAATGTGAACCATTTCAGAACAAAAGTCAATAGCAATACTAGAGTGCAGGCTACTGCCCTCACTGCTCTCAGGCGTGTGTAGACTTGAATATCAAACTGTGGGTCTGGAGTTATGTATTGGGTGAATGCATCAGAGGAGAGACTGAGTGACACACCTCTTCTTCAACAAAGAATCACAGTATCTAGCCAGCAGCTCTGGGGATTTGCTGGACGACTGCACCATCTTGGTCACAGCATTGTTGTTTATGAAGCGTCCACAGGCCTGGAAAAAACAGTTCAAACTTAACAGCAACAGTGTGCGTGACACCATATGAAAACCTCTTACACCACAAAATATAGTAAAATTTGACCATACCTTGTCTAGAGCAGCAACAAAACCAGCGTCGTTGTTGAACGCTGACATTACTAAAGCATTATACTTTTTGTGGACGTCTAAGATGGTCTGGACATACATTTTGGGATCCTGTGGTGAAGTAAACGAAAACAAGAAAGTCAAGGATAACCCAAGTGAACTGGAGAGTGTCTCAGATGAATCCAATAAAGATGTGAACCTTTGGGTAAAAAGTATGCGTAAATGTCACTATTTTATCCACTGTAGTTCTTACATTGAGAGCCGCTTCTCCACACTTCTCTATAGCAGCAAGGCCCTGGTTGTATATGTGCGTCTCCAGGAGTTTCTTCAGCTCTCCCAACCCATCAGTGATTCGGGACACCAAATTGTACATCCGCCCAAGGTCTACACAGAGATATAATATATATATATATGAGAATAAATGGTGATAACCACAAACATACATTTACACAGCCAAAGCTCACATGGAACGTACATATACAGTAAATGTACATATAGAAGTACATACACAGTGTACAAAGCATTAGAAACACCTTCCTAATATTGAGTTCTGCCCTCAGGAAAGCCTCAATTCGTCAGGGCATGGACTCTACAAGGTTTCGAAAGCGTTCCACAGGAATGCTGGCCCATGTTGACTGCAATGCTTCCCACAGTTGTGTCAAGTTGTTGACTGGATGTTCTTTGGTTGGTGGACCATTCCTGATACACACCAGAAACTGTTGAGTGTGAAAAACCCAGAAACGTTGCAGTTCTTGACACATTCAAACCGGTGGGCCTGGCACCTACTACCATACCCCGTTCAAAGAAACTTAAATATTTTGTCTTGCCCATTCACTAACTGAATGGCAAACATACACAATCCATGTCTCAATTGTCTCAAGCATTAAAAATCCTTCTTTAATGCTTTTTTCCCCTTCATCTACACCGATTGAAGTGGATTTAACAAAAGACATCAGTAAGGGACCATAGCTTTCACCTGGTCAGTCTGTCATAGAATGAGCAGGTGTTCCTAATGTTTTGTACATTGTGTATAAATTTATGGAAAGTACACAAAGCAAAAAGGCAAGTCTGGCAATTGCCATCTGGACTCTCCTCTGTACCTTCATTTTTGTCAGCGTCCAGAAGATTTTGGAACTCTGTGTGGAAAATCTCCAGGTGCTTCTCGATGAGCACCTGCTCACACTTGCGGGCCAGCTCGTCCTGCGTGCTCTCATGGAGGTACACCTGCACCCTCCGCTGCTCCTCCAAAAGACGTGCCTCCGCCTGAGAGAGAGAGGAGAAAAAGAGAGCAGAAGGAGACGGATAGAAAGAAGGATTCGGTTAACATTTTTACACTAAACAAAGGCCACAGATACAGCTACTATTTCGCTCGATGCACAGGTTTGATAACCTACCTTCTTCATGTACTCAGTAACAGGGTTTTGTTGCAGGAACTCTGTGCTCTCTCGTGTGTAGAAGCGCTCGGTGTCTGCCAAGAACTGAGTCTCAAAGTACTCTTTGTAGACCGACAATGTGGGGCCTTTGGCAAAGGCATCATCCTCATTGAGGCCCAACTCAACTAAAAGACACACAACTCTACTGTCAGAGCCATGAAATAAGATTTTTCACAATAGTTTCATATTGGTTGACCAACACACAACTAAAATATGCCAGGACCTACCATAGGATTGGACGACTCCACTGATAAGCCTGGTGTTGATGGTCTCTCCGTTACGTTCCTTCTCGATGAGCTTCAATACAGCATTTGTGACCTTAGTTGCGGGGGGGAAGAAATGTAAGGTAAGCCTTCAACAAAATGTACATTATCACAATCTACTCACTAATCAACTAAGACTGGGAATAACTTTTCCACAGCTGATCTGAGGGGATACTCACTTGTTTATTCAAAGGTCTGAAAAGGCATTCCCTCCATGTCACCAAAGCGAGCTGAAAGGAGAGGAAAGGATGGGGCGATGCATACGGTTGAGAAAACCATTAAGATGAGATGTGGGTTAATAAAATGATTGTCTATCATCTTACGGAGTAGATTTCATAGATCCCTTTGCGCCCCTCATCACACTCGCGGCGGACCCAGTGCCGGTTGAGGTAGGCACAGATACCATTCAGCACTTTGCTGGAGAATCTGTAGTCTTCCCACTGCTGTGTGTAGAACTTTAATACACTCTCATCCATCAGGTCTTCTCCATCCTGCAGATGAAGGGAAAAGAGAGGGAAGAGAAGAAGAGACTGATATTTAGTTAAAGATAAGCATGCAAATGTGGTAGGATATTTCATATGCTTCCTTTAACCTCTTTTGAAAGGGCTTATGGAAAATTAACCAGTATTCAATTAATTCAGTCACTTCATTGACCTCAGTCCATTTAAAAAGGTACAGGAAAGAGCATTACCTTGAGCAGGTTGGTCAGGTAGTTCTTGAGGAATTCCTTGAGTCTCTTGTAGAGCTCCAGGCCCACAAACTGGGCCCCTCCTGGGGTGGGGGCCTTTTTAGAGGGCTTGGATGGCGGGGGCCCTGCCCCACGGGCCTGATTGGACTGGTGCACACTGGTACAGTAGTTATAAACATGTCTGGGTGGTGCGTTAAGGCAACAACATAAATGTAGAAACTGAAAATACTGACAAATGGATTTCCCCCAATTATGCTTCAAACTGATTTTTTCCAGCTTTGCCATTTTGTTTGACTAACCAGGCATAGAAACCATCCGTTAACTATGCCCTTTAATAAACACACCGCATTAGGAAGTACATTAGTCAGAGAAGCCTTGCAGTGCATCTATGTGGAAGGATACGTGTAGAGTTCCATGTATCGTGCTTTGGCCATGCTCTGTCTGGTGTACACCTGCTGTATTCCTGCTCGCAGGTCGTCCCAGATCTGGTCTAGGCCAATCTGTTTGAGCCCATGAGGGTTCTGGCTTCTGTTGGATGACATTGTCTCTTTGCTTGTTGTTGCTCTCTTCTCAGTTGCTGTGTCACGTTTTGTTTTATCGCGTGTAATGAAACTGTCAAGAGCTACTCCTCCATAAGGTGATGAGAGAGGCCACAATCCAACACAAGACAAGGTGGGGTCTTCTCTTCAGAGTGGCAGACGATATTGGAAGACCCCCTTCAAGTAGCAATCAGGAGAGCACCCTGCCAAGAGACCTGCAAACACACACACACTACAAAAAACATTGTAAGAAAGGAGCACACATTAGTATAAGTCACATGGTGCACTCTGAAGTGTAAGATAAAATGTTGGAAAAATCAATTAGCTCATCAATATATGCATTATTTCAAAACTGCTTCCATTATAGACTACACTACACAGAAAAATGATTGGAATAAGTCCCCTGCCACACAAAGCTGCTCTCTAGACAGGTGCTAATGTATGACATATTGTAAGAGATTAGCTTGGTCAGTGTTATATTGACTCCAGCCTCCCATTGATCAGGACCTAGCAGCTGGGCTTGAGGTCTGACCTTCACTGGTCCTGAATATTGTAACTTTAATACAGTGTCAGTAAGTGTGCCTGTCCACCGCAGTGCAGCGATGCCTGGGGGGAATATGGCTGACTGGATTGGGCTTTCCTTCAGCTTGAAACCTAAACCCTGCTGCCCTCGGCTTCTGTTTACCATGTGCATGGCGGGGCTGATTTCCGGCATGGAGAAGGACATCCTTCAAGTATAATTTAATAATATATTGAAGGTAGAGAAATTACAAAGAAAAAGAAAAACCATGATTTAAAAGGAGACAAGCACACAGAATTATGATTTCAAGATTATGTAGGCCTAACCTGATCTTGTTTCATTACTGTGTTTATGTATGCAAATATTTTAATTTAGATTCTACTAAGTCTTAGAATACAACCATAGACGTGTATCTGATAATATCCTTGGTTACTAGAGACAAATGTATCTAATAAGAATATGACTTGTCTTGAATGCAGAAACACTGCATGCACTTTGCATGAATGACAAACATGAGATGGTAACATAAGTGTTGGGCTTAATCGTTTAATAACCAACTGTTCAAGATAATTTGCTACTCCTTCAGTCAAGGCTCAATTATTCATAATCTTATCAGACAGGGTTGGCTCTCTGTAACCATGGCAACAGATGCAGATAACGCAGAAAACTCACTGGAAAGAGGTAGCCTAACCTCTCAAAGTGGTGTGGGTGCTTTGGATGGAGGGAACTAGCATATGTGCAGTAAAGGTAGCTTGCTGCATAACAAAGTTCTGAAACAGTGACACTAATCCAGTTCAACAAATAAACAAATATAACGTCGGACAGTTGGCAGCAAAGAGGTAGCTACATGATCATAGGGATAATAACGTTATGTTTGGGCAAAATGATTGTCACTTAGCTGGTAGCTAACAACAATCTTGGAATGCCTGGCTTGCAATACGTCGTCACATATCTATTCTGTCTATTGTTAGCTAGCTCCATAGCTCACTGTCAGTTGCACAACTGTTAATATTGATAACTAGTAACGTTAGGTAGCTAGCAAAAGGCAACATCGTTGTAGCTAACGTTAGCTACAGTAACTTTATCTGGCTATATACACCTGTACAGTCTTCCGGCACGATCTAGGTATCCAGGGAAACTTCTGAGTTTGTGACTAACTAGCTTTATCATGCCATGGCTAAACCTGTACGTTAATATTAACCTGGTCAGTGAAGCGTAAGCAACAATAGCAGATAATAATGGTTTGGACTAGCTGACGCTAGCATTATTTGCTAGGTGTATGTAGCTAGCTAGTAAAATCAAATAACTACTCGATAACAAGACAAACTGTACATTTTGATTGACAACTGTTATTTAGCTAACATAGGGCACTGGCTAGTACTAACATGATATATAGATAACTAACGTTAGCATGCTAACTAACGTTACCGCGAGAAATGAGGCCTGCTGTTCGGCCGCAATGCTAGCTAGCAAAGTTAGCTGTCCGCAGAAGGCAGCCGAGATAAGACAGCCAGTCGGTGTTGGCTGTATAAACACAACACAAACTAGTCTAGTGCGCGTTCAGTTTTTGTATAACCAGTTAACTAAATAGGTACAAAAATATCAAAGTTCACTGGTGATATGTGTAGCTAGCTATGCTTAGCTACTGTACTAGCTATCTAACAAGCGAACGTAGCTAGCTGACGTTAGTTTACCATCGTCCAGTAGCAGTAGTGCTCGTTCTTGGCTCCAAATCAAAGAAAACAGTGCAAATTAGACACAAATATTACGTTTATAATCCGAGTAGAGTATTGGAAAATCCCCTTTCTAAAACAAATCCCCCTTTCCCTCTAAATTATTTACTTTCACTGCCACAACAATAGCTGCGGCAGTGTATAGAAATAACACTTCATAAATCTGCGTTCACAGAAAGATGTCCCATGGAATTTGAGTGTGGAATTTAACGTTCCGTATACGGTCGGCGGATAATAAGGCCATTTTGTTCCATGTCACAGCCTGGTTTGTGAAAATGTCAAACTTCTAAGGAAAACTGATTGATAATGATGTATACCCCTACTACAACAGAAAACAATTCGTGTCGTCATATTCTAAAACATCCTATAATTTTAATATGGTTTTATGGGTCCGGCTCTGGCATAGTTTGATGAACCAGGCTACAGGTACAAGTATAACAATCAGCCAGATGGTTCCCCTTCCACTCACCATCAAATATTATTATGAGACTGGCAGTAGGAGAAAATGGAGTAAGATGGATTTTGGCAGTAGGATCTGTAACACTGAGCTAAGTCTGGATGCTTGATGTTACATCCAGTATAGCATCCAGCTCAGAGTTAAAACATCCTGCATAGCATCCAGCTCAGCGTTGCATCCAGATCAGTTACATCCAGCATCCAACGTCCGGCTCAGAGTAACATTCAGCATCCAGCTCAGTTATATCCAGCATCCGACTCAGAGTTAGTTACATACAGCAACCAGCTGAGAGTTACATCCGGCTCAGACTTCAAATAAATTTTTATTTGTCACATTTTTTAAAATTATTATTTTTTAACTAGGCAAGTCAGTTTAGAAATATTTCTTATTTATAATGACGGCCTACCTTGGCCAAACCTTGCCCTAACGACGCCAAAGACAGCCAGTTGTGATACAGATACAGATGTCATACTTTGTTTTTGTACTGGCCCCCCGTGGGAATCGAACCCACAACCCTGGCGTTGCAAGCACCATGCTCTACCAACTGAGCCACACGGGGTCAATTACATTCAACATCCGTTTCAGAGTTACATCCAGCATCCGGTTCAGAATTACATCCAGCATCCGGCTCAGAGTTACATCCAGCATCCAGTTTAGCGTTACATCCAGCATCCAGCTCAGAGATACAGTTGAAGTCAGAAGTTTATCTACACCTTAGCCAAATACGTTTTTCACAATTCCTGACATTTAATCCTAGTAAAAATGAGTTCCCTGTCTTAGGTCAGTTAGGATCACCACTTTATTTTAAGAATGTGAAATGTCAGAATAATCGTAGAGAGAATGATTTATTTCAGCTTTTATTTCTTTCATCACATTCCCAATGGGTCAGACGTTTACATACACTCAATTAGTATTTGGTAGCATTGCCTTTACATTGTTTAACTTGGGTCAAATGTTTGGGGTAGCCTTCCACAAGCTTCCCACAATAAGTTGTGTGAATTTTGGCCCATTCCTCCTGACAGAGCTGCTGCACGCGCTTTTTCAGTTCTACCCACAAATGTTCTATGGGATTGAGGTCAGGGCTTTGTGATGGCCACTCCAATACCTTGCCTTTGTTGTACTTAAGCCATTTTGCCACAACTTTAGAAGTATGCTTGGGGTCAATGTCCATTTGGAAGACCTATTTGCGACCAAGCTTTAACTTCCTGACTGATGTCTTGAGATGTTGCTTCAATATATCCACATAACTTTCCTTCCTCATGATTTTGTGAAGTGCATCAGTCCCTCCTGCAGCAAAGCATCCCCACAACATAATGCTGCCACCCCCGTGCTTCACGGTTGGGATGGTGTTCTTCGGCTTGAAAGCCTCCCCATTTTCCCTCCAAACATAACGATGGTCATTATGGCCAAACAGTTCTATTTTTGTTTCATCAGACCAGAGGACATTTCTCCAAAAAAGTAAGATCCTTGCCCCCATGTGCAGTTGCAAACCATAGTCTGTCTTTTTTATGGCGGTTTTGGAGCATTGGCTTCTTCCTTGCTGAGCGGCCTTTCAGGTTATGTCTATATAGGACTTGTTTTACTGTGGATATAGATACTTTTGTACCTGTTTCCTCCAGCATCTTCACACGGTCCTTTGCTGTTGTTCTGGGATTGATTTGCACTTTTCACACCAAAGTACCTTCATCTCTAGGAGACAGAACGCATCTCCTTCCTGAGCGGTGTGACGGCTGTGTGGTCCCATAGTGTTTATACTTGCGTACTATTCTTTGTACAGATGAACGTGGTACCTTCAGGTGTTTAGAAATTGCTCACAAGGATGAACCAGACTTGTGGAGGTCTACACATTTTTTCTGAGGTCTTGGCTGATTTCTTTTGATTTTCCCATGATGTCAAGCAGAAGGAGCACTGACTTTGAAGGTAGCCCTTGAAATACATCCACAGGTACTCCTCCAATTGACTCAAATTATGTCAATTAGCCTATCAGAAGCTTCTAAAGCCATGACATCATTTTCTGGAATTTTCCAAGCTGTTTAAAGGCACAGTCAACTTAGTGTATGTAAACTTCTGACCCACTGGAATTGTGATACAGTGAATGATAAGTGAAATAATCTGTCTGTAAACAATTGTTGGAAAAATGACTTAGTAAAAAGTCATGAAAGTAGATGAAAGTAGATGTCCCAACTGACTTACCAAAACTATAGTTTATTAACAAGAAATTTGTGGAGTGGTTAAAAAATTTGTTTTAATGACTTCAACCTAAGTGTATGTAAACTTCCGACTTCAACTGTACATCCAGCATCCAGCTCAGCGTTACATCCAGCAGGATGTAACTATGAGCTGGATGTAACGCACTTCATAATAAGAGTCCCCCAATTTATCATGCCAAAATAAAAGTCATGCCAGCATTACTGATTTTAAAATATGTCAAGCAAAAATGAAAGTCTTGCATTTCCAATTTGAAAATAAGTCCTGCGATTTCAGGTTTCAAAATAAAAGTCCCTCAATTGGAAATGTGAAAATAAATCCTGCAATTTCCTATTTCAAAATAAGAGTCCCTTGATTTGTCATGCCAAAATAAAAGTTTGTGCAATTTCCAATTTCAAAATAAGAGTCCCTTGCTTTGTCATTAACATAAGTAATGCAATTTCCAATGTCAAAATAATAGTACCTTGATTTATCGTATCAAAAAAAAGTTATATCATTTTTTCTTTTCAAAATAACAGTAAATTTCATTCCAAAATAAGTCCTGCATTTTCAATTTCAAAATAAGAGTCATGATTTGTCATGTATGTTTTTTTTATGTATGTTTTATTTCAATAGTAATATAAAGCCCCAGTGGAGAATGTCATAAAATTAATTGTCAAGGCACAGATATACAGTGCAGTGAAAAAGTATTTGCCACATTTCTAATTTTCTGTCTTTTTGCATATTTTTGATACTGAATGTTATCAGATCTTCAACCAAACCCGAATATTAGATATAGGAAACCTGAGTTTACAAAAAAATATATGCTTATTTGATTTATTTAATTAACAGTTATGCAACACCCTATTCCCCTGTGTGAAAAAGTATTTGCCCCCTTACACTCAATAACTGATTGTGCCACCTTTAACTGCAATGACTGCAACCAAATGCTTCCTGTATTTGTTGATCAGTCTCTCACATCGCTGTGGAGGAATTTTGGCCTATTCTTGCATGCAGATCTACTTTAACTTAATGACATTTGTGGGTTTTCAAGCATGAACTGCTTGTTTCAAGTCCTGTCACAACATCTTTGACTAGACCATTCCAAAACTTCAAATGTGTTGTTTTTTAGACATTTTCATGTAGACTTGAGTGTGTGTATTGGATCATTGTCTTGATGCACGACCCAGCTGTGCTTCAGCTTCAGCTCAGAGATGGAAGGCCTGACATTCTCTTGTAGAATTATCTGATACAGAGCAGAATTCAGGGTTCCTTCTATTAAGGCAAGCCGCCCAAGTCCTGAGGCAGCAAAGCATCCCCAAACCATCACTCTACCACCACCATTCTTGATCGTTGGTATAAGGTTCTTACTGTGGAATGCAGTGTTTGGTTTTCGCCAGTCATAATGGGACCCATACACTCATTATTGTAAGTCGCTCTGGATAAGAGTGTCTATTAAATTACTAAAATGTCAAATGTACTTTTGACTCATCTGCCCATAGAACATTCTTCCAAGAGTCTTAATAATCATCCAGATGCTTCCAGGTGCTTTTTGGCAAACTTGAGTCAACGTTTTGGACGAGATGGGTCCCATTATGTCTGCCGAAAAACCAAACACTGTCCCTATGTTTTGTTAATAGAAGAATTAAGGAATGTGAAGAACCAGCTTCTACCTTAACTGCTCACTTACCTGCCATGATGTTGTCCTGTGGGGTGAAGGCCACAATGAGTCCGTCGGGGGCCTGGTTGCCAGGCCTGTCAACTTCTTCCCCAACATCTGCTCCTGGCTCACCATCAGCTGTCGGGTTTCAGGGTAGTCTGTCGGGGTAGTCTGCCATACTAAAGTCTGGACTGCTGGGTGGCCAAGACACGAAGCTGGCCTGCAGGGGCTTCCCCAGGTCATCCTTCAGGCCTTTATGTAGTTTTTGGTGAACTGCTCATTGAGGATCATCTTATTCTGCAGCTGGGCATTCTCTTTAGCTGAGATCCTCTGGCCCAGTTTATTCAGCTTGCCCTCAGTCACTTTCACAATGCACTTGAGGAGCTGGTACAGGTGGAAGGGGGGCAGCAGGTCTGTCTGAACCGCAGCGATGGGGTTATCCTGTAGGGGGCTCAGGCACTGCTTACACGGCCACACAGGACAACAACCAGTTAGCTACAAGGTTGTACAATCCAATATTACAGTAATCATTACCTGTAACGCGTTGATGTCTTGTGCTGTTAACTGATGTCTAGTTGTCTTCTTGGATAGGGAATTAGCAAAGTTAGACCTATATTTACTGTTGGACTGACCTTTTGTTGAGGACGGGTGGAGGTGTTGTGATGTTGGTGGGTATTCTGTCTGGCTCTTGGGGAGGCAGGAGCGACGGAGAGATAGAGAGAGCCAGAGAGAGGGACAGAGAGAGCCAGAGAGACAGAGGACATGCTTGGAGAACACTTGCTTTTGCAATGTTAACATATGTTTCCCATGCCAATAAAGCCCTTGAATTGAATTTCATTTAATTGAGAGCCAGAGAAAGAGAGAGACAGAGAGAGAGCCAGAAAGAGAGAGTCAGAGAGGGAGAGCCAGAGAGAGAGAGGGCCAAAGAGAGAGAGAGAGAGACGGGGAGAGAGCCAGAGAGAGAGGAGAGAGAGACTAGACAAAGAGAGATAGAGAGAGACAGACATACAGACAGGAGAGAGAAACAGACAGACACAGAGTGGGCTGTGCATGATGTGACTCACCAGGGCCAGGTACCAGGATGTTCCGTTCTGAAAACTAGCCACTTTAGTCAGGAGGTCATCATTTAGCCTTCTCCTGTCCCTATCATCATCTTCACTGGAGGACGACTCCTTTTCATAATCCGCACTGAGGGGTTGAACAAGAGGGGCCATCAGTCAGAAACTCTACAGGTCAGAAACTACAGTCTCTGTCAGAACCTTTATTCTCAGTATAGAGCTCTATAGAAGATCAGAGCTTCATCAATCTCAAATGCCTACTATATATTGGAGCCAGTTCCAAATGTTCAACCGTAAATATTCATTACATTTTGTTAATCGTTATTATAACTGGTCATGGGAATATGTCCATCTATTTAACTATGTTGTAACATATAATGACTGTGTTCGAATGTATGCAGGCAAAGCATCTAAAGAAGCATGCATGCTGCAGACGAAATCCATACTCTAAAACCTTAAAATGTTATGTTTGTTCGGTCATAAGACCTAACATCCAAAGCCAGAAGAACACAGTGGTTCCACATGGCCAACTGCAGGTCAGCATTAAATTAACTTAAAACAGGGGGTAGAGGTGGGTTTAAAATAGAAGAAAAGAGGGGAAAGAGAAAAAAAGAAGAGTACATTTTATTTCTATTTTTCATTGAATATTTAAAACACACAATCTACTTGCAGTGAAGCCGCTCAACATCTACATCACATTCAGTCATCTAACAGACCCCCATCCAGAGCGACACACAGAAGCAACCAGGGTCAACGCCCTGCTCAAGGGCACGTCGATAGATCTCCCACAAGGTCAAAAACGGGAACCCGAATCAGCGACCCATCAGCCATCGGCCCAAGCTCCCAACCACCAGGCCACCAGCCCTCTAAGATCCCCCCCAACAGGGACCCCCTCCTAGATCCCCCCCCCCCCCCCATTTCTAATCCTCTAATGTTGTTATTTGATCTGATTTTAATAGCTAGCATTTCGCTGGCCATAACAAATAGATGTGGTGACAGCGGAATCCCTTGTTTAACTCCTCTTGACAATTCAAAACTCTCTGAGAAGTAGCCGCTATTTGCTATTTTACACCTGGGGTTGCTATACATTACTTTTACCCATTTTATAAGAGAATCACCGAAATTGAACAAATCCAGGCATTTATAATTAAATTTCGTTTTACTTTAGCATAGGCCGTTTCAAAATCCGCTATAAACACCAGGCCTGGCTTGTTAGATGTTTCATGTTGTTCTATTATTTCTGGTAGTTGTCGTATATTATCTCAAATTTATCGGCCATGTAAAAAACCTGTCTGATCAGGATTAACAATACCTGGTAAAACCTTTTTAATTCTGAGTGTGTTGTGGAAAATATTGAATCAAATACTTCTCAGATACCGGAGCTTGTGAATTCAAATAGACTTTATTACAGAGAGTAACAAAGCCGAGCAATTCCATGGAAGAACTAACTCTTCATTCTTAGTGCTTGGCTTTTATACAGTCTTACCCTTACATAACATCGTCACTCCACTTTATGAATCTTGTTGTCTTAGTTTCCATTCTCTTATTGGCTCAGACATTGGGGCATAGATTCTATTGGTGGCGTGACATGCATACTCCTACTGGTGCCTATCACTGATTAGCTAATGTTCCTGTCCAAAGGTCTTCATAAGTTCAGGCCATGTTGTCTATGTATATTTAACCCATGTGCGTGTCCAGTAGCCTTCACAAGATCAGATATGGCTCAGACCAGACACGTCTTGTTGGTTTACCTTGCCTCATTGTTAGTTGAGAATTATCTGTTAATTGAATGATTAGAATATTCCGCCCTGAAACATATAATTGTATGGAATTGATTAGAATGTATAAAATCATAATCAATAAATGTGTAGTCTTAGTCAGAATTAGGGTAAAACAATATGTCTTTATGGTATTTTAAACACAGACTGTCTGAGCTCGGTGCCGACCTGACTAGAGATTTGGGAGAGAACGGGGAGTACGTCTCAAGGACAAGGTCTCCCTAATCTCTGTCGGCTGGGTAGTGAGACAGTGTGTGCGTAGCAGGACATTGTGTGCGTCTGTTTGTGTGTATGTGTGTGCATATGGTTGTGTGAATGTGTGTGCGTGGGAGGTCAGTATAAAATGAATTGTTTTGTATTCTTGACGGCAGAACGTTCCCGTGAATAAACCTTTTTGACTATTCTAGCTGGGCCTCCGTCTGTTTCATTCGACCAGGATCTTACAAATTCTGGTTTGCAGACTGAGTAATATAATTAAATTGGGTTATGTACCTGGAGAACATAATTCTCTTATCACTCATCCACACAGATTCTGCTTACGTTCTGTTTTTTACATGTCCAATGGTCAATTCGATGTTGATCCAGCTTTGTACACTCACATGGGCTCAGCCTTCATTCTGTTAACACATGTCTAGTATTTAAACTTATATCGATTCTTCTTTCTACTTCAAAGAGAACAGTATAGGTTACTGAAAATCACCAGATGACTGGAAAATTCTCCCACATAATCCCCACTATGGAACTGTCACAGTTCCACACAACAAAAATGTCCAGGAAGGGGAGCACCTTCTGTAATGCTATTGAGGCAATCTACCTCTCATTCATTTCAACAACCTTGAATCCAGTTTCTCATTCACACTGGTGAGTCAGGACCAAACATCTCCTTGTACATATAGTGTTAAAGCATGTGCATTTCTTAGCCTTACCTGAGGTTATCTCAGTTGAATACAAGAAAAATAGTAAACAATAAAATCAATGAACTAAACATCCTAAACCCTTATAATGTCATTCTCAATATGATACCTCAACATATTGCCCTTTGTCACAGACACCTCTCTAACTATTTTTGACATAAGTGAAAAACCTGTTAGAAGATTGAGGACAAACCCTATGTCACATACATGTCTAGGTGAAAAGATATTCAGAAGGTCTAACATAATTTAGCATTCAAATCAAATCAAATCAAATTGTATTTGTCACATACACATGGTTAGCAGATGTTAATGCGAGTGTAGCGAAATGCTTGTTCTTCTAGTTCCGACCATGCAGTAATATCTAACAAGTAATCTAACAATTTCACAACAACTACCTTATACACACAAGTGTAAAGGAATGAATAAGAATATGTACATAAAAAAATAAATGGATGAGCGATGGCCGAACAGCATAGGCAAGATGCCGGAATCAGCCTTCACATTTTTCTTGCCGGGAAGATAGGTGACGGTGAAGTTGAAGTTGAATCTGGTGAAGAAGAGTGCCCAGCGAGCATGTCTGGGGTTGAGCCTCTTAGCACTTCTTAAGTACTCCAAATTGCGGTGGTCGGAAAGGACAAGGAATGGGTGATAAGCTCCCTCTAACCAGTGGCGCCACTCTTCGACAGCCAATTTAATGGCAAGGAGCTCTCGGTTCCCGGCGTCATAGTTCCTCTCAGCGGGTGACAGTTCCTTGGAAAAGAAGCCACATGAGTGTAATTTGGAAGGTGTCCCGACACACTGAGAGAGAACTGCTCCCACACCAACCTCGGATGCATCCACCTCCAGAACAAAAGGACGGGTAGGATCTGGCTGCCTAAGGATGGGTGCGGAGGTGAAGAGGCGTTTCAAGGTCTCAAATACAGTAAGGGTGGTGTCGGTCCATTGGAGGGTACGGGTTTTTTGACTGGTGAGAGCTGAAAGAGGAGCGGTTGTGCTGCTGCAGTTTTGGATGAACGGGCGGTAGTAGTTGGATAATCCTAGGAAACGTTGTAGTTCCTTTACGGTGGTAGGTTTGGGCCAGTTAAGCACGGCCATGACTTTGCCTTCGTCCATGTTTTTTTAATAAATGTATTATTTTTTTTAAATTTATTTTGAAATGTTGAAACCCCCATTTTGAAACCCCCTTTTTTCTCCCCAATTTCATGGTATCCAATTGTTAGTAGTTACTGTCTTGTCTCATCGCTACAACTCCCGTACGGACTCGGGAGAGGCTAAGGTCGAGATCCATGCATCCTCCGAAACACAACCCAACCTAGCCGCACTGCTTCTTAACACAGCGCGCATCCAACCCAGAAGCCAGCCGCACCAATGTGTTGGAGGAAACACTGTACACCTAGCAACCTGGTCAGCGTGAACTGCGCCCGGCCCGCCACAGGAGTCGCTAGTGCGCGATGAGACAAGGATATCCCTGCCGGCCAAACCCTCCCTAACCCGGACGACGCCAGGCCAATTGTGCGCCGCCCCATGGTGAGCCTGGGCTCGAACCCAGAGTCTCTGGTGGCACAGCTAGCACTGCGATGCAGTGCCTTAGACCACTGCGCCACCCGGGAGGCCCCGCCTTCATCCATGTTGACCCTTCCTGGTGTCAGCACGAACCCTAGGAAGGTTACCGTAGTAACGTGAAAGGTGCTCTTCTCAGCCTTGACATAAAGAGGGTGGTCCTGTAGCTGTTGGAGGACCTTTTGCACATGCTGTACGTGTTCTGCAAAGGAGTGAGAGTAGATCAAGATATCGTCAATATACACAATGAGGAACTGGTTGATCATGTCCAGGAAAACTTCATTCGTGAAGGACTGGAAGACTGCGGGAGCATTGGTGAGACCGTAGGGCATAACCAGGTATTCGTAGTGACCCCTAGTGGTGATAAACGCCGTCTTCCACTCATCATCACTTCAGATACGGACCAGGTTGTAAGCACTACGCAGGTCCAGTTTGGAGAAGATGGTAGACTAGTGCAGCCAGAATCAGAAGAGGAGGGAAGCGATTCTTGATGGTAAGGTCATTGAGGGGTTGGTAATCTATGCAGGGACGGAGACTACCATCCTTTTTTTTCAAAAAATAAACTGGATGCAGCCAAAGACATGGATGGACGGATGAATCCCATGTCGAGAGCCTCTTCTATATAGGTGTCCATAGCCTCATTCTCTGGGATGGACAAGGGGTAGATCCGACCATTAGAGGGCGATGGCCCAGGAAGGAGGTTGATCGCGCAGTCCTCCAGGCGATGAGGGGGCAGAATGGACGCCTTTTTCTTGCTGAAGACACTCAGGAACTGGGCATATACAGTTGGGATGTGGGTTGGAATGGCAGACTCTGATCCTTCTGTAGAGGTGGCTCAACATGGTAGACTGAAGCAGTGCTTAAACAGACGGGAGACCATGACAGCAGTTCCCCTTGCCACCAGGAGATGGCAGGGTCATGAAGGCTTAGCCAGGGGTGACCGAGGATGATGGGTTCTATAGGTGAAGACAACACCATTAACTGAGTGAAGGAGGCCAATCAGAGGCCAATCAGAAGGGTGATACTTTCGGGTCATGCTAGTCACAAGACCAGTTCCGAGAGGTTGTCCATCCAGCGCACTCATTCTAAAGGGAGGATTAACAGGGATTAGCTTGACCCTTAACTGTTGTGCCAATTGTTTGTCGATGAAATTTCCTGCAGCCCCCAAGTCCACTAGTCCCTCCACAAACTGAGTGACCCCATTAACAGAAAGAAGTGCCGCGGCCGAGATGCATGGGTTCGGGGCTATTGGACCGTGGTGGACGAGAGAAGGGAGTGGAAGACTCGCAGGCCATGAGCGACTGTATAGGTCTGCGGTCCACCAGTAGGTTGCCAATGTATATAGACATCCGGATATATTAGTTCAGGTCCGTTAAATCTCCTCTGCAGGCCAGTTTGGTCTGTAACTCCCAATTAAGACCCCTCTGGTAGACTGTAAGGAGAGCTGGTTCACTCCATCCACAGCCGGCAGCCATGGTACGGACCTCAAAGGACATACTCAGTGGTGGAGCGACGGCCCTGTCGCAGCTCACATAACAGGTCCCCTGTGTAATGACCTGAAACTGAATGGTCGAACACCTCCTTGAAGAGGGCGTGGAAACGTGATTCAGAGGACAGATCAGAACTTTGAGTGGCCCACAAGGCTGTGACCCAATCCAGAGTTTTGCCTGTGAGTAGGGTGATTACGAAGTCCACCCTGTCTTCGTCAGAGGTGAAGTCAACTGGGTGATGGTCTATGTACAGGTTACACTGCATGAGAAATCCTTGACATTTCCCTGGGGAGCCGTCGTATTTATTAGGCATGGAAATGGGGGAGATGAACGAGAGGAGGCTGTGGCACCTGATATGGGTGAAGCAGGAATGGACTGGCGAAGGAGGTCGCAGAGTTCACCGATTCGTTCCTCATGTCGGGTCAGACGTAGCTGCAGCTCTGCTGAATCCATCTGTCGTTTTTGGTGAGGTATTCTGTAACGAACACGAAGGGAGACAGAGAGCTGGTTTCAAGCGCAGGGCGCAGCAGGTGTTTATTGCAAAGGACCGCAAGAGGAGGCAGGTAGCTGGGTCCAGGGGCAGGCAGAAGGTCATACACAGAGGGTCCAAAAGGGCAACAGTACAGGCAGGGAAAAGGCTAGTAACGTAGTCCGGGAGATCAGGCAATAGGTAGATAACAGGAAATCCGATAGGCTAAAGTACAAGCAGGGAATAGGCAAAAGGCATCGTTAGTGAGAGCACACTTCTCCAATGTGCCAGTGGCCATCGAAGGTGAGCATTTACCCACTGAAGTCGGTTACGGTTTCTGACAGTTTGTGCAGAAATTCTTCGCTTGAGCAAACCCATAATTTCATCAGCTGTCTGGGTGGCTGGTCTCAGATGATCCGCAGGTGAAGAAGCCGGATGTGGAGGTCCTGGGCTGCCGTGGTAACACGTGGTCTGCGGGTGTGAGGCTAGTTGGATGTACTGCCAAATTCTCTAAAATGTCATTGGAGGTGGCGTAGGGTAGAGAAATTAACATTAAATTATCTGGCAACAGCTCTCGTGGACATTCCTGCAGTCAGCACGCCAATTGCACACTCCCTCAAAACTTGAGACATCTGTGACATTGTGTTGTGTAACAAAACTGCACATTTTAGAGAAATAAGCATATGGAAAAATTCTGGGATCTTTTATTTCAGCTCATGAAACATGTGACCAACACATTACATGTTACGTTTATATATTTTTTTCAGTGTATTTGCCTTCCTTGCTGTAACCCAAACCCTTGCAACACCATCAAAGTCGGCGCGCTGTTGACCTGACAACGTTGGCTGACGCAGATCGTACCTTCACTCAACTGAGTTCGGCCCTATCCGTGGTGCCAGCTAGGAAGCCTACCAGATACAATGCCACCACAGAGTTTATATTCTACAAGCGCGGCTAACTGCTTTCTGAGGTCAAGTGTTAAATATATGAAAAATATAATTCCACGGCTTTAGAATATAACCAGTTACACTACAAATCCCAGCATGCAATGCTCCACTGGCTAAAGTTTGCAATTAGCAAGCCCAGCCAAAGTCTAAATATACATGCCATTCCACATTTATTTGGGGTTGTATTCATGTTATAATGCTCATATAATGCTCAATATATGATCATACCATTGTCACCAATCAACGCATTACACTCAAAATAATTCAAATTCAGATGCTGATCTGGTTGACAACACTAGCTAGCTAAATTGGCTAGCTAACCAAACCCATTATTATGGTTAGCTAGTATGCTAGCTAGCACAAAATAATTATTTCCAACGATAATAGCCAAGTTTGTTTGGGGAGTTTCTCCCATTCTTCTCTGCATATCCTCTCAAGCTCTGTCAGGTTGGATGGGGAGCGTCACTGCACAGCTATTTTCAAGTCTTTCCAGAGATTTCAGATCGGGTTCAAGTCCGGGCTCTGGCTGGACAACTCAAGGACATTCAGAGACTTGTCCCGAAGCCACTCGTGTGTTGTCCTGTTGGAAGGTGAACTTTCGCCCCAGTTTGAGGTCTTGGTCACTCTGAAGCAGGTTTTCATGAAGGATCTCTCTGTACTTTGCTCCGTTCATCTTTCCCTCGATCCTGACTAGTCTCCTAGTCCCTGCCGCTGAAAAACATCCCCACAGCATGATGCTACCACCCCCATGCTTCACCGTAGGGATGGTATTGGCCAGGTGATGAGTGGTCCCTGAATTTCTCCAGATGTGACGCTTGGCATTCAGGACAAGAGTTCAATCTTGGTTTCATCAGACCAGAGAATCTTGTTTCTCATGGTCTGAGAGTCCTTTAGGTGCCTTTTGGCAAACTCCAAGCAGGCTTTCGAGTGCCTTTTACTGAGGAGTGGCTTCCGTCTGACCCCTCTACCATAAAGGCCTGATTGGTGGAGTGCTGCAGAGATGGTTGTCTTTCTGGACGCTTCTTCCATCTCCACAGAGGAACTCTGGAGCTCTGTCAGTGACCATCGGGGTGTTGGTCACCTCCCTGACCAAGGCACTTCTCATCCGATTGCTCAGTTTGGCCAGGCGGCCAGCTCTAGGAAGAGTCTTGGTGTTCCCAAACTTCTTCCATTTAAGAATGTTGGAGGCCACTGTGTTCTTGGGGACCTTCAATGCTGCAGAAATGTTTTGGTACCCTTCCCCAGATCTTTGCCTCGACACAATCCTGTCTCGGAGCTCTACAGACTTTACTGGCTTTACTCTGACATATACTGTCAACAGTGGGACCTTATATAGACATGTGTGTACATTTCCAAATCATGTCCAATCAATTGAATTTACCATAGGTGGACTTCAATTCAGTTGTAGAAACACCTCAAGGATGATCAATGGAAACAAGATGCACCTGAGCTCAATTTCAAGTCTGAATACTTATGTAAATAAGGTATTTGTTTTTTATTTTTAATACATTTGCAAACATTTCTAAAAACCTGTTTTTGCTTTGTCATTATGGTGTATTGTGTGTAGATTGATGACGAAAACATTTATTTAATCCATTTTAGAATAAAGCTGCAACACAACAAAATTTAGAAAAAGTGAAGGGGTCTGAATAATTTCTGAATGCACTGTAGGTGTCGGGAGAGGGCGCACGTTCTGATAGGGAGGCATCTGATGAAAAACCAACTACACTCTGTATGGCAAGGCTTGTTTAATGTTTTATATTAAGACAAAATCACATTACATATGCAATCTCAGGCCTGACATACAATACTGAACTAAAATAACACAAAATGAAGTTGTAAAATCTTTCATTTTGGGGAACATGATCTCAAGCCACTGTAAAAGACAATTTCAACAATATATGTTTTTCACACAGAATATCAAAAAGAAAACTGCCATTTAATTATAATTGCAATGAAATAAATGTAAATATATTATAAAAAGACTGTTGCACGTCATCCCTCAGATAAGAAATGTACAAAATATTTCCAAAGAATTCATGTAAAATAAATTGTACTGCTATGTGGTACTGTTTTTAGTTTAATTGTCATGCTGCTAATGAAAAGAAAAACGATAATCAAGCAATGGAATTTGAAATCCGATGCCAATCATTCATTTGACAAAAGTGGTAAACCAACATAACAAAAAAAAATCTCCATAATATCAGTATGCTATATTATGCTTTATTATATCCTATGCTATAATATTATATATTATGAACTGTGACGTGTTAGATATTCTAATGAAATGTAAGATCATGCTTTCTCATAAAGTGTTGCTCTACAGTGAATGGATGTCCTCTGATCATTTTGGTTTATAGAATATTAAGGTATATTGTGTTTCAGTTGCAACTTGACTATTAGCACATACAGTGATGAACAACCAATGTTTTGCTAACCCTTAATAACAATAAACCAAAATGTACCATTGTGAGATGTAGACAGAGATTTACATGTTGATTCAAAACAATAGCCTACATGACAAAATAGCAACAAAAAAAATGTGAAGAAATTACCTAATAATAACAGCTTTGCTTATGTGTTCAGTGATGCAATTTAAGCGATTTTATCATCCGATTCAGATTGCTGTGGGCATGTGGGACACTGACATTATATGTAAGGATACATTCTGTTTGCAAAATACTGTAACAGCCTTCAACAGTAACAGCTAATCATTTTATGTTCATTTGAGAGGTTTTCACTACAGTCTCTCATGCTGTCTACATTCCCCTTAGCTCCCCTAATCCTCCAGTTCTTCTCTTCAGCACACACTGTGTTGTCTGTGTAATGCTACTCTGAATTAATCACAGCAATTCCCAAACCACATGATGTGAATATGAGAATCTTAACATGGGGAAAGGCTGACAGTCTTGTTGGCACTTGTAACAGAAAAACGTTTAATATTGTGGGTTATTCTGACTTACTGGGTGAAAATGGTTATCTTATGACTAAGGAAATAAAATGATTAGACATAAAACATACAACCCCACTGTACTCAAACAAACAAATCAAATAACACCTATAGAACACAGGAGGTTGGTGGCACCTTAATTGGGGAGGACAGGCTCCTGGTAATGGCTCGAGCAGAATTAGAATTGTATCAAATACATCAAACACATGGTGTCCATGTGTTTGGGGACATTCCATTCACTCCGTTTTTGGCCATTATCATGAGCCATTCTCCCCTCAGCAGCCTCCTGTGCTATAGAACTATACACATTGATACCAACAAAGGCATAGAAGTTCAGGCATTAGTTAAGCGTGTGTATAGTGTATCACTGCCCATGGAGCTGAAGTTAAGCCACGTTCTTTCCTTTTCCTTTTAGCCACCATTATAAATACATCCCTATTGGCCATACAGTATTTATTTTGTTCAATATTCAGGGTACAGTCAGTGTGCCCAGAATGAAATAGTCCAAAACTGAAAGCAGAGCGGCTGAATCTTGAAGGCACATTGGATATTGTCATTACTATAAGTAACATGATGCTTGTTTGTACAATAAACCTTTTCATGACAATATCATAGCAATTCCCTCTCAAAAATCACAATGTCGCCAAATGTGAACCTGTCATATCATGCCAGAAACCAATTTTTCCAAGAAGAGCCATCATCATATGTAGCAAGACCGGGGAAACAGATAAAGCATGCTGAATAATTTGGCACCCCGGAAAATTATCTGCAAGATAAAAGACACATTTGTGAGGAAATACCAGTGCTACTGTGTGGAATGGTGCAATGAAGGGATGCCATAGTTGTGTAGCATGCCATTGTATTCTACACATAATAAGGACTGCAGTGCAATCAAACCAATACATTACAATGCAATACAATCAAATATCAGTGACATAAACCTTAATGTGTTTTTTAATCTGTGCAGGGATATTATTTTCCAGAGCATTTTGTCACTAAGCAACTCACTTGGTACTCATTTGGCAGCAAAGGAACTAGAAGTGTACAGTATGTGCTTGACCCATTAAATGCAGGCATAAACATCTCTACAATCAAAGCTCAAAACATTAAGACATATCATCAACTGTAATGCAAAAAATAAATACAAAAAGTGATATCGTTTAAAAAAAATCTCAGTCCAGGTGATGCTGTAGTTGTAATAATGGCTCTATGTGAATGACTGATATCATGTTGCCAAAACTCCTCCAACTCCTCACGCAATGTAAATACATTATAGACAAGCCAGCCAATGCACACATCTAGTCCATGGGGAAATCTTCCTATGCCCCATTTACACATTATTCATTCATCATCCTCATCATCATCATCAAAGAAAGCCTTGTCCTCACACAGCGAAGTGTGAAGAGCAATGGGCACACCATTGACCAGTACCAAAATGTGAATGTCTGATTAAATGAACCATTCCTTCTTGCTCTCATCAATGGTTTCTGTGAAGGCTGGGTCATTGACAATGATGGCTGCATCGGCACAGTCCGCAGACTCCGCCCCTTTGGCCTCATTGGTGTGGTAGGAGCCCTTGTGACGGAACATATGGCGAATAAGGAACACCAGGGTGCAGAGGATGGTGAAGATGACCACAGCAATGATACCTACAAGTATAAAGGACATTATGAGGTACATAACAATGTGTTCTTTTGAAAAATCGATTACTGGATTTGACCCTTTTCTATTTATTTTCCTTTTTTATATATTGAATACTGCATTGTTGAGGAAGAGCTTGCAAGTAAGCATTTCACTGTACTGTTTGCACCTGCTGTATCCTGTGCACGTGAGAAATACACTTTGATAAGGGCTTGTAAGTAAGCATTTCATGGTATTCGGCGCATGTGACAAATAAAATGTAATTTCATTTAATTTGACCTTTAAAAGCCTCAACAACCCTGTATAGTAGGTGAGTTGATTACTGCCCCTATTCACCTCCAATAATTGCAGCGTTCCGATCAACTCCATCCCGGCTAACTCTTTCCTCGTTGAATGGGAATACAGCACCAGCTGAAAAAGGAAACAAAAACGGATCAACCACAAAATAACCAAACAATGCTAAAAAAATGTAAATGCTATGACACATTTTTTACAGAGACAGAATATGTCAATTGTAAACTGGCACACTTTGGCATCTGATTATAAAAAAAAACAGGACAGGCGATAAATATAGCATGCCGTATATGCACAGTGTGTGAGTCATGGGGGGAAGTAGGCGTGGGCTGAGTCGAGAGGGGCAGTCTGTTCTTTTCATCAGGCATCTCTGTGGGCACTCTAGTCCATTTGAGTGGATTCTGCAGAATATGTGCAAATCTCTCATCACATATCACCGCCCCCAAAATACACATACGCACACGCACACACAGTGGAGCAGGGATCATAGATGCCTCTTACAGGGAGCTGATCTGTTGCCTTTGGAGCACTATGCAAGGCTCAGATCAAATGATACAAAGATTCTTCCTCTTATTCTCATGTTTTTCATCCAAAGCTCTCTTAGTAAAAGTCAGAATATCAATAGTGTAACAATCTATAACTAGTCCCATTAGGCCTCGCTGTGGGACAATTGAAATTGTTTATATTAATCCTTACTAAAGCAGTACCACTAAAACGATTCATCTGATTTATTGAAACCTCATATGCCTCCATAGGTTAAACATACAAATAGTCACTTAGAGTCCCTGAGGGATAACATTTCATACAGAGCAGACCATTCCCAGAGCAGGCAGGAGATAGATATTGTGTTCCCAGTAATGGAGAGATTAAGAGAAGAGAGGGTGAGTGGCTGGGCAGCAATAGATCTCATGTATCTGGAAAGCTCATTCCTTTGTGTCCAGAGAACACACACAGGATCAATACACTGACCCAGTGATAACCATCCTGTAGACCTATCCACAGGAGCTAAACAGCACAGCACATGGGTTTAAATGGTTCAATAGCTGAAGAAGAAAAATACCACTATTAAATATCATGCCTTGAAGTTTTAATTAAATGTCAAATCTCTTTGGAGGACTGAGTGGACTGCTGGTGCTGCTAGTTGACCACTGACAATATATCTACTGTAAAGGACTACTTTTAAAATGCAGTATTCAAGATGATGGTATCGAGATGTAAATAAACACAACAATTCAATAGAATAGAATAAAATCCCATGATATGAATAAATGCTTCCATTGGTGGGACAATTAAAGGGGATAGATAGAAACACAGATTTACTGTACCTGAGTCCAGGTGCCAGGGGTCATTGGCAGCAGCCATGGGTGAAATGGTGAGAGGAGATGCCCCGCAGTTGGACTCCACTAGAATGCCCTGGGTGGTCACTGGGGCGACGATGCCAGACCTCAGTGCTGCCTTCAGAGGGGCGATGTTGTTGAACTGAACTCTGGACAGACAGCCAACAAACCCTGGGGTGTTGTACTTCTCTATGAGGACTGGGTCAATCTGGCCAGTTTCTGATTAAAACAAAGGAAACAGAAAAACCATCACAGTACTTCTTGATTAGATAGGAGTTCTTCTTGGAGCTGCTGACTGATGCTGCCTGACCACTTAATACTGGTCTACCACCACGATGCACTACTACTCAGCACAACACTGAAAGCCTCACCAGTTTGATTTATGTTCACTTGAACCTAGTCTCTGGTTGGTGATACTGTATTCTCTGTCCCTAGCTTCCCCCAGACAGGCAACTACTGTAGAGACTCCTACTGCAGATATGTTATACTCCAGGGAAAACAGAGTATCCAATTCTTTTGCAATATGTTATTCTCCAAGGCAGATAAAGAAGAGTAATTTCACGGTTACATGTAAGAAGGATGTTTCATATGCCCCCAAGTTGAAAAGACAAACACATCCTGTTTGGAACATTGGCCATGCATTATCTTTACTTTTCAGAAAACACATTGCAATATCTACAGAAAAAGAATTCACCATCTTAGGCCAGTCAGAGAGCTACAGTGACAATGTTTGTTAAAAACAACATAGGCCTACATTGCATGAAAAGGAAATGACAAAAAATATAAATATATCTGAAACAAAGAGTTACAACAACAACACAAGGTCAAGGTTTACCATAAGTTTCCCCAACACCTACATATTTACAGTGTAGTTACAGGTAGGTTGTTATTGAAAACACTATGCCACCTCAAGTTTGTCAAATACAGAAGAGTATTACCTGGTTGTCCTGTTGTCCTCCCTGAATGAAGTGGCGCTAACTCTGAGTCTGCCCCCACGGCACAGCCCCTCAATCCAGAGCAAAAGTCCTTGTCTTATACAGTGCTATCACTGCCTGCTGTATGCTTGTCTATGAGACATGCTTGTCTGTCTGCCTGTATGTTTGTCTGTCTGCCAGGAACATTTAACTCTGTATCTGCCCTGCTGCCTTTCTGCCTGCTAGTAGTCTGTTTATATTCTTGCCAATATGTATACCTGTCTGTCTGTCAGCCTGTCTGTGTATCTGCCAGGGTGTCTATGTGCCTGAAGCCTTGGTTAGCCAGCGAGCTCTGAATGTGAATGCACCCTAAGTGATTCAGCCCAGCTCCTTTCCCTTCCTTCTCTTCTCTTCCTTACAGCCAGACCAGGCAGGGAAAACATGATGATGTCATGGATCAGTGAGCTAATACATTCACAAACGGAACGAGGCTCGGAGAAAACCTGGATGTGAGTAAAGGATTACAGGATGGGGATCAGGACCGGGCCTTTGTGCTCCCTCCATCCCTGAGGATGATGTCAGAGATTGTTGTTAATTTATTAATCGAGTGCAGCAGCAAAGCACTCTGGGAAGTTGTAAGGCTTTACCAGCCAGGCACAATGGGTCATTCTACTGTTCTCAGAACAGGATCAGTGTACTGGTGTCTGACTCCTGCTAACACGGTGCTGCTCCCTCCCTTAGCGATAATCAAACACGCCATGCCATGCGCACATCACTTTATTCTGTTTTCTATTCTACCTTCCTCTATACTGACGATCTGTGTGCTGCAGTGGTGTGGTTCCTGATGGCCCTATGATCCACACTTTTTTACCCTGAGTTTATCTGAGTGGTGTGGGTGTACTATAGTAGGTGTACTATATCAGTCAGCAGTGGCGATTTTAGCCTGTAAATCTTGGTGGGGCACACTCCATTTTTTTTTTAGATGCATGACAGCAAAGCCACTACACAACGCTAAACAATACATTAATTGCACTATAACAATGACAAATGGTGCCCACAAACTGTTAGGGCCTACATAAAGCTGTCCCTATACCTGGCTATCAGTGGAGCCTTATTTGGCAGCGAAACAGTGAATTCAGCCTCATTTACTGCCTTTTTATGTGGCTGACTTGCTTAAACACATATGGTTTCTAGTGACAATTGAGATGTACAAACTATGGCATAAGGGAACGATGAGCGGATAAGAGGAAATCCGTAATTTCGATTAAGATATTAATGAGCGAGCTAAGACGGACATAGTCAATATGACTATTCAGCACTTTTGAAATGTACAACGACATAATTCAGAACATGAGACGTTCTTACATTATTCTCCCTGTACACCAAGTCAGAACCGTAGGATAAATAAATGGGGCATGTAAGCAGACAATGAAAGCTTTTACAATATTTGATGATGACATTTCTCTAAAACAGGCCATAGGCTACATGTGTACCACCAAGTCAGAACAGTTGGCTAAGGTATTATGGGGAAAGGGACCAAATTAGGGTGAGGTTACTAGCAGCTTACTACACAAAATACAGTTAGTATTACTTTCTTAGCTACATATCTCCCTGGCATATTACATAATTTATGCAGCAGCATACAAGACATTTTTGGCCTCTCCGTTGTTGTGCTGTGCTCACTTCAACAGGAGTCCTTCTTGTGGGAAAATTGTGTCATGAAACTTCTCTGGATTTTTGGTGCTTTCAAGACAACTGGGAACTCTGAAAAAAAAACAAGGTTGAATCATGACGTCAGTGATTTTCAGGTCGGAGCTCTCAAAAGAGGCCTAATTTCCCGACTTGGAATTCCGAGTTGGATGACCATTCAAAGTGTATTTTCCCAGTCGGAGCTCGTTTTATTCCAAGTTCCAAGATTTCACAGTTCGGAGTTTCCAGTTGTTTTGAATGCGGCAGAAGACATGCTGGATTGTTAGCATGGCCAATGAATTCCCATGGTGTTACGTGTGAATGTTTATCCTTTTAAGCTTGGAAAAGAGAACCTTAAACCCAGACTTGGACCACACACCCTCTCCACCGAATAGCAGACAGGGGAAGAAAAATAGTGATTGCTTTGCAAAGCTTGCAGTGATTCCTTCCAAACCACTCATTGTTGAATTTGCGATCTCCAACTTGTAATGTTTATATCCAATGGCCGATGATCACCGATACGTTTTATCTATAATTTCTCTTCATATGACAAAGATTGAAAATTGTTTGCCAGTAGATTGTCGACATAATTCATGAAGATGACTGCTTGTCTGGCTTGCTAGCTAGGATTTTGAAAGTATGTTGTTGACATGATCAGTCCAATCAAAGCTACGGTAGATATAACGTGATTTGACGTAATTTTATCTGTGGCCAATAACCTTGAGCCTTCTTGAATGGGCACTTCTAATGTAAATCTATGGCAGCACCCAAGGGGGCTTGAACTTTGTAGCTCTCCCTGTAGATTTTGCGGTGACGTAGTGTCACCATGAGTGACAGAACACTGAGCCAATCACGGCAGAACTAGAGAAGATTACCAACCCCTACGCTCTATATTTTCGGCTGGCTGCCCCTCCACCACAGAAAGCACTGAGCTAGGCTGAAACACCTGCATTTTGGACCTGCCTTACTCAAGATAGCAAAAAAGAGACCATGTTCTTATGCAGCTTTTTCTTTTTCACATTGTTTTCAAACTGATATGTGACACGTATTTATGCCAAAATAACATGCAAAACAGGCACTGCCCCACTTGCCCTAAATGATGGGTCACCACTGTCAGTCAGACAAAGACAAAGGAAAGGCCTAGACAAGGCCTATTGTAACATTGCTCAATATGGGCACTCAGATGGATGTACATGTCTTTGTATCAACAAAGCAAGATTTTTCTGTCAAGGCAACATCACCATTACCAGATATATTGATGCCCTCTTTCCATATATGAATACACCTGGACAAAACAAGATCAATCACTCAGTGATGGATGAGCAACAAAAAATCTGGTTTTGTGTTTTTTCAGAAACACACAGAACCAAAGTCCAGATTTAATCACTCAGGGCCAAATTCAAAGAGATCAATGCAAGTAACTCTGACTTCCGTGTAAATAATACATTGATTCCACGCATGATACACAGCATTCCTTATATTTACACTCCAGTAGGAATACATGGATTATATCTGCACTTACCAAAGACTTTCCCCAGGAATATAGTTTTAACCAGGTTGAACTTGGTGTCAGAGCCAGCCGGCAGAGTGTAGCTGACTGGGGGGTAATGGTCCAACTGGAAAAGAACATCACGATATGGTCACGATATGGTCATGATATATTACAGTCAGTTATAAACCCAACAGCCGGCATTTTTATTTTTGTTAATTACTACCACCTAGTGGTGGATTTTAAACAGCATATGCCTGGAAATCCTAATTGATGCCAGTGTATAATGCATTAGCGAAACCCGAGAAACAAACAGAAATAAACTGTGCTAAAAAGCATAATGCACTATAAACCACTTCCACAGGAAAGGTGGGTCTGGTGTGTTGCAAAGAGCATAATGCAGTCTGAGAGGACACAGAACAAATATGTATTTTGGATTTAATGGTATCAGCAAATCCCTCTCACGAGAAGGGTGTCCTCCCTTCCTGATAGCAGAGCACTAGTGATCTACCTTTGAACTGCTTTATGAAAAGTGCTATATCTATAGTCTATGTAGCTATCAAACTGTATCAAGGCTGTAACGTAACAAAATGTGGAAAAAGTCAAGGGGTCTGAATACTTTCCGAATGCACCGGAGGAGAGGTGCATGCCAGCAGATGAGGAAATTTGGCTAGGATGGAATAAACTATATAGGAAAACCTTCAAAAGAGCAAATGTAAAGTAGGGGTGAAAAAGGCACTACACCCTTAGAAAAAAACTTGCTATCTAGAACCTAAAAGGGTACTTTGGCTAGCCCCATAGGAGAACCCTTTGAATAACCCCCTTTGGTTCCAAGTAGAACCCTTTTGGGATCCGTGTTGAACCCTTAGCACCCCCAGGGGTACGCGCAATGCTGTCGGGGGTACGCCAAATAAAAATGTGATTCACATTTTAAAAAGTTTAATTTAGTCTGAGAGGACTGTTGGATTTAATGACATCAGCAAATCTCTCACTGAGAGTGGTCCCACCCTGGGACTCAAGAGCATTAGAGTCCTACCTTTCAACTGCTTGATGAAAATGAAAATGTTTTTTAGATAAAACTACATCATTGTTGAGATTTTTACCTGCAGCCTAAAGTAGTCTGAGAGGGGAAATACATTTCATAACTTAGGCAAATCCCACTGTGTGATAGATCACCCTTTGTGGTAGTGGAACACTAGGGTCATCCTGGAACTGCAGCTGAAAAGTGCTCCATAGATAGATAAAGCAACGTCCTCATTATTATTACCTGCAGCCGTATGTTCCTCTCCTGCCTGGAGATGTTGATGTGGTGGGGCTGCCCATTGGCCATGTTGCGCTGGTCCAGGTCGATGGTGAACGGCTCCCTCAGGCCTCCCAGGCTGTAGCGGATCTGAAGTGTTCCTGACAGAGGGAGATGGAATGGCCAGTCAGTCCCAATGTGTATTAATCATATTCATATAGTTGTCCACCCATTATCTCACAGGCTTTGAAACATGGTTAGAGTATCAAACTCAAGTGGCAATTGTATTTTAAATTAAAATACTAAATTGACCATCACTCTTTCTTTCTGCTGTTTCAGTTATTCATGCATCTGCCTCGGACCATGCCCAACCTGTGTGTTGCACCATTTAATTAGCTATTGAGCTAATTCCCTGTACATTCTGCGTTTCTTTACTGGCTAAACCATTAACTTCACCGTCCAAGCCTTTCAAACTCTTCAAACGGATGGCCAGGATTGCTCTCACAAGCATTTTAAACCCTTTGAGCAGTTGCCCTCTCACCATTGTGTCTGAGCACCACAGCCAGGTAGTCCTGGGTCCTGGAGCTGATGTACACCAGGATGCTGGGGGCGTTGGAGGTGCTGAAGCTGAACACCAGCTCCTCCTGTGTCAGGTTGCCCTCCGTGGGTAGCAGGGGAGACAGGCTCTTCACATCCCTGATGGCTGGAAGGCCCCCCTCGGGAAGGAAGTCGTAACGAACTAGTGTTCCACTCTCGAAGTAGCCACCCACGTCTGATACACACAGGAGACACAAGTCAGCAATACAAAACATCAGCAGACGTTTGAGAAATTGACAAGCGAATCGATATTAGCCTCCCAAAAGCAAAGGGTAAAGTTAGAGTTGTAACACTGTGAAGTTGAAATAAAACGGACACATTTAGAGTTACCATTCTCTCACATGGCTGTGACTATATTTTACCTTCAGTGCAGAAGGGCCCGTCATACGCCGTCAAGGTGCAGTCGCATGAGTAACCGTTGTATTTCTCCATGCACTGGCCACCGTTTCTGCAGTGCTGCCCATAGCTGGTGCAGTGGCCAGAGCAGCCAGGCTTCACCCCCGGGGTGACCTTCGCCCTCTCCTCCAGGTCAAGGGTCACACCGTTCATCTTCAGGGCACGGATACATCCTAGGAATCCCCTTTGGCCACCCGATGCACCTGAAAGATAACGTTTATGACAAAAAGTCTTATTAGACATTTTGGTTTACAACAACTTTGATACCAAGTACACTTCTGATAAAAAAATTGTAAACTCAAGTTTTTTTAACTTGTTAGTTGTTGACTTGACATCCTAATAGCTTTTGACATTGTTTCTGTGTGTAATGTGTAAACTGTGTGGGCCTGTATAAGTCAGGTCCAAACACCATGAGCTGAGCACCAGTTGTCTTACAAACATAGACATATAAACCTGATCATCATTACCCTATGTGGTGGGAGGCAGGAAGGAAGGATGTCTTACCCACATAGAGTTGGCTGTAAAGCTCCAGGCGAGTGTGACCCTGTGGGGGTGCAGGGCGAACCTCCTTGAACTGCCCATCCAGCTGCAGCACAGCCTCCTTCACGTTGCGCTCAGCCACCACCCTGTGCCACTGGTCATCATTAAGAGGAGTGGATGACCTCACACTCAGCTCCACCAGACCGTTGCCCACATCAAAGGAAAAGGACACCACCGTGGCAGCTGGGCAGGAGAGGAAAGAGCGGAAGGCATCAGATAAGGTTTTGGGTGAGGCTGCCAAACAGGCTTTAGATCTTCAGAAGTGGGGACAAAGGGGATACGGATGCTTTGGGTGAGAAATGACTGAATTATGAGGTAGAAATCTGTCAAGGAGGTCATTTTTGAAGCAAAGATTAAGCTGGGGCTATACAGGAGATTTGAGAGACCTTGGTCTGTTTGGGAGTGGTTAAAAAGTTAACAAACATTTTTAGGGAAACTGAACTTCCACTTCAAGGTTATTATAGTTTTATGTTTTTATATTCGTTTTTATTTCTATTAGTTTTAAGATTTTTATTTGATTTTCAGTTTAGTTTCAGTTAGTTTTCAGATCTACTTGCTAGTTTTAGAAAACATTTATATTTCATGTTTATATTACCAATATGGGAAAAAATACATTTCAATATATTTAATGTCACGTAAAATATATTACAAATACATATAGATACATTTGCATGTAATGCCTGAAAATACTCCAGAAATGCATGGCTATGACATCTAGTCTACACAGAGTGGCCAAAGTGGTTCCTAATTTGACTTATTTGTATCTTTTACCCCTTTTTCGTGATATCCAATTGGTAGTTACAGTCTTGTCCCATCGCTGCAACTCCCCTACGGACTCAGGAGAGGCGAAGGTCAAGAGCCATGTATCCTCCGAAACACGAAGTCAGCCGCACCAATGTTTCAGAGGAAACACCATCCAGTTGGCACCCAGAGTCAGCTTGCAGGCACACGGCCCACCACAAAACCATGCATTTCTGTTCTTGTTCCCAAGAAAGCTAAGGTAACTGAACTAAATGACTATCGCCCCGTAGCAATCGCTTCAGTCATCATGAAGTGCTTTGAGAGACTAGTCAAGGATCATATCACCTCCACCTTACCTGATACCCTAGACTCACTCCAATTTGCTTACCACACCAATAGGTCCACATACGATGCAATCGCCATCACACTGCACACTGCCCTGTTCATTGACTACAGCTCAGCATTCAACACCATAGTACCCTCCAAACTCATCATTAACCTTGAGACCCTGGGTCTCGACCCTGCCATGTGCAACTGGGTTCTGGACTTCTTGACAGGCCTCCCCAGGTGGTGAAGGTAGGAAACAACATCTCCACTCCGCTGATTCTAAACACTGGGGCCCCACAAGGGTGCGTGCTCAGCCCCCTCCTGTACTCCCTGTTCACCCATGACTGCGTGGCCATGCACGCCTCCAACTCAATCATCAAATTTGCAGACGACACTACAGTGGTAGGCTTGATTACCAACAATGACGAGACAGCCTACAGGGAGCAGGTGAGGGCCCTCTGAGTGTGGTGTCAGGAAAATAACCTCTCACTCAATGTCAGCAAAACAAAAGAGATGATCATGGACTTCAGGAAACAGCAAAGGGAGCACCCCCTTATCCACATTGATGGGACAGCAGTTGAGAAGCTGGAAAGATTTAAGTTCCTCTGTGTACATATCACAGACAAACTGAAATGGTCCACACACACAGACAGTGTGGTGAAGAAGGCGCAACAGCGCCTCTTCAACCACAGGAGGCTGAAAAAATGTGGCTTGTCACCAAAAACCATCACTAACTTTTACAGATGCACAATTGAGAGCATCCTGTCGGGCTGTATCACCGCCTGGTACGGCAACTGTACCACCCACAACCGCAGAGCTCTCCAGAGGGTGGTGCGATCTGCACAACGCATCACCGGGGGCAAACTACCTGCCCTCCAGGACACCTACCACACCCGATGTCACAGGAAGGCAAAAAAGATCATCAAGGACAATAACCACCCGAGCCACTTCCTGTTCACTCCGCTTCCATCCAGAAGGCGAGGTCAGTACAGGTGCATCAAAGCTGGGACAGAGAGATTGAAAAACAGCTTCTATCTCAAGGCCATCAGATTGTTAAACAGCCACCACTTGCACAGAGAGGTGGCTGTCTACCTACAGACCTGATATGATTGGCCACTTTAATAAATGGAACACTAGTCACTTTAATAATGCCTCTTTTAGAATATTTACATATCTCGCATTACTCATTTCATACAGTTGAAGTCGGAAGTTTACATACACCTTAGCCAAATACATTTAAACTCAGTTTTTCCTGACATTTAATCCTAGTAAAAATTCCCTGTCTTAGGTCAGTTAGGATCACCACTTTATTTAAAAAATGTGAAATGTCAGAATAATAGTAGAGAATGATTTATTTCAGCTTTTAATTCTTTCATCACATTCCCAGTGGGTCAGAAGTTTACATACAGTCAATTAGTATTTGGTAGCATTGCCTTTAAATGGTTTAACTTGGGTCAAACGTTTCAGGTAGCCTTCCACAAGCTTCCCACAATAAGTTGGGTGAATTTTGGCCCATTCCTCCTGACAGAGCTGGTGTAACTGAGTCAGGTTTGTAGGCCTCCTTGCTCGCACACGCTTTTTCAGTTCTGCCCACACATTGTCTATGGGATTGAGGTCAGGGCTTTGTGATGGCCACTCCAACACCTTGACTTTGTTGTTCTTAAGCCGTTTTGGCACAACTTTGGAAGTATGCTTGGGGTCATTGTCCATTTGGAAGACCCATTTGCGACCCAGCTTTCACTTCCTGACTGATGTCTTGAGATGTTGCTTCAATATACCCACATAATGTCCATTCCTCATGATGCCATCTAGTTTGTGAAGTGCACCAGTCCCTCCTGCAGCAAAGCACCCCCACAACATGATGCTGCTACCTCTGTGCTTCACGGTTGGGATGGTGTTCTTCGGCTTGCAAGCCTCCCCTTTTCCTCCAAACATAACGATGGTCATTATGGCCAAACAGTTCTATTTTTGTTTCATCAGACCAGAGGACATTTCTCCAAAAAGTACAATCTTTGTCCCCATGTGCAGTTGCAAACCGTAGTCTGGCTTTTTTATGGCGGTTCTGGGAGCAGTGGCTTCTTCCTTGCTGAGTGACCTTTCAAGTTATGTCGATATAGGACTCGTTTTACTGTGGATATAGATACTTTTGTTCCTGTTTCCTCCAGCATCTTCACAAGGTCCTTTGCTGTTGTTCTGGGATTGATTTTCACTTTTCGCACCAAAGTACGTTCATCTCTAGGAGACAGAACGCGTCTCCTTCCTGAGCGGTATGACGGCTGCGTGGTCCTATGGTGTTTATACTTGCGTACTATTCTTTTTTTTTTTTTTTTCACCTGTCCTCGTTATTGTCGCCACCCCTCCAGGTGTCGCTCGTTTTCCCCAGTGTATTTATACCTGTGTTTCCTGTCTCTCTGTGCCAGTTCGTCTTGTACGTTTCCAAGTCAACCAGCGGTTTTCCCGTTCTGCTTTTAGCATTCTCCTTTTTATAGTCCTCCTGGTTTTGACCCTTGCCTGTTTCTGTACTTTGTACCCGCCTGCCTGACCATTCTGCCTGCCTTGACCATGAGCCTGTCTGCCATTCAGTACGTCCTGGACTCTGATCTGGTTTTGACCTTTTTTGCCTGTCCACGACCATTCTCTTGCCTACCTCTTTGGATTAATACACATTGTAAGACTCCAACCACCTGCATCTGGGTCTCACCTTGTGCCTTGATATTAGCGGTGTTATGGTGCATTCGTAACAAAGTGGAAATTTACCACGGATGGGAAAAATCCACTTGAACTGCCCTCCAACTCGTAATTACTAGTTAAATCAACCATGAATCAATCCCCTTGTGACAGGGGGAATGGAAGCTTGTTGTGTGCAACAGGGAGTGGCAATTGAATGCAAGATTAACAAAATGTTTTTTGTTACAACATTTCTAGCCTGTATATCTATGGGTAACAGGGTTGAAGTGTTATGCTCGACCCGCTCAGTTTTTCAACAAAACACCAGAAAATTGCCAAAAAGAGTAGAACCAGCTCACTTGCACTATGATTTGACTATTAGATATTCATTTCTCTTTTGAAATAAATATTTTAAAAGGAATACTGTAGTTTCACCATATTACAATGAGAGTTCAGTTCACAATGTTGACCTTAAAATGAGGAACAGGAAATAAATGACTTCACATTAAATAATCTTCAGAAATAACTTTGTAAAAGCAATAACTAGGGCTTTACAATGATGGTGAACATTTTTTTTTTTTTTTTTTTTAAGTTAGTGGGTTAAAATCTTCCTAGAAGTCAGAGGGTGCACGGAGGGATGTCAAAATGCCAAATGTTGGCACTTTAGCAAGTCTTTATTCATATTGAAAATAAGATTTATTGAATTATCCATGTGGTCTATATTAAAGGGCAATTCATTTAATATAAACAGGCTTTTAAAATTCAATATTGGTGCGCAATTTCTACTTAACATATCGAAAGGACTGCTTTTGTGGAACGACCCAGTACACGTTAAGTTTTGGATGTTGGTTGCAATGCTCTCGTCAGGTACGTTTGTTTATTTGCCATATGCACATGAAAGACATGGAGTTTCTACATGACCGATAATGTATCATGTTTGTGATCATTTATTTTTGTAGTCATTTAGTTAAGTGTCTATACAAAGTCTACACCCCTCTTGAATTTCTTCAAATTTTATTATGTTACATAGTGGGATTAAAATGTATTTAATTGTCATTTTTTTGTCAGTGATCTACACAAAATACTCTTATGTCAAAGTGGAAGACCTTGATTAAATACATTTTAGAAACACCTTTGGCAGCAATTACAGCTGTGAGTCTTCTTGGGTAAGTTTCTTATGAGCTATAGATAGCTGTATTGTCCATTTATTTATTTTTTTATGTCAAGCTCTGTCAAAGTGTTGAGGCAAGCTCTGTCAAGGTGTTGAGGGTCATGGCTAGACAGCCATTTTCAAGTCTTGCCATAGATTTTCAAGCAGATTTAAGTCAAAACTGTAACTTGTTCACTCAGGAGCATTCTCTGTCTTCTTGGTAAGCAACTCCAGTGTAGATTTGGCTTTGTTTCCTAGGTTATTGTCCTGAATTCCTCTCTTACACGGAACCCAAACCGGCTGCGCGCGTGCGCCATCGTGCATACATTTATTTTGTCCCCCTACACCAAACGCGATCACAACACGCAGGTTAAAATATCAAAACAAACTCTGAACCAATGACATTAATTTGGGGACAGGTCAAAAAGCATTTAACATTTATGGCAATTTAGCTAGTTAGCTTGCACTTGCTAGCTAATTTGTTCTATTCAGCTAGCTTGCTGTTGCTAGCTAATTTGTCCTGGGATATAAACATTAGGTTGTTCTTTTACCTGAAATGCAACAAGGCCCTCTACTCCGACAATTAATTCACACATAAAACGGTCAACCGAATCGTTTCTAGTCATCTCTCCTCCTTCCAGGCTTTTTCATCTTTGAACTTATATGGTGATTGGCATCTAAACGTTCATAGTATTACCACGACAACTGGCAACACAGTTAGTCTTTCAATCACCCACATGGGTATAACCAATTAGGAGATGGCACGTGGGTACCTGCTTCTATAAACCAATAAGGAGATGGGAGAGGCAGGACTTGCAGCGCGCAGATGCTCGTTGACACGCGCGAGCAGTGTGGGTGCAATAATTGAATAACATAGATTTCTAAATTTATTTTGCAACGCGAGCGGTGTAGTCAGGGTATTAGTGTCAGGTGTAAAGCAGACTGAAGCAGGTTTTCCTCTAGGATTTTGCCTGTGCTTAGCTCCATCCCATTTATTTTCACTGTCATTTAGGTCATTATTGAGTCACTACAATGTGGTTGATCCATCCTCAGTTTTCTTCCATCACAGCCATTGAACTCTGTAGCTGTTTTAAAATCCCCAATGGCCTCATGGTGACATTACTAAGCAGTTTCCCTCCTGCCCTGCAGCTCAGTTCAGAAGGATGACTGCATCTTTGATGTGTCTGGGTGGTTTAATACATCTTCCACAGCACAATTATTAACTTGACCATGGTTAAAGATATATTCAATGTCTCATTTGTTATTATTACCCATCTACCAATCACTGCTCTTCTTTGAGGCTTTCAAAAAGCTCCCTGGACTTTGTTGAATCTGTGCTTGAAATTCAATACTTGACTCAGGGACCTTACAGATGTATGTATGGGAGACAGAGGAAGGGTAGTCAATCAAAAATCATGTCAATCCCTATTATTTGACACAGAGTGAGTAACTTATTATGTGATTTGTTATGCCAAATTTTACTTCTGAACTCATTTAGGCTTGTCTAAACAAAGGGGGTGAATAGTTGTGCAATGACTATATTTTATACTGAACAAAAATGTAAACGCAACATGTAAAGTGTTGGTCCCATGTTTCATGAGCTGAAATAAAATATACATTTTCCATAAGCATAAAAAGCTTTTTTCTCTTAAATTTTGTGCACAAATTTGTTTACAACTCTGTTAGTGAGCATTTATCCCTTGCCAAGATAATCCATCCACCTGACAGGTGTGGCATATCAAGAAGCTGATTAAACAGCATGATCATTACACAGGTGCACCTTGTACTGGGGACAGTTTTGTCACACAACACAATGCCACACCGCCCAACCAAGCAAAAAGGCAGTAACTGCTCATAGCGTGGAACTGAGGAAAATTGCTTTTATTTACCTTGGTTTCACAGTAACTTTATGCAGTTACTGCTAACATGACCACAATTTTCTCTAAAACACAATGCAATAGAGGCAGGATACTTGTCCACATGATTAAGCATGTATTTAAGGTTACTAACCCCCGGTCCTGAGATTCATCATTACGCACACCTGGCACTTATCATTACGTACACCTGTGAATCATTATGCACACCTGGACTCCATTACCTTCATAATTTCCTCCCCTTTATATGTCACTCTCCAGTGGGTATTGTTCTTGTGTATCGGCGGTCTGCCTTATGTTAGTGTCGTGTTCTTGGTTTTGTTGTTTTATTAAAACGTGGCACCTGCTTCCGACTCACCGCCCCATCATTACAGATTAACACCTCACCTATGGGAAGCATCAGGGATTGTTTTTTTTTGTGTCAGTGTAAATGACGTCGGTCCGGGAGCCGCACAGGCTCTCCTGCCTCTGCCAGATTGCCAGGCTAGCCGGCTCGTCGGGCTTTCATGCATCAGCCGGTCTGTCAGGTTCCCGCGCCCCAGCCGGCTCGACAGGTTCCTGCGCCCCAGCCGGCTCGACAGGTTCCCGCGCCCCAGCTGGCTCGACAGGTTCCCGCGCTTTAGCAGGGGTGACTGGTCCGCTCCTGATCCCCGGGTTCGTCCCCTTTGTCGGCATCCTGCGGCTGGAGCTGCACGTCAGGGAGGGGGTACTGTCACGTATACTCCCTCTCTGGGCTCTAGGTCATCAGGCTGCTGATTATCCCGCACACCTGTCACCATCATCAAGCGCACCAGCGCCTCATGACACTCACCTGGCATCCATCACCTCCTTGATTATCTTCCCTATATCTGTCCCTCCCCTTGGTCCTTTCCTCAGGTGTTATTGACTCTGTTTGATGTCGGTGCGTTGTGTTTCGTGTTTATTGTTTTGTTTATTTATTAAAACACTCACTCGCTGTACTTGCTTCCCGACTCTCAGTGCACTTGTTACACATTAACTCATTTTTGACCAAATGAGCAGTTACTGCGTTTTTGCTTGGTACGGCAGCACAGATGTCTCAAGTTTCGAGGGAGTGTGCAATTTGCATGCTGACTGCAGGAATGTCCACCAGAGCTTTTGCCAGAGAATTGAATGCAGCGTGACACATATCCTTCGCATAGAGGCTGTTGATTGTGGCCTGTGGAATGTTGTCCCACTTCTCTTAAATGGCTGTGCCAAGCTGCTGGATATTGTCGGTAACTGGAACACGCTGTCGCACGCATAGATCCAGAGCATCCCAAACATGCTCAATGGGTGACATGTTTGAGTATGCAGGCCATGGAAGAACTGGGACATTTCCAGCTTCCAGGAATTGTGTACAGATCATTGCGATATGGGGCCATGCACTATCATGCTGAAACACGAGGTGATAGCAGGGGATGAATAGCACAACAATGGACCTTGTGATCCCGTCACGGTATTTCTGTGCATTCAAATTGCCATCGATAAAATGAAATTGTGTTCGTTGTCCATAGCTTATGCCTGCCCACACCAAAAAACCCTCGCCACCATGGGGCACTGTTCACAATGTTGACATCAGCAAACCGCTCGCCCACACGATACCATACACGCTGTCTGCCATCTGCCCGGTACAGTTGAAACCCGGATTCATCTGTGAAGAGAACACTTCTCCAACGTACCTGTGGCCAACGAAGGTGAGCATTTGCCCACCGAAGTCAGTTACGACACCGAACTGCAGTCAGGTCAAGACCTTGGTGAGGACGACGAGCATGCAGATGAGCTTCCCTGAGACGGTTTCTGACAGATTCTGCAAGAATTCTTCAGTTGTGCAAGCCCACAGTTTAATCAGCTGTCTGTGTTGCTGGTCTGAGACGATCCCTCAGGTGAAGAAGCCGGATTTGGAGGTCCTGGGCTGGCGTGGTTACATGTGGTCTGCAGTTGTGAGGCTGGTTGGGACATACTGCCAAATTGTCTAAAACGATGTTGGAGGTGGCATATGGTAAAGAAATTAATATTAAAATTATCTGGCAACAGCTCTGGTGGACATTCCTGCAGTCAGCATGCCAATTGCACGAACCTTAAAAACTTGAGACAAACTTGAGACATCTGTTGCATTGTTGTATTTTGTTGTTTGACAAAACTGCAAATTCTAGAGTGGCATTTTATTGTCCACAGCACAAGGTGCACCTATGTAATGACCATGCTGTTTAATCAGCTTCTTGATATGCCACACCTGTTAGGTGGATAGGTTATCTTGGCAAATGAGAATGCTCACTAACAGGGATATAAACACATTTCTGCACAGAATTTGAGAGAAATAAGCTTTTTTGTGCATATGGAACATTTCTGGGATCTTTTATTTAATCTCATGAAACACGGGACCAACACTTTACATGTTGTGTTCATATTTTTGGTCAGTATAAAACGGAACATAATTCATGATGGTTTTTATTTGATTTTAGTTCGTTTTGGAGTCAAAGATAATAGTTTCAGCATAGTTTTAGTTTTTCAAACAGGTTTGTTCATTACAGTATTTGATTTCGGGTTACTACATTGGTTATTATTGATTCGTTTTCGTTTTTAGTTTCAGTTTTTGTTTACTATAATAACCTTGGTCTGCTTACATACATTATTGACTTTTCAATGAATGTGAAGTAAGCTGTCATACAATTTACAGGCCTTGAAATATTGTTGCTGGTATCATGATGATTTGAAACATGAAAGACTGACAATATTGCATTTATAGCTCTGAAAAATGTCAAATTTTCTAGATGTGTTTTTGACAAGTACCTATCAGACCATGACACCTATAAATGCGTAAGGCAGACAAATACTCCAGTAGTGAGATAGATCTCCTCTTCACAGCGGCACAGTTTGCTCATTTCCCCCTCTGTCAATCGTCATTTACTTCATTGAAACACTGCTGACAAGTGTCATCATACCCCCTGTTGGGTCCAATTCCACCGAGACAAACGCCACATACCGACAACCTGTCTGTAATCACTCAACATCCTTTCTGATTGTTTAATCCACATCAATCACAGAGATCCAGGTTACCATCGAGTAATGAGATTTCACAGGGATTGTAATTGAGCGCTTTCCACTAACCAGGGGTCTCATCCTGGACCACCTTTCATTGGGAGAATCATTCTTTGATTTGATTTCCCAACCGACTCAATAGATCTATATTGAAGGGAGCTGTCTGATTACATTTGTTCTCCATTCAGAGCATGTACTGAAGCTGTGGAGATGACATAGGGGAGCCCTGTCAATCATAGATCCACCTGTTCAGAGCAGATGCTCGGCCTGCAGGACTGGCAGAGAACCTCCTGAAGCTCAGAGAAGAATTTTGGAGGGGGGCCAAGTCTCATTAAAACAACTGCCATTGCCAAGCTCTAAAGAGAAATTCTAATGCATAACGGTACTCTAGAGTTTTGAGTGAAAAATTATTTAAAACACAAAAGCTTACAAGGGGCTCAGTAAATCCATTTCTCTTGGCAGACTAATACTGTACCTTGTGAATATTAAAATGGGGGGAAACTATTAAATATGAAATGTTTTTTACAGAATATTTTCTGTCCGTGTCTCTAAAGAAGAGACACTGTTTCTTCAGAGCAACTGAATCACTGTAATAATACTGCTCAAATACTGTCAACTCATTGCACCAAAAGATGGCGTCAGTAAAGCTTGAAGCCTGCCAGAGAAAAAGGGTCAGAAACAATAACAAATGGGGCCTGAGGCGATGGAAGCAGCTCAAAGATATTTCTGACCATTGATCTTTCCCAGCGGAAGGAAACTGCTCCCCCACCAGCTCAAAAATCATGCTTAAATGTCACTGGAAACCAATTTGATCTAACAATACCATTTCCAAACAGGGTTCCCACTGTGCTGGTGAACTTTAAGTTAATACTGACTTCCAGCCATTTCTAAAGCGCTAAAGTTTAATATCTGATGAAAAAATGACAGAAGTATAGCCTGCAATCGATGAGATCAATGGCAGCCTTTATGGAGAGCCCTAGAGGTACTTTGGGAGGGTTGGTCTTCTAACATGTTCTCCGACTCTACAGTACACACACACTGGTGCCCCAAAATTCAATCTACCATCTTGTTACAGTCCCCAAGAGCTGACTGTGGAGATTTACTAAGAACTGAATGTTGTTTTACAGTAGCTCTCATGGAACATGGCACGTGACACTTGCTTAGTGGCTGGTGGTTTGTTTTTTAGTAGGAACAAGAGATTCTTGTTTTGTGGCTGCAAGATAGGCATGATCCTTTTTGACTTAGAGGAAAGACTTAGTGGAAAGTCTAGGTCGATATCTACTGTGAATAAGCCTCACTAACACTGTCCAAACCACTGACTTTATACTGCATCTATACATTATATATTGTAATGGTAGTTTTTTTTGCAGATGTGGAGGTAGAGCTTTGATACTGAACTGCACACACATCCATAATACAGGTCTACAGGTAGTGTATATCGACCTGTTACTGAGTAGTAGTACACTCACCTTTTAGCTCCAGGCGGATGAAGTCAGCATTGCCAAGGTTCTCCAGAAAGACACCATAAGAAGAGGAAGTCTTGAAATAGAAAGAGATGTCAGCACTGGTCTCCCCTTGGAAGGTAGGGAAGTGCAGGTATGATGCAGGCGTGTTGAAGGATGCTGCGTTCCAGTAGTTACCTGGGAAACAGACAGGAAAGAGGAATAATTCACATTGTGTTGCCTGTGTACATTACTGATTGGCATTCTAAGGTGTGGAAATGATAACAAACTCACCATCTCCTTGACAACGCAGTGGACCCACAGTCAACTTAGCCTCTGAGCCAGCACGGTTAGTGTCACCAACTACCACCTGACTCACAGGCAGATGGTCTTTATACACCAGGAGACCAGAGTCCTCTCTCCTAAAAAAATACATCACAAAACTATATGAAATACAGAGGAAAATTTTCACTACAAAAGGCACAACAGTAAGATTGTAGCACAAAGAAAATGTTACAATGTATTACTTGATACATTTCAGGATAACTAGATCTAGCTTACGTTTCCATACTGTAGCATTTCATCTCTAGTGTTGTTCAGAGTGGAGTCACTCACCACCGCGTTTGGTCAGCGTCACAGTTGCAGTAATACTTGGGGTCGGTGCAGTTTCTCTCGATTCCACAGGCACACTTCTGGATTCCTGGTCCTGAACCACCCCAGTAATAATGCCTCTCATTGGCCCTGCCAACCCACCATGTGAATGGGGACCCAGCTGCAAAATAACAGCATGAATCAGCACAGAACATACCAAAACAACAAAATACTCAATACATAAGCATGATGCTACATTATTTGTGTATATCTAAACAAATGACCATAGTCTAAGCTGTTTCATTTACTCTTCTGCTGGTATACAAATAATACAATGCTACCTTTGTTGATGTCAATCTTTCATGGCAAATAGCATTGAAGTTGAGATGGGTCTATTGATGCATATTGTATGAATACGTCAGACGCCATAAAACGGTTATGTACAAGCCTACAGTATGTATAGACCCTCATGTACAGCACAAGCGTTACCAGATGATCCGTTTCCCTCACTCCGTTTGACACTTTACTTTTTATTGATTGAGAGAAGCTCTGTGGTCTATTAATCAGCTATTCACCCTGTTTCACCCGTGCACCAACAGCATCACAGACAGATAGTCTTATTCAGCACTCCAGGTAATAAAAAATGACTCGCTCTAGGGAATGGGAAAATAACTGGTGTGAGGAATCACATCAAGTGGAAATGTCTGTTCTATAGATGGACAAACAAGATCATTTATCAAGGCAAACACTCCCCAGGGCGTTTGTTCTTCTTCAACATCTCCACCATCCTTGTGTTGTGTACTGACTACTGC